>NC_138892.1:82694779-83894779 GCF_965194825.1 Balaenoptera physalus | reverse complement strand
AGATTTTCATCTCTGCAAAAATGGCTGCTAATTGTAGTTCTGGTATTAACCAAAACATATTTTCCATTCAGCAGTATCCAGAGCTGGGGAATCCACCCCAGCTGATGGGGTGGTAAATAATTCTAAGTAACAGATTAACAATGACTCCCCAGGGAACTGCTTATACCCATCAATAAAGTGATTCAATTTCTTAACTGTATATCCTCTGGTCCCCATGTTCTCTTGTCCTACAACATTTCCCATGTAAACCATGCTTTTTGTAACTAGAGGTCAAACAGGAGTAGCTTTCCTCTCAAATATCACAGTCACTCAGATTCCCTTGGTTCGAGCTTCACTTTCTGACCAAAGTGCAAAAATAAACTTAATTTCTGGTGCCTCTTCACTAGCAATGAAATGATTAACAAAACTCTTTGACACTTTGCTGTCAATCTATACATCCCTTTTAGTCCATCTTCCTATTTTCCTAGGCTCTATATCTATCACCCTTAAGTACCATTGATAAGTTTTCCCCTATCACAGAGCACAATGTCTTTACCACTTCAAACCAAGGATGACTTAGTAACAATTTCAGACACAAAAAATTCATTTTCATCTCTTTTATCATCTGTATTAGTCTGCTCAGGCTGCTAGAACAAAGTACTACACTGAGTGGCTTAAACAACAGAAATTTATTTTCACAGTTCAGAAGACTGAGAAGTCCAAGATAAAGGTTAGTCAAAGATCTTTTCAATCATTCCACTCCTAACACTTATGGCACTAGCTTATGCTCACGGGATCTTATTTAGTAAGTTATTTATGTAACCACATTCCAGCCATGTGACCAGCCTCAAACATTGAAACCCACCCCCACCATGTTCTACTAAAATCAGCTGCAAAGTCATAATTGGTAAATCCAAATATTATTATTATACAATGCTAACAAGTAATTATATCCCGTCCTCAAACAACTCACAGACTCATGTTTGCAAAGTACAATTCATCTCAATTAGTAGATTCTGTGGCTTTGGTCAAGGATCAGTACTATTCTTCAGGCAACTCTAGAGATAGGCATGCAATCAATAGCATGCAATCCAGTCTAGCTGAGATTAACCCATGCTATACACTAGAAATCAGCCAACATTTTTTGTAAGAAGTCAGAGGGTAAATATTTTAGGCTTTGTTAGACATATGGTCTCTGCTGCAACTACTAAACATAGCATAAAAACAGCCACAGACAACATGTAAATAAATGCACATGACTGTGTTTCAATAACCGTTTATGAACAAAATTAGGCAGTGGATCAGCTTTAGCGAACAGTTTACAGCAGGCCAACCCCTGCTATATACCATTCCTTCTACTCATATCTGTACCTCCTCTGAATCCAACACAGGTGAGCATCTTAGTACTTGTAATGCTATAACTTGCCAGCAGTTATAACCATCCTAGAAGTTATCACCTCTCCACTTATCCTCAGTAATGCCATCTATAATTGCTTCTCACTGGTGAGTGAACCATTTCTATAATCCAATTCTGAGAATTGTCTTTTAAGGACCACTTCTGTGCCAACTCTCTTACTTTGGGCTCCCTAAAAACAGAGGCTGAGACAAAGACTTGGACAAGGGTATTTCATTTAAGATACAATCCCAGGATACAAGAGTGAAGTAATGAGGAGAGTGAGACTAGGAAGGAGGAGAAAATATGAGAGCATTATCAAAGTCTCTACTGTGGGTAAGGAGATGTCAAGAGACGCATTCAAAATATTTACTAGAATTGTCACTTAATGGTATAAAGAATGGGAGGTTGTAATCCTTACATACCAGCTCACATCCCATATTTGTTGATGAGTATTAACTACTCTGAATTTCTGGACCGAGCTTGTGCATGGACCAAGCTCATCTTATAGGCTCCTGCAGAGTTAAAGAAAGCCCTGGAGCAGAAAGTGAAAAGGCACATGGTGCACTTAGGAGTGGGATGCTGTCAGTGAAGGTGACTCTAAGGTTGTGCTGAACGCTCATCACAATTATGACTGAAATCAGAGGTGATCCAGGGGAAGTGACACAGGGTGCCACAGGTATAGTCAGATGGCACAGCAAGAATTCACTTGTATCACTAATTAATAACCAGCTCAATAAACAGAAGCTTCAGAGAAGTACTGAAGGGGCGTGGGGTGACCTCACAGGCCAACAAGGTAGAAAAGCCACTCCACCCCAGGCCAGGGGGCCAAAGCTAAGACCAAGTGTTTAACTGGGTTTCACCTCTCATGTCACAATGACAGCCAATTGTAGGATACAAGGTTTTAAACCACTTAAAGAGTGAGTGCCTACTGAACTACTACACTAAGAGGGTGAGTACCTATGGAACTACTGCAGTAAAAGTGTGAGTGCCTATAAAAGTAAGGAGTGTCTACTATTCTCTCAACTGTCTCCATGAAGCCATACGTGCCATATATGCTCAGGCTTGTCCTATAGCCCAGAAGCACTCTGCTCAGCCAGTGCCAAGGGAGCCAGCCCTGTAAGCCAACACCTACAGCCTTTCTCCTCTTTTATGTTGTAGAACCAATAAACTGCTGCTTAGAACACCTGCTAAGCTCCTGCTTCTATTTTATTTCAATTCTACTCCCAAAGAGCCTCAGGATAAATATGAGATGAGTAAAGAGAAAATTAAAGAACCTCTGTTATCACTTTGATATACACACCCAAGATAAGGTCAAAAACAAACAACCAAAAAATCATTAAGAATAAGATACACATTCCACATATATGTGTTAATATACGATATTTGTTTTTCTCTTTCTGACTTACTTCACTCTGTATGACAGACTCTAGGTCCATCCACGTCTCTACAAATGACTCAATTTCATTCCTTTTTATGGCTGAGTAATATTCTATTGTATATATGTACCACATCTTCTTTATCCATTCATCTGTCTATGTATGTGGAATCTAGAAAAATGGCACAGATGAACCTATTTGCAGGGCAGGAATAGAGATGCAGACATAGAGAACAGACATGAGGACACACGGGGTGGGGGAAGGGGGGAAGAATTGGGAGATTGGGATTGACATATATACACTACCATGTGTAAAACAAATAGCTAGTGGGAACATGCTGTATAGCACAGGGAGCTCAGCTCGGTGCTGTGTGGTAACCTAGATGGGTGGGATGTGGTTAAGAGGGTCCAAGAGGGAGGGGATATATGTATACTTATAGCTGATTCATTTTGTTGTACAGCAGAAACTAACACAACATTGTAAATCAACTATACCCCAATTTTTTTTTAAAAAGAAGATACATAGTGTAATTATATGTTAAAAAAATTTTAAACCCTATAATACTAAATAGAAATGTTTAATTGTTCTATAGCCACGTTTTAAAATATTACATACTACTCAACTCATATTTTAAAAGTATAAGGATAATAAAAATGATCACAGTATAAATGCAAGTGTGAAAAGGCAGAGCAGAAAAGTGCATATACTTTTACTGAGTCTTCATTTCAGATGAGTAAAGTGGTATATATGTTTTTCAATACAGGCTTGACCATATTGTTGAGGACCTTCCAAGAAGACTGTGATGAAATGGAAGGAGATTGTTCACAGGAATGATCACTTATAGACGATTGAGCCGAGGGTCATTGCTGGTGGATTCCCAGAGTCACAAGCCTCTGAGATTAAGGAACTAAAATATTTTGTCCTGGCCACGACCACAAGCACGAGGTAATGAATGCATGAAGCCTCAGCTGACTCAGAACTAGGCACTTCTGAAATGTCTACCTTACTAATCAGAGTCTTTTGGGTACAGAATGGATGATATTATAGGAGCATACTGATTTGTTATTCTAAATAATGTTGGGAAAACTGGGGCACTCTTGTGAATATAGAAACAGAAGTAATAAAAGTCTTTCATAACATAGGAATGCAACTAGCAGTGACTAATGTCTTGCGGTTCTTTCTAGGATAATAAAATGTAATGTCTATGGAGTTTGGCCTGAAAATGATTTCAGCTATTTCAGGAACACAGTCTTGGACAATTTGTTGACAACCTGGCAAAAGAATATCATTCGTAAATCATTAAATCAGTCTTCAGAAAGTAAGGAATCCTGAGTTTTTGAAATAAAGACAGAATCACAGATCTGAGGGAACTCTAAGCCTGTACAAGAGGAAGAACTGAAATACAAAATGTGTAGGTTAGGAATCTGAAAAGAGATTGGATGGACATTTTATAACTGGAAAATTTCTGTTTGTTGGGTGGAGCTGCAGAAGGCAGATTCATTTTGGATTCTTGGAGTGATCTAAGATGTCTGCCCTTTAATTTGGCTTTTTCCAGCCTTCTTTTTGGGGACTCACACAGTCTCAAAGAACTGTCAATTGCAGAGGGGTAAATTAGAAGCCTTACACTTCTGAAATTTATTGGATGGAAATTCTCCTTCACTTTAGTTAGGCTTAGCATCCCTTTAATTCAAGAACAATTTTGGACCTTGGTAGAATCTTTAGCAATTATTTTATTCCTAGCTCCTGAAAATCATCTAATTCTAGGTTCTGTGGGTGAGAAATAACTACATCAGAGACATAACAGAAAGGAATCTATTTTTTTAAATGCAAAGCCTAAGTCACTTGAAATTTTAAAGTGTCAGGATATATATGCTCCAAAGGGAGTGAAAATTGAAAATTACCATGTATTTGTATTAAATTTTTTTAAAAAATTGATAGTCTCCGGTGATATTTTGTTCATAATTATTTTATCAGACTGTCTCCAATTTAGTGCATTGGCAATGTCTTTAGACTTCAACAGGACTCAGGAATAACATGTCTTTGTATTAACCTCTAAACCATTGAACTACAAATAGTCCTCTGATCCATGGTCATCTCTTGTCTTTTGACAGAGTGGCTCTTCCATTTAGGGTGGATCTTTTTTGAGTTAATTTTCAGTGAAGGACAGACAACATTAACTATGAGTCTTCTTGGTTGGAGCAAATGACATACCGAAAAAAAAAAAAAAGGAGATATTATTAATATTATATAGAAACACCACACTTTTATTAAGTCATCTACTCTTTTGGCAAAGAAAGAAGAATCCAATTTAACTACTGGCCATCAACAGATGGAAAAGTTGCTACAATAAAACCAACAAACATCAGTCATAGCAAGTAACCAAGATTAGCAATTTAGCTCTCTGAGAAAGTTAATGAAATAAATTACTGGTCATCATATATTTTAGTGCCCAATGCTCAGATTTCTTGTTTCCTATCTAGAATACTGTCCTTCATTTATTATTTTCCATGATATCTCTAAAATGTAATAACAGCAACAACTCAAACACAAAATGTCAAAAGTGAGCTATTCCCCCAAAAACATATACATACCATTTGGTGATGGTACTAGAAGGGATTTAGGAAATTTTCAGTTTGTTCAGGTCAGTGATTTTTCAAGGCACAGTATTACTCCATTTGTTAATTTATGCTACAAATTTATTCTATATTTATTTTACAAATAGAATAGAAACTAAGCAAAAAGATTAAAAATGAAGTGCCTATAATGTGAAAGTTGTCGTGGAGGGTACTACAGAGATAGCTAATTGTTACTCTCTGAGATAAAGTACCTTATGGTTTCATAAAGCTGTTAACAAAATATCTGCCATCCTAGGTAACATATGTTTAGTGACACAAAGAGAGATGAACAAAGAAGGGAGTATTTGAAAATGGCACTGACCAATGAGCAAGATTTCAGTGGACAGCGAGGGCTTTCTGGGTAGGACATATTCTGAGCAATCATGTAGAAGTAAGAAAGTATAAAGCATATTTTGAGACTAGCAAGGAAGTCACCTTGGTTTCTATAGGAGAGTAATAAAAGATGAGCTAGGAACATGTATTGGTTGGTAGCTATTCTCTTGAAAAAAGAAGCAAAGAATCCAATTCAACTACTGGCTACCAGAGGAGTAGAAAACGTGTAAACTGTTGTGATGGGTTACATATAAGGATTAGTTCTGGACAAAACTCCAGATGAAATTTGTCTTTGGTTCCCACACTCTGCCCCCTTCAGTGTTCTAAAG
Organism: Balaenoptera physalus; assembly: GCF_965194825.1. Lineage (NCBI taxonomy): Eukaryota > Metazoa > Chordata > Mammalia > Artiodactyla > Balaenopteridae > Balaenoptera > Balaenoptera physalus. Next base: position 83,888,751 of record NC_138892.1, on the reverse strand, counting down.
CTTTCCTTTAATCCTCTTTAAAATCTACTTGTAGCTCCTCACTTCATGGGTAATTGCAAAATTCTGGTTAACCTCTTCAATTGTTACCGCAGAGATTTTGTATATGTAATTTAAGAGTTATTAAGAATGAAACAGAGAATTCAAGCATAAATCAGTGGATGAAGAAGAATTAGGGAGGGTATTAATAAGCCTTCCCAAATTCCTAAATTCAGTTACCACGTGTAGGGTTAAGGTTTGCTCTATTACCTGGGACCTTAACCTTTCAGGTAGAATTTTTCTTTCACATCTATGTAAATCTTCCTGGGAGTAAAATTATAGCTGTGTAGAAGATGAAAAACCTCATTAAGGAAGAAGTTCTCAAGTACCTGGATCAGAAGGGAGTGGGAGCAAGGCACACCACAGAAAATCATAAAGATGCAATTCCTATTGCTACAGCTCCCTCCCTTAACCCCTCTTATGTCTGGAATAATTTAAGGCTTGGAGAGGAGTCTCAGTTTTCATCAAAATATACAGTAATCAAAGCCTCACACATTCTAAGTTATCCAGACTAGCTTAGAAATATCCACTTCACAAGGAAGCACATTTATAATCATCATTCATAAGTAATATTGGGAGAGGGACAAATAATTATTGAGCACCTTCTATGTACATATATTTTGTGATTAATTTTACATATATTACCTCATCATTTTCATATAACTTTGAGAGAGAGCTTTTTTAATCTTCACCAGACTTTCTCGTGCCTCTTCTAATGAAGAATCTGAGAGTCAGTAAGTTAAGTGACTTGTCCTTACTCTTTTAGGAAGAGGCAGAACCAAGATTCAAACTGAGTTATGCTTAAGTTTTTTCACTACCATAATGTCTCCTTCATAACTTTAAATCTTTTGTTGCCTTAATTCTTTACATGTATTTAATTACAAGGTAGTAGAAATTTTATAACTATGTAAATCATAAGATTTTTAAAAAAGAAAATGAAGATGGAATATCATGTAAACTCAGTTACCAAACTTCAACTCTTCTTGCTCCAAGTTTCTTACAGAAAATCAATATTCTAGTTGCTTTATTTTCCAACAGAATTGATATTGACATTTAGTTCCTGATATTTCAAGTCACAAATGGTTCATTAATCAATTCAATAAAATTTGGGGACACGTGCTGTGGAAATCTGTCTTTGAGAGTGAAATATGTGATTCATAGAACTTACTTTAGAGCTTAATTTTGAGATGGAGAGACTGAGCTCCTGAGAGTTTTGGTGAATAGCTACAGGTCCCAGAGTTACTTCATGATATAACTAGGTTATAACAAGTTTCTTGGCACCTGTAGTCATACTGTTTTCATTATGCCATAATTCTGGGTCTCCTACTTGCTGGCTCTGTACCTTTGGCTATTTAACCTCTTAAACTATTTTTTCCCCTTCTGTCAAAGGGGATGATAGTAATAATATCTTTTGTGGATGTATTGTAAGAGCTGTTCCTTTTCCCTCTCCAAAACAACTTGTGATTTTGATTGGGGAGTCACCCTCTCCACATAGCTTTAGTAGCAGCCCCTCTCTCAGAAGTGTATCCTTAATAGTCTAAAATCAAGCTTAGGAAACCATTCCTTTGTCACTAGTTGATATGGGGTGAACATAGGATATAATTCTGACCATTGATTCTCCAGAGGACATCTGCTGAGGGAATAAATCTGCTAGTAAAATCTTACTACAACTTAAGAAGATATTACCAAAAAGGTGAAGGAAGAAAATTACAGGACAATATACTTTCTTAATATAGACACAAAATTTCTTTTTTTTTTTTAACATCTTTATTGGAGTATAATTGCTTTACAATGGTGTGTTAGTTTCTGCTGTATAACAAAGTGAATCAGCTATACATATACATATATCCCCATATCTCCTCCCTCTTGCATATCCCACCCTCCCTATCCCACCCCTCTATGTGGTCACAAAGCACCGAGCTGATCTCCCTGTGCTATGTGGCTGCTTCCCACTAGCTATCTATTTTACATTTAGACACAAAATTTCTTAACAAAATATTTCACAAGTAAATCCAGTAATATATAAAAGGAATAATACATCAGGTCATAGTGGGGTTTATCCCACAAATGCAAGATTGGTTGAATCTCTGAAAATCAATCAGTGGAGTTCACCATATTAACACAATAAAGGAGTAAAAACATCATTTCAATAGTTGCAGAAAAATTAGCTAATGAGTTCAGCAGTTACTCATGAAAAAAGCTCTCAGCAAACAAGTATTAAAAAGAAACTCCTCAATCTAATGAAGGACAACTACAAAAACTGTACAACTAACATTACACATAATCGTAAAGTTAATTCTTTACCCCTAAGATCAGGATGTCCACTTCCATTACCACTCACTGAGTATTTTATGAAATGTAATTCTAAAATTGTAATAGAAGAATAAGAGAAAGCAGACATGTAGACTGGAAAAGAAGAAACAAAACTGATGCTATTTTCAGACAACATCATTGGGCATACAGAAATCCTAAGGAACTTACAAAATAATTTCTACAGCTAGTAAATGGATTTAGAAAGGTCATAGAATAGGGACTTCCCTGGTGATCCAGTGGTTAAGAATCCGCTTTCCAATGCACGGGACACAGGTCCCTGGTCGGGGAACTAAGATCCCACATGCCAGCAGGGCAACTAAGCCCACACACCACAACTACTGAGCACAAAAGCCACAACTACAGAGCCCACGTGCCACAACTAGAGAGAAGCCCATGCTCCCCAACAAAGAACCCTGCACCCTGCAGTGAAAGATCCCACATACCACAATGAAGATCCCACGCACTGCAACTAAGACCCAGTGCAGCCATAAATAAATAAATATTAATTTTAAAAAATAGAAAGGTCATAGAACAAAGGTTAAAATATAAAAATCCATTTTAGCCGCCGCCACCTCCAGCATTCGCCGCCATGAAGCTGAGCGACAGCGTGCTGCGGAACTTCCATGTCGCCAAGGTGTTCCGCGAGAACTCGGACAAGATTAACAGCTTCGACTTCAGCCTCAACGGCGAGACGGTCATCTCGAGCAGCGATGACGACTCCATCGTGCTCTGTGACTGCCAGGAGGGCAAACCAAAGAGAACCCTGTACAGTAAGAAATATGGCATGGACCTCATCAGATACACTCATGCAGCAAACACAGTCGTTTACAGCCCTAACAAAACAGGTGATACTATCCGTTACCTGTCCTTTCATGACAACAAATACATCAGATACTTTCCTGGACATAGAAAAAGGGTGGTGGCCTTGTCCATGTCACCTGTGGATGACACTTTCATTTCTGGGTCTCTTCATAAGACCATTCGGCTCTGGGATCTCCAGTCCCCTAACTGCCAGGGTCTCATGCATCTACAGGGCAAACCAGTTTGTTCCTTTGATCCAGAAGGATTAATTTTTACTGCAGGTGTCAATTCTGAAATGGTCAAACTTTATGATCTTCGCTCTTTCGATAAGGGGCCATTTGCGACATTTAAGACACAGTATGATCGGACTTGAGAGTGGACGGGAGTTAAGTTCAGCAGTGAAGGCAAACTCATCCTCATCTCTACCAACGGCAGCTTCATCCATCTGATCGATGCATTCAAGTGAGTGGTGATGCATACGTTTTGGGGTTATGTCAGCAGCAAAGCCGTCACACTGGAGGCCTCCTTTACTCCAGACTCGCAGTTTATTATGATTGGTACAGAGGATGGCCAGATCCATGTCTGGAATGGAGAGAGTGGTATAAAAGTAGCGATGTTGGATGGCAAACACACAGGCCCCATCACCTGTCTGCAGGTCAACCCCAAGTTCATGACTTTTGCCAGTGCTTGTTCCAACATGGCCTTCTGGTTGCCCACCATCGATGACTGACCTGCATGGTGCTTGCCTGTTTTCTGTACAGTGAGGGTGGCCAGTAGGAAAAAAAACTTAGAGGGAACTAAGATAATAGTGAGACTGGATCATTTGACTGGGCTGGAGAGCATCCTTCCACATGGCCTTCCCAAGGATGTGCTGCACATTTGCTCAAAAGAAATGAATTACATTGCCAAGCTTCTTCAAAAGGACTCTTGGTGAAGCAGATTCAATCGGGACTCAGATTTTCCAGCTGTCACTGCACCGAGCTCCTCCAGAGAAGTGACCAGACTCGTGATTAGGGTATAGTGGGGTCCTCAAGACACCTTCCATTTTGAATGTATTTGCTGCTGAGGAGTCGGTGAAATTAATTCTGCACATCCCTTCTCCCACCCCGATAAATGCATAGGAAGCCGCAGTTCTGGTTTTGAGATGCTAGGGCAGCTCAGTGCCCCTTGCCCTCATCCTGCATGTCTTGTTACTGGATCTCCCTGTGTCATTGTGGCATTATCCACAACCATCATGTTACTTAGGTGCCAAACATTTACAGAAATGTCTCCATATATCTTAGGATCAGAAAGGGACAGATAACAGAAGGACCTTGCTTGCCAGGAAGCCTTGCAGTTAGTCATGTGAGGGTGGATGATCTGGGTGTGCCTCAGGCTCTGGGTGTTGGGTGGGAAAAAGGGCCAAGAGTCTGAAAGGGAGGGAGGAGGGGTAGCAGGTGAATTCCTAGGGCTGGGAGGTTTAACAGCAGCTTGATGTGGTGCCCTGTCATCAAAACAAACCCACAGTCCTTCTGGGTGCCTGCCAAGTTTGGTTGTATACAAAAGCAAGGTGGGCATCTATTTTGGTATATGAGCTACATCACGCTTTCCTGTGGGCCAGTATGTGGAGTGAGTCTATACTGATGCCTTCCCTGCCCACCACAAGTTGTGTACATAGTCTCCAGATGATACCACCCCTTCCCCAGCTCCCAACCAAGAGCTGGCTCTAGGCTTGTGTTATATGTTATATTTAGCCTTTTTATATATGACTTGGGATTTCTGTTGTTTGTATTTTAGCACAGTGTGTGTACACCTTCATTTAAATATATCGTGTATGTGCATACATATATACATATATGTGTGTGTGCATACATATATACATATATGTATGCATGTGTGTGTGTATATATATATATTTTAAAAGTATCAGAGTTCAGCTGAAGGAGATGGAGTCCTATGCCCCAGGAGAAAGACTGCATCCTTGCTAATAGTGTTTGCCACAAGTGTTGGTCTTCCCTATTACCTTTTTCCCTTTGGGAGACTGAACAAAAGCAAAGCTTTTGAGTGTTCCCTGTCCCCAAGGCAGCTAAGTGAGGGTCTTGGAATGACTCCCTTGCGTTCCTCAAGCCACACTTTGGGGTCTTCTCTGCAGTATCAGCCCCCTTTTTGCCCAGTGATGCTCTGTCTGCACCTGTATGTGTGTGACAGTCACTTTTGCATGCCTTTTGTGTCTGGCTCCCAGCATTTTGGGACAGGATGCTGGAACCAGAGCATTTTCAGCTTGTCTGAGGTTTCTGTGCCAATTATAGGTCACTCCTGTTTACCTGGTATGTCTGCTTTCTTACTTCTTTTCCTTGCCTTCTCTTGGGAGAGGGAGGATTCCTGATTGGGGTTGAGATGAGCTGCAGGTAGCTCATTGCCTTTTCCCCTGCATGGCCTTCTAAGAACAGGACAAGTGGCATGTTATTTCACTAAGTTCCCAAACGTCTAAGCGAGTAACACATTCCCTGCAGATCCAGAAACAGGCTCAACAAGGTTATGTTTGACTTGCCCAAGAGTACCTAGCTGCTAGTGGGGAAAGCAAGCCATTACTGCCTCTGTTCAGCCGCAGGAATAGGCTGTGAATTGCTAGCAATTACTGTTTTGTTTTGCTTTTTTTTTTTTTTTTTTTTTTATTAAACTGTAATACCTTAGTGTGAGGGACTTGATTCAGGGGCCAGCAGACTTTTTTTTTTTTAATTAATTTATTAATTTATTTATTTTTATTTTTGGCTGTGTTGGGTCTTCGTTTCTGTGCTAGGGCTTTCTCTAGTTGCGGCAAGCAGGGACCACTCTTCATCGCGGTGTGCGGGCCTCTCACTATCGTGGCCTCTCTTGTTGCAGAGCACAGGCTCTAGACACACAGGCTCAGTAGTTGTGGCTCACGGGCCCAGTTGCTCCGCGGCATGTGGGATCTTCCCAGAACAGGGCTCGAACCCATGTCCCCTGCATTGGCAGGCAGATTCTCAACCACTGCGCCACCAGGGAAGCCCTTTGTTTTGCTTTTTTAGCAATTACTTTTTGGCTTGTTCCTTAACCTTAAAAGCAAGGGGCATACGTCTTTCCCAGATATAGGCTGGAATCTGCAGCTTCTGAGGTGCCACACACTGTATAGCTCTACATTCTCAGAGTGGAGGGAATTTTAGAAACCAAGTGATCTGAGCTATTACTGCCCACCCCTGGCTTTCCAGGGTAGAAAATTCATGGTAAGAATAACTGTTCAGAGAAAGTACTTGGAACTGTAGGTTAACAAGAAAACCTGTGTAATTAACATATCTGTACCCTGAGCAGGCACCACGCATGACTTGTCTATCAGCAGGAAAATGATTTGTATTGAGTTCCTGTGTGTCCAAAGCGGACGAACCATGTCCTTTGAAATTATGCACTGCACTGCTTCTATTTATGGGGACCTGTGGCTGTAGAGCTGGCTCCTGAGTTGGGAAGGAAAGGGAAAGATGCAGCTGGAGGTGACCAAAGATGATGTGGTAGTGGGAATAAGGCAGAATTAAGGGAGAAAAGAGTCTGTGGGTCAGAGAGGCTGAGGAGCACCAGGGCTTCAAGGACACCCTCAGTGGGAGCCAGAGGTGCTTAAGCTCTCCTGGGGGTGGGGGGCGCACCACGCTCTCAAGAGTCAGGGCCAAAGCCTCTGATTTATATGCGACAGTGACACTGCACTGCTCAACCACCAGCCAGTGGGGTATTTTTTTTGTTTTTAAGAAAAAAACCCATTGCAATCATAATTAATGCTTATTAAGAAAAATCTGGGAATTTTAAAAAGAATCAGTTTGCCACCCAAATGTTACCACTGCTAATCTTTTGGTGTTTAGTGTTCCTCTAGACATTTCTGTGCATAGATTTTTTGGTGTGTTTACATAGTTGTTATTCTACTGTATATACAATTTTATGTCCTTTTTGTACTTAACATATAAATGTTTTTTCCATGTTATCTGTCTTAAACGGAAATAAATAAATAAAATAAAAATCAATTTTATTTTTTTATGTCAAGATAAAATAATCGAAATTGAAAGTAGCATATCATTTACAGTAACATCAAATAACAGAAAGCCTTTAGGAATAAATTTAACAAAAGGCATGCAGAATGTTATCACTGAAAATAACACAATATTGCCAAAAGAATAAAAAGAAGACCAAAATAAATGGAGAGATATCATGTTCATAGATTAGAATACTCAATATCATAAAGATATTAATTCTCTTCAAGTTAATCTATAGAGTCAACACAATCCCAGTCAGGGTTTTCGTAGACACTTAAAAGCTGGTTATAAAATATACATGGCACTGCAATGGACCTGCAATATTCAAAGCAAGCCTGAAAAAGAACAAAATTATAGGATATACATGATCTGATTTCAAGACTTACTACAATGTGCAGTAATAAAAACGGTATGGTATTGGCCAAACCATAAAGAGATAGATCAACAAAATAAAATAGAATGCTCCAAACTAAACCCACACTTATGTAGACATTCAATTTTCCACAAAGGTGCCAAAGAAATTCGATGGAGCAAAGTGTGGATTTTTAACAAATAGTGCTGGAACAACTGATTCCATATGCAGGAAAAAAATCTTGACTGCTTTCTCATACCACACCCAAAATTAATTAGAATTTAAAAGGAAAACAGAAGAACGTATTTCTTACTTTCGTTTAAGCAATCGTTTCTCAGAAAGAACACAGAAAGCAGTGACTCAATAATGTAAGATAGATAACTTAGATTTTATCAAAATGTAAAACTGATATACAACAAAAGATGCGACTACAAAAATGAGTAGGCTAGCCTAGAGAAAATATTCACAAGGTTGGCATTTAGAATATAAAGAAACCATACAACTTTATAGTAAAAGGACAAGCAGTCCAATTTAAAAAATGGGAAAAACGTTTGAACAGACACTTTACAAATAATGTATGTGAGTGACCAATTAACACATATCAAAAGTGCTTGACACTATTAGCCAGGAAAGAAATGTAAATTAAAAAGTCACAATGAATAGAGCTACCAGAAAAGCCAAAATTAAAAAGACTGACAATATTAAGTGTTGGTGAAGACATGGAGCAACTGGAATTTTCTTACACTCTTACATTGCTGTACGATTACTTTGGGGAAAAAAGAGGTCTGAAAGTTTATTATAAAACTAAAGACACAGCTATCTGTGACCCCAAAATTTTACTTTCAGATGTTACCAGAGATAGCAAAGACTAATCTGTAAAAAGATTTGTATAAGAATATTTATAGCAGCTCTATTCATATTAGCCAGAAATTGGAAATAGACCAGGTGTCCATCAGTAGGAGAATAAATCAACAAAATGTGACTTATTTATACAGTAGAGTGTAACTCAAAAATTAAAAAGGAATGAACTATTGATACATACAACAGCTGAATCTCAAAAAACATTATATTGAATAAAAGAAACCTTACACGAGAATACATATTGTATGATTCCATTCTAATGAAATCATACAACAGTCAAAACTACTGTTGTGGAAAAAAAAATTATTGTGGAAAATAATCAGAACTGTTGTAAATGGAACAGAGGTGGAAATTAACTGGTAGGAGACATGAGAGAAGTTTCTAGGGTGAGGGTAAAGTTCTACATCTTGATAGAGGTTTGGGTTACATAGATATATTCATTTGTCCAAACTTAACAAACATTCATGTAAAATTTGCAAATTTTCTTGTTTATAAATTATGTCATGAAAGAAAAAATACTGTAAACAAATGCTTAACTTTAGTTAAAGTAAGCATGCTAAAGTATTTAGGGAGAAATATATGCATGTCTGCTATTTACTTTGAAATGCATCAAAAAATAAGATGAATTGATAGATGAAGAGTAGAATAAATAGATGGATGAACATGCAGTAAAGATGCTATGATGCTGATTGTAGAATCTACGAGTGGGGGTGGCATCCCATGAGTCTAACCTGAATATAAACCAGCATCAGAAATGTTTGATCAACTTATTACCAAAATCTTTCTTTAATGGAAAATCTTTCAAGTCTGTGCAACCCAGGAAATGCTTGTCATTGCTTAACCTGTCAGAATCTCCATTTGCAGTGGTATCTGATGAGAAAGCTATGATCCCTGTCAGTGCACCAGTGAGAACGTTTCCCTAGGACTTTTCTAATAAGCAGGCTGCTGGCTCATTGCTGAATGATGGCTGAAGACAGAACCATCTGGAAAGCAGAGTACAGAATGATCTCTATTTTTCCAAGATTCAAAGGAAGGTGGAACATTTCTGAATGAAACCATGGATGTTATTCATAAAATCTGGGCCACATGAGGTTAGAGGCATATTGATTTCCAGTCGAAGGATGAATTGGCCATCTTTGGCCTTTCAGGAAAATGACCACAGATTAAGATGATGAAGAACAGATGCCACTATTTGAAGCTTCAGTTAGAAAACCTTAAATGGGCTTAACTGGCAGGACAGCCATAACAACTGTGTCTTGCCGCACATTGACGGAAAGATGACAAATGTTTTAATGTGGTGAAGACGAACCCTGGATCTAGCTGCTTCCGAATGAATGATCCAGCCAGTTTGAAAAGGTTTGAAGAAATAAAACTTGCCAATACTTACCAAGTTCCAGAAAAGCCTGCGATTTGAGCAATTCCATGTTGGAATTAGGTTTGAGAACAAAAACTATTTTTTTTTAATGTTTTCTTAGAAGAGTTACTTAAAGAGAATTCCATACCTAGTAATGCTTAGAGAAAATGTAGTCATTTGAAAACCTAGTTTTGTTTTGTTTTGTTTTGTTTCTCCGTGCTAAAATCAAATACATGCTATACATTCCTTCTGAAGTTACCAGCCTCTTTGTTTTCTTTCTTTTTTCTTTTTTTTGAATTTTATTTTACTTAATTTTTTTATACAGCAGGTTCTTATTAGTTATCTGTTTTATACATATTACTGTATATATGTCAATCCCAATCTCTCAATTCATCCCACCACCACCACCCCCTGCCACTTTCCCCCCTTGGTGTCCATACATTTGTTCTCTACATCTGTGTCTCTATTTCTGACTTGCAAACCGGTTCATCTGTACCATTTTTCTAGATTCCACATATAAATATGTTAATATATGATATTTGTTTTTCTCTTTTCTGACTTACTTCACTCTGTATGACAGTCTCTAGGTCCATCTACAGACGACCCAATTTCTTTCCTTTTTATGGCTGAGGAATATTCCATTGTATATATGTACCACAACTTCTTTATCCATTCGTCTGTCAATGGGCATTTAGGTTGCTTCCATTACCTGGCTATTGTAAATAGTGCTACAATGAATATTGGGGTGTAAGTGTCATTTTGAATTATGGTTTTCTCAGGGTATATGCCCAGTAGTGGGATTGCTGAGTCAGATGGTAGTTCTATTTTTAGTTTTTTAAGGCACTTCCATACTGTTCTCCATAGTGTCTGTATCAATTTACATCCCCACCAACAGTGCAACAGGGCTCCATTTTCTCCACACCCTCTCCAGAATTTGTTGTGATTTTCTGATTATGCCCATTCTAACCAGTGTGAGGTGATACCTCATTGTAGTTTTGATTTGCATTTCTCTAGTAATTAGTGATGTTGAGCAGCTTTTCATGTGCTTCTTGGCCATATGTATGTCTTCTTTGGAGAAATATCTATTTAGGTCTTCTGCCCATTTATTTTTTCTTTTTTTTTTTTTAATTTATTTATGGCTGTGTTGGGTCTTCGTTTCTGTGCAAGGGCTTTCTCCATTTGTGGCAAGCGGGGGCCACTCTTCATCGCGGTGCGCAGGCCTCTCACTATCGCAGCCTCTCTTGTTGCGGAGCACAGGCTCCAGACGCGCAGGCTCAGTAATTGTGGGTCACGGGCCCAGTTGCTCCGCGGCATGTGGGATCTTCCCAGACCAGGGCTCGAACCCGTGTCCCCTGCATTGGCAGGCAGATTCTCAACCACTGCACCACCAGGGAAGCCCTTTGCCCATTTTTTGATTGGGTTTTTTGTTTGTTTAATATTGAGTTACATAAGCTATTTATATATTGTGGCGATTAGTCCTTTGTCCGTTGCTTCATTTGCAAATATTTTTTCCCATTCTGAGAGTTGTCTTTTCATCTTGTTTGTAGTTTCCTTTGTTGTGCAAAAGCTTTTAAGTTTCATTAGGTCCCATTTATTTATTTTTGTTTTTAATTTCCATTTCTCTAGAAAGTGGGTCAAAAAATATCTTGCTGTGATTTATGTCAAAGAGTGTTCTTCCTATGTTTTCCTCTAAGCGTTTTATAGTGTCTAGTCTTATATTTAGGTCTTTAATCAATTTTGAGTTCATTTTTGTGTATGGTGTTAGGGAGTATTGTAATTTCATTCTTTTACATGTAGCTGTCCAGTTTTCCCAGCACCACTTATTGAAGAGACTGTCTTTTCTCCACTGTATATCCTTGTCTCGTTTGTCATAGATTAGTTGACCATAGGTGGGTGGGTTTATCTCTGGGGTTTCTATCCTGTTCCATTGATCTATATTTCTGTTTTTGAGCCAGTACCATATTGTATTGATTACTGTAGCTTTGTAGTATAGTCTGAAGTCAGGGAGTCTGATTCCTCCAGCTCCGTTTTTTTCCCTCAAGACTGCTTTGGCTATTCGGGGTCTTTTGTGTCTCCATACAAATTTTAAGACTTTTTCTTCTAGTTCTGTAAAAAATGTCACAGATAATTTGATAAGGGTTACACTGAATCTGTAGATTGCTTTGGGTACTATAGTCATTTTCACAATAGTGATTCTTCCAATCCAACAACATGGTATATCTCTCCATCTGTTTGTGTCATCTTTGATTTCTTTCATCAGTGTCTTATAGTTTTCTGAGTACAGCTTTTTACCACCTTAGGTAGGTTTATTCCTAGGTATTTTATTCTTTTTGTTGCAATGGTGAATGGGAGTGTTTCCTTAATTTATCTTTCTGATCTTTCATTGTTAGTGTATAGGAATGCAAGGATTTCTGTGCATTAATTTTGTATCCTGCATCTTTACCAAATTCATTAATTAGCTCTAGTAGTATTCTGGTGGCATCTTAAGGATTCTCTATGTATAGTATCATGTCACCTGCAAACAGTGACAGTTTTACTTCTTTTCCAGTTTGTATTCTTTTTATTTCTTTTTCTTCTCTGATTGCCATGGCTAGGACTTCCCAAACTATGTTAAATAACAGTTGTGAGAATGGACATCCTTGTCTTGTTCCTGATCTTAGAGGAAATGGTTTCAGTTTTTCACCATTGAGAATGATGTTTGCTGTGGGTTTGTCACATATGGCCTTTATTATGTTGAGGCAGCTTCACTCTATGCCTACTTTCTGGAGAGTTTTTATCATAAATTGGTGTTGAATTTTGTCAAAAGCTTTTTCAGCATCTACTGAGATGATCATATGTTTTTATTCTTCAGTTTGTTAATATGGTGTATCATATTGATTGATTTGCATATATTGAAGAATCCTTGCATCCCTGGGATAAATCCCACTTGATCATGGTATATGATCCTTTTAATACATTGTTGGATTCTATTTGCTAGTATTTTGTTGAGGATTTTTGCATCTATATTCATTAGTGATATTGGTGTGTAATTTTCTTTTTTTGTAGTATCTCTTTCTGATTTTGTTATCAGGGTGATGGTGGCCTCATAGAATGAATTTGGGAGTGTTCCTTCCACTGTAATTTTTTGGAAGAGTTTGAGAAGGATGGGCGTTAGCTCTTTTCTAAATGTTTGATAGAATTCACCTGTGAAGCCACCTGGTCCTGGACTTTTGTTTGTTGGAAAATTTTTAATCACAGTTTCAGTTTCATTACTTGTGATTTGTCTGTTCATATTTTCCTTTTCTTCCTGGTTCAGTCTTTGAAGGCTATACCTTTCTGAGAATTTGTCCATTTCTTCCAGGTTGTCCATTTTATTGGCATCAAGTGGCTTGTAGTAGTCTCTTATGATCCTTTGTATTTCTTCAGTGTCAGTTGTAGCTTATCCTTTTTCATTTCTAATTTTATTGATTTGAGTCCTGTCCCTCTTTTTCTTGATGAGTCTGGCTAATGGTTTATCAATTTTGTTTATCTTCTCGAAGAACCAGCTTTTAGTTTTATTGATCTTTGCTGTTGTTTTCTTTGTTTCTATTTCATTTATTTCTGCTCTGATCTTTATGATTTCTTTCTTTCTGCTAACTTTGGGTTTTGTTTGTTCTTCTTTCTCTAGTTCCTTTAGGTGTAACGTTAGATTGTTTATTTGAGATTTTTCTTGTTTCTTGAGGTAGGCTTGTATAGCTATAAACTTCCCTCTTAGGACTGCATTTGCTGCATCCCATAGGTTTTGGATCATCGTGTTTTCATTGTCATTTGTCTCTAGGTATTTTTTGATTTCCTCTTTGGTTTCTTCAGTGATCTCTTGGTTATTTAGTAAGGTATTGTTTAGCCTCCATGTGTTTGTGTTTTTTACGTTTTTTCCCCCTATAATTGATTTCTAATCTCATAGCGTTGTGGTCAGAAAAGATGCTTGATATGATTTCAATTTTCTTAAATTTACTGAGGTGTGATTTGTGACCCAAGATGTGATCTATCCTGGAGAATATTCCATGTGCACTTGAGAAGAAATTGTAGTCTGCTCTTTTCAGATGGAATGTCCTATAAATATCAATTATATCTATCTGGTCTATTGTGTCATTTAAAGCTTGTGTTTCCTTACTAATTTTCTGTCAGAATGATCTGTCCATTGGTGTAAGTGAGGCGTTAAAGTTCCCCACTATTATTGTGTCACTGTTGAATTCCTCCTTTATAGCTGTTAACAGTTGCTTTATGTATTGAGGTGCTCCTAAATTAGGTGCATATATATTTATAATTGTTATATCTTCTTCTTGGATTGATCCCTTAATATTTATGAAGTGTCCTTACTTCTCTTTTGTAACATTCTTTATGTTACATTCTATTTTATCTGATATGAGTATTGCTACTCCAGCTTTCTTTTCATTTCAATTTGCATGAAATATCTTTTTCCATCCCCTCACTTTCAGTCTGTATGTGTCCCTAGGTCTGAAGTGGGTCTCTTGTAGACAGCATATATATATGGGTCTTGTTTTTGTATCCACTCAGCAAGCCTATATCTTTTGGTTGGAGCATTTAATCCATTCACATTTAAGGTAATTATCCATATGTATGTTCCTATGACCATTTTCTCAATTGTTTTGGGTTTGTTTTTGTAGTTCCTTTTCTTCTCTTGTGTTTCCCACTTAGAGAAGTTCCTTTAGCATTTGTTGTAGAGCTGGTTTGGTGGTGCTGAATTCTCTTAGCTTTTGCTTGTCTGTAAAGCTTTTGATTTCTCCATCAAATCTAAATGAGATCCTTGCCAGGTAGAGTAATCTTGGTTGTAGGTTCTTCCCTTTCATCACTTTAAGTATATCATGCCACTCCCTTCTGGCTTGTAGAGTTTCTGCTGAGAAATCAGCTGTTAACCTTATGGGAGTTCCCTTGTATGTTATTTGTCATTTTTCCCTTGTTGCTTTCAATAATTTTTCTTTGTCTTTAATTTTTGTCAGTTTGATTACTATGTGTCTCCTCATGTTTTTCTCCTTGGGTTTATCCTGCCTGGAACTCTCTGTGCTTCCTGGACTTGTGTGGCTATTTCCTTTCCAACATTAGGGAAATTTTCAACTATAATCTCTTCAAATATTTTCTCGGGTCCTTTCTCTCTCTCTTCTCCTTCTGGGACCCTTATAATGTGAATGTTGGTGCATTTAATGTTGTTCCTGAGGTGTCTTAGGCTGTCTTCATTTCTTTTCATTCTTTTTTCTGTTCTGCAGCAGTGAATTCCATCATTCTGTCTTCCAGGTCACTTATCCATTCTTCTGCCTCAGTTATTCTGCTATTGATTCATTCTATTGTATTTTTCATTTCACTTATTGTATTGTTCATCTCTGTTTGTTTGTTCTTTGATTCTTCTAGGTGTTCTTTAATTCTTGTAGGTCTTTGTTCAACATTTCTTGCATCTTCTTTTTCTTTGCCTCCATTCTTTTTCTGAGGTCCTGGATCGTCTTCACTATCATTATTCTGAATTCTTTTTCTGGAAGGTTGCTTATCTCCACTTTACTTATTTGTTTTTCTAGGGTTTTACCTTGTTCTTTCATCTGGCGCATAGTCCTCTGCCTTTTCATTTTGTCTATCTTTCTGTGAATGTGGTTTTCATTCCACAGGCTGCAGGATTGTAATTCTTCTTGCTTCTGCTGTCTTCTCTCTGGTGGATGAGGCTATCCCCTGTGGATGATTGTTCAGCAGTTAGTTGTGATTCTGGTGCTCTCGCAAGAGGGAGTGAGCGCACGTCCTTCTACTTCTCCATCTTGAGCCATTCTCTTGTTTTCTTTCTTTAATAAAAAGAAAAACATTATCCATAACTGCAGTCTCAAAATAATCTCTAGAGATTATCTAATATGTTTCTATTTCCAGGCATTAGTGCATTTATTTCATTTCAAAACCAAAATAAGTAATACTGGTGATAATTAGTAGTCTTATAAATGAGTAACAACTGTGAATAATCCAGTCTTAATAAGTAGAAAATTAACTGAACTTATGATTATAATTATTTAGATGGAGATTTTCTATTTGCATGACAAAGATTTAGAAGCTTTGTCTTCTAAACTAACACAAGAATATGAAAGATCATTTTTGATGTTTGTATTATTCCTAGCTCTGAAGACTAGCATAAATCATAGCATGTAGTTCCTCTATAAAGAGAACCATCATTCAAAACTTAAAGGGCAATGCCTAGTTAGTTTCAACATATTTATATCTTCCTGACCTGCACACATGTACACTTAAATCCAGGAAGGAAGCAGATTGTATAGGAAGGAAAAAGCTTAGGCTTGGAATCAGACACTCACTAGCTGTTTGACCTTGGCAATTGACCTAATTTTACTGAGCCTCAGTTTCCTTGAATGCAAAGTAGAGATCCAAATGCCTATCACATCTATGTATTGGGAAGACTGGGTGGCATAAAGTCTGTAAAAAAGCTGCACAGAACCCACACAGGCAAGCATTCTGGGAGAAACAATTTTCTGAAGTTGATATAATCCACATTCACGTCTCTGAAATAGTAACTGACTCAAACCATCTATTTTCAGGGTTACATGTGTGTTCTAGGTCCAATGAGAAAATGGCTGACGTGTTTGCACCTCATCTCACCACTTGAAATGTGGTATTAACTCCTACTGGACTGTGAATCACAATCACATTGCCCAGTGGCTGCATAATGTGTTTTAGATAAAAATTTAGAAGAATTATGGATATTAGAGCATTATTTGCTTCTGCAGTGCTGTGCATTACCCCACCAAATACTGTTAGCTTTATTTCTTCCTTATCCTCAATATTTTTTTAAATCATCTCCTACATGGAAATTGAACTGTGAGTTTGTTCTTTGTTGTCTACATGTGTTCTCTCCTCATATAGATGTCTTAAAATTCTAACACAAGGTATGTGGGCTGCACTGACTTGCCTCTTCCAATCTCATGTATGGCAGAACCTGTTGCCTCTCCTGGGTCTAAAGTTTGGTCTGAATTCAAACCAATGATATACTACTTTTTAATCTATAATTGATATTCATAAAATTTAAAATCAGAGACCCTGGATTTGAAGTTACCGAAAGCTTCCATCTTCTTCACATGAAGACATTTTTCCCAACATATGTGATAGAAACTGAATCTCATACTTCCTCTTAACAATTTCACCAGATTATCAGAGCTCTTCATTCCCAATGCAACACATGTTGACCAATAACTGAGTCTCACCAAATGCTCTCTTGGTGGGTCTACCCCTTCTTGCACTCACATGCTGTATATGTACCAAGACACAGTTGTGTTTGTTCCCAAACCTTTACTTGCCAGCTAAATTTATTATTATTATTTCACAATTTAATTAAATATTACAAAAGCCTATGAATCATGAGTAAGAAAATAAAGTTGCTGTTTCTATGAAAGTTGAGTTGAATGCTTTGGAAAGACTCAATAAATAGAAATGACAAAACAAATCACAATAATCAGTTGGAGGCAGAAAAATATAAATTAGAGGGGAAAAGTAATAAAACTCTAAAATTCGGCATTTAGAATACTTTTACTTTTTAAAGTTGTTGCTTCACAGAAAAAAAAGAAAAAGCCTGGACATTGACACTGATGCAAAATTGGTGTAGTTAATGGAAGAGAAGCAATAATGAACTTCAAACAGTGGACCCATGCTCAAAGAAAACGTTCTACATCCAGAAAAGGAAAAAAACCTGTATATGAAGATCCATTTATATGTTTCAAGTTAACATAAACTGCATAAGTTAGGTGCGAAATTTTCCAATTTAACTCACTTTATCAATTAATTAATCAATTGCAGTTCTAATATACCTAATTTTAAAAGCTTCTGTTGAGTTGGAATACTCTTCATTGAATTTTTGTACAACAACAAATCAGTCTTATTTGTTGTATTCTTTTAGCAGTAAACCCAAAACAAGAGATCTTAAATTTGAAAATAAGTTAAATAGGAGTTAAGAAGTTAACAGCTAATTAACAACAAAGTTTTGGGTTTTTTTAAATTGGCTGTCTTCATTGATTTCTCACAAATGGGAAGTCCCCTGTGCTCGAGGTGCCCTTTCTCCCCGTGGATGGTGGTCTCTCTCCTTTAGCCATCCAAGATTCCTTCATGACTTAGATAACCATACATCCTGGTTACAGAGGACAGTCCTGGTTTAAGCCTGTTGTCTTGACATAATTATTAAAAGCACTGCAATTCACTTCCAGTTGTATCCCCACTTGGATGATAAATGATATGCGCTCCATATTCCTATGGTTTCTCATACCAACTTGCTCTCTGAATGTTTTACTTTTTCATCTTCTCTTCCTCCTTTTATCTCATTACACTCTGCCTTGACAAAAAAATATATATATATATGTATATATAGTTGATCAGACATTTATTTTTGGCTTAGAGAAGTAGATCTTATTCAAAATTTGCAAAAAGTGGAACTTATTTGGAAGGAAATATAGATATATCACAAAACTCAAATATCAGATAGCATTTTCATTCCAAACTGGGACGATTAACACAAGACCCCAAGAAGGCAAGGCAGTCTGCATCTCTCTGTCTCTCTCTGTCCCTGACTACATGGTCCCTCATCTCATCTACTCTTTGCATGGTTTTTCAGTCTCCTTTTTCCCTGCTGACCAGCCTTTTCTGCTTTACTTTCACTGAACCCAAACATGGTCATCCCAGCCCAAACTTTATATCACCTGCCAGTTCAAGTACTCAACAGAGACAATCTCAGCTGACTTGGACATAATTGAAATTCTCAAGAAAAAATCGATTGGGTAGGCCCAAGCACTTAGGTTAGTTCCCTGGTATCAGGCTTACAATTGTTTCAGTAAACTGTGGCGACGGGGGGAGAAGTTCCGAGGTAGCTGGGACCATGTGACACAGATTCTCTGACAAGGCAATATGGGCGGGGGAAAATAATCGACATTTTTAATGTTTCTCTTCAGACTCTGAAAGTAACTCAATGGCTAATATCACAAATCAGTCTAAATCTATGCACATGTACTAATGGCTGATCGTGATCCTGAAATAAGGTAAATATACTTTTTTAAAAATTTATTTATTTAGTTACTTAGTTTTGGCTGCGTTGGGTCTTTGTTGCTGCACACGGGCTTTCTCTAGCTGCGGCGAGCGGGGGCTACTCTTCATTGCGGTGCACAGGCTTCTCATTGCGGTGGTTTCTCTTGTTGCGGAGCATGGGCTCTAGGCTCGCGGGCTCTAGAGCACAGGCTCAGTAGTTGTGGCGCACGGGCTTAGTTGCTCCGCGGCATGTGGGATCTTCCAGGACCAGAGATTGAACCCGTGTCCCCTGCATTGGCAGGAGGATTCTTAACCACTGCACCACCAGGGAAGCCCAAGTAAATATACTTTTAAAAGAAGGTCAAAAACATAATGTATAATGAAAATCTCTGGTTATGTTGAAAGCCAGCGATAAAGATATCTATGACAGGAGAATCATTTAAGACCCTATTAATAAAAGAAAATAGCACAAATAAATGTAGATGAATTATAGCAACTGCTACACTCCTTCTCAGCCTTCAATTGACCCCTAAAAAACACAGGTTGTCAAATATTTGCCTATGAGTAGAAAAGCTCACTACAGATTTAGTGAGAAAATAAGTTCACAAATAAGACAATATATTTCTCTTACTGTAACCCCAAACCAGTTTCAAACAAAAGGAAAAGGAAGATCAGTGTAATTTGGGGTCTTGGCTTTTATTTAAAATAGTTTGGGGAGAGTGAGCCTCTCACTTTAAATCTGAGATTCATTTTCCTAATCTGTAATTGACACGGTTGAATTATTTAATGATAACTTGCTGGAAGTTGTCAGTACTTTGCTGTCTCAGATATTATTCGTGTTTTATTCACATTTATTTATTGTGTTCCCTCTAAATGCTTCAAGAAATAAGCAGATAACCACTTTACATAAGTAGCATCAGAAAGAAATAAAAGGAAGAAGACCTGGACTTTCCTTTTAAGGAGTTTACAATTGAAATGAAGAGATATAGTTAAAAGATTTTAGCTAAGTAAATTTTTATCTCCTCTCATCAAATGTACCCATACTCTTTCTTATTAAAATTCATCAAGCAACCATAATGGTACTAGGAAAGTAGTGAAATGCCAAGATATGGAAAAGATAAAAGTGCTTGGTAACTGCTTTTTGGGAAAAACATTGTTTCAATCTCAGTATCATCACAATAATATTTGTATTATTAATTAATAAACTTTATAAGAAATTTTAGCTTCACAGCAAAATTGAGAGGAAAGTATGGAGTTCCCATATATCCTCTGCACCCACAGATGCACAACCTCCCCCATTATTGACATCCTACATCACAGTGGTGTATTTGTTACAATCCATGAACCTACACAGCGTTACCACTTAAAGTCCATAGTTTACATTAGTGTTCACTCTTGGCGTTGTATATTCTATGGGTTTTGACAAGTGTATAATGACATGTACCCACCACTGTAGTATCATACATAGTAGTTTCACTCTCCTAAAAATCCTCTGTACTGTGCCTACTCATCCCTCCCTCTGTCAACCACTGATTATTTTTAGTCTCTATAGCTTTGCCTTTTCCAGAATGCCATGTAGTTGGAATCACACAGTATGTAGCCTTTACAGATTGGCTAGCTTTACTTAGTAATATGCACTTAAGTTTCCTCCTAGTCTTTTCATGGCTTGATAGCTCATTTCTTTTTAGCACCAAATAATATTCCAGTGTCTAATAGTAATATTTACTACAGTTTATCCATTAACCTACTGAAGGATATCTTAGTTGCTTCCAAATTTTGGCAATTACGAATTATGAATAAAGCATCTATAAACATTGTTGTGCAGGGTTTTATGTGGATGTAAGTTTTCAACTCCTTTGGATAAATACCAAGGGGTGCAATTGCTGAATTGCATGGTAAGACTAGGTTTAGTTTTGTAAGAAAATGCCTGTCTTCTAAAGTGGCTGAATCATTTTGCATTCCCACCAGCAATGAATGAGAATCCCTATTGTTCCACATCTTTGTTAGTATTTGGTGGTATCACTATTTTGAATTTTGGTCATTTTAATAAGTGTGTAGTGGCATCTCATTTTTTTAATTTGCTTTTCCCTGATGATATATGATGTTGAACATCTTTTTATATGCTCACATGCAAACTATATGACTTGGTGAGATGGTTCAGATCATTTGTCCATTTTTTAATTGAGTTGTTCATTTTCTTATTGCTGAATTATGAGTTCTTTATATATTTTGGATGACAGTCCTTTATCAGATGTCTTTTGCAAATATTTCCTCCCAGTCTGTGACTTGTCTTCTCATTCTCTTGACATTGTCTTTCACAGAGAAGAAGTTTTTAAATTTTAATAAAGCCCAGCTTATTAATTATTTCTTTCATGGTTTTTGCTGTCATATTTAAAAAGTCATTGCTATATGCAAGGTCATCTAGGTTTTTTCCTTTTATCTTCTAGGAGTTTTATAATTTTGCACATTACATTTAGTCCTATGGTACATTTTGAGTTAATCTTATTGAAGGATGCAAGGCCTATGTCTAGATTCATTTTTTCTGTTGTAAATATTTAGGTTGCACAACAAGAATTTTTAAAGGTATACAACCTGATGATTTAATATATGTATATATTGAGAAATGATTACCACAATCCAATTAGCTAATGTATGCATCATCTCACATAGTTATCTTTCTTTTACGGTGGTGAGAACACTTAAGATCTACTCTTTTAGCAAATTTCAAGTATGCAATACAGTTGGCCCTTGAACTATGAGGGAGTTAGGGGCATCAACCCCTACACAGTCTAAAATCCACGTATAACTTTATAGTCAACCCTTTGCACCATGGTTTTGCATCTGCAGATTTAACCAACCTTGTATGTATAGTACTGTAGCACGTATTTATTGAAAAAAATCCATGTATAATTGGACTTGCACAGTTCAAACCCGTGTTTTTCAAGGGTCAACTGTATTATAAACTACAATCATCATGATGTATGTTAGGTCCTCAAAACTTATTCATATTTTAATTGAAATTTGAACCCTTCAACCAACATCTCCCCAGCTCCTCAACCAACCTCTGGCAACCACCACTCTGATTCTATGATTCATTCTCTATGAGCTCATTGTTTTAAGTTCCACATGTAAATGATATCATACAGTATTTATCTTTTTGTGTTTGGCTTATTTCACTTAGCATAATGTCCTCCAGGTTGTCACAAATGTCAGAATCTCTTATTTTATGGTTGAATTATATATGTGTATAAATATATAGATATAGATACAGATATAGATTACATTTTCTTTATTCACCTATCGATAGACACTTAGGTTGTTCCATATCTTGGCTATTGTCAATAATGTTGCAATGAACATGGGAATACAGATATCTCTTAGAGATGCTAATTTCATTTCTTTTGGATATATACCTGGAAGTTAAATTGCTGGATCATATGGTAGTTCTACCTTTAATCTTTTGAGGAAACTCCATACTGCTTTCCATAATGGCTGTACCAATTCACATTTCCACTAACAATGTACAAGAGTTCCCTTTACACTACACCTTCACCAACACTTGTCTTTTTGATAAGAGTTATCCTAACAGGTATGAGATGATATTTTATTTTGAGTTTCCCGATGATTAATGATATTGAGCATCTTTTTATGTACCTCTCGGCCATTTGTATGTCTTCTTTCAAAAAATGTCTATTCAGGTCCTTTGCCCATTATTTAATTGGGATGATCTTTTTGCTCTTGAGTTGCACGAGTTTCTTATATAAAATGGATGTTAATCTCTTATCAGATATATGGTTTGTGAATAATTTTCTCCCACTCCATAGGTTGCTCTTTCATTTTGTTTATTTTTCCTTTGTTGTGCAGAGTTTTTAGTTTGAAGTAGTCCCACTTATTGATTTTTAGTTTTGTTGCCTATGCTTTTGGTATCATATTCAAAAAATCATTGCCCAGATTGATGTCAAAGACCTTGTTCTCTATTTTTTCTAGGAGATTTATGGATTCAGGTGTTAGATATAACTCTTTAATCAATTTGAGTTAACTTTTGAGTATGATGTAAGAAAAGTCCAATTTC
Organism: Balaenoptera physalus; assembly: GCF_965194825.1. Taxonomy (NCBI): domain Eukaryota; kingdom Metazoa; phylum Chordata; class Mammalia; order Artiodactyla; family Balaenopteridae; genus Balaenoptera; species Balaenoptera physalus. The sequence goes on along the minus strand of NC_138892.1, from coordinate 83,865,925 downwards.
ATTTTTTTTGAATGTGGATATCTAGTTTTTCCAATACCATTTATTGAAGAAACTGTCCTAATCCCATTGTGCATTCTTGGTGTCCTTGCAAAAGATTAGTTGCTCATATATGTGTGGGTTTATTTCTTGGCTCTCTATTCTGTTCTACTGGTCTATATGTCTGTTATTATGCCAGTACCATACTGTTTTGATTATTATAGCTTTGTAATATAGTTTAAAGTCAGATTGCTGCCTTAGCTTTGTACTTCTTTCCCAACATTGTTTTGACTATTGGTGTCTTTTGTGGTTCCATACAAAATTTTAGGATTTTTTTCTATTTCTATAAAGAATGCTCAATGAAATATTGATAGAGATTGTATTGAATCTGTAGATCACTTTAGGTATTATGGATATTCTAACAATATCAATTCTTCCAATCCAACAGCATGAAATATTTTTCCATTTGTTTGTTTCTACTTCAGTTTTTTTCATCAATGTCTCATTGTTTTCAGCATACATATCTTTCACCTCCTTGGTTAAATTTATTCCTAAGTATCTTATTCTTTTTGATACTACTGTAAAAGAGATTTTTAAAATTTTCTTTTTGGAATAGCTTATTGCTACTGTATAGAAATGCAACTAATTTTTGCAGGCTTATTTTTTATCTTGAAACTTTACTGAATTTGTTTATTCTAAATATTGTTCTAACAATTTTTGGTGGAGTCTTCAGGGTTTTCTCTATATAAGACCATGTTATCTATAGAAACAGTTTAACTTCTTACTTTCCAATTTGGATGTCTTTTATTTCCTTTCTTGCCTAATTTCTCTGGCTAGGACTTCCAGTATTATGTTGAATAGAAGCAGTGAGAGTGGGCACTCTAGTCTTTTTCCTGATCTTAGAGTAAAACCTTTCAGCTTTTCACTGTTCAACATGTTACTAGCTGTGACTTGTCATATGTGGCATTTATTATGTTGAGGTCTATTCCTTCTATAACTAAATTTTAATTGTTTTTGATCATGAAAAAATGTTGAATTTATCAAATGTTTTTTCTTCTATTAAGAAGATAGTATTTTATCTTTTATTACGTTAATGTGTGGTGTATCACATTGTTTTATTTGCATATGTTGAAACATCCTTGCCTCCCAGAAATAAATCCCACTTAATTATTGTGTATGATCCTTTTAATGTACTGTTGAATTAAGTTCACTAATAGTATATTGAGGATTTTTCCATCAACGTTCATCTGGAATATTGAGCTGTAATTTTCTTTTTATGTAGTGTCCTTAACTGTCTTTGGTATGAGGGTCATGCTGGCTGCATAAAATAAGTTTGGAAGGATTCCCTCCTCTTCAGTGTTTTGGAAGAGTTTGAGAAAGATTGGTGTTAATTCTTTAAATATTTGGTAGAATTCACCAGTGAAGCCAGGTAGTCCTGGGCTTTTCTTTGTTGGGAGGCATTAATTGCTTCTTTAATCTCCATACTCATTGTTGGTCTGTTCAGATTTTCTATTTCTTTTTGATTCAGTCTTGTTAGGTTGTATGTTTTTAGGAATCTATCCGTTTCTGCTAGGTTATCCAATTTGTTGGCATAAAATTGTTCATATTTTATCTTTCCGTGGTATCAGTTGTCTCCTCTTTCACTTATAAGTTTATATATTTGTATCCTCCTTCCTTTTTCTTAGTTTAGCTAAATGTTTGTCAGTCTTGTTTATCTTTTCAAAAAACCAACTCTTAGTTCCATTAATCTTTTCTGTTGTATTTCTATTCTCTATTTATTTATGCTCTAATATTTATTATTTCCTTCTTTCTGCTAAGTTTGGACTTAATTTGTTCTTCTTTCTCCATGATAATGTTAGGTTAAAATAGTATAAAGATAAGTTATTTATTTGAGGCCTTTCTTTTTTTTCTGGCAGGTATCTCTAGCTATAAACTTCCCACTGCTTTTGCTGCATCCCATAAGTTTTGGTGTGTTGTGTTTCTATTTACATTTGTCTCAAGATACTTTTTGATTTCCTCTTTGACCCGTTGGTTGTTCAGAAGTGTGTTGTTTGACTTCACATATTTGTTAAATTTTCCATTTTCCTATTGTAATTGATTTCTAGTTTTGTACTGTTATGCCAGGAAAAGATACTTGATATGAATTCAATATTCTTAAATTTGTTACTACTAGTTTTGTGATTCAGCACATAAGCTACTCTGGAGAATATTCCATGTACCCTTAAGAAGAATGTGATTCTGCTGCTGTTGGATGGAATGTTTTGTGTATGTCTGTTAGATAAATTTGGTCTATAATATTATTCAAGTCTACTGTTTCCTTATTGATTTTCTCTCCAGATGATTTATCCATTGATGAAAGTGGGATATCAAAATCCCCTACTATTATGGTATTGTTGTTTATTTTTCTCTTTTTTTATTAATATTTTCTTTATTTATTTAGGTGCCCCAATGTTGGATGAATATATATTTACAATGTTATATACTCTTGATGAATTGACCCATTTATCTTTATGTAATGACCTTCTTTGTCTCTGACAATGGATTCTGACTGAAAGTCTATTTGTCTGATATCAGTATAGTCACCCCGTTCTCTTCTGATTATCATTTAAGTAGGATATCTTTTTCCACCCCTTCACTTTTAGCCTATATAAATCCTTAAAGCCAAAGTGAGTCTCTTTTAGGCAACGTATAGTTGGATCTTGTTTTTTATTCATTCAGCCACTCTATCCTTGAGTAGAGAATTTAATTCATATACATTTAAAGTAATATTTGATAGATAAATATTTACAGTTGTCATCTTTTTTTATGGTTTTCTGGCTGTTCTATAGTTTCTTTGTTCCTGTCTTTCTCTCTTGCAGTCTTCCTTTGTAATTTGTTGGCTTTTTCGTGGCAGTGCAGTGTGCTTTGATTCCTTGCTCTTTATCTTTTGCATATCTACTAGAGTTTCTTCTTTGTGGTTATTATTAAGTTTTTATAAAACATCTTATAGTTGTATACTTTAGGCAACTTAACTTTACTCTCATACCAAAACTCTACACTTTTACTTCTTCCCCACTCCCACACTTAACGCTATTGATGCATACTTTATATTTTTTTAAGTTGTGTACCTATTAACAACTTATTTTAGCCATGGTTGTTTTTAATATTTTTGTCTTTTAACTTTTATACTAGAGATAAAAGTGATTTATAAACCACCATTATATTATTAAGAGTATTATGAATTTGACTAGATATTTACGTTTATCAGTGAGTTTTATACTTTCACATGTTTTCGTGTTGTTACCTAGTATCCTTTTATTTCATCTTGAAGATTTCTTTTTAGCATTTCTTGTAAGGCAGGTCTAGTGGTGATGTACTCCCTCAGCGTTTGTTTATTGAAAATAGATTTACCTTTTTTATATGTGGATGTCCAGTTGTTCCAGCACCATTTGTAGAAATGACTATCTTTGCTCCATTGTATTGCCTTTGCTGCATTGTCAAAGATCAGTTGACTCTATTTATGTGAGTCTATTTCTGGGCTCTCTATTCTGTTCCATTGATATATTTGTCTATCCTTTCATCAATACCATACTACCTTGATTACTGTAGCTTCATAGTCTTGAAGTTGGATAATGTCAGTCCTCCAATTTTGTTCTTCTCCGATACTGAGTTAACTATTGTGGGTCTTTTGCCTCTCTATATACTCTTTGTAATCAGTTTTTTTTAATACCCACAGTACTTTGCTATTATTTTTATTGAAATTGCATTTTATCTGTAGATCAAGTTGGAAAGGACTGACATCTTGACAATACTGAGTCTTCCTAATTATGAACCTAGAATATCTCTGCACTTACTTAGTTCTTCTTTTATATCTTTCATCAGAGTTATATGGTTTTTCTCATATAGATCTTGCACATATTTTATTAAGTTTATATTTAAGTGTTTTTTTCTTGGTGGTAATGTAATTTTAAATTCCACTTGTTCATTGCTGATACAATAACACTTTAAAGATTTTTGTTAATGACACTTAATAAATTCACTGATATTTGGGCTGCAGCACCAGAAAACACAACAGACTACCTTTGCTTTAGGTGCAAGTATGTCCAGTAAATACGGTCTTATTCTATAGATTTCTTTGCAGAATAAGTTTTCAAAGCTCTAAAGATGAATTTATGAGATATTTTGACATGAATTATGATACTGTCAATGATCATATGATCACCATGAGTAAAGAATTGTATCAATCAATAGATGACAAATTTGGAAATGATTAAAAAGTGTTTCCAGTTACAAAGAAATTGTTTTATACGGTAAATATAATGGATCTGAGAAAGACTGAAGTAGAGCACAAAGTTTTACAGAATTTCAGGGCAAGTGGTATCTAACTTATTTTACCTATATATCATATAAATATATGATATTTATATATTTTACACTCCTTATCATTATCCAAAACAATTTCTATTAATTATAATGCTTTAAAAAGCTTATAAACATGAAATTTTAATTTTTCAGTGTGTATAATATTCAGTTCCTATGGGTAAGCCAGCTTATTTCTCGTACCGTTCTCTCCATAACAAGAGCACTAGTTAGCAGAGAGTAATAGAATCTTTAAAAACTTTCCAACATTTCCGGTTTAAATGATTCTTACCAATCCAACCTCTACCTGACAAAGCAAACCATATTTTAGGGGAAGAAAATTTTAAAATAAAAAATTTTGGTACAGGTTATATTTATGATGCTACATGAGCAATCAATACGCCTGACACATTACAAGTGGAGAATTTTCTCCAGTCAGTGATAGTGAGTGTGTAAGCAAAAGGATGAATTTAGTCCCCACATTTTTCCACATTTATTCTTCCAGAATCCATTTCTAGACAATCTATATGTCACTATCATTGTGCAAACAAATTGTTTACACATGTATATAAGTTGATTCATAGCATCTACTAATTTTACCTATCTATGTAAAATCCTGTAAATATGTCCAAAGTGATGTACAGAGGCACAGCACTGAGAGCCAGAAAAGACCTTAGAGGTTACAAGGTCCAACAGGCTTTGTGTATAGCTGAGGAAATGGAAGCCAAATAATATTTAGAGGTTTGCCCAGTATCACCTAGTCTGAGGATATGTTTATTTTCCAAATATCTTAAAATACAATTAAAATATCATTAAATGAAAAGAACAGTTAGATATGAGATGTTGAGAAAATTAGCACTTCTGTTTATGTTCTCACATAGTACATGGTTTCACTCCTATGGACCTTTGCCCAAGCAGATCCCTCTAAAATTCCTTCCAAATCTGATAATTTTCTTTCAAAATCATATTCAGGTTAAACACCCCTCTAACGGTTTCTTGGACTCCACCCCCGAATTATTAGCCATTACTTTGTTACCTCTATTCTTGGTACTTACATTACCTTATATAACACATCAGATAGAGCTCTTACTCCAACCACTGCTGTTGTGACCACTTCTATAAGTCACGGACTAGCTTTGTGCAACTGCAAACTTACTTCATGCCTTTGCTGTGTACCTTTTGCTTCTTGTCCTGAGGTTTCTTTGACACAAGGCATGGGTCACCTCTGGGTATCCACTCAGTACTCATGCACATCAACTCATGGAAGTTAACACACATGTGACTATCCTTTGACCAACTGGGAAAGAGCACCAAAGAATACATTCTTGCCCTTTTATACCCTGGAAAGCCAGTTTAAGATGCATTTCTAAAGGCTCTTCAGATGGACCTGCAGGATTGAGAACCTGCAGTCATTCATAGGATAGCCAACTTGATAAGGCACCTCCCACTCTACATTGCCTTCATCCTTTTCCTGTTTACTCCCATTATTTCTCACTATTGCTACCTGTGATCACTTCCCAATTATACTACCTGAGTGCAAGCCATTTTCTCAACAGGAAATTGCAACAACCCAATAAAGACTGGACTATGATCTCAAATATTTCAGGAATAGAGATTTGTGATACCACATCCATCCAACTAAAAATATAGCAGAGAGTAATGGAAATGTGGACTGGATAGTGGAAGAAAAAATTATGATGGTAATCTTTGGCCTGGTAACCAGATACAGAGTCAGGAACTGTTGAAAGTATTCATATTTTGTGCTTATTGATTATTTTTCTCCCCTTTTCCTCATATTTTGTATGAATGAGAAGTTTGTGGTAATGTTGAATATTACAGTTATGACTGAATGGCATCATTCCATCACTATATTGTAGTTGGTGGAACTTTGTGTCTCTTCGGTGTTTGTGATGATATTTTCTTCATCTAAAAAGGGCAAAAATGTATACTACATGGCAAAACCAGTGAAGACACCAGCCTCTGACCATTTAATCACTCATACGCAGTCTCCACCTTTTCTGCCCTTCTTGTGTCAAGGAGGATGACCCCTATAAATTACATCACTAAATCTCCCCCTCATGACTGGCTTTTAGTAGGATCTTGCCAAGGGGAGAAACAGCAGACTATTGGAAGGCAGAGAAGAGAAATTTTGTGGTATTTATTCCCTGATCTCTCCCTGCCTGGCACCATTATCTCCGTTGGCAAGTTGTGTCCTTCTCAATCACAGCTCCCAACAGGCTCTTGTCACACTATTTCCTCCTCACGTCTTAAGGAATAATGGCTTCTCATTGTTGCTCATCTGTATGCCGTACCATGCCTTGTTTGTCCTGTCCAATCTGCCTGCCTATTAAAGTCTTTCATTTGAGACAGCTGAATTAATTCTGGATATTGCCAGTTCCCTGGCTAATGAACACACACTAGCTCCCACACACATGCACACACACGCACACACAGATGCCACGACACAGATGATTCTCATTCAAAGCAAGTGACTCATCTATAAAGTATGGTAACCACCTGTCCTGTCCACCCATGTCCCCAGTGTGCCTTTTCCCCTATCTCTTTATAAAACGGTCCCATACCCCCAGGTTACATAATTTCTATTCATGGCAGGACACATGAACACAAGAGTTAGCATGACAAAATTGAAATATTAATTTATAAATAATTTAAAGATGCTTATTTCATGACATATTATAGAAAAAGAAAAGAGACAATGTCTTCCTGTGCCAGCTACAGTTGCCATTATTCATCTCCAAGACTAAATCACATATGATTATGGTGTTTAACATAATCTGGTAAAGGCACAGATTCACAAGCCACCTCTTTACCTTATATTTATTCCCGATATCAACATATTCTTCTTGAAATCTCAAGAAGAAATCTGGGGAAGATCTTTTCACCATCATTCACATGACCTCCATCTGCAAAGAGGGTAAAGACAGCTTTTCTTGTTCCCATTCCATGGTTGAATGACTGATTGTTTGCAAAATGAGCTCAATGTTTTAAAATCTATGGTGGACAACTGTCATTTATTTTATGATATGTGAAATAGGCACCAAAAATTGATACTCTCACCCCAACTTTGAACTGAGAGTTACTTAGGCAATGAAAAGTATTCTCCCTGAAACAGGAAGACAGCTCATGGGTCCACGGTGCAGAGGTCCTGGTGGCAGCATCCTGCATCCAGTGACGGCAGGCTTGAAACAAGCTGAAGTGTCTTGTGCACAGTGGACGTTGCAGCAGCTTCTTCACTGGACCAGTTCTGTGACATGGTTTGGGGTATTTTTCCAGATCACATAACCACTAAGCATGGTTCTCTGTTTCTCTGAGGAATTTATAAATTATCCAATATCCTTTTATTAATTTTCTCTTTTTAAATTCTTGGACCTCAAGTGAAACAAAAAGTGATTCAGTTATAATCCTATGCTGTCATCATATAAAACCATTCTCCTGTTTTATTACATTGTTGCATTTTTTGATTCTTTCATTCTCCCCACTACCATCACTAAATAAACCTCCTCTAATGTCCTTGGTATATGTGCAGGGAGATATATATATATATATATATATATATATATATATATATATATATATATATATATATATATATAATATATATTTGAAAAGTTATACCATTGTTTTGGGCATTATGTTTTTTTAACTTACATAAGTGATGCTAAGCTGAGTGCCATTCTGTTGGGATTTTTTTAAAATTATCTCTGATATCTGTGAAGCTCTATCTATGTTTTCGTATATGCCTGTAATCGTGGCCTCAGCCACACCATAATACATAATAGTCTTCCTAAATTTTATTTATCCCTTCTCCTATGATGGAAAATTAGGTTGCCTCCAATTCCCACTACCATAAACAGTGTTTCAAAAAACATCCTGATGCATATTCCTTTGTGGACAGATGTATTTGTTTCTCTGAAATTTATGCTATAAGAGGATTAATGGATCATAGGAAATACACATAATGGCTACATCAGTCTTTGGTCCCATCAGTGCAAATGGCTTCCTGTTTCTCTATGTTCTTACCAGCACTTGGTATCATCCTACTTTCTTACTTTTACAATCTGGTTGTAAAGCACTGTTGATTTCCCTGGTTATAAATTGTTTACTTGTTATATTTGTTAGCCACTTGAGTTTCTTCTGGGAATAGTTTATTCATATCCTGTGCCCATTTTTCTTTTTGGTTCTTTACCTTATTCTTATTTATAAGAATTCCTTCTAGACATTAATTCTGTGCCAATTTTAGACATTGTAATTATCTTCTCCAAATATGACATCCGTCCTTTACCAAAATAGAATATTTTTCTGCTTAAATTACCCAGCCAAAATCAGTTTCTATTGTTCACATATAAGAATTTTGATTAAAACTGAGTTCATAGTGATATCTTTAATTTCTTTGATGATCAAAGAAAGCTATTTCCAAGAATTCTTATTCTGATTGATGAATAACATAATGTTTATGTAGCCTTATGTAAAATATTCTCTACCTTTCCCTATGTTTCCCATAAGAGAAATCCATAACTGCCTTCCAAATACTCCACATCCTCTACGAAATTGTTTCAAAATAGCAGCACAAGGGAGAACTTCAAGATGGAAGAGGAGTAAGACGTGGAGATCACCTTCCTCCCCACAAATACACCAGAAATACATCTACATGTGGAACAACTCTTACAGAACACCTACTGAACGCTGGCAGAAGATGTCAGACTTCCCAAAAGGCAAGAAACTCCCCACATACCTGGGTAGGGCAAAAGAAAAAAGAAAAAACAGAGACAAAAGAATAAGGGATAGGGACGGGACTTGCACCTCGGGGAGGGAGCTGTGAAGGCACAAAGGTTTCCACACACTTGGAAGCCCCTTCACTGGCAGAGATGGGGGGTGACAGGGGTGTGGGAAGCTTCGGAGGCACGGAGGAGAGCACAGCCACAGGGGTGTGGAGGGCAAAGCGGAGAGATTCCCGCACAGAGGATCCATGCCGACCCGCACTCACCAGCCCGAGAGGCTTGTCTGCTCACCCGCCGGGGCGGGCAGGGGCTGGGAGCTGAGGCTCGGGCTTCGGAGTTCAGATCCCAGGGAAAGGACGGGTTGGCGGTGTGAACACAGCCTGAAGGGGGCTAGTGCGCCACAGCTAGCCAGGAGGGAGTCCGGGAAAAAGTCTGGACCTGCCTGAGAGGGAAGAGACCATTGTTTCCTGGTGTGCGAAGAGAGGGGATTCAGAGCGCCGCCTAAACGAGCTCCAGAGATGGGCGTGAGACGCAGCTATCAGCGCGGACCCCAGAGATGGGCATGAGACGGTAAGGCTGCTGCTGCTGCCACCAAGAAGCCTGTGTGCAAGCACAGGTCACTATCCACACGGCCCCTCCCAGGAGCCTGTGCACCCTGCCACTGCCAGGGTCCCGTGATCCAGGGACAACATCCCTGGGAGAACACACGGCACGCCTCGGGCTGGTGCAACATCACGCTGGCCTCTGCTGCCGCAGGCTTGCCCCGCATCCGTACCCCTCCCTCCCCCCGGCCTGAGTGAGCCAGAGCCCCCAAATCAGCGGCTCCTCTAACCCCGTCCTCTCTGAGCAAAGAACAGACGCCCTCAGGTGACCTACACGCAGAGGCAGGTCCAAATCCAAAGCTGAACGCCAGAAGCTGTGTGAACAAAGAAGAGAAAAGGAAATCTTTCCCAGCAGCCTCAGGAGCAGCTGATTAAATCTCCACAATCAACTTGGTGTACGCAGCATTCGTTGTACTTGAATAAATGAATCATCACCAAACTGAGGCGGTGGACTTTGGGGGCAACTGTAGACTTGGGGTTTGCTGTATGAGACTGACTGGTTTCTGGTTTTATGTTTATCTTAGTTTAGTATTCAGAGTTTATCATCATTGGTAGATTTGTTTATTGATTTGGTTGCTCTCTTCCTTTTTTATATATATATATACAGATATATATATATATTTTTTCCTTTTCCTCTTTTTGTGAGTGTGTATGTGTATGCTTCTTTGTGTGATTTTGTCTGTATAGCTTTGCTTTTTCCATTTGTCCTAGGGGTCACTCTGTCCATTTTTTGTTTTTTCTTTAGTACAGTTTTTGGTTTGGTTGCTCTCTTCTTTCATTCTTTCTTTCTGTTTTATTACTTTTTAATTTTTTTATTTTTAATAACCTTTTTATTTTAATAACTTAATTTCTTTTTATTTTCTTTCCTTCTTTCTTTTTTTCTCACTTTTCTTCTGAGCCATGTGGCTGACACGGTCTTGGTGCTCCGACCAGCTGTCAGGCCTGTGCCTCTGAAGTGGGAGAGCTGAGTTCAGGACATTGGTCCACCAGAGACCTGCCAGCTCCACATAATATCGAACAGCAAAAGCTCTTCCAGTGATCTCCATCTCAATGCTAAGACCCAGCTCCACTCAACGACCAGCAAGCTCTAGTGCTGGACACCCCATGCCAAACAACTACCAAGACATGAACACAGCCCCACCCATTAACAGAGAGGCTGCCTAAAATCATAATAAGGTCACAGACACCCCAAAACACACCACCAGACATGGTCCTGCTCACCAGAAACACAAGAATCAGCCTCATCCACCAGAACACAGGCACTAGTCCCCTCCACCAGGAAACCTACACAACCCACTGAACCAACCTTACCCACTGGGGGCAGACGCCAAAAACAATGGGAATCACGAACCTGCAGCCTGAAAAAAGGAGACCCCAAACACAGTAAGTTAAGCAAAATGAGAAGACAGAGAAACACACAACACATGAAGGAGCAAGGTAAAAAACCACCATACCAAACAAATGAAGAGGAAATAGACAGTCTACCTGAAAAAGAATTCAGAGTAATGATAGTAAAGATATCCAAAATCATGGATATACAATGAAAAGAATACAAGAAATATTTAACAAGGACCTAGAAGAACTAAAGAGCAAACAAACGATGAACAACACAATAAATGAAAATAAAAATTCTCTAGAAGGAATCAATAGCAGAATAACTGAGGCAGAAGAACGGATAAGTGATTAAGAGAATAAAATAGTGGAAATAACTGCTGCAGAGCAGAATAAAGCAAAAAGAATGAAAAGAATTGAGGACAGCCTTAGAGACCTCTGGGACAACATTAAATGTACCAACATTCGAATTATAGGGGTCCCAGAAGATGAAGAGAAAAAGAAAGGGACTGAGAAAATATTTGAAGATATTATAGGTGAAAACTTCCTTAATACGGGAAAGGAAATAATCAAGTCCAGGAAGCCCAGAGAGTACCACACAGGATAAATCCAAGCGGAAACATGCCAAAACACATATTCATCAAACTATCAAAATTAAATACAAAGCAAAAATATTAAAAGCAGCAAGGGAAAAACAACAAAAAACATACAAGGAAATCCCCATAAGGTGAACGGCTGATCTTTCAGCAAAAACTCTGCAAGCCAGAAGGGAGTGGCAGGACATAATTAAGTGATGAAAGGGAAAAACCTACAACCAAGGCTACTCTACCCAGCAAGGATCTCACTCAGATTCGACGGAGAAATTAAAATGCAAACAGACAAGCAAAAGTGAAGAGAATTCAGCACCACCAAACCAGCTATACAACAAATGCTAAAGGAATTTCTCTAGGCAGGAAACACAAGAGAAGAAAAAGACCTACAAGAACCAACCCAAAACAAATAAGAAAATGGTAACAGGAACATACATATTGCTAATTTCCTTAAATGTAAATGGTTAAATGCTCCCACCAAAAGACACAGACTGGCTGAATGGATACAAAAACAAGACCCATATATATGCTGTCTACAAGGGACCCACTTCAGACCTAGGCACACATATAGACTGAAAGTGAGGGGATGGAAAAAGATATTCCATGCAAATGGAAATCACAAGAAACCTGGTGTAGCAATTCTCATATCGGGCAAAATAGACTTTAAAATAAAGACTGTTACAAGAGGCAAAGAAGCACACTACATAATGATCAAGGGATCAACCCAAGAAGAAGATATAACATTGTAAATATTTATGCAACCAACATAGGAGCACCTCGATACATAAGGCAAATGTTAACAGCCATACAATGGGAAATCGACAGTAACACAATCATAGTAGGGGACTTCAACACCCCACTTCCATCATTGGACTGATCATCCATAATGAAAATAAATAAGGAAACACAAGCTATAAATGATGCATTAAACAAGATGGACTTGAATGATATTTATAGGACATTCCATCCAAAAACAACAGAATACACTTTTTTCTCAAGTGCTCATGGCAAATTCTCCAGGGTAGATCATATCTTAGGTCACAAATCAAGCCTTGGTAAGTTTAAGAAAATTGAAATCGTATGAAGTGTCTATTCCAACCACAATGCTATGAGACTGGATATCAACTACAGGAAAAAAAATCTATGAAAAATACAAACACATGGAGGCTAAACAGTACAATACTTAATAACCAAGATATCACTAAAGAAATCAAAGGGAAAATTAAAAAATATCTAGAAACAAAAGACAATGAAAACACGACAACCCAAAACCTATGCAATGCAGCAAAAGAAATTCTAAGAGAGAAGTTTATAGCAATACAATCCTACCTTAAGAAACAAGAAACATCTCAAAAGAACAACCTAAGCTTACACCTAAGGCAATTAGAGAAAGAAGAATTAAAAAAACCCCAAAGTTAGCAGAAGGAAAGAAATCATAAAGATCAGATCAGAAATAAATGAAAAAGAAATGAAGGAAGCAGTAGCAAAGATCAAAAAAACTAAAAGCTAGTTCTCTGAGAAGATAAACAAAATTGATAAACCATTAGCCAGACTCATCAAGAAGAAAAGGGAGAAGATTCAAATCAATAGAATTAGAAATGAAAAAGGAGAAGTAACAAGTGACACTGCAGAAATACAAAGGACCATGAGAGATTACTACAAGCAACTATATGCCAATAAAATGGACAACCTGGAAGAAATGGACAAATTCTTAGAAATGCACAACCTTCTGAGCCTGAACCAGGAAGAAATAGAAAATATAAACAGAACAATCACAAGCACTGTAATTGAAACTGTGATTAAAAATCTTCCAACAAAAAAAACCCAGGACCAGACGGCTTCACAGTCGAATTCTATCAAACATTTAGAGAAGAGCTAACACCTATCCTTCTCAAACTCTTCCAAAATATAGCAGAGGGAGGAACACTCCCAAACTCATTCTACGTGACCACCATCACCTGACACCAAAACAAGACAAAGATGTCACAAAGAAAGAAAACTACAGGCCAATATCACTGATGAACATAGATGCAAAAATCCTCAACAAAATACTAACAAACAGAATCCAACAGCACATTAAAAGGATCATACACCAGGATCAAGTGGGGTTTATCCCAGGAATGCAAGGATTCTTCAATATACGCAAATCAATCAATGTGATACACCATATTAACAAATTGAAGGAGAAAAACCATATGATCATCTCCATAGATGCAGAGAAAGCTTTTGATAAAATTCAACACCCATTTATGGTAAAAGCCCTGCAGAAAGTAGGCATGGAGGGAACTTTCCTCAACATAATAAAGGCCATATATGACAAACCCACAGCCAACATCGTCCTCAATGGTGTAAAACTGGAACCATTTCCACTAAGATCAGGAACAAGACAATGTTGTCCACTCTCACCATTATTATTCAACATAATTTTGGAAGTTTTAACCACAGCAATCAGAGAAGAAAAGGAAATAAAAGTAATCCAAATCGGAAAAGAAGAAGTAAAGCTGTCACTGTTTGCAGATGACATGACACTATACATAGAGAATCCTAAAGATGCTACCAGGAAACTGCTAGAGCTAATCAATGAATTTGGCAAAGTAGCAGGATACAAAATTAATGCACAGAAATCTCTTGCATTCCTATACACTCATGATGAAAAATCTGAAAGAGAAATTAAGGAAGCACTCCCATTTACCACTGCAAAAAAAAGAATAAAATACCTAGGAATTAACCTACATAAGGAGACAAAAGACCTGTATGCAGAAAACTATAAGACACTGATGAAAGACATTAAAGGTGATACAAACAGATGGAGAGATATACAATGTTCTTGGATTGGAAAAATCAATATTTTGAAAATGACTATACTACCCAAAGCAATCTACAGATTCAATGCAATCCCTATCAAACTACCACTGGCATTTTTCACAGAAGTAGAACAAAAAATTTCACAATTTGTATGGAAATACAAAAGAACCTGAATAGCCAAAACAATCTTGAGAAAGTAAAACGGAGCTGGAGGAATCAGGCTCCTGGACTTCTGACTATACTACAAAGCTACAGTAATCAAGACAGTATGGTACTGGCACAAAAACAGAAATATAGATCAATTAAACAGGATAGAAACCCCAGGGCTAAACCCACGCACATATGGTCACATTATTTTTGATAAAGGAGGCAAGAATATACAATGGAGAAAAGACAGCCTGTTCAATAAGTGGTGCTGGGAAAACTGGACAGGTACATGTAAAACAATGAAATTAGAACACTCCCTAACACCATACACAAAAATAAACTCAGAATGGATTAAAGACCTAAATGTAAGACCAGACACTATAAAACTCTTAGAAGAAAACATAGGCAGAGCACTCTATGACATAAATCACATCACAGCAAGATCCTTTTTGACCCACCTCCTAGAGAAATGGAAATAAAAATAAAAATAAACAAATGGGACCTAATGAAACTTAAAAACTTTTGCATGGCAAAGGAAACCATTAACAAGAGGAAAAGACAACCCTCTGAATGGGAGAAAATATTTGCAAATGAAGCAGCTGACAGAGGATTAATCTCCAAAATTTACAAGCAGCTCATGCAGCTCAATATAAAAAAAACAAACAACCTAGTCCAAAAATGGGCAGAAGACCTAAATAGACATTTCTCCAAAGAAGATATACAGATTGCCAACAAACATATGAACGAATGCTCAACATCACTAATCATTAGAGAAATGCAAATCAAAACTACAATGAAGTATCACCTCACACCAGTCAGAATGGCCATCAAAAAATCTTCAAACAATAAATGCTGGAGAGGGTGTGGAGAAAAGGGAACCCTGTTGCACTGTTGGTGGGAGTGTAAATTGATATAGCCACTCCCAAGAACAGTATGGAATTTGCTTAAAAAACTAAAAACAGAACTGCCATATGACACAGCAATCCCACTACTGGGCATATATCCTGAGAAAACCATAATTGAAAAGAGTCATGTACCACAATGTTCATTGCAGCTCTATTTACAATAGCCAAGACATGGAAGCAACCTAAGTGTCCATCGATAGATGAATGGATAAGAAAGTGTGGCACATATATACAATGGAATATTACTCAACCATGAAAAGAAATGAAATTGAGTTATTTGTAGTGAGGTGGATGGACTTGGAGACTGTCATACGTAGTGAAGTAAGTCAGAAAGAGAAAAATAAATACCATTTGCTAATCCATATATATGGAATCTAAAAAAAAAATAAAATGGTTCTGAAGAACCTAGGAGCAGAACAGGAATAAAGACGCAGACGTAGAGAATGGACTTGAGGACATGGGGAGGGGGAAGGGTAAGCTGGGTCGAAGTGAGGAAGTGGCATGGACTTATATATACTACCAAATGTAAAATAGCTAGTGGGAAGGAGCTGCATAACACAGGGAGATCAGCTCAGTGATTTATGACCACCTAGATGGGTGGGATAGGGAGGTTGGGAGGGAGACGCAAGAGGGAGGAGACATGGGGATTTATGTATATGTATAGCTGATTCACTTTGTTATAATATGGAAACAAACACACCATTGTAAAGCAATTATACTCCAATAAAGATGTTAAAAAAAGTGCTTCCCTGGTGGCACAGTGGTTGAGAATCTGCCTGCCAATGCAGGGGACACAGGTTCGAGCCTTGGTCTGGGAAGATCCCATATGCCGTGGAGCAGCTGGGCCCGTGAGCCACAATTACTGAGCCTGCGCATCTGGAGCCTGTGCTCCGCAACAAGAGAGGCCGCGATAGTGAGAGGCCCGCACACTGAGATGAAGAGTGGCCCCCGCCTGCCACAACTAGAGAAAGCCCTCGCACAGAAACGAAGACCCAACACAGCCATAAATAGATAAATAAATAAATAAAAATTTTAAAAAAAAAGAAATAAAAATTTAAAAAAAAAAGATGATAAAAAAGAAATAGCAGCACATTGTATGAGACTCTTTCTATTTCTCTAGCTTCTGATGGTTCCACATTTATTCTAGGTAAGTGCAATTTACATAAATTATTTCCTTGACTATTATTATTGATTGAAGAAGAAAACAATGAACTAATAATTTCTTAAGGGGCCATATTGGTGGACTAACTATTTGAGACTTTTATTTAAAGGAAAAATATTATTTTAAAGTGTATCATTTCTCCAGAGCCAGCTATAAGTATAGTTAGTATCTCAGCGTGAAGTAAGTCAGAAAGAGAAAAACAAATATCGTATATTAACGCATGTACATCAAACCTAGAAAAATGGTAGAGATGAACCGGTTTGCAGGGCAGAAGTTGAGACACAGATGTAGAGAACAAACGTTTTCCCAAGGGGGGAAAGCCGCGGGGGGGTGGGGACGGTGGTGTGATGAATTGGGCGATTGGGATTTACATGTATACACTGATATGTATAAAATTGATGACTAATAAGAACCTGTTGTATAAAAATAAAATAAAATAAAATTTAAAAACTAAAAAAAAAAAAGGTTAGTATCTATCACAAATTTAGAAATAGGAATTTGCACAGAGCAGTGGTGGTTCAGCCAGGGTGCTGGCAATAAAGAGGCGCATAGTCTGTAGATCATTTTAAAACAGTTATAAAATGGATTAATTTGGCCTTATTGTCACCATATGCTGGTAATTCTAATCAAGGTCAATGATATAATACCTTTGCTCATAAAAAAAAAAAAAACACTCACACAATCCATCTCTTTGGCCACTACTGTGACAGAGGCTTTTAGAGCATCTGTAAATATGTTCTAACAGCAGCATCCTTATGTCAACACCAACATGAGCAAATGAGAAATTCTCTTCAATCCAAACCTCATTTTGGAGAAGGGGTGCAGGGGGAGACATTTACTTTCCTAGAGGCAAACTAAAGCTCCAAAAAAAGGCAAGGAGAACAGAATTCACAGTGTGAAGTTAACTTTTTTTCATTTATTGAAACATCTACATGAGTGCATTTAAACATGAATACACACACACACACACACACACACACACACACACACACACACACATGCAAGAACTGTAATTTGCATCAGGTATGAATCAGTCTACAAAGTCAGGTGTTCATTCATGTATCAAAAACTGTTGTAACACCTGCTATGCCTTGGGCATTATTCTGTTCTGGAGGCTTGGATTATAACAGGATGTAGGAGAGAAAAGTGTGAAAAGCAGACACTCCCACTTCTTTAATTATTGAACCTCTTAATCCAACATAAACAGTGCTATCTAGCAGAGATAACGATTTCCAATGACAGAACTGGGTACACCTATACTGAGGAAGGAAATGTTTTCCTTTATTGCCTACAAATTACTACCTAGTGAACCCCCCTGGAAACATCAAGGTCCATTACCAAGCAGAGCAGAGTTCAGTTCTGTTCTCTTCCATCTGAGGGCCTATCAGGAAAACAGAGGAACCACATTATCTTTCAGCAGCCACTTCCTTGGTAAACCCAAGAGGGACTTCAGTTTCAGTATTCTTGTAAGGATTCAGATCATTTTTTTAATCTTACATGGGGGGAGGAGGAGGCAGAGAAAACAGCTGCAAGTGAAGAAAGGCTGTGGTGACTTCTTCCAGTTACACATAGAGACACACATGATTTGCACTGAGGGAAGAACAGAGGAACAGAGAATGTTGCTGGTACAATAGGCTCATTTCCTATTCATGGTGACTGAGACAACATTGCAAGGCCATTTGTCACTTAAAAGATTAATTCTTGATACATTTATTAATAAAGTATTGATACCAACCAGTGTTCTTGGCCTTCCCCAATCAATAGAAATTGATAAGAGGCCAGTCAAGAAATTTGGGCAAATCTTTGTTGGGGCTCCTGCTCCTGCAAGAAGGAGCGAAAACAAGTAACAGTTTCCCTTGTTCGCTCCGCGGGGCAGGGGAGGGGGTGCTTTGTTCCTTATATGGAGTGGGGGTAGGGGTGTGTCCAGGGGTCAGGCTGGAGGGGTGGCTTAGGTGTTTTGCCCACTCCTTTGGTGGTGTTGAGTGCAGGGACATGCGCAGTGTTTGCTCCCGACACCCTGTTTTTGCTCCTGGCTCTTCAGAAGTGGCAGTTGGGGGTGTTTTTTTTTTTTGGTCTTTTTGTATCTTCTTGCCCAGAATTTGTCCCCAGCTGCGCATGCACACAGTTATGTTTAGTCCCTTATAATTTCTTTGTATTTTGTTTCTCGAGGAGACATTTGTCCAGGTACAAGCACTGCAGCATAGTGTCCCAGGTCCCAGGTCCCAGCCTGTCTCAATATTCCCATTATGACATATAAAGAATGCAATGTACCTTAACTGAACATTTAATGTTGGCTATTGAATTTTTTCGCCCAAAGCCAGAAAGACTTTCTCATAGGTTGATTCAGCTGAGATACCAAAGGGTATGGTTTTGAATTGCTCCAAAGAAAAAACAGATGCAAAATAAGAAAATCATGCAAGCTATGAATGACAAACTATGCAAAGGTGATCTCTGTTAGCAGTTCAGTGTTTCCTTTCCCAGGAATGAAAAGCTCTGCAAAAAAGGTGCCCTTGTGATTAAAAGTGACACTGATTGGGACACTCAGAAAGGTTTCTCTTCAAATTCTGCCATGTTATGATTCTTTCAAATTGTGAGATAACTTGGATAATTCTGGACCATACAGGATCCAAACATGAGTGCTATGTCATACTCGACAATATTGTTACTATTCCACTCTTTCAGATGCCTTGGAGTGATTTAAGTTACACTCACTGAAATACATGCAAATAGCAGAGTAGTGTAAACCACCAATGATCACCCAAAACATGGATCAAATTCAGAACCATTAAAGAAAAATAGAGGAGAATAAGGCGTGTGTTCCCTATTTGTCAGGGGCAGTGATTGCCATACTTATATGTAAAAATCAATGGCAAGTCACCATTTTAATTTACTGGGCAACCAGAGGTGACATGATCCTATGCCTTTCCACCATATTAAAAAAGCCAGAGTTTCTCTATTTATTCATTAAAAAAATATTTTGTTGTAGATTTGAAGCACACCCATACTCAGTAAGAAGTAGAGGACTGCCAAGAAGGGGAAATTCTGTACACATATTGGAAATACAGCTAAAGAGTTCTTCAATAAGTATCTCTTCTGTGATCCATTTTAAACAAAATATCATGATCCTTTGTGACAAGATTTCAGGAAAGCTGAATAAACTATCAGAGAATGTAAATCTTTTATGAGGCCTGTGATGGTTAATTTTTTATGTCAACTTAACTGGGTCATGAGGTGCCCAGATATTTGGTCAAACCTTATTCTGGATGTGTCTCTGAGAGTGTTCTGGATGAGATTAACATTTAAGTTGGTAGATTGAGTACAGTACATTGCTCTTCCTAATGTGGGTGGACTTCTTCCAATCAGCTGAAGCATGGATGGAACCAAAAGGCTGGTCCTTCTCTGAGTAAAGAGAATTTCTCCTGCCTGACTGGCTTTGAATTGGAACATCGACTGTTTCCTGTCTTCAGACTTGAACTAAAGCATCAGCTCTTTCTGGGTCCCAAGCCTCCTGGCCTTTGGACTAGAACTGCATCATCAGCTTTCCTGGTTTTCAGGCCTTTAGACTAGAATTGGAACTCACCATAAGTGCTCCTACATCTCCAGCTTGCCAATTCACCTTGAAGATCTTGAGACATTTTAGGCTCCATAAGTGTGTGAGCTGTTCCTCATAATAAATAAATGAATGCATACATACCTAAGTAAACACACACACACACGTACACATATATACATCCTACTGGTTCTGTTTCTCTGAGATCCCGGACTAATGCAATGCCCAAGGTTATTTTTCTTCATGAAATAAAGTTCATGAATTAACTTTACCCTTCCTACATTCCTTCCATTCTTTCTCCAAACAAGAATACATATATTTAGGTTGGTTGTTTGGCCTGAGGAGACCCTAGACTGGAGCCTACCCTGCTCGTTGGTGGGGCTAATGGCGGACTCTGGGAGGGCTCACGCCAAGGAGTACTTCCCAGAACTTCTGCTGCCAGTGTCCTTGTCCTCACGGTGAGCCACAGCCACCACCCCCCCCCCCCCCCCGCCTCTGCAGGACACCCTCCAACACTAGCAGGTAACTTAGGATGTGTTCTGGGGAAGGGGAACTCTCTGGCTCCCTCTGGAGGAACAGCTCTCAACCTTCACTTCATAACCCATGTGACAGATGACACTCACCGGCAGGACACACTCTCAAAGATGGAGCCAGGAGGGACGATGCTCCATATTCCATTCTTCTATTCCAAGACCTGGACGACTGAGGGAATAAGCGGTTCTTCTGTGATGTCAGGACCTGTATGTAACCTTGCAGAAGGCAACCAGGAGAGTCAGCAAGTGGTTAAGAATACACCTGTTAATGTAGGGGACATGGGTTCGAGCCCTGGTCCAGGAAGATCCCATATGCCACGGAACAACTAAGCCCGTGTGCCACAACTACTGAAGCCCACATGCCTAGAGCCCGTGCTCCACAACAAGAGAAGCCATCGCAACGAGAAGCCTGCCCACCGCAACAAAGAGTAGCCGCCGCTAGCCACAACTAGAGAAAGCCCGCATACAGCAACGAAGACCCAATGCAGCCAAAAATTAAAAATAAATAATTAAATAAAATAAATAAATTTTTAAATAAAGAATACATATATTTTCATTTATCCCCAAAACATTCACTGATTAGTTAATTGGATTTCTAATGGCTACTTTATCTTTTATGAAATTTCTGTATGCACTTGGATATACTTCTGGGTTTTCTATTCTATTTCATTAATATTCTATTTCATTAATCTACTCATATATCCACACCACTCTCTTTTTAAAATTTGTGGGTTTTTAAAATTGTAGGACCACTCTCTTTTAATTATTGAAATTTTATGAGTTTTAATGTAAGGTGTCTCCCTTCTTCCTTTTATTGTTCCTTTTCCAACTTTCCAACTTCTTTTGTTGTTGTTGTTATTCTTTCCTAAATTGATGTATAATTTATATATAGTGACATGCATAGATCTTAAATGCTCAGCCTGATGAGTCTTAAAGATTTTATACAGCCATGCCCATTTCAACATACAATGTTGTGTTTTGATTTATTTACTTTATTTTGTTTTGGGAAGTGATATCCTTCTGTTGTTGAATTTTCATATCCAAGGATAAAGTATATTTTTCCATGTGACCAAACCACTTTTTGTGTCCTTACATGGAAGGTCACCCACTGAGCATCTGCACTGTTTTGATGGTGTAAGATAAATTTCCATTAAGTCACTAAGCATTTGGAGGTTATTTGTTACAGCAGTTAGCCTATACTAACCAATACAGTTAGACTTCATGTCAGGTGTGGTTTGTACTTTACTGTCTTATTGAGCCTGGGTTATATTTGGCTACAAGATCCTGGCACAGTGAAGACTATTAATATTCATGTGTACTATTAGTTAGCATCAGTGAATTTCCACAAAGCACCACTAGGTGTCCTCTACTGATTATTTTCACTGAGCTGCTGAAGGACAGACTGAAACTACTTTTCCCTGTCCATGCATTCCTTTAGCTGTGCTGGCTGAACTCATCAAAATTTGGACCAGGACTCCACTCTCCTGCCATCATTGCTAAAACACAGACAGATTCATTGGAAAAATGAGAACTGTTTGTTCTTTATATCGAAAAACATTGTTAAATAGATCATTCTTCTCAGGAACACAAGTGTAGCCTTTATCACATTACAAAGATTAATCCATCACCAGAGACTGGTTGATGATTCATCTGAGAGCTCTTTAACGACAGATTTGGAAGAGACAGTTTATTCTCTATACCTCCCTCATCTCCCATCTCTATTCTCTAGCACCATAACACAGCAGAAAAATGGTCCAAACAACATCAAGTTCAGCCTAGAAGAAGAGAAGTAATTACCAAGTGGAGACCTCTTGGAAAGGAGTGACTAAGTCACATCTCTTGACGTTATGTATATGCTTGGAGGGAGACATTGGAACTGGTTGAAAATCATCTCAATTGGCTATTGGTTAAGCCACACTATTTTGCCTGACTTCAATATTCCTATTTGGATAAGAAGAGAATAAGTATTAATTAAGACAAGGAGACCAGATCGAAGGCTGTTGAGGTAGAATAGATAAGAATCAATGGTATCTGGAACTCAGACAGTGGTCATGGGCACAGAGAAAGGGAGATGGATTCGAAAGGTATAAAAGAAATAAAACGTACAAAATTTGGCAGCCATTTCATGTTTTGGGTGAAAGAGAGGGAGATGTCTAGACGATCCAGAGTTCCAGAGTCAAGGCAACTGGACATGATGGTGCCTCTTCCTGAGGTAGGAAAAACTGAAGAAGGAAAAGAATTGTGGTACAATGAATATGTTTTCACTTTTTAACATGTTAATTTTGATGTATCTGATGGAGGTCCAAGTGAAAATATCAAATAGACTAAAATCATTCTGAAGAAGATTTTTGGTTAAAGAAGAAAGAGTAGCAGCAGCATTTTTACTCTTCTCCACTCCCTCAGACCCCACCAAAAACAAACAAAAAAATTAGAGGGAAAATAATCTATCTTCAATGAAACATGGAAAAGGATACAACCACAAGCCACAAACAGGGGGCAAATCTGCCAAATACTTGATGTCTAGACTAAGATGAGAGAAAAGAGCTCAGAAAGCCAAACCTTGCTTCCTAGTATCTAGACCAGGATAACTAATTTCATGTCACCAACACCCTAAAAACTCCTTTGATAGCATGTTGAGCTCTATGGGTATAAGGAATGTTAAAAAACAAAAAAGAAAATTAAAAAAAGAAACAACAGACCCAAAATGGAGTCACTTGTGCTAAACCCCATGACAGCGAAATGAAGACTTAGTACCTAACTATCTGCAGTTTCAGCCTTCCCCAGGAGTGGAATTTTAAATCAGTCTGCCAGGAATTTCCTGGTCAACACTAGTTGATGAGACCCGTGACTTGAGAAAAGGTGACCTTGCCTAAAACAATTTTTTCATTTGCTAATAACCTCCTTGTCACACCCTGTTTCTGCTTATAAAATCCTCCCATTTTGTATAGCTCCTCAGAGCACATTTCTACTTGCTAGATGGAATGCTGCCTGAGTCATGAATCACTAAATAAAGCCAATTAGATTCCAAATTTACTCAATTGAATTTTGTTTTTTAACAGGAGTCCATAAGAAAGGAGGTATACCCTTACAGAGATCCAGGAGGACATCTCAGAATGCAGGGAAGGTGCAGTAGGACAAATCATGCTGACCCACCATGTGGGTGCCGTGAGGGGTGAGGGAAGGGTAGATGTGTGTGTGTGGGTGGGGGGGGTGTTTTGTGTGTGAGAGAGAACAGAACAGAACAGAAGGGGAAGGGAGGGGATGGGAAGGGAGGGAAGGGAAAAGATTCACAATATACTGTTATAGCTAAGGGGGGGCCTCTGGAGGTGAAGTGGGGTGAAAGAGGGAGAGGAAGCTCTTATAACCACACTGCAACAGAGCTTGTGGCTTAAAAGAATTTGCTGGAATCCTCAACCACTCCTAACCACAGTATTTATTATTCTAATAATTAAATAATTAATTATAAGTGGCTGGTTTCCATTTGAAGATGGGTAAGAAGGCAGCATGGGCTAATACATAAAAACTTTGCCAGAGAGAGAGAGAGAGGGAGAGAGAAAGAGAGAGAGAGAGAGAAGGGGGAGGCACATAAGCAAAAAACAAATAAAGAGCATACTCCACCCAAAGGAAATAGAAGAATTACCCAAGAAACTAGATAAAGAGTAGTTCTCCACATGCTATAGAAACACTGTGATCTCTGTTTAGAAAAGACAACATGAATGAGATAGTATTTGTCATAGATATTTGCTGGTTTTGCTTCCTGGCATCCACTTCCCCTTCTTTTAATAATAGTATCCACCTAGCCCTCATGCAACCAAAGTGCTTTGAAAGAAAAATGACCCCACCTTCATATCTAGGGATAATAGTTCAGCCGTAGTGATTGGTTCAGGAATGGACCTGTGACCTAAATTGGTCAACTCACAATGAAGCTATTATTTATGTGCAACATTTAAGTTTAAAAAAAGCTTTTTACTGTTTTATTTCCATGTGAATAAAAAACAAAGTTCTGAAAGCTGCTGGTAGCCATCTTATTACCATAAGGGGAGCTCTTGCCTAAGGATGGAGCCAACACCAACAAAGCTGATTTGGGGAGTTGAGAGAGAGAGGGAAAGAGGGAAAGAAAGAAATTCTGTCCTGAGCATGTAGTTTTAATCCTGGATAGTCTCATTCCCTGGTCTCTTCAAGATCCAACCAATTTTTTTGTTATAATTTAAGCCATTCGAGTTAGTTATTATTACCTGTTTAGAAACATTTCTAATTGATGCACAGGAGATCAAGAAAAGATCATTAATAGTAATAGATAACATTTATTGATTGCTTGTTTTGTGCCAGGCACAATACTAAGCATTTTATGTGAAGTGTCTTATATAAACATCAGAGCAGGCCTACATAATAGGTACTATTATTATCTCCACTTTATAAATGAGATAACTGAGTGACCCAGATGAGATAAATAATGTTCTCAAAGTCACAGAGCTAGTGACAAATTGAGGAATAATTTAAACCAAGTGAATCTAGCTCCAAAGCTATACTTAAACAGCAGCTAGAGTTCCTTCTGCAAAAGATCATTTAGACAATGTAAGAACATAAATTAAGTAGATATAAATAAAGTGGAGCATAGTAAACTATGTAAGTCTTTTTCTGTTCCATTTCTTTGTTCTGCCTCTTCTTGAAGTGTGCTAATATGGAAGTTGGATCTCCTTATCATCTTCCATACTTTTCATGTTTTTTATAAAAATGTTTATATTCTTGTTCTTTTCCAATTAATTTTGTGAGGTTTCTTCTTTCAGTAGGTTTATTAAAATTTTGGTTGCTCTTTAATGTTTTCTGTTTATTTCTTCCTTTTCTTTCTTTTCATCTCTTCTTTTTATTTACAGATGACATGATCACCCATGTACAAAAATGCTAAGAAACCTGTGAAAAAGCTACTAGAATTAATAAGTGAGTTTACTAAAGTCAAGGGATACAAAGTTCATATGCATAAATCAATTGTTTTTCTATATACTGGAAATCAACATTTGGAAATTGAAATTTGAAAAGCAATATCATTTGCAACATCATCAAACATATAAAATAGAAATAAATTACAGAAAATACTGTTGAGCCTTGAACGACATGTGTTTAAACTGTGTGGATCCACTTATACATGGACTTTAAATAAATAAGTACTACAGTACTACATGATCCATGGTTGGTTGAAGCCATGGAGGCAGAACTGAGGATATGGAGGGCCAACTGTTAAGTTATACATGGATTTTCTACTGTGGAGAGTGGGGTCGGGGGCAGCATCCCTAACCCCCCATTGTTCAAGGGTCAATTGTATGCGTAAGACTTGTACACGGAAGACTAGCATTGCTGACAGGAATTAAAGAAGCCTTTAAAAATGTAAAGATATGCTATATACATGGATTAGAGGATTCAATAATGTAAATAAATCAGTTCTTCCTAAATTAGTCTATAGACGTAACAGAATTCCAAACAAAATTTCCAAGGGCTTTTTTATTGAAATTACCAAAAAAAATTGGAAGACTTACATGAACTAACTTTAATATTTACCATAAAGCTACAGTAAATAACACAGTGATATCCTGCCATAGAGATATAAATCATGAAACACAACAGAGAGTCCAAAAATAAAACCACTTGTATATAATAAATGGATTTTCAACAAAAGTGTCAAGGAATTCAATGAGGAAAAGAATAATCTTTTCAACAGATTAAGAATGATTGATATACATATATAATCAAATGAACCTCAACCCTAACCTTGCACCAAACACAAAAATCAATTTGAATTAGATCACACAACTTATGTAAGAATTAGTACTATAAAACTTCTAGAAGAAAACACAGGGGCAAAAAGTCTTTATGAACTTGGAATAGGCCAGATCACCAATCTTGAAATGGATTTCTTAAATAAACCATACACACACACACACACAAATTTTTTAAAAATTGACTAAATAAACATTTCCCTAAAGCAGATATACAGATTGCCAACAAACATATGAAAGAATGCTCAACATCACTAATCATTAGAGAAATGCAAATCAAAACTACAATGAGGTATCACCTCACACCAGTCAGAATGGCCATCATCAAAAAATCTACAAACAATAAATGCTGGAGAGGGTGTGGAGAAAAGGGAACCCTCTTGCATTGTGCGGTGGGAATGTAATTTGATACAGCCACTATGGAGAACAGTATGGAGGTTCCTTAAAGAACTAAAAATAGAACTATCATACGACCCAGCAGTCCCACTACTGGGCATATACCCTGAGAAAACTATAACTCAAAAAGAGTCATGTACCACAATGTTCATTGCAGCTCTATTTACAATAGCCAGGACATGGAAGCAACCTAAGTGTCCATCGACAGATGAATGGATAAAGAAGATGTGGCACATATATACAATGGAATATTACTCAGCCATAAAAAGAAACGAAATTGAGTTATTTGTAGTGAGGTGGGTGGACCTAGAGTCTGTCATACAGAGTGAAGTAAGTCAGAAAGAGAAAAACAAATACCATATGCTAACACATTTATATGGAATCTAAAAAAAAAAAAGGTTCTGAAGAACCTAGGGGCAGGACAGGAATAAAGACAAAGCTGTAGAGAATGGACTTGAGGACACAGGGAGGGGGAAAGGTAAGCTGGGACAAAGTGAAAGAGTGGCATGGACTTATATATACTACCAAATGTAAA
Source organism: Balaenoptera physalus (assembly GCF_965194825.1). Lineage (NCBI taxonomy): Eukaryota > Metazoa > Chordata > Mammalia > Artiodactyla > Balaenopteridae > Balaenoptera > Balaenoptera physalus. Next base: position 83,838,544 of record NC_138892.1, on the reverse strand, counting down.
ATAGATAGCTAGTGGGAAGCAGCCGCATAGCACAGGGAGATCAGCTCAGTGCTTTGTGATCACCTAGAGGGGTAGGATAGGGAGGGTGGGAGGGAGACGCAAGAGGGAGGAGATATGGGGATATATGTATATGTATAGCTGATTCACTTTGTTATAAAGCAGAAACTAACACACCATTGTAAAGCAATTATACTCCAATACAGATGTTAAAAAAATTGATAAAATGTACTTTATTTAAATTAAAATGTGTGCCCTTCAAATAATATTACAACAATGGAGAGACAGCCCCAGATTTGGAGAAAATACTGCAATTCATTTATATGAAAATGGACTAGTATACAGAAAATATAAAAAACCCTTATTTCTCAATAATAAAGACAAACAAATTAAGTTTTGATAGGCAAATATTTTAAAAGACATTTCAGCAAAGACATAGAGATGTAGCAGATAAGTACCTGTGGAAAAACTCAGCATCATTTTTAGGGAAATTCAAATTAAAACCCCAATGAGATATCACTACATACCCACAAAAATGTCAAAAATAAATAGATTGACAACACCAAGCGTTGGCAAGAATGATAAAGACACTTTAAAAAACTGCTTGGAAGCTTTCTAAAGTGTATACATGCAACTCCAATAAATCACAGAAATTTATACCTAAATATTTACCCAGAGGAAAAAAAATGGACATGTCCACAAAATGTACATGGCAACATGGAGAAAAAAATTTGGAAATAACCCAAATATCAATCAACTAGTAAATGGATAAGCAAAGTGTGGTATATTCATAAAACGAAACTCCACAATAAAAAGAAATGTACTACTATATGCACAATAACATGGATGAGTGAATCGCAAAAGCCTTATGCTCAATGAAAGAAACCAGACATAAAAGACTGCATACTGTATGATTCCACTTATATGAAATGGTGAAAAGCAAATCTAGAGTGACAGAAAACAGATCGTTGATTGCCAGGGACCTGGAATGAGGGAGGGAGATTAACTACAAAAGGGCATAAGAAAACTTGTGGGCAAAAGAAATGTTCTATACATTGTGATTAGTTGTAGTTGTCATTACACAGGTGTATTTGTTAAAATTCATCAAATTTGACATTAAAAATCACAGGATTTTATTGTATTTAAATTATAAGTAATAAGGCTGATTTTTTTAATTGAAAAGGCTCTCATCTGTATATCATAAACATTAAACATGTAAAAATGCTGATTATTTTAAATGACTATTGGAATCTCCAAACAAAGGAAATCTTGTGTAAAAAAAAAAAGTCATATGAGAGTGGAGATCAAGATGATAGAGTAGGAGGATGCTGAGCTCAACACCCCCATGAACACATCAAAAATACAACTACATGTGGAGCAACTCTCACTGAAAAAAACCTGGAGACCAGCAGAAAGCCTCTTCTACAACCAAGGCTGTAAAGAAAGATCCACACAGAGACTGATAGGAAGGGAAGAGAAGTGATCTGGTAAGGATTTGCACCTTTAGCATGGGACACAGAAGAAGAGGGGTATTTCATGGGCTTAGAAATCTTCCCAGGGGAGTGAGGCATTTGAACCACATATTGGGCACACTGGCCCTGGGGTCTGACCTGGCAATAAGTACATACCTATCAATAATCACTTTAAATGTCAATGGACTAAATGTTCCAAACGAAAGGCACAGGGTAGCTGAATGGATAAAAAATAAGACCTATTTTTATGCTGCCTACAAGAGATTTACTTCAGAGCTAGAGACACAAACAGACTAAAAGAGAAAGGATGGAAAAAGGCATTCCATGCAAATGACAACAACAAGAAAGCAGGTGTATCTATACTCAGACAAATATTATAAAATAAAATCTATAACAAAAGATAAAGAAGCACATTATATAATGATAAAGAGATGAATATAGCAAGAAGATATAACATTTATAAACATATACACCCCTAAAATAGGATCACCTACATATATTAACCAAATATTAACAGACATAATGGGAGAAATTGATGATAATACAATAATAGCAGGCAACGTTAATACCCCACTTACATCAAAGGACAGATCACCCAGAGAGAAAATCAATAAGGAAACAGTGGCATTAAATGACACATTAGACCTGCTGAACTTAATAGAGACCCACAAGACATTCCATTCAACACAGCAGAGAAAAAAACAAATTCACAGAAAGATAGACAAGATGAAAAGGCAGAGGGCTATGTACCAGATGAAGGAACAAGATAAAACCCCAGAAAAACAACTAAATGAAATGGAGATAGGCAATCTTTCAGAAAAAGAATTCAGAATAATGAAGAATAGTGAAGATGATCCAGGACCTCGGAAAAAGCATGGAGGCAAAGATCGAGAAGATGCAACAAATGTTTAACAAAGATCTAGAAGAATTAAAGAACAAACAAAAAGAGATGAACAATATAATAACTGAAACGAAGAATACACTAGAAGGAATCAAGAGCAGAATAACTGAGGCAGAAGAACGGATAAGTGACCTGGAAGGCAGAATGGTGGAATTCACTGCTGTGGAACAGAATAAAGAGAAAAGAATGAAAAGAAATGAAGACAGACTAAGAGACCTCTGGGACAACATTAAACACAACAATATTCGCATTATAGGGTTCCAGAAGGAGAAGAGAGAGAGAAAGGACCGGAGAAAATATTTGAAGAGATTAGAGTCAAAAACTTCCCTAACATGGGAAAGGAAAGAGCCACCCAAGTCCAGGAAGTGCAGAGAGTCCCATAGAGGAAAAACCCAAGGAGAAACATGCCTAGACATGTAGTAATCAAATTGGCAAAAATTAAAGACAAAGAAAAATTATTGAAAGCAACAAGGGAAAAATGACAAATAACATACAAGGGAACTCCCATAAGGTTAACAGCTGATTTCTCAGCAGAAACTCTACAAGCCAGAAGGGAGTGGCAGGACATATTTAAAGTGAAGAAAGGGAAGAACCTACAAACAAGATTACTCTACCCAGCAAGGATCTCATTCAGATTCGATGGAGAAATCAAAAACTTTACAGACAAGCAAAAGCTAAGAGAATTCAGCATGACCAAACCAGCTCTACAGCAAATGCTAAAGGAACTTCTCTAAGTGGGAGACACAAGAGAAGAAAAGGACCTACAAAAAAAAAAACCAAAGCAATTAAGAAAATGGTCATAGGAACATACATATCGATAATTACCTTAAATGTGAATGGATTAAATGTTCCAACCAAAAGACACAGGCTTGCTGAATGTATACAAAAACAAGACCCATATATATGCTGTCTGCAAGAGAACCACTTTAGACCTAGGGACACATACAGACTGAAAGTGAGTCTGGAAAAAGATGTTCCATGCAAATGGAAATCAAAAGAAAGCTGGAGTGCAAATACTCATATCCAATAAAATAGACTTTAAAGTAAAGAATGTTACAAGAGACAAGGAAGGACACTACGCAATGCTCAAGGGATCAATCCAAGAAGAAGATATAACAATTATAAATATTTGTGCACCCAACATAGGAGCACTTCAATGCATAAGGCAACTGCTAACAGCTATAAAAGAGGAAATTGACAGTAACACAAAAATAGTGGGGGACTTTAAAACCTCACTTACACCAATGGACAGATCATCCAAGCAGAAAATTAATAAGGAAACACAAGCTGTAAATGACACAACAGACCAGATAGATTTAACTCATATTTATAGGGCATTCCATCCCAAAACAGTGGATTACACTTTCTTCTCAAGTGCGCACGGAACGTTCTCCAGGATAGATCACATCTTGGGTCACAAATCAAGCCTCAGTAAATTTAAGAAAATTGAAATCATATCAAGCATCTTTTCTGACCACAACACTATGAGATTAAAAATCAATTACAGGGAAAAAAACGTAAATAACACAAACATATGGAGGCTAAACAATACGTTACTAAATAACTAAGAGATGTCTGAAGAAATCAAAGAGGAAATCTAAAAACACCTAGAGACAAATGACAATGAAAACACAATGATCCAAAACCTATGGGATGCAGCAAAAGCAGTTCTAAGAGGGAAATTTATAGCTATGCAAGCCTACCTCAAAAAACAAGAAAAATCTCAAATAAACAACCTAACGTTACACCTAAAGGAACTGAGAAAGAAGAACAAACAAAACCCAAAGTTAGCAGATGGAAAGAAATCATAAAGATGAGAGCAGAAATAAATGAAATAGAAACAAGGAAAACAATAGCAAAGATCAATAAAACTAAAAGCTTGTTCTTGGAGAAGATAAACAAAATTGATACACCATTAGCCAGACTCATTAAGAAAAAGAGGGAGAGGACTCAAATCAATAAAATAAGAAATGAAAATGGAGAAGTTACAACAGACATGACAGAAATACAAAGCATCCTAAGAGACTACTACAAGCAACTCTATGCTAACAAAATGGACAATCTGGAAGAAAGGGACAAATTCTTAGAAAGGTATAACCTTCCAAGACTGAATCAGGAAGAAAGAGAAAATATGAACAGACCAATCACAGTAATGAAATTGAAACTGTGATTTTAAAACTTCCAACAAACAAAAGTCCAGGACCAGATGGCTTCACAGGTGAATTCTATCAAACATTTAGAGAAGAGCTAACACCCATCCTTCTCAAACTCTTCCAAAAAATCGCAGAGGAAGGAAAACTCCCAAACTCATTCTATGAGGCCACCATCACCCTGATACCAAAACCAGACAAAGATACTACAAAAAAAAAATTACAGACCAATATCACTAATGAATATAGATGCAAAAATCCTCAACAAAATACTAGCAAACAGAATCCAACAACACATTAAAAGGATCATACACCATGGTCAAGTGGGATTTATCCCAGAGATGCAAGGATTCTTCAGTATATGCTAATAAATCAATGTGATACACCATATTAACAAATTGAAGAATAAAAACCATATGATCAACTCAATAGATGCAGAAAAGGCATTTGACAAAATTCAACACCCATTTATGATAAAAACTCTTCAGTAAGTGGGCATAGAGGGAACCTACTTCAATATAATAAAAGCCATATATGACAAACCAACAGCAAACATCATTCTCAATGGTGAAAAACTGAAAGCATTTCCTCTAAGATCAGAAACAAGACAAGGATGTCCACTCTCATGACTATTATTCAACATAGTTTTGGAAGTCCTAGCCACGGCAATCAGAGAAGAAAAAGAAATAAAAGGAATACAAATTGGAAAAGAAGAAGTAAAACTGTCACTCTTTGCAGATGACATGATACTATGCATAGAGAATCCTAAAGATGCCACCAGAAAACTAGTAGAGCTCATCAATGAATTTGGTAAAGTTGCAGGATACAAAATTAATGCACAGAAATCTCTTGCATTCCTATACACTAACGATGAAAAATCTGAAAGAGAAATTAAGGAAACACTCCAATTTATCACTGCAACAAAAAGAATAAAATACCTAGGAATAAACCTACCAAAGGAGACAAAAGACCTGCATGCAAAAAACTACAAGACACTGATGAAAGAAATCAAAGATGATACAAACAGATGGAGAGATATACCATGTTCTTGGATTGGAAGAATCATCATTGTGAAAATGACTATACTACCCAAAGCAATCTATAGATTCAATGCAATCCCTATCAAACTACGAATGGCATTTTTCACAGAACTAGAGCAAAAAATTTTTAAATTTTTATGGAAACACAAAGGACCCCAAATAGCCAAAGCAATCTTGAGAAAGAAAAATGGAGCTGGAGGAATTAGGCTCCCAGACTTCAGACTATACTACAAAGCTACAGTAATCAAGACAGTATGGTAGTGGCACAAAAACAGAAATATAGATCAATTAAACAGGATAGAAACCCCAGGGCTAAACCCACGCACATATGGTCACATTATTTTTGATAAAGGAGGCAAGAATATACAATGGAGAAAAGACAGCCTGTTCAATAAGTGGTGCTGGGAAAATTGGACAGCTACATGTAAAAGAATGAAATTAGAACACTCCGTAACACCATACACAAAAATAAACTGAAAATGAAGTAAATGTAAGGCCAGACACTATCAAACTCTTAGAGGAAAACATAGCCAGAACACTCTATGACATAAATCACAGCAAGATCCTTTTTGACCCACCTCCTAGAGAAATGGAAATAAAAATAAAAATAAACAAATGGGACCTAATGAAACTTAAAAGTTTTGCACAGCAAAGGAAAATATAAACAAGATGAAAAGACAACGCTCTGAATGGGAGAAAATATTTGCAAATAAAGCAACTGACAAAGATTAATCTCCAAAATATACAAGCAGCTCATGCAGCTCAATATCAAAAAAACAAACAACCCAATCCAAAAATGCACAGAAGACCTAAATAGACATTTCTCCAAAGAAGATATACAGATTGCCAACAAACACATGAAAGAATGCTCAACATCACTAATCATTAGAGAAATGCAAATCAAAAGTACAAAATTCACACCAGTCAGAATGGCCATCATCAAAAAATCTACAAACAATAAATGCTGGAGAGGGTGTGGAGAAAAGGGAACCCTGTTGCACTGTTGGTGGGAATGTAAATTGATACAGTAACTATGGAGAACAGTATGGAGGTTGCCTAATAAACTAAAAATAGAACTACCGTATGACCCAGCAGTCCCACTACTGGGCATATACCCTGAGAAAACCATAATTCAAAAAGAGACATATACCACAATGTTCATTGCAGCTCTATTTACAGTAGCCAGGACATGGAAGCAACCTAAGTGTCCATCGACAGATGAATGGATAAAGAAAATGTGGCACATATACACAATCCAATGTTACTCAGCCATAAAAAGAAACAAAATTGAGTTATTTGTAGTGAGGTGCATAGACCTAGAGTCTGTCATACAGAGTGAAGTAAGTCTGAAAGAGAAAAACAAATACCATATGCTAACACATATATATGGAATCTAAAACAAACAAAAAAATATGGTTCTGATGAACCTAGGGGCAGGACAGGAATAAAGACACATACATAGAAAATCGACTTGAGGACATGGGTTGGCGGGGGAGGGGAAGCTGGGACAAAGTGAGAGAGTAGCACTGACATATATACACTACCAGTCGTGAAATAGATAGCTAGTGGGAAGCAGCTGCATAGCACAGGGAGATCAGCTCAGTGCTTTGTGACCACTTAGAGGGGTGGGATAGGGAAAGTGGGTTGGAGGAGGCTTAAGAGGCAGGGGATACGGGGATATATGTATACATATAGCTGATTCACTTTGTTACACAGCAGAAACTAACACAACATTGTAAAGCAATTATACTCCAATAAAGATGTTTAAAAAATAAATAAATAAAATAAAAATAACATGTCTTTTTTGACCACCACAGCATGAAACTAGAATTACAAGAAAAAGAACTGAAAAAATGCAAACATGGAGACTAAACAACATAGTACAAAAAACCAAACAAACAAAAAAACAATGGGTCAACAAAGAAATGAAAGAGGAAATTTTAAAATGCCTTGAGACGAATGAAGAAAAACATAACTTTCCAAAATCTGTGGGATGCAACAAAATCAAGGAAGATTGTAAGAGGGAAGTTTACAGTAATACAGGCCTACCTCAAAAAACAAGAAAAAACACTGCATATAAACAACCTAACTTTTAATATAAAGGAATTAAGAAAAGAAGAACAAAAAGTTCAAAGTGAGCAGAAGGGAGGAAATAATAAAGGTCAGAGTGGAAATAAAATAGAAACCAAAACAACAATAACCATAGAAAAGATCAATGAAACCAAGAGCTGAGTTTTTGAAAAGTTATGTAAAAATGAAAAATCTTCAGTTGGATGCTTAAAGAAAAGAAGAAAAAGGGCCCAAATAAATAAAATAAGAAATGAAGGAGTAAAAATAACAACCAGTATAATAGAAATACAAACATAATACTATGAATAGTTATGTGCCAACAAATTGGACAACCTAGATGAAATGGATAAATTCCTAGAAATATACAGTCTTTCAAGACTGAATCAGATAGGATATCTGAACAGACCACTTGTATTGAAATTGAATCAGTAATCAATAAACTCCCCCAACACAAAAGTCCATGGCCTGATGGCTTCACAGGGGAATTCTACCAAACATTTAAAGAAGAATTAATACTTATCCTTCTCATAAATATTCCAATATAATTGAAGAGGAAAGAATACTAATCCTATGAGGCCAGCATTACCTGGATACCAAAACCAGAATAAGACACTATAAAAAAAGAAAATTATAGGCCAATAACACTGACAAACATAGATGCAAAAATCCTTAATAAAATATTAGCAAACTGATCTCAACAATACATAAAAAGAATTATACAACCTGATCAAGTGGTATTTATTCCAAGGGTACAAGGATGGTTCAGGGACTTCTCTGGTGGTGCAATGGTTAAGAATCTACCTGCCAATGCAGGGGACATGGGTTTGATCGCTGACCTGGAAAGATCCCATGTGCCACAGAGCAACTAAGCCAGTGCACCACAAATACTGAGGTTGTGCTCTAGAACCCGTGAGCCACAACTACTGAGCCCGTTTGCCAAAATTACTGAAGCCCACACAACCTAGAGCCTGTGCGCCACAACTACTGAGTCCAGTCACCACAACTACTGAAGCCTGTGCACTCTAGGGCCCACATGCTGCAACTACTGAGCCCACGTGCTGCAACTACTGAAGCCTGTGTGCCTAGAGCCTGGGTTCCACAACAAGAGAAGCCACCGCAATGAGAAGCCCATGTGCCGCAACAAAGAGTAAAGAAACACAACTAGAAACACAACTAGAGAAAACACAACTAGAGAAAACCCCTGCTCGCAGCAACGAAGACCCAATGCAGCCAAAAAAATAAAAGGATGGTTCAATATCCATAAATCAATGTTATACACCACATTATCAAAACAAAGGGTAAACATCACATAATCATCTCAATAGATGCAAAAAAGCATTTGACAAAATTCAACATCCATTCATGATAAAAACTCTCAAAGAGTTGGTATAGAGGGACTATACTTCAAAATAATAATGGCATTTTATGACAAATCTACAGCTAGCATTATACTCAATGGTGAAAAGCTAAAAACTTTTTTTCTAAGGTCAGGCACAAGACAAGGATGCGCATTCTTATCACTTCTATTTAAAATAGCATTGGAAATCCTAGCCACAGCAATCAGACAAGTTAAATAAATAAATACATCCAGCTTAGAAGGGAAGAAGTAAAATTGTCACTATTTATAGATAACATGATACTATATATAGAAAACCCTAGATTTTCCACCAAAAACTATTAGAACTAATAAATGTATTCAGTAAAATTGAAGGATACAAGATTAATTTACAGAAATCTGTTGCATTACTATACACTAATAATGAAATATCACAAATAGAAATCAAAAAAAAATCCCTTTTAAAACTGAATCAAAAAGAATAAAATACCTAGGAATAAATTTAACCAAGGAGTGAAAGACCTGTATGCTTAAAACTGTGAGACATTGATGAAGGAAGCTGAAGATGATAAAATAAATGGAAAGATATCCTGTGTTCATGAATTGGAAGAATTTGTATTGTTAAAATGCCCATACCAGCCAAAGCAATCTAATGTAATCTTTATCAAATACCCATGACATTTCTCATAAAACTAGAAAAAATAATTCTAAAATTTATATGGCACAACAAAAGATCCCAAATAACCATAACAATATTGAGAAAAAAGAACAAAGCTAAAGGTATCACACTCCCTGACTTCAGACTATATTACAAAAGTACAGCAATCAAAACAATATGGTACAGGCACAAAATCAGACACATAGATCAATAGATCAATGGAACAGAATAGAGAGCCCAGAAATAAACCAACACATATATGATAATTAACCTATAACAAAAAAGGCAAGAATATGCAATGGGTAAAAGACAGGCTCTTCAATAGTAGTGCTGGGAAAACTGGACTATTACTTGTAAAGGAATGAAAGTTGAACATTTTCTCACACTATTTTAAAAACAAGCTCAAAAAAAAAAAAAAAACAAGCTCAAAACTGGACTAAAGATTTAGGAGTGAGACCTGAAACTGTAAAACTCCCAAAAGCAAAACTAGGTAGTATGCTCTTTGACATTGTTCTTAGGAATATTGTATTGGATCTGCCTCCTCAGGCAAGAAACAAAAGCAAAAACAAACAAATGGGACCTAATAAATCTTAAAATCTTTTGCATGGAGAAGGAAACCATCAACAAAATGAAAAGGCAACTTACTGAACGGGAGAAGATATTTGCAAACAATATGTTTGATAAGGGGTTAATATCAAAAATATATAAAGAACTCATACAACTCAATATCAAATAAAAAAACCCAAAAAAACAAAAACAAGCAACCCAATTAAAAAGTGGGCAGAGGACCTGAATAGGCATTTTCGAAAGAAAACATACAGATGGCCAACAGGCACATGAAAAGATACTCAACATCACTAATCATTAGAGGAATGAAAATCAAAATCATGAGATATCACCTGACACCTGTAAGGATGGCTATTATCAAAGAGTCAAAAGATGACAACTGTTGGAAAAGTTGTAGAGAATGGAATTCTTGTATACTGTTAGTGGGAATATAAATTGCTACAGTCACTATGGAAAACAGTATGGAGTTTCCTCAAGAAGTTAAAAATAGGACTAGCATATGATTCAGCAATCCCACTCCTGGGTATATATCTGAAGGAAATAAAACCACTGTCTCAAAGACATATCTTCACTCTCATGTTCGTTGCAGCATTATTCACAGTAGCCAAGATATGGGAAACAACCTATGTGTCAGTTGACTGATGAAAGGAAAAAGAAAATGTAGTATATGTACATTAAGGAATATGATTCAGCCTTAAAAAGTAGGAAATCCTGCCATTTGGGTCAACATGAAAGAACCCAGACCATTTTGCAAGTGAAATAAACCAAACACAGAAAGACAAGTACTCCTATGGTATCATATTTATGTGGAACAAAAGAAGGTCAAACTTATAGAAACAGAGAGGAGAATGATCATTGCCAGGGGCTGGGGGATTTGGGACACAGGGAGAGACTGGTCAAAGGGTACAAACTTTCAGTAATAAGATGAATAAAGTCTTAGAATGTAATGTATAACATGGTGACTATAGTTTATAATACTGTATTGTACAACTGAAATTTGCTAAGAGAGTAGAATTGTATTCTCATAAAAAAAAAGAGTTAAATATGTGGTGATGAATTAACATAATTAACTTGATGGTGGGAATCCTTTCACAATGTATATGTATATTAAATCATCACATTGTACACTTTAATATATTAAAATTTTATTTGTCAATTAAATCTCAGTAAAGCTGGGGGTAAAAAAGAAATAACACATTTGCTTCTCACAATGATCCTCTTAGGTAAATATTGCTATAAACTTTCTCCAGGCGAAGAACCTGAGGCTTAAAGGATGTTAAGCAATTTGTTTGAGATCAGTAGACAGTGGCAGAGTGGAGATTAGAAGCAGGGTCTAATTTCAAAGTTCACGCCCTGAATCATTACAGGATTTGTAAATATCTCCATTATGGTCCGTATTACAACATTACAACTTCTTATACATGAATTTTTGTTTTAAAGTTAAAAGACATGATAATGAACAAGAAAACAATGTATGGTTTTCTCTAGTCCTAAACTTTACATGCCCCTTTCCTTGCTCAGCATTAGTTCAATCTTATGCCTAACATTCTCTTCTATCCTGCCTGGATCCCCCTAACTTGGTGAGGGAAAGTAGAGTACATATGGGTATACAAATTTATCTTTTAACCAGAGACAGAGATCATAGAACAAACAGACTTCATGGTTCTGACTTACCTATCACAAACTCCAGGATCTTGGTGAACTAAAGCATGGAGTTATTTGTCTCTATCTGTATGAAATCACTAAATATGTGTGTCTAACTAGTGCTATCACTGACCTGTTGACCAAGGTGATACCTACAAACCTTACTCAACTTTTTCTCCCACAAACTTCTCCTTAAGGATGCCATTGTAAAATGCCTAGACACCAAACATCCTTATTTAGGCTGTGCCAGTGCATAAAATCTGCCAGTGCAGATTTCCACATGGAAATTTGGGCAATCCCTAGATACGTGTTTAAAGTAAGAAAAATACATGATTTCTTTAAATTAATGGACTTTATTTTTTGAGCAATTTTAGGTTTGAAGAAAAAAATCAGCAAAAAATAAGAGTTCCCATTTACTTCTCACCTCCCTCTAACTTTCTTGTATTAGTGTGGTACATTTGTTACAATTGATGAGCCGATATTGATACAGGCATACTTCATTTTATTGCACTTCACTCTATTGTGCTTCACAGATACTGTGTTTTTTTATAAGTTGAAGGTTTGTGGCAACCCTGCATTAAGCGAGTCTGTTGACTCCATTTTTTCCATCAGCATTTGTTCACTTTGTGTCTCTGTGTCACATTTTGGTAATTCTCACAATATCTCCAACTTTTTAATTATTATTATGTTTGTTATAATCTGTGACCAGTGATCGTTGATGTTACTATTGTAACTGTTCAGGGGGCCATGAATTGCATCCATATAAGACAGTGAACTTAACCGATAAATGTGTGTGTTCTGACTGCTCCACTGACCAACAATTCTCTGTCCCTTTCCCTCTCCTCAGGCCTCCCTATTCCTTGAGACACAACAATATTGAAATTAGGCCAGTTAATAACCCTACAATGACCTCTAAATATTAAAGTGAAAGGAAGAATCACATGTCTCTCACTTTAAATCAAAAGCTAGAAATGATTAAGCTCAGTGAGGAAGGCATGCCTAAAGCCAAGATAGGCCAAAAACTAGGTCTCTTGCACCAAACAGTTAGCTAAGTTATAAATGCAAAGGAAAAGTTCTTAAAGGAGATTAAAGTTGCTACTCCAGTGAACACATGAATGATAAGAAAGAGAAACAGCCTTATGGTTGATATGGTGAAAGTTTTAGTGGTCTGGATAGAAAAGCAAACCAGCAGCAGCATTCCCTTAAGCCAAAGCCTCATCCAGAGCATGGCCCTAACTCTCTTCAATTCTATCAAGGTGGAGAGAGGTGAGGAAACTGCAGAAGAAAAGTTGGAAGCTAGCAGAGTTTGATTCACAAAGCTTAAGAAAAGAAACCATCTCCATAACACAAACGTGCAAGATGAAAGAGCAAGTGCTGATGTAGAAGCTGCAGCAAGTTACCCAGAAGATCTAACTCAGATAATTCATGAAGGTGGCTACACAAAACAACAGATTTTCAATGTAAATGAAACAATGTTCTATTGGAAGAAGATGCCATCTAAGACTTTCATAGCTAGAGAGGGGAAGTCAATGCCTGACTTCAAAGCTTCAAAGGACAAGCTGACTCTCTTGTTAGGGGCTAAAGCACCTGGTGACTTTAAGTTGAAGCCAGTGCTCATTTACCATTCTGAAAATCCTAGGACCTTTCAGAATTATGCTTAATCTATGTGCCTGTGCTCTATAAAGGGAACATCAAAGCCTAGATGACAGCACATCTATTTACAACAAGGATTACTGAATATTCTAAGCCCACTGCTCAGAAAAAAAGATTCCTTTCAAAATAGTACTGCTCACTGACAATGCACCTGGTCACACAAGAGCTCTGATGGGGGTGTAAAATGAGATTCATGCTGTTTTCATGCCTGCTAACGCAACATCTGTTCTGAAGCTAATGGATCGAGGAATAATTTTGGCTTTCAAATCTTATTCTTTAAGAAATACATTTCATAAAGCTAAAGCTGCCATAGATAGTGATTCCTCTGAAGGATCTGACAGATCCTTCTGGAAAGGATTTACCATTCTAGGTGTCATGAGGAATATTCGTGATTCATGGGAAGAGGTCAAAATATCAACATTCACAGGAGTTTGGAAGAAGTTGATTCCAACCTTCATGGATGACTTTGAAAGATTCATGACTTCAGTGGAGGAAGTCACTGCAGATGTGGTAGAAATAGCAGGAGAACTAGAATTAGAAGTGGTGCCTGAAGATGTGACTGAATTGCTACAATCTCATGATAAAAGTTTAATGGATGAGGAGTTGCCTTTTATGGATGAACAAAGAAAATGGTTTCTTGAGATGGAATCTACTCCTAGTGAAGACACTGTGAAGATCGTTGAAATGACAACAAAGAATTGAGAATATTACATAAACTAAGTTAATAAAGTACAGGCAGGGTTTGGGAGACTTGACTCCATATTTAGAAGAAGTTCTACTGTGGTTAAAATGCTATCAAATAGCATTGCATGCTACAGAGAAATTGTTTGTGAAAGGAAGAGTCAATCAATGTGGCAGACTTCATTGTTGTCTTATTTTAAGAAACTGCCACGGCCACACAGCTTTCACCACCCACCACCCTGATCAGTCAGCAGCCATCAACATCAAGGCAAAACCCTCTATCAGCAAAAAGATTATGACTGCTAAAGGCTCAGATGATGGTTAGTATTTTTTAGCAGTAAAATATTTTTAACTAAGGTATGTACATTGGTTTTGTTTTGTTTTGTTTTTTACACATAATGCTATTGTACACAATACATTACAGTACAGTATAAATATAACTTTTAGGTGCACTCGAAAACCAAAAAAATTGTGAGACTCACTTCATTGCAATATTTGCTTTATTGTGGTGGTCTGGAACTGAACCCACAAAATCTCTGAGGTATGCCTGTACATTATTATTAACTAAAGCCCATAGTTTACATTAGGTTTCACTCTTAGTGTTGTACATTCAGTGGGTTTTGATGAATGTATAATGACATGTATCCACAATTACAGTATCCTAGAGTTTCACTGCCCTGAGTATCCTCTGTGCTCTACCTATTCAACCCTCCCTCCCCTTATCTTCTGGCAGTCACTGAACTTTTTACTGTCTCCAATGTTTTGCCTTTTCCGGAATGTCATGTAGTTGGAATTATACAGTATGGAAGCTTTTCAGATTGGCTTCTTTCACTTATCAATATGCAATTCATGCATATTGCTTTATATCTTTTTGTGACCTGATAGCTCATTTCTTTTTAGCACTGAATAATATTCCATTGTATGGCTATAGCAGTTTATACATATATTCACCTATTGAAGGACAACCGGATTGTTCTAGTTTTGGCAATTGTGAAAGAAGTTGCTATAAACATCCTTAGGCAGGTTTTTGTGTGGATGTAGGCTTTCAATTCATTTGGGTAAATACCAAGGAGCATGACTGTATGATAAGAGTGGTTCAGTTTTTTAAGAAACTGCCAAACTGTTTTCCAAAGTGGCTGTACACCATTTTGCATGCCTACCAGCAGTGAGTGAGAGTTCCTTTGTTCCACATCTTCACCAGCATTTGGTGTTGTCAGCGTTGTGGATTTTGGACATTCTAATAGGTGTGTAGTAGTATACCATTGCTGTTTTACTTTGCAATTCTTAATGACATATGGTATTGATCATCTTTTTATATTCTATTTGCCATCTGTATTTTTTCTTTGGTGAGGTTCTGGTTTTTGGCCCATTTTTACTTGGGTTGTCTATTTTCTTATTGTTGTATTTTAAGAGTTCTTTGTATACTTTACATAAAAGTTTATTATCAGACATAATAATTATTATTATCAGACTTTTGTCTTTTGCAAAAGTGCTTTCCCTGTCTGTGGGCTTTCTTCTCATTCTCCAAACAGTGCCTTTTGCAAAGCGGTAGCTTTTCATTTTAACGAAGCCCAACTTACCATTTTTTAAAATAGATTGTGCTTCCAGTGTTGTATCTAAAAAGTCACAGCCAAACCAAGTTCACCCTGACTTTCTTCTATGTTACCATCTATGAGCTTTATAATTTTGTTTTTAATACTTCAGTTTTTAAAGTAATATTTCCTGCTAGGTTTGTCCTAACATCTGAAAATGTCCAGCAAAAAATGTATTCTGACCTGGTTTTCTGGCTATTTTTTACTTTCTTTCATGGATTTAGATTGTCTCAGTCTATAAATCTGTAAAAAATGAGTATTTTTCCTTGCAACTATTTTCTTTGTGTTAATTGCTTGCATTAAAAATAGACTGCAGAGGAACTGCAGAATTACAGAGAACTGTTATCTTTATAATAATAATGAAGTGCTTCCTGGTAAAACTTGGCCTATAATTTTAGTCATCTTTAGCACAACTAAAGGACTGGCTCAACCAAGGAGTCTGTACTTGTCCAGGTTCCATTTTCAAGGCTAGCACAGACCAGATTTGGGCAAGAAAATGTGAGAGCAGGGAAGGTAGAGGGGAAGCCACAGCAAGAAAAGGCTTCTGAGTCCAGGCATTTCATAGGCTGGTGCCCAAGGCAGTCATTAAAGAGTTAAGTTAGGGCTCTGTGGAAATATGGGTGATTATTTTCCTTTGATGTTATTTTAAATTCTCAATAATACTTTTTATATTTTGAAACATTTGTAAATAATTCAATTTTAAATTCAGAAAAATAAAATTAGAAAATTTAAATACATGAAAAGACCGAAAAATAAGAAAATTAAATACGTAAAAAATAAATTGAATAAAATGAACTCCTCAAGGCCATACTTGTCTCCATTATCATCAGACAGACAAGGAAAGATACTGTGAAATTTGATGAAGCCAGACAGAAAGAACTTAGATTTTGTTAAACACCTCTGGGCAGTGAAGCCTTTCCAGTGTTGATAGAATCTGTAGTTACTGATGATGTCAAATATTTCTCATCATCAGTGAATGCACTACAGAAATACTGATGCCATTCTTTGATTTTTTTTTTTTTTCTGTATCTAACTTAACACAAGGCCATGCCAACTATATATCTTTGCATCCTGAAAACTGGGATGCATGTGAATAAGTCTAGGATTTTGTCTTTTGCAGAAAACATCTAAATTCCCTTTACTCTTCTATTCTGTTGGAGTTTTTCCCTGCATCCTTGCCTTGAATAAAAATATATATTTATGGTTTTAGGTTGGCAAAAGTGGTTAGATTGTCTGGATATATCATTGATATTCTTCACCACCTTACCTATTTTTCATTTTTCTTTTTATTAAGTGATTATTATAACTAACATTTATAGAGTATTATATAATACTAGACACTGTGCTATGCAATTTGCATTGATTACCTTGTTTAATTTTCATAGTAACTGATAAGAGATCTTTATTGTTGTCCCCACTTTACACATGAAGAAAATGAGACTTGGAGATGAATAACTTGCCTGGGGTCACATAGCAGTGGGCCAGACCAGGCCACCTGACTCCAGAGCCCTGCCCTACACTTCCTCCTTGCAATGTTTTCTTAGGAGTATAACAAAACTGAAACTCAGTGACTTTTTCTAAGATCTCCAGATGATTCCAGATCTCCAACTGGTTTCTTGCTTTCAGACTTGATCCTCTCAAATTGATCCCATACACAGCTACCACTGTGGTTTACCAAAAATGAAACCTACTCATGTTATTTCCTGCCTCAAACCCTTCAAAGCTTCTGCTTCCTCCTGTAAAACAAGATCTAGGTCCCTTAGCACAACATCCAGGAGCCTCTGCATGAGCAGGTCTCTGCTTCATAACTTCCATACCACCTTCCCACATTGACATTGCAGCAACAGGAACGGTTTGTGGTTTCTCACACACACTCCATAATCTCTTATCTAGTTTCTGAAACACACAACTGCATGGGCAGTTCTTCCTCCATGCTGCACTAAAGCCTCGTTCCATCAGGGAAACACCTATCCATCTCCACGAATCCTTCCCATACCAAACACTCCTCTGAACCCCACACACCTCCCTGGGGGGATGTGCCCTCCTCTGCACTAGTAGAATGCCCCCTAGAATTTTATTTATGTTGCTACAGTAGAGTCATAATACAGGGGTCAGCCTTTCCCTTTAGACTACAGGTTCATTGAAGGCAGAATAGACCTCATTCCCTTTTATTCATATATAAATATTATATAATGAAAAAATGAAACCGATGATGGAAGGTGAAAGAGTGATCCAGTGGTTAGTCCTGGCCCTTAAATAATTCTCCATTATCATTTACTGGTTCAGGTACTTTTGAATGGAGTCATTACTGCTAAGAAAACTCAGGAGTGGAGAGAGGGAAGCCCATTAACTCTGCTTCGTACCTGAGCCTAGTCTGAGGCTTGCAGCTCCTGGGAGCTCACCAAGCCTCTTTTGTGTTTTCATCTCCTGAGCAGTTTTGCTGTAGATGGGACAGAGCCTAAAAGGAGTGGCATGAAGTATGTTAAAGCTGAGTGTTCTGCCTCAAAATAGGACCAGAGGCTAGGAAACACATGGATCCAGGTGCTGAGTCAATGTTAGTGAAACTCCCCAGTTGCATCATGGCTTCTTTAGAAAAATTTTAACTGAAAATACCCATGTTTTATTTCACATCATGACTTTGCACATAACTGCCAAGCCATAAACCTTAATACAGCAGGCTTCCTGTTCTGATTCAAAGCAGTCTAGTGAAGAACAAAGTTGTCATGTTTTGTAAGATACAGAGTTATTTTTCTCGCCCCAATTATTTTTAGCATGAAGGGTGATCTCATGCCACTCTCTCCTTTTTTGCAAACCTAACAGTGCTCATTTGTTTCTTGGTCTTACAAGTCACTTGCTTTAGGGTGTCATTTTTCTCGGAAGGCTGCCCGTAATAGAACTGTCTTGATAACTTCAAAATAAAGCCTAAGAAAGTGATTTTAAAAGGCAAAGCCCTGCTATTGTAAGTTCTTTGTAGGTGTTGATGCCAAATCATGCTAGTGACATTAACCCAGCTGACTTCAATTTCAATTCGTTATTCGACAAGCAAGTATTGTGTCCTACATTTATTATATTACTTTAAAATAGATTGAAAGGCTTGTTGTCAAGGGTCTTGCTAAATAATCTCCTAAGTTTGTTGACATGAATAACTCCTGATTTATGTTGAGTGAAGAGAATTCTTAGAACTGAAGTGTTTGCTCATCTTCCTTTCCATCGATCAGGGGGAAAAAAATCAACCCTCCAGAGAGGAAAAAAAAATATCACAGAACACAATATAATGCAGCTAGAAAGGGAAATAAGGACCAAACTAACTCGGCCATCCTCAAGATACTGAAATCTGGAACCCAGGTCTTCACTGAGCTCATGTCGAAGATCTCGTAGCAAGAGAAGGCCAGGCTGTTTAGTAAGTGTTTTCATTATTTTGTCACAGTGAAATCCCAAATGTAAAATGTAGTCATAGTTAAACATCAGTGGAAGAAGGTATTTAAAAGCCTGATTTTTAAATAAATTGATTTTAAACTAATTACTCTGTTAGATTACCCATCTCTCTCATCTCCTGTTTGTGAAATAAGAAGTTGTTACACCATTTTCCAAGAGAACAAGTATGTCACAGCCATGGATATAGAAATACAGTTTTGCTCACATTTATACACACACATACACACACACAGAGACACAATTTCACGTTAAGATACTACTACCATTCTCCACTGTCATCAATTTTGAAGTCTTTTCCTAAATGTAATTTACTCCAATTAATTTTTCAATTGTTTCAGCTGTAAAGTGGGGATAATAATAGTACCTACTTCCTAGGGTGGTTGTGTGAATTGAACGAACATATATATAAAAAGCACTTACAGTGATGTGGTGCATAGTAGGTGTTAATTTAAGGGTTAGCTATTATTATTCATCCAAAAGCTATGTTACTTTTAGAAGTCAGACATTTCCTCTAATATATGTCCACAATTCAGGTGGCATGAAAGCATGAGCTATAAGAAACCAAACCAACCTTACCAGTCACAAATAGGAGTATGAGTAGTATAAAAAAACTCATCTCCATAAAAAGATGATTATGCAAGAAGGTTAGAGTTGTCTAGGTTGAATTTTAAATGTGTGTGAGGAGCAGTCTTAGTTATTTTTGGAAGTGGCAAAAATCCCTTTGTGTTGCTTTGAAAATGAATGTGTGTACTATGTAGATGGTATTCTAAAGCATAATTGACCTAGATTCAATTAAGCTAATTGGAGGCCTACAGAGGAATTAGAGGTTGGGGAATAGAGCAAGAGATGATGGAGTATAGAACAAGGGAAAGGGAGAGGAACTGGGCATAATTAGCTAGGCAGAGATGTGTAGGCGCGGTACCATAGGATGGAAATAGAAAATTATCAAAAAGGAGAAAAAAGAGGTAGGTGACAGAAAACTGAGGGGTGGAAGAAGGTCAGAACCTGTGGACAACAGGTAGAATGAAGACATGGAAAATGTGAGATAGTGATCTGAACTTACACAGGCTAAGAACAGGCTGAGAGCAGGGCCTACCTTAGAAGCACAGGAGAGGGGAGAGCAGGAGAAATTGCTTAAATCATAGTATCTGAGCTGCCCCAGCACCCCCAGTGGGGTCACTGAGTGCTTTTCAACATGGTGAAATTGCCTGAACTATATGAAATCTTAACATGCTAGATCCTCTTAATAGTACCTGTTTCATACCACAATACCCACACACAAAAGAATAAAATGTGATTGTGCAACAAAATCCTTGTTGCATCCTGTTTCATGGAAGCTGGCAGAAACAGAGCCTAGCAGTGTGCCCAGGACAGAAAGGCGCTGCTGTCATACAAGTGGAAGTCTCAGGCTGAAACACTGCAGGTAAGAAGGAGAAGCAAGCAGTCCTGATGAGGGGACAAGGGCAGAGCCAGTATCCTGACAGCAGCGCCAAGCTTAGCAACAGAGAGATGTTGAGATGGGCATGGAGCAAATGTTCACAGAATTTATCTCAGGGTGGTGGGGTCAACCCCTGGTGGGGTTTCCTTTGTCAAAATGTATTTGCTAAGTTTTTCAAACGAGAATATTTGACTTTGGTGATTAAAAAAAGAGTTTCTCAAGAGCAATGAAAAAAAATAACCAAAGTGAAAGCTGCTGGGCTGCTGCTCCCTGGGCAAACCTGCATTTCGCCTCACACACTGTAGCTCCTGCCCCCATGTGCCTTCAAAGTGGCCTCCGTCATCTGACAACCTTCTTTAGGGGCTTGCCAGCTCAGGGAGAGGAGGACTGTCCCCACCGGGCAGCGACGCCATCTTACTCTTAGACAATCAGCTACATTATGGCACAAAAATTTTCTGGGGTAAAATTTTGAGGACACAGACCTTGAGATGTGTCTGCAAGCCCCCATCATCTGTAGAACCTTTAAGCTGTTGCCCCTCTGAATAGATACACTGAGCAAAATTGCTTAATGGGAAATACATGAGATCTGGAGGCGGGCGGTTTGGAAGCTGGCTCCATCAATTATTAGCTGCATATTAGTTAATCACTGTGTGTTTCATTTCCCAAATTACTGAATGAGAGTAAGAATCCTACCCTATGCATTGTAAGGATTAGAGGTGAAATTTCAAAGTGCTTAGTACAGTGTATGATACATATAAGATGTTCAACAATAAAAAATAGCTGTTATTATTGTTAAATTGGGGAGGTAATCCAACGCAGACAAGTGTTTATGCACTTAAAGAACATATCAATTAGCTGGGAGGCAGACAAGTAAGCTAACAATTACACGTAGCGTAGAAAATGCTCTAACAGAGGTATGTTCTAGGAGCACATCAGATTGCGGGGGGGACAGGTTTCCTAGGTGAAGTGTTGCTTGAGCTGAATCTTGATGGGAAACAGTGTCTACAACAGGGCCAGGCCTAGGGTGATACAGCGATGCACTTGCCTCAGGCACAAAATTTAAATGGGGCCAAAATACTCAATAACTAATAGAAATAATATTTTAATGCAATGCTTTAAAAAGTTGAATTGGCAAACTGCAACCTGCAGGTTGACTGCTTATTTGTATAGAGTTTTATTGGAACAGGGGCTGCCATTTGGGTGAGGTGAGTAAGGCAGTGTCGTGGAAATGCAAGATCAATTTCTGTCTTTATTTCAAGTTTGAATATTTTGTTTATTCTGGATTTTTTTAACTACTGTATTAATGTATTATTGATCTTGATCACTGCATTTATTGTCACCTCCTTAGATTTTGTGCCTGAGATGAGTGCCTTACCCTCTGATGAGAAGATATCAAGGTGAAGGAGACCAAGCAGTTAAGAGGACACGTTCCAGGAAGGGTAAAAGCATTTGTGAAGGCCCTAAGGGCAGGCATAGAATGCTATCCTCACAGCAAACGGCTCCCTTGGCTCCACGGGGCTGGAACAAAGAGGGCAGGAGGAAGAACAGCAGGAGAAGGGTCCAGAAAAGCCATGTAAAGCCAGACCTTGAAGAATTGTTATGTACAAGCCTAAAATAACTAAAATTCTAGAGATGCATCAACCATTTTCATTAGCAATGTTTTCCTCAAATATTTTTGTTTGAGGAAAAGTAACTCTTGGAAGAACCAAGACTGAGGTATTAAAGAGGCTACTGTAATCACAGGCTAGAAAGTATGGTGACATGAACTATGGAGAAGACAGTGGGAGTAGAGCAGGAGGGCCTGGATTGACAGACGTTTAGAAGATGGAGGGAATGCTGAATAAACATTGAAAATAATTAACCTAAAAGTTTCTCTCCCTTCTCTGCTAGAAAAATGGTGATGCTATTTGCCTAGATAGGTCATACGGGAGGAAGAGTAGGTCTGGGGGAAGATGATGGTGAGGTTGGTGTGGACCCAGGAAATTTGGAGTTTGGGTAGAGGTATAAATGGAAGTATCATCACAGGATTGTTACAATCATGAGGAGAGATTCCAAAAATCCATTGGAACCATAGAGACTATGTGACCAGGCACCAAACTCAGTCCTTTGTTTTGGAGGAGCCAACTGGGCAATGAAATCAACATGAGGCTGTGGAGATCTGCATCGTACGGGAGTGTATGAACCTCTGACCCAGCGCTCCCCTCAGAGGAAAACTCATCGGTAGGTCGTTGTAAAGTTGCAAAGCCTGTCACTCTAGTCATGACTGAGGAACCAGGAATTGGTGCCCAGGTCAAAAGCAGCTATGGATTCTAGTGAAGGAAGTCAACTACCAGAGAAGTGATTTGGTCCCAAAGTCCACTCTTTGTGTGGGAAGGTGATAAAATGCCCTTAGTCCAAAAGCAGCAGGGATTAATGGATGCCTGTTCTGAGGTAACAATAAGATGACTGAATCACTTGGGGAGCTGTTGTAGCTTGTTTAACAATGAGCTGTTGACAGTTCTCCCTCATACCAGCTGTCAGTACCGTCTGGCCTCGGAATCCCTGGGACTCAGCCTAAACCTGCAGCAGCTACGATGGGTTTTGGTGCTTTCTCACGTTTTGGTAATCCTTACAAGCCCCTGCCATTTCATATAACGTGAGCAGGTCTTTTCCATACAACCTAAAAGGCTACAGGTGAGGTAAGGCTCGTTTCACTGGGGGAGCCAGAAGACCAAAGCCTGAGGGCAAGGTTGTGTCAGAAACCAGAAGCACATAGTCAAGGTGGTTAGAACATAGACAAATTCCAGGAGCAAAACTGAATCATGAGCCAGCACAGGAATCAGATCCTGCAGACTGACAATGGGGAGCCTAACAAGGAGCCCCAACAAAAGTCATTCAACAGTGACCTGGACAAATCACTTCTCTGTGCCTCATTTTCCTAATCTGCAAAATGGGGGTAACCTTGGTACCTTTGGCATGGGGTTGTGATGAGGACTAAATGAATTAAATGTGTGATGTCCTTACAACCAGGAAGACAGTAAACATTATATAGATGGCTGTTAAAAATAAACTTTACTTTTTAAAAAATTGACTGGTATCAGCTCATTTCTCCCTTCTTAGACATTGTGTAGCTTATGATACATATCACAACTAAAGTTAACCAATTGCCAGATATACACCGAGACCAGCAAATTGCTCGATTAAGCTTGGGGTTAAGTTTTCTCAGTTTGGTTTATTTAACAATTTTACTCAGGACTGCTGGGGCATACATTCCCCAGTGAATCTGAGGGAATGAGCAGTTGTGTCTACACTGGATATTTAGTTTTTAAGGTTACTTGTAGGGAGAAAAATATCATCCTGCTCTGGTGTAGTCCCTAATAAGGCCATCAATCAACAGTAAAAGAACGTCTTTCAAAGTGAAGAAACAACTATTAACAAAATCAATTGCTGTGTATGTC
Source organism: Balaenoptera physalus (assembly GCF_965194825.1). NCBI lineage: Eukaryota > Metazoa > Chordata > Mammalia > Artiodactyla > Balaenopteridae > Balaenoptera > Balaenoptera physalus. Next base: position 83,814,473 of record NC_138892.1, on the reverse strand, counting down.
CTTTATTTTCATAGGCTAATTTTCTGTTTGATAATAAGCATCAGCTTTCATTTTTTTCTATAAGATATGCAATTTCTGATCCTAAAGTAATTCTTCTAATTGATATATATGCAATTTATTTTATACAATTTTCAATTGACTGGAAAGAAAAGAAAGAGAAATTTTCATTGAGAAGCTACTATGGTTTATGTACTCTGCTCTTCACTGTTATATACATTTTTCTCATTAAATCCTCATTGCAAGCTCATAAGTTTAGCAATATCATCCCCACTTAACATGTAATTAAAGAGAGAGAATGAGAGCAAGGGGGAAAACAAAAGCAAGCAAGCAAGAGAGAAAGAGAAAGAGAGAAAGTAGAAATGTTTACTTCTCTTATAATATTGAATCCAGAAGATCATATTACATTGTAAATACTTTTTTGTCCACATTTTCATAAATGATGAATTCCACATTAACAATGAAATAATTGAGGTAATGCAGTGCTTTGTTTTGAATTTTAAATTTCTTTTGATTTCAGGCCCTTGCCTGTTTTGTTGTGGTTTTTTTTTTTTCTTTTGGTTGCACCACATGGCTTGTGGGATTTTTTTGTTCCCCAACCGGGGATTGAACAGGGACCCTCAGCAGTGAGAGCTCAGAGTGCTAACCCCATTGGACTGCCAGGGAATTCCCAAGGCCTTTGTCTTCTAAGAACCTCCCAGAGAATATTCACTCTGCTTAACCCTGGTAAATGCCTGATTTGTGATGTCTTTCCTTCCCACTAGACTCCCCAAATCTTCCAAGAATGAGAGTACAGGACTGCCAAAGAGCAAAGATTTAGTGCTGCATTTCAACATGACTTAACTCTAACAATTTGGAGCCTGTTGATTTAAGGTTTAATAGAGAGTCTTTCTGGGACATGTGTCTTCTTGTTTAAAAACACTCAGAACTTTTGACAATGTCACTGTTCTGTTACAACCAGAAATCTCACTGAAGCAACAAAAAGAGGAAAAGGAAAAGTCATCTAATTTCTAACATTTTTCTTTAACTTCCCAGATTTAGTTGAACGTTATCCTTGTTTTTTAAGGATCTAAGTTTATCAGTTGAGAAGAGTGTCTCTTTTACCCAGTAAGCTCCGTGAAAAAAGCTTCAAAGCTTCTTTGTTCAACAAAGCAAAAATGGTGATCAGAAATATCATTAAAATTATTATCCTCTCAACTCATCTTTCTTCTATATTTATTCCTTAGTTTAGCCTTCTAAAAGCACTAACAAAATACAATAGCCACTGCAGAAAATTATCAACTGATAAATTACATTAGTTAAGGGATTTTTTGTTTGTTTGTTTGTTTTGTTTTTGAAATAAAAGTAAATGAAGTCTACTTAACTTGAGCAAAATAATAATTATAAATAACTTTATGGGAATACTGAAATATTTATCAGAATCCAGGAAAGAGTAAAAGGGTCTTGGAAAGTACAGGAACTTACCAAGCTCTGAGTACCCAAAAGCAGAAATTCACGGATTTTCTAGAATGCAGTCTAGAGTTACTGAGCTTCGAGAAACTTTCGGAGCCTGTGTCTTTTCAGTCAACAATTCCGAATTCCTGGAAGGGAACATCTGATTGATCTAGCTAAGGTCAGGTGACCACCCTTGGATCTGCTCTCCATAGGGTTCCACATATCACACACACACACACACACACACACACACACGTATGCAAGGATGTTTCTGTCATGGGGGACCCAACACTCATTAGTGGTAACATAATGCACCATACCGAACATCCACTCTCATGATTAATACCAATCATGTCCCAGAAAACGCTGTCTCTTGCCATTTATCCTAAAAACACAACATGACTGCATCTGAATGACATGAATGTTTGGGGTTGTGCCATTGCTAATGTCAGAGAGGGAGGCTGCTTTGGAGTATGAGAAGGATTTGAGTGGCAGAAGCACATAGGTAACAGAAAAGGCAAAATAATTAACCTGAAATCCTGCTTCTCAGATGCTATGAATGCAATAAACTCCTGCATGATAAAGTGCCTTTTCCTAGTAATGCTGAAAGTCAAGTGTTTTGTTTCTCTTTGTGTTCCAATCTGATTCCAAATTAGTGCAGTATTTGAAACAGTTGCTTTTCAGGGCTCAGGACAGTTTTGCCAAAGTAAACAATTCATATTACTCTTTAACTTGTATATATGTAGATCTCAATGTAATACTATGAAACATGTTACCTGCTTGATTTGTTTTTTCTTACATTGGCAACTAGAGGAAGCCTGAACACTAGAATTGAAAACAATTTTATTTGCATAAAAGTTCTTAATATGATGTATTAGATTTTTTTGAGACAATTTAATTTTTATTTAAAATTTTGATATTCAATAATTTAATTTGTAGTTTGACTTTTGGTGTTAATAGATCATTTAAATGTTTTAGTAGACAACATTAAAAAACTTCTATTATTTTCAAACTTTGCATTTAATTTAATCCCCATTTTTAAAAAATGCAAACTTTATCCCTTTTAAATATAATTTCACTTGATTCTTTAATCAATTTTAATCTAAAATCAAATACAAATTGTACTATTGTCTTAGTATTAATATTATAATTTGCGATTTCTTTAAATGCAGGCAAGAAAAATCATTTCTGGGAATAAATAAGAAATAATTTGTGCATTATGTATATCTTTATTACTCACCCTAGCACTGTCAGCCCATCAAATGTACATTCACGTATATGCAATAATTATATTGAGTCATCTTGATACTTTGGCAACTTTTAGTCATAAAAGTCCTGGCTTTACACACATGTCAGTCATTATTTTGTCATTTGAAACTATATTTGTCAAGATAGGACGTTAGAAGATATATAACAATGTGTTAGTTTGATTTGTGATCTAAATATCTATACTGTAGAAGTTAGTCAATATTCAGTCAAACTCCATTTGACTCTTGCAACAGGTCTCTTAATATTAGAGGCAGAGTAGCATTTATGATTTCCTCTTTATAACCTCTCTCTTCTCATTACTTGTTTTCCTCTGTTACTCTCTGATTCTCTAATTACAGAACTGGCTATAAGCCTTGCTAGCAGATCCAGACAAACCATGGGAACAAGATAAAAACCCACAGAATCATGATTCAATATTGGGAGAGACCTGCCCTACTGGTAAGGGCTATACTTGTGTACAGTGTGGTCACATGGAAGCTAAGTTGATTTAAAGTTGCACAAAGTACCATGTACATAATTATTCGTTCTCTGGGGTACAGTAATTCTCACACTCTTTTGTCCCGTGACCTGAAGGCAAATTCCTTCAGTGACCCCATAACCATCTGATTCTAGCTACTATTACAAAGTCCTTCTCCTAGAATCTAAAGCAATTCCTTTCTCTGGGGAGGATAAAATAAAAGATGAGCCACCAACCTTCTCGCTTCAAGATTCTGCAGTTATACTTCTTTTGTTCATCCCCAGAGCGCATGACTTTCCACACCTATCTTTGGTTTCACTTTACACTTGACAACTAAACATACTAATCTTCCTCATATCTGCTGTCAGTCCACAAGCATTCTCTTCTTCAATCAAGAAACATTACTTTTCGAGCAGTTTTACGTTCACAGAAAAATTAAGTGGGAAGTACAGAGATTTCCCATCTACCCCGGCCCTCACGGATGCACAACCTACCCCACTATCGACATCCTGCATCAGAGTGGTACATTTGTTACAATCAATGGACCTACATTGACTCATCATTATCACCCAGAGTCTAGAGTTCATATTAGGGTCCACTCTTGGTGTTTTATATTCTGTGGGTTTGGCCAAGTGTATAATGACATGTGTCTACCATTGTAATATCATACATGGTAACTTCACTCTCCTAAAAACCTTCTGTGCTCATCCCTTGCTCCCACACAATGCCTAGGAACCACTGAACTTTTTACTATCCTCACAGATTTACCTTTTCCAGAATGTCGTATAGTTGGAATCATATAGTATGCAGCTTTTTCAGATTGGCTTCTTTCATGAAGTAATATTTATTTGGTCTTCTTCTGTGTCTTTCCCTGGCTTGGAATCTCATTTGTTTTTATCACTAAATAGTATTCATTGGCTAATGGGGTGTACAAGTTTATTTATCTATTCACCTATTGAAGAACATCTTGGTTGCCTCCAGGTTTTGGCAATTATGAATAAAGCTGCTATAAACATCCATGTTCAGTTTTTGTATGGATATAAGTTTTCAGCTCCTTTGGGTAAATACCAAGAAGCATGATTCCTGGATTGCATGGTAAGAGGGTATTTAGTTTTGTAAGAAACTGCCAAACTGTCTTCCAAAGTGGCTGTGCCATCTCTTGAGCAATTAATGAGTGTTTCTATTGATCCATATGTTCACCAGCATTTGGTATTGTTAGTATTTTGGATTTTGGTCATTCTAATTGGTGTGTCATGGTATCACATTGTTTTACTTGGGAATTCCCTAAAGACGTATGATGTTGAGTATCTTTTTATATGTTTACTTGCTATTTGCATATGTGCTTTGGTGAGGTGGCTGTTTAGGTCTTTGGCTCACTTTTTAACTGGGTTGTTCATTTTGTTACTGTTGAGTTTTAAGTGTTCTTTGTATATTTTGGATAACAGTCCTTTACCAGATGTGTCTTTTACAAATATTTCTCCCAGTCTATGGCTTGACTCCTCATTCTCTTGACATTGTGTTTTGCAAAGCAGAAGCTTAATTTTAATGAAGTCCAGCTTATCAATTATTTCTTTAATGGATTGTGCCTTTGGTGTTGTACCTAAAAAGTCATTGCCAAACCTAAGGTCATCTAGGTTTTTCTCCTATTTATCTTCTAGGAGTTTTATAGTTCTGAGTTTTACATTGTCTATAATCCATTTTGAGTTAATTTCTTTGAAGTGAATAATATCTTTGTCTAGATTCTTTTTTTTAATGTCCAATTGTTCCAGCAACATTTGTTAAAAAGATTATCTTTGCTCTATTGTATTTCCCCTGCTCCTTTGTCGAAGATCAGTTGATTATACTCTGTGTTTATGTGGGTCTATTTCTGGGCTCTCCATTCTGCTCCATTGATCTATCTGTTCATTATTTCACAAATATCACACTGTCTTGATTACTGTGGCATCATAGTCAGTTTTGAAGTTGGATAGTGTCAATCCTCCAACTTTGTTCTTCTCAATGTTGAGTTGGCTTTGGAATCAGTTTGTCAATATCCACAAAAATACTTTGCTGAAATTTTGGTTGAGATTTTGTTGAATATACAATCAAGTTGGAAAAAACTGACATGTTGACAATATTGAGTTATCATAATCATGAACATAGAATCTCTCTCCATTTATTTAGTTTTTCTTTAATATCTTTCATCAGAGTTTTATAGATCATATAGATCTCATACAGATCTTATACATATTTTATTGAATTTATACCTAACTAAGTATTTAATTGGGGAGGGGGGATGCTAATATAAATGGGAAAGTGTTTTTAATTTCAACTTCCACTTGTTCATTGCTGCTATTTAAAAAAGGGTTTCACTTTTATGTATTAACCTTGTATCCTGCAACCTTGATCATTTATTTGTTACAGGATTTTTTTGTTGATCCTTTTCGATTTTCTACCTAAACAATTATGTCTTCTACAAAGACAGTTTTATTTCTTCCTTTTCAATTTGTATACCTTTTATTTCCTTTTCTTGTTTTATTGCATTAGCTAGGACTTCCAGTACAATGTTAGCAGTGGTAAGAGGGGACATCCTTGCCTCTGTTTCTGATCTGGGAGGGAAAGCTTTGAGTTTTTCACCATTAAATATAATGTTAACTGTAGGTTATTTGTAGATGTTCTTTTATCAAGTTGAGGAGGTGTCCCTATATACATAGTTTGCTGAGAGTTTTTTTTTAAATCATGAATAGATGTTGAATTTTGTCAAATGATTTTTCTGTATCTATTGATATGACCATATGATTTTTCTTCTTTAGCCTGTTGGTGTGATAGAGTACATTAATTGATTTCTGCATGTTGAACCAGCCTTTCACACCTGGGATAAATCCTACTTGGTTGTATATTGCTGGAATCAACTTGTTAATATTTTATTGAGGATTTTTGCATCTACATTCATGAGGGATACTGGTCTGTGGGGTTTCTTCTCCTCCTCCTCCTCCTCCTCCTCCTCCTCCTCCTCCTCCTCCTCCTCCTCCTCCTCCTCCTCCTCCTCCTCCTCCTCCTCCTCCTCCTCCTCCTCCTCCTCCTCCTCCCCTCCTCCTCCTCCTCCTCCTCCTCCTCCTCCTCCTCCTCCTCCTCCTCCTCCTCCTCCTCCTCCTCCTCCTCCTCCTCCTCCTCCTCCTCCTCCTCCTCCTCCTCCTCCTCCTCCTCCTCCTCCTCCTCCTCCTCCTCCTCCTCCTCCTCCTCCTCCTCCTCCTCCTCCTCCTCCTCCTCCTCCTCCTCCTCCTCCTCCTCCTCCTCCTCCTCCTCCTCCTCCTCCTCCTCCTCCTCCTCCTCCTCCTCCTCCTCCTCCTCCTCCTCCTCCTCCTCCTCCTCCTCCTCCTCCTCCTCCTCCTCCTCCTCCTCCTCCTCCTCCTCCTCCTCCTCCTCCTCCTCCTCCTCCTCCCCTCCTCCTCCTCCTCCTCCTCCTCCTCCTCCTCCTCCTCCTCCTCCTCCTCCTCCTCCTCCTCCTCCTCCTCCTCCTCCTCCTCCTCCTCCTCCTCCTCCTCCTCCTCCTCCTCCTCCTCCTCCTCCTCCTCCTCCTCCTCCTCCTCCTCCTCCTCCTCCTCCTCTTCCCCCTTCTCCTTCTTCTATGTCTTTGCTTGTTTTTGGTTGTAGGGTAATGCTGGCTCAGAGAATGATTAAGGAAGTATGCCCTCTACTTTTATTTCCTGGAAGAGATTCTAGAGAATTGGTATAATTGCTCCCTTAAATATTTGGTACAATTCACCTGTGAACCCATCTAAGCCTGGTGATTTCTGTTTTGGAAGGTCATTAATTATTGATTCCATATCTAATATGCCTTTAGATATAGGCATATTCAGATTGCTTATTTTTCTTTGTGAATTTTGGCTGATTGTGTCTTTCAAGGAATTGGTCCATTTCATCTATGTTATCAAATTTGTGAGCATAGAGATGTTCATAATATCTTTTTATTATCCTTTTTATGTCCATGAGACCTACTGTGCTGTCCATTTTTTATTTCCAGTATTAGTAATTTATGCCTTCTCTCTTTATTCTTAGTTAACCTGGCTAAAACTTTATCAATTTTATTAATCTTTTCAAAGATTCTTAAAATTTTTCCTCTTGATTTTCTCTTTGCAATTTCATTGATTTATGCTTATTTCATATTATTACTTTTCTCTACTTAATTTGAATTTAATTTACCCTCTTTTTTCTAGTTTCCTAAGGGAGAAGCTTAATTCATTTTAGAGCTTTCTTATATTCTAAAAATAGTATTCAGTGTTATAAAACCTCCCCTAAGCACTACTTTTGCTGCATCCCACAAATTTTGGTAAGATGTATGTTCATTTTCATTTAGTAAAAAAAAAATTTAGTGTCTCTTGAAATTTCTTCTTTGACTTATGTGTTATTTAGAAGTGGGTTGTTTAATCTACAAGTATTTTGAGATTTCTCAGATATCTTTCTGTTATTGATTTCTACTTTAATTCCACTGGTGTATGACAGCAGAAATTGTTTGGTTTCTATTCTTTTACATTTGTTAAGTGTGTTTTATGTCCCAGAATATGGTCCATCTTGGTGAATGCTACATGTGAGCTTAAGAAGAATGTGTATTCTGCTGTTGTTGGATGAAGTAGCATGTAGATGTCAATTACTGATTTTCTGCCTACTGTATCTGTCCATATCTGATACAGGGATGTTAAAGTCTCCAACTGTAACAGAGTATTGATCTATCTCTCCATGTAGTACTACCAGGATTCACCTCAAGTGTTTTGACACTCTGTTGTTAGATTACTATGTCTTCTTAGAAGATTGACCCTAAGGGTTAAAGATTATTATGCCTTCTTTGTATATTCATCTCTTTATCTTTAACTAATGCCCCTCTTTACCCCTAATAACTTCCCTTGCTCTGAAGTCTGATTAGTCTGAAATTAATATAGATAATTCTACTTTCTTTTGTTTAGTGTTAGCATGGTGTATCTTTCTCCATCCCTTTACTTCTTCTCATCTCTATGTGTCTCTATATTCAAAGTGTCTAAATCGGTACACAACATATAGTTGGGTCTTGTTTTTTTGATCCACTCTGACAATCTTTTAATTAGGTATTTATACCATTGATATTTAAGGGGACTCTTGATATGGCTGGTTTAACACCTCCTATGTTTGTGACTGTTTTTTATTTGTTACCTTTCTTCTTTGTTCCTATTTTTAGCTTTGGCAATTTTTCTGACTTTCATGGGTTTTTTCTGCTTTTTTTTTAAACATCTTTATTGGAGTGTAATTGCTTTACAATGGTGTGATAGTTTCTGCTGTATAACAAAGTGAATCAGCTATACATATACATATATCCCTATATCTCCTCCCTCTTGTGTCTCCCTCCCACCCTCCCTGTCACACCCCTCTAGGTGGTCACAAAGCACCGAGCTGATATATCTGTGTTATGCGGCTGCTTCCCACTAGCTATCTATTTTATATTTGGTAGTGTATATATGTCCATACCACTCTCTCACTACATCCCAGCTTACCCTTCCTCCCCACGGTGTCCTCAAGTCCATTCTCCACATCTGTATCTTAATTCCTGTCCTGCCCGTAGGTTCCTCAAAAACTTCCTTTTTTTTTTTAGATTCCATATATAAGTGTTAACATACGGTATTTGTTTTTCTCTTTCTGACTTACTTCACTCTGTACGACAGACTCTAGGTCCATCCACCTCACTACAAATAACTCAATTTCGTTTCTTTTTATGGCTGAGTAACATTCCATTGTATATATGTGCCACATCTTCTTTATCCATTCATCTGTCGATAGATACTTAGGTTGTTTCCATGTCCTGGCTATTGTAAATAGAGCTGCAATGAACATTGTGCTACATGACTCTATTTCAATTATGGTTTTCTCAGGATATATGCCCAGTAATGGGATTGCTGGGTCGTAGGGTCATTCTATTTTTAGTTTCTTAAGGAAACTCCATACTGTTCTCCATAGTGGCTGTATCAGTTTACACTCCCACCAACAGTGCAAAAGGGTTCCCTTTTCTCCACACCCTCTCCAGTATTTATTGTTTGTAGATTTTTTATGATGGCCATTCTGACTGGTGTGAGGTGATACCTCATTGTAGTTTTGATTTGCATTTCTCTAATGATTACTGATGTTGAGCATTCTTTCATGTGTTTGTTGGCAATCTGTATGTCTTCTGTGGAGAAATGTCTATTTAGCTCTTCTGCCCATTTTTGGATTGGGTTTTTTGTTTTCTGGGTATTGAGCTGCATGAGCTGCTTCTAAATTTTGGAGAGCAGTCCTTTGTTGGTTGCTTCATTTGCAAATATTTTCTCCCATTCTGAGGGTTGTTTTTTCATCTTGTTTATGGTTTCCTTTGCTGTCCAAAATCTTTTAAGTTTCATTAGGTCCCATTTGTTTATTTTTGGTTTTATTTCCATTTCTCTAGCAGGAGGGTCAAAAAAGATCTTGCTGTGAGTGTTCTGCCTATGTTTTCCTCTAAGAGTTTTATAGTGTCTGGCCTTACATTTAAGTCTTTAATCCATTTTGAGTTTATTTTTGTGTATGGTATTACAGAGTGTTCTAATTTCATTCTGTTACATGTACCTGTCCAGTTTTCCCAGCACCACTTATTGAAGAGGCTGTCTTTTCTCCATTGTATATTCTTGCCTGTTTTATCAAAAATAAGGTGACCATATGTGCCTGGGTTTATCTCTGGGCTTTCTATCTTGTTCCATTGATCTACATTTCTGTTTTTGTGCCAGTACCATACTGTGTTGATTACTGAGGCTTTGTAGTATAGTCTGAAGTCTGGGAGCCTGATTCCTCCAGCTCCGTTTTTCTTTCTCAAGATTGCTGTGGCTATTTGGGGTCTTTTGTGTCTGTATACAATTTTTAAGATTTTTTTGTTCTAGTTCTGTAAAAAATGCCATTGGCAATTTGATAGGGATTGCATTGAATCTGTAGATTGCTTTGGATAGTATAGTCATTTTCACAATATTGATTCTACCAATCCAAGAACATGGTATGTCTCTCCATCTATTAGTATCTTTAATTTCTTTCATCAGTGTCTTGTAGTTTTCTGTATACAGGTCTTTTGTCTCCTCAGGTAGGTTTATTCCTAGGTATTTTATTCTTTTTGATGCAATGGTAAATGGGAGTGTTTCCTTAATTTATCTTTCAGATTTTTCATCATGAGTGTATAGGAATGCGAGAGATTTCTGTGCATTAATTTTGTATCCTGCTACTTTACCAAATTCATTGATTAGCTCTAGTAGTTTTCTGGTAGCATCTTTAGGATTCTCTATGTATAGTATCATGTCATATGCAAACAGTGACATCTTTACTTCTTCTTTTCCAATTTGGATTCCTTTTATTTCTTTTTCTTCTCTCATTCCTGTGTCTAAAACTTCCAAACTATGTTGAATAATAGTGGTGAGAGTGGGCAACCTTGTCTTGTTCTTGATCTTAGCGGAAATGGTTTCAGTTTTTCACCATTGAGAACGATGTTGGCTGTGGATTTGTCATATATGGCCTTTATTATGTTGAGGTAAGTTCCCTCTATGCCTTATTTCTGGAGGGTTTTTAACATATATGGGTGATGAATTTTGTCAAAAGCTTTTTCTGCATCTATTGAGATGATCATGTGTTTTTTCTCCTTCAAGTTGTGAATATGGTTTATCACATTGATTGATTTGCGTATATTGAAGAATCCTTGCATTCTTGGGATAAACCCCACTTGATCATGGTGTATGATCCTGTTAATCTGCCGTTGGATTCTGTTTGCTAGTGTTTTTTTGAGGATGTTTGCATCTATGTTCATCAGTGATATTGGCCTGTAGTTTTCTTTCTTTGTAACATCGTGTCTGGTTTTGGTATCAGGGTGATGGTGGCCTCGTAGAATGAGTTTGGGTGTGTTCCTCCCTCTGCTATATTTTGGAAGAGCTTGAGAAGGATAGGTGTTAGCTCTTCTCTAAATGTTTGATAGAATTTGCTTGTAAAGTCATCAGGTCCTGGGCTTTTGTTTGTTGGAAGATTTTTAATCACAGTTTCAATTTCTGTGCTTGTGATTGTTCTGTTTATATTTTCCATTTCTTCCTGGCTCAGTCTCAGAAGGTTGTGCTTTTCTAAGAATTTGTCCATTTCTTCCAGGTTGTCCATTTTATTGGCATATAGTTGCGTGTAGTAATCTCTCATGGTTCTTCATATTTCTGCAGTGTCACTTGTTACTTCTCCTTTTTCATTTCTAATTCTATTGATTTGAATCTTCTCCCGTTTTTTCTTGATGAGTCTAGCTAATGGTTTATCAATTTTCTTTATCTTCTCAAAGAACTAGCTTTTAGTTTTATTGATCTTTGCTACTGTTTTCTTCATTTCTTTTTCAGTTATTTCTGATCTGATCTTTATGATTTCTTTCCTTCTGCTAACTTTGGGGTTTTTTCGTTCTTCTTTCTCTAATTGATTTAGGTGTAAAGTTAGGTTGTTTATTTGAGATGTTTCTTGTTTCTTGAGGTAAGATTTTATTGCCGTTATCTTCCCTCTTAGAACTGCTTTTGCTGCATCCCATAGGTTTTGGGTCATCGTGTTTTCATTGTCATTTGTTTCTAGGTATTTTTTGATTTTGCTATGATTTCTTCAGTGATCTCTTGTTTATTAAGTAGTGTATTGTTTAGCCTCCATGTGCTTGTATTTTTTACAGATTTTTTCCTGTAATTGGTATCTAGTCTCATAGCATTGTGGTCAGAAAAGATGCTTGATATGATTTCAATTTTCTTAAATTTACCAAGGCTTGATTTGTGACCCAAGATATGATCTATCCTGGAGAATGTTCCATGAGCACTTGAGAAGTAAGTGTATTCTGTTGTTTTTGGATGAAATGTCCTATACATATCAATTAAGTCCATCTTGTTTAATGTAACATTTAAAGCTTGTGTTTTCTTATTTATTTTTATTTTGGAACATCTGTCCATTGGTGTAAGTGGGGTGTTAAAGTGCCCTACTATGATTGTGTTACTGTCGATTTCCCCTTTTATGGCTGTTAGCATTTGACTTATGTATTGAGGTGCTCCTATGTTGGGTGCATGAATATTTACAATTGTTATATCTTCTTCTTAGATTGATCCCTTGATCATTAGGTAGTGTCCTTCTTTGTCTCTTGTAATAGTCTTTATTTTAAAGTCTATTTTGTCTGATATGAGAATTGCTACTCCAGCTTTCTTTTGATTTGCCTTTGCATGGAGTATCTTTTTCCATCCCTGCACTTGCAGTCTGTATGTGTCCCTCGGTCTGAAGTGGGTCTCTTGTAGATGGCATATATACACGTTTTGCTGTTGTGTCCATTCAGCCAGTCTATTTCTTTTGGTTGGAGCATTTAATCCATTTACATTTAAGGTAGGTATCGATATGTATGTTCCTATTACCATTTTCTTAATTGTTTTGCATTTGTTCTTGTAGGTCTTTTCCTTTTCTTGTGTTTCCTGCCTAGAGAAGTTCCTTTAGCATTTGGTGTAAAGCTGGTTTTGTGGTGCTGAATTCCCTTAGCTTTTGCTTGTCTGTAAAGGTTTTAATTTCTCCGTTGAATCTGAATGAGATCCTTGCTGGGTAGAGTAATCTTCGTTTTAGGTTTTCCCTTCCATCACTTTAAATATGTCCTGCCACCCCCTTCTGGCTTGCAGAGTTTCTGCTGACAGATCAGCTGTTAACCTTATGGGGATTCCCTTGTATGTTGTTTGTTGCTTTTCCCTTGCAGCTTTTAATATTTTTTCTGTGTATTTAATTTTTGATAGTTTGATGAATATGTGTCTTGGCATGTTTCTCCTTGGATTTATCCTGTATGGGACTCTCTGCACTTCCTGGACTTGATTGACGATTTCTTTTCCCATATTACGGAAGTTTTCAACTATAGTCTCTTCAGATATTTTCTCTGTCCCTTTCTTTTCCTCTTCATCTTCTGGGACCCTTATAATTCGAATGTTGGTGGGTTTAATGTTGTCCCAGAGGTTTCTGAGACTGCCCTCAATTCTTTTCATTATTTTTTCTTTATTCTGCTCTGCAGTACTTATTTCCACTATTTTACCTTTCAGGTCACTTATCTCTTCTTCTGCTTCAGTTATTGTGCTATTGATTCCGTCTAGAAAAATTTTAATTTATTTTATTGTGTTGTTCATCATTGTTTCTTTGCTCTTTAATTCTTCTAGGTCCTTGTTAAGCATTTCTTGTATTTTCTCCATTCTATTTCCAAGATTTTTAATCATCTTTCTATCATTACTCTGAATTCTTTTTCAGGTAGACTGCCTATTTCCTCTTCATTTCTTTGGTCTGGTGGGTTTTTACCTTGCTTCTTCATCTGCTGTGTGTTTCTCTGTCTTCTCATTTTGATTAACTTACTGTGTTTGGATTTCCTTTTCACAGGCTGCAGGTTCGTAGTTCCCATTGTTTTTGGCGTCTGCCCCCAGTGGTAAGGTTGGTTCAGTGAGTTGTGTAGGCTTCCTGGTGTAGGGGACTAGTACCTGTGTTCTGGTTGATGAGGTTGGATCTTGTCTTTCTGGTGGGCAGGACCACGTCCGGTGGTGTGTTTTGGGGTGTCTGTGACCTTATTATGATTTTAAGCAACCTCTTTGCTAATGGGTGGGTTTATGTTCCTGTCTTGCTAGTTGTTTGGCATAGGGTGTCCCACACTGGAGCTTTCTGGTCTTTGAGTGGAGCTGGGTCTTAGTGCTGAGAAGGAAATCTCTGGGAGAGCTTTCGCTGTTTGACATTAAGTGGGGCCCGGAGGTTTCTGGTGGACCAGTGTCCTGAACTTGGCTCTCCCACCTCAGAGGCACAGGCCTGACACCCAGCTGGAGCACCAGGACCCTGTGAGCCACACAGCTCAGAAGAAAAGGGAGAAAAAAGAAAGAAAGAAAAAATTAAAAAGAAATAATAAAGTTATTAAAATAAAAAATAAGACAATTATTAAAAATAAATAAAAAATAATAAAGAAAAGAAAGAAAGGAAGAAGGGAGTAACCAAACCAATAAACAAATCCACCAATGATAACAACCACTAAAAACTATACAAAAAAAAAAAAAAAGGACAGACAAAACCCTAGGACAAATGGCAAAAGCAAAGCTATACAGACAAAATCATACAAAGAAGCATACACATACACAATCACAAAAAGGGAATAAGAAAAAATATATATACATAAAAAAAGTAAGAGAGCAATCAAATCAGTAAACAAATCTACCAGTGATGATAAGCTCTAAATGCTAAATTAAGATAAACATAAAACCAGAAACAAATTAGATGCAGAAAGCAAACCCCAAGTCTACATTGCTACCAAAGTCCACCACCTCAATTTTGGGATGATTCGTTTTCTATTCAGGTGTTCCAGAGATGCAGGTTACATCAAGCTGATTGTGGAGATTTAAACCACTGCTCCTGAGGCTGCTGGGAGAAATTTCCCTTTCTCTTCTTTGTTTGCACAGCTCCTGGGGCTCAGCTTTGGATTTAGCCCTGCCTCTGCATGTAGGTCACCTGAGGGTGTCTGTTCCCCCCCAAACAATACAGGGTTAAAGGAGCAGCTGATTATGGGGCTCTGGTTCAGTCAGGCCAGGGGGAGGGAGTGGTACGGAATAAGGGATGATCCTGCGGTGGCAGAGGCCAGCATGACGGTTCACCAGCCTGAGGTGTGCCGTGTGTTCTCCTGGGGAAGTTGTATCCGGATCATGGTACCCTGGCAGTGGCAGGCTGCACAGGCTCCTGGGACGGGAGGTGTGGAGAGTGACCTGTGCTTACACACAGGCTTCTTGGTGGCTGCAGCAACAGCTTTAGCATTTCATGCCCCTCTCTCGTGTCCTCGCTGATAGCTGTGGCTCACGCCCATCTCTGGAGCTCATTTAGGTGGTGCTCTGAATCCCATCTCCTCGCACACCCTGAAACAATGGTTTTGCCTCTTAGGCAGATCCAGTCTTTTTCCCGGACTCCATCCCAGTTAGCTGTGGTGCACTAGCCCCCTTCAGGCTGTGTTCACCCAGCCAACCCCAGTCCTCTCCCTGGGATCTGACCTCTGAAGCCAGAGCCTCAGCTCCCAGCCCCCACCCGCCCCAGCAGGTGAGCAGAGAAGCCTCTCGAGCTGGTGAGTGCTGGTTGGCACTGATCCTCTGTGTGGGAGTCTCTCCGCTTTGCCCTCTGCACCCCTGTTGCTGAGCTCTCCTTCGTGGCTCCGAAGCTTCCCCCCACCACTCCCCTGTCTCCACCAGTGAAAGGGCTTCCTAGTGTGTGGAAACTTTTCCTCCTTCACAGCTCCCTCCCAGAGGTGCAGGTCCTGTCCCTATTCTTTTGTCTCTGTTTTTTCTTTTCTCTTTTGCCCTACCCAAGTACGTGGGGAGTTTCTTACCTTTTGGGAAGTCTGAGGTCTTCTGCCAGAGTTCAGTAGGTGTTCTATAGGAGTTGTTCCACGTGTAGATGTATTTCTGATGTATTTATTTGTGGGGAGGAAGTTGATCTCCACGTCCTATTCCTCTGCCATCTTGAAGGTCCCCTTCAGTCTTTCGTGGTTTTAATTAAGCATTTTATATGATTCCATTTTCTCTCATTTCTTATCATAGAAATCAGACTTTCTTTTTTTACTTTTTTAAGGATTGCCCTAGAGTTTGGAATATACATTTACAACTGATCAAAGTTCACTTTCAAATAACACTATACCACTTCACAGGTAATGTAAGTACCTTATAATAACAAAATATTCCCTTTTAATAACAAAATATTCCCAAAATATAATAACAAAATTTCCCTCCGTTCCAAATCTTGTATCATTTTTGTCATTCATCTACATGTATACATAGATATACATAGTTATATTCAAGCACATATAATCAAGTATATTGTTACTATTATTTTGAATAACCTTTTAGATCAATTAAGAATATGAAAAATAAAAGATTTTATTTTACTTTCAATTATTCATTCACTGGTACTCTTCCTTTCTCTACAAAGATCCAAATTTCTGACCTGTGTCATTTTCTTTCTCTCTGAAGAACTTCTTTCAACATTTTTGCAAGGCAGTTCTAATGGCAACAAATTCTCTCAAATTTAATTTGTCCGAGAAAGTCTTTATTTCTCTTTCACTTTTGAAGGGTAATTTTACATGGTACAGAATTCTAGGTTGTTGATCTTTTTTTTCTCTCAACACTAAATATTTCACTTCACACTTTTCTCATTTGCACATTTTCTGAGAAGAAGTTCAGTGTAATTCTGATTTTTGTTCCTCTATAGGTAAGGTGTTCCTTTACTCTGACTTCTTTCATGATTTTTTTCTTTATCTTTGATTTTCTGAAGTTTGAATATGAAATGCCTAGGTGTACATTTGTAGATTGGTGTGGGTTTTGGGGTTGGGTTTTGTAGTTTTTGGTTTTTATTTTTGTATTTTTCATTTATCCTGCTTGTTTTTCTGAGATTTCTGGATCTGTGGTTTGGTGTCTAAAATGAATTTGGGTAAGTTCTCAATGATTATTGCTTCAAATATTGCTCTGTTTCTTTCTCTCTTTCTTTTTCTCTGGTATTCTCATTATGCATATATCTTTTGTAGTTGTCCCACAAGCTTTTGATATTCTGTTCATTTTTTTCTGTCTTTGTTCTCTTTGTTTTTAAGCTTTGGAAGTTTCTACTGTCATACCCTCAAGCTCAGAGATTCTTTCCTCAGTGATGCCCAGTCTATGAATGAGCCCAAAAGGCATTCTTCATTTCTGCTACAATGTTTTTGATCTCTAGCATTTACTTTTTATTCATTCTTAGAATTTACATCTCTCTGCTTATATTATCCATCTGTTCTTGCATATTGTCCACTTTTTCCACTAAAATCCGTAGCAACTTAATTATAGTTTTTAAGAGATTCTTGGTCTGATAATTTCAACATTCCTGCCATGTCTGACTCCGATTTTGATACTTGTTCAGTGTCTTCTAAATGTGTTTCTTGCCTTTAGTATACATTGTAATTTTGTTGTTGTTGTTGTTGAAAGCTGACATGAGTGCTGGGTAAAAGTAACTACAATAAATAGGCATTTAGTAATGTAATGGTTAGTAATGTAATGGTTAGGTGTGAAGAAGGGAAGTATTGTATAGTCCTACGATTATGTCTCAGTCTTTTGGTGAGCCTATGCCCCTGGGCTGTGAACTTCAAATGTTCTTCTTGGTTTTCCCCCCTTAGATGGAATGAGATGGCAGAGGGAGCTGGAGTCAGGTGTTTCCCTTTCCGCAGTTATGTTGGGCTCTGATAAAACCCCAACAGGTTAGGATCTAGTTTTTCTTGACGGCAAGCCTTGTTAAGAAGAACAGAATGTTCTGGCTTATTTCAAATGGCTCCTTTTCCCCTTCTCCTGATGGAAGTACCCGGGGATTTTTCACTGTGAGGACCTTGTATAAGACCTGGAAGTAAAACTCAGAAAAGTGTGCCCCACTCCTGCCCCATTACTCTGTCCCCCTGGAGTTTGTAACTCTCAAAGTTGTCCACACTGAGGCTACAGCGATTCATCTATTACAGTTCAGGGTTTTTTTTTACTGTGACACTGATAACTTGAAGGTTTCTGCTCCTGTCAGTTGTGATTTTCTGTATCTACTTGTCTGTTTCTCCAGTTTTGGTGGCAGCAGTTTGCCCTGTGACTTCATTTCTCTGACAAATCTAAAAAGAATTATTTATTTTTCACTTTGTTTAGCTTTTTACTTGTTGGGATGGCATGATGACTCTTAGCATTTTTTTAATTAAAACTGTTTTAATATAATTTAAATAAATACATAGATGTGAACATATGATACCTTAATTTTTATTTTAGTCTTTCTTTTTCTTTTTCCATCTTTGCCTGGTACTCCTCCCTCTCACTTCCCCCACCTACATTAGTGCCTCTCCTTCACCAACCAAGGTAACCTGTTAATAACCTAGTATGTATCCTTCCATATTTTTCTCCAAGCTTTTGTAGACCTATATATTTATGTATACACATACATATTCAGGTATTTCACATTGATTAATATGAACAAGATCATATTACACATATTTTACACCATGTTTCTTCATAAACTAAACCTCTTGGAAAGTAGTGCAATTCAACTGGCATAGCTTTAAGTTATTCTTTTTAATGTCTGCGTAATAGTCAATAGAGAGGATATTCTTTTAGTTCATTCAGCTGTAACCCTATTGCATTCTCACAATAGAGTTCTCAAAAGAATTCTCAGTGGCATCATTCTCAAAAGACTATGGATGTTATGACCCAGGGTTTGAGAAAGCACTTGAATACACTACATTTGGAATCAGAATATATGAGTTTAGTCTTCACCTGTTACACTTCCACAATTGGCAATAAAGAAGTCATATAACTTTTAAAGACCTGTATATCTCCATAAGGAAAAAGCAGACAAGAAAAAATTCTGTAAAAATCCATATCTATCTGCCTCATAAAATGGCCAGATAATAAGAAACAATTTTTCTTATACAAAAGAAGCTCAGTAGGGTAGGAAACAATGCCCTGCTGCTGCTGTTCCTACCACCTAAGTTACTAAGATGGGCAGAATTCTAAGATGGCCCCAAGACCATGCGCTCAAGTTTAGATGCTCTGGATAATCCGTTTCCCCTGAGGGGGCAGAACTGTGCCTATGATGGGTTCCACTCCTGTGATTATGTTATAAGAAGAAAGTGAAGGTACCAAATCAGTTGATTTTGAGTTAATCCTAGGTGGCCCTCATATAATTGGGTTGCAGCCCTTAAAAAGGGTCAGAGATTTGAAGAGAGAAAGAGGTATTTTCTTCTGCTGACTTTAAAAAAGCAAACAACCATGCTGTGGGAGTACACATGGTTAGCACCCACCGGAGGATGGCCTGTAGGAGCTGGAAGCAAACTCTGGCCAACAGTCAATAAGAGTATGAAGCCCGGGGCTTCCCTGGTGGTGCAGTGGTTGAGAATCTGCCTTCCAATGCAGGGGACACGGGTTCGAGCCCTGGTCTGGGAAGATCCCACATGCCACGGAGCAACTGGGCCCATGAGCCACAATTACCGAGCCTGTGCATCTGGAGCCTGTGCTCCGCAACAAGAGAGGCTGCGACAGTGAGAGGCCCGTGCACCGCAATGAAGAGTGGTCCCCGCTTGCCACAACTAGAGAAAAGCCCTTGCACAGAAACAAAGACCCAACACAACCAAAAAATGATAATAATAATAATAAATAAATAAATAAAATTAATTAAAAAAAAAAAAAAAGAGTATGAAGCCCTGAGTCCTATAGCTGCAAGGAACTAAATCCTGCTAACAAACAAGAAAGAGCTCAGAAGAGGACCCCAAGCCACAGGTGAGATCAGAGCCTGGGCTGACTTTATGATTTTAGCCTTGTGAAACCCTGAGGAAAGGACCCATTACACCATGTCTGATGACTGACCTACAGAACTTGATAATAATAAATAGGTACTGTTTTAAAACACTAAGGTTATAGTAATTGGTTATGCAACAACAGAAAACTAATTCAGTGACCTTAGACAAGACGTAAAGTCTAGTCTTCACCACTATCAAGTAAGATAGTGGACCCAAAGGACGAGCTTTTGAGTTCTAGAACACTATATTTTTATGATTCTCCTCTCAGTCAACAGAAACAGCGTTTGTTTCAGCAGCATTGGGCAATGACAACACTCTTTGGGAACACTGAGTGTATTCACAATCTCCAAATTTAAGGTGTCGTTAGAATGATCTGACATATTATTTTAGATATGGCATATTTAAAAGTATTTTGCATATTAAATGTAAAACTTCCAGGCAGATTGACAGAGAAACATTTGTTTTATGGGGTTGAATAAAACGGTAAGTCACTGAGCAATAGCGAGGGAGAGAAGACTTTCAAAGTAGAAGTCAGTAATTATAATCATCTATTTCTCAATATTGACCATGAGCAACCATGGTTTTAAGATACAACGTTGGAGACTATTCTCTAATCAAATTGGCATGGAGCTGAATTTGTCTCGACCAGAGTCGCATGTACACAATGTGTGAGGCTGCAGAACCACCTGACCCATTGCACAGGATCAGAACCCTTTGCAGTTTTATCAGCATTTGTGCCTATTGGAGAGTTTATTTTGCAAAACGATAAAATCGTCAGCATGTCTTCTGCCCATCCCTTCAAAAGTGGATGAGAATTTTAAGATTTCTAGTAAAATACTCACTTGAAATGGTTTTGAATCATTTATCACTCTTTCAAGAAAAAACCAAAAAGTTAATACATAGAATTCCACCCCAAACTGCCTGATTTGGTTTCCTAAGGCTGTGATAATAAATTACTGGGTGGCAGAGATTGAAAATTCAGGTCAACAATCTTCCTACAAGCCTTGTCCAGGAAACGGAGACCAACTACTGGCTCTCCAAAGGTGATGGTGAGTTCTACTGTGTCATAAAGAAAGGTGAATATAGCTTGATCATCACTCCACTCAATGACATCCCATTCAGACAAGCTCAAATGATCCAGTAGCTCTTCAGTTCTATTTGTCTGTTTTTGCACAAAGTCTATTTGAGCAAGGGTCTGCTTTTTCTGTACCTCCAGTTCTAAGAGATTTCTTTGAAGCTTTTCTTCTTCAGTTTTCAGCTGTTCCAGTTCTTTCTCTGCAGCCTTCATTTCAGAATCCCACTCTTCCACAGGATTGTCTTTCTGTTCATCCTCCAAATTCTTAGTTTCTATTTCCACCTCAGTGAGACAGTTATCAATCTTCTGAAGTATGCTGTCCATCTCATCTATCCTTGTCTGAATACCTGCCTACCAGGTATTTCTGGGGTAGTCATGTCTATCTACCAACCACACATCCTCCTTTTGCTCCATTCCAGAGATGTTATTAAGAGAAAGCAATAGCACTCAGCTATTGGAATGGTTGCCATCTTTTCTCGAAGACCTTGCCTTTTAAATAGTGTCTATTAGTATTTTCCTAATAAATATAATTTTGTAGGGAAAGTTAATTCATTTTTGGTCCAATACATATATGTAAATATATTAATATTGTTCTTGTGTTTGTGAGGTAGTAAGGAGATGTATATAGAAATACAAAATGATGTATAGACACCCTTCTGCCTGGGCAGTTTCTATCTTTCTGAAGGATGCTTTACAGCAAGATTCTCAGTCTACTTTTATTTAATAACCAGCTTCAAACAATATCACACCCAAAATACAGGTTTGTCAAGTTTTGGCAATAGTAATGAACTTAATGTAAGTATTGGTTTCTGAAGCCATACATTTCTCATACACAAAGATAAGCACGTCATTGATATTGAATGATCAGTATTATCTGTAAGATAGACAAATATGAAGAAACTTCACCCAATCTCTAGTCAAATTCTAATCATGATAATTTTTGTTTCTCTTATATTGAAGCCTAAACTAAAATATATTTGCATTTTTAAACTAGTTCGTCTTAATATTTTGCTTTATACTTTAGGATGGGGTTAAAGACCTATGGGTCCCACGAATGTTATCTGCCCTCTTGATTGGCTTTTACTTCGGAGCTACTTTGTCAAAAGAGCAACTGGTCTTTTAAGCTTCAAAAGTCAACATAAAACTCATTTGCCATAAAAATCAAGATGTAGATGTTCCCTATTTCTGTGAACTCCTTGAAAAACTTAAAAGTCAGCAATATGGTCTATTTCTGATGAAACTTAACTTAGTTTTCTTACTGGAGTTATTTCTTTTCTGTAAAGCTAAAAAATAGAAGTTTTGTTTTATGCATTTTGGTAACCTGGAATGACCAGTTCCCAGAATGATTTGGCTTGTAATGATGGTCTCTGCTTTCTTGGGCTTGGAGTACATAATTGTAATATTTACCTAGTTATTTGCTTTTGTATTTGTTCAAAGTATTGGTTATTTTTATAAAATTCTTTGGAAGTTTTTCCTCTACTGATTGGAAGCAGATTAGTTTTTGTGCTATTAAAATGAGCTTATTATATGAAAAAATAAATAAATAAATAAATTACTGGGTGGCTTAAGCAACAGGATTTTATACACTCACAGCTCTGGAGGCCAGAAGTCTGATCTCAAGGTTAAGGCCATGTTCCTTAACCTTTGGAGGCTCTAGGCGAGAATCCTTCCTTCTCTATCGGCTTCTGGCGGGCCGTCTGCACTCCTTGGCTTTCCTGGGTTTTTTTGTTTGTTTGTTTTTCTTTTTCTTTTTTGCCACTTTGCTCCAATTTCTACCTTGTCTTCAAATCACTTTAACCAATATGTACATGTCTCAAATCTCCCTCTGCCTTTCTCTTACAAAGGCAATTGCCATTAGATTTAGGGCCCACCTGGATAATCCAGGAAGATCTTCTCTGAAGACCTTTAACTTCATTGCATATAAAGAGATTCTTTCATCCAAATCAGGTAACATTCATAGGTTCCAGGGATTTGCACCAGGACGTATCTTTTGGGAGCCACCATTCAACCCACTATGTACTAGGGAAGAAACTTTGTATTCTATTACAAGTTAATCACTAAAAGGATGTTGTCTATAAGCATAAATTATACATAATGGTCCATCTCTGGGAACCCTCCCTCCAGGTAATGAGCATTAAGCTAAAATAACTTTGTCTGGCTCACAGAAAACATCCTGACCAGGCCCACCTTCGAATGACTGCAGGAAGAATGAAATTAACACATCTCCTCTGGAGGCTGACTGGAACCAGGAAATGACTGACTTTACTCCCTCCCCTTTTAGTATAAAAGAGGCCTGCATTCTAACTCAGGCAAGATGGTTCTTTGGGACACAAGTCCACCATCTTCTTGGTCTGCCAGCTTTCCAAATAAAGTCACTGTTCCTTTCCCCACCAACTCCTCTCTCGATTTATTGGCCTGTCTCGGGTAAGCAGTATGAGCTTGGACTCGGTAACAACTACACTGCCTCTTTTTTGCTATTATATGTTTATGGGTTGATTTGTGCCTTTCTCCACATCCCCCCTCCCCAGACTCATATGTTGAAGTCCTAACCCTCGGTACCTCAGAATGTGACCTTATATGGAAATAGGACTGTTGCAAATGTCATAAATTCAGATGAGGCCACTAGGGTGAGCCCTAATCTGATATGACTAATGATCAGGGTTATACTTCTCGAAGCTAAGAAAAGCCAAAAAAAAAAAAAAAAAAAAAAATTGCCAGCAAACCACTAGAAGCTAGGTAGGAGGCATGAAACTGATTCTCCCTCACAGCCTTCAGAGGAAGAATCCTGCCAACACTTTGATCTTGGTTGGACTTCTGGCCTCCAGAACTGTGAGATAATAAATTTCTGTTTAAGCCACCCAGTCTGTGTACTTTGATAAGGCAGTCCCAGCAAATGAATACATTATCCATACATAAATATTATTTTAAATGGTGAAAATAAAATCATGGTTTTATAACCTATAATAATGTTGCATTTTATTTATCAACACTCCACTGAAAGTATGTTTTCTATTTTCTACTTTATAAATAGTGTCATAATACACATGAACTTTGTCCATATGACATTTCTCTTTTGTGAATTACTTTCTTTGGATATATTCTAAGAAATGAGAATCTTATATCAAAAGATTCAGAACAATAAAAAAATTTTTGAGTGACAATATTTTAAGCCTTGGAAACTTGTTGCCAATTGTTTTTCAAAGAGTTGTAACAATTTACCTTTTCTGCTATGTGATGAGTGATTTCAACACTCATCACATAGCAGTGATTTCAATCTCACCACCATTTGACAGTATCATTTCAAGTGCTGACATACACGTTGTTTTGGGAATACATTCAAACTTATTCTCGAGTGGGAGGAGGGATAACGAAGAGTATATTTATGTGGTCCTAACTTTTTCTGTCTCTCTTGCTTTCAGGTAATCTCCGGAGAAAATTAGCCACCGTGACTTTAGGCTACACTTTGCTTAATATATTCAATTGAAGAGAGTCCAATAGAAGAGAATTCAAGATGGGTGTGAAATTTTTTTAATGCAAAAAATGGCTCATATTAACTCCAACTTGCATGAATTAAATTTTATTTCTTTGTATGTCGATTGTTGTAATGAGGAGAATGAAGACAACTTATAGGGCAATGTTCCTTTTTTGGCTTTTCTTAACATAGCATGTTTATTTGGGAATTTACCTTCCACCTTGTCCAAGAAATTAGGTTGGGCGTTGGCCGTTTTTCAGCATGTCCTGGCTGAGGACTGTGACAGCTCCACTCACGTGCCTCTCTGTCCCTCTACAAGTCTTCCCTGACGACGGTCCAGTTTTCCCATCTAAAATGTAACAGTGATCTAAGCAAATCCCCCCAAAGCTAAGCTACCAGGCTTATAAACAAAACGTTTTTGTTGTTGTTGTTTGTGTTTTTTGTTTGTTTGTTTTTTAATCTGATGAGAAGCTCTGATGAGCAAAGCTGGCCGGCTGCGTTCTTGCAGCCGCATCTCTGATCCTTTCTAGTGTCCTATCCACCTACCCACTCCCACCCGACGCAGACAGAGCCTGATTTCTGCCCTCCACACCCTGGACATGAGTAAACCGCGCCTCCGGCCCCTCCTGGATTTTTAAAAGGACACTGCCCTGGTCGGTCACTGCCAGGAGCCTCCGCAGTGTGGAGCAGATAGCAGAGCATCCTTCCCACTGCGCGTGCAGTACGGACGAGCTGAGTAAACTCGGATTTCTGGCTGCCTTTTCTGCTAGGGTGGGTGGGGAAAGGTGTGTCCTCCAAGCGTTCACGGTAGAACCTCTGACCCTCTGTCTCCCGCTGCCCCCCATCTCTCTCTGTCTCTGTCTCTCTTTCTCCCCCCCTCCCCTCCCTCCCTCTCTCTCTCTCTTTCTCTCTCTCAAGGCGTAGGAGCTCTCCTTTTCCAGACCAGAGAGGGGCGCCTTTCCTGTTCCCCTCCCCCTCACCCACCGATTTTTTTTTTTAAATGGGGAAAAAAATCCAAGCTGGGAGTAATAGCGAGTGGATCTGCTCGGAGCTGAATGAATGGAAGCTGCGCGGCGGGCCTGCGCGGACGGCCACCCTGCCCACGATGCGGTCCCCTCGCGGCCTGTAGGGCCCTCGCCAGCCCCTCGCCCTCATCCCGCCCCGGGCAGAGGCCACCGCCAGCTCCGCGCCCGACGCCGAGGCCGCGGCGGCCGAGGGGAAGGTCGGAGGGAGGGTGGTTTCCTCCCGCCCCACACCCAGTCTCCGAGCCGGATATATAGAGTGTCACGTTCGGGAGCCGAAAGACGAGAGCAGCTTCCTCGTGGCCGGAGCACTTCCCGGAGCCCCGGGGAAGGACCGGGATTTAGAGGACCACTAGTTGAGCCCGCCCCGCGCCGGAGGAGCAGGTACTCAGGGTCGCAGCCGGGCTGCGCGAGCGCCCACGCCTCCGCCGGCGAGGAGCCGGCCGGGGTGGCCGGGAGGCAGGGCTCGGCGGGGTCTGCAGAGAGGGCGAGGCAGCCGCGGAGCCCCGCGGCAGGGTGGGCTCGGGCCCCGCCGGGGAGACGCGCGGTTTCCGCGGCTCTGCCCCGGAGCTGCCCCCGGCCGCCCCCAGCCATCCGGCCGCGGGTTAGGCGCGCTGGGCGCCGGCATCGCCCGCCAAGGTGGGGCACGCGGGGGCGGGAAGGGCGCGCGTGTCGGGAAAGGGGCAGATTGAGCTAACTTGGGAGCCGCGCCGCGGCCGCGGGCCCGGGGAGACAGAGGCGCCGGCCGGGTCTGGCGGAGGCCTCCTCGGCCCCCGGGGCTGTTCCAGGAGAGAGCAGGGCCACGTGGGGCGCGGCGGCCGCCCTCCCTGCGCCCTGGGCTGTCGGGGCGCGCTTTCCGGCCCCTAGTCCCCCACCGGGCTGTTCACGCCCGGACCGTCCCACCCGGGCCTCGCTGGGTACCGAGCCCCAGGCTGAAAAGGGCCGGAGCGGCACCGGGGCGGCCGGGGCGGGGTCTGTCCCCGTCCGAAGTTTTCCACCTCTTCCTAAGGGCCCTGGGCGTCTTGGAGGTAGCAGGGGAGCAGGTACCAGATTCCAACTGGTGTAGATGGCTTGAGGGAAGGCTGCTGGCACCCCTGGCGATTACCCACGGGGCAGTTCCATTCAATTAAAAGAATTAATGACTGACTTCATCCTAGAGACCTCCTACTTTTCACCTGGTGGGATGAGTAGAATTATGAACTCTTATTCTTCGAAGGATGAGTTACCAGGTGTGAGCAACCAAGGTTCTCTCTGGATCTGCCAGAGCTTCGGCGGCTGGTTGAATCATGTAGATTGTCCCATTGTGCCATGAAGAGGGACAAGAGTGGGGACAGCAGACTGACCAGGAAACTCAAGTGAATCGTGCTTTTCTACTTGTTAGAGGCTGCATCAAGAGAAGTTTGACACTCTGTGCAAATGGAAATTTGAGAATTTCCCTGCTGCTTCAATTACCCATCTCTCTGTATCCCCATTCATATGAGTTGGAGATTTGGCTGAGGAGCATATGTAGTCTAAAAGGGCAAAGAGACTAAATAAAATTTTAAGGCAGCCACTCAAACTGAAGGAGCAGGGCTTTCAGCAAAATCCGCTATTAGGGATATTTGTGTGTGAGACTTCTAGGAGATGGCCATGGGGTTTTACCCGCCAGACTCAAGAGTTGCAGCATTTCTTCTATAGTATTTCTCGAGATGCAGGTCTTCAGAGCACTCTTTCCCTGTTTCTGAGGGCACCTTCTGAACCTGCTTTGTTAACAAATTCCTACTTTACTCCTATTTCTAACATTGGGTTATAATTATCTATAAAATTGATATAAATCGCCACGAGTTGGTAAATCTTACATTTCTCCTTAATTTGAAAGAGGGAGCGTGACATCTAATTACAGAAGAAGAGGGAGAAGCTTCCTTTAAGGGAGTAAAAATAAATAAAATAGCTCATACTTGGGTATCACTTTGGGGTTTGTGAAGCACATCATCATCTTGAATGTCTCACCATTCCCTTTCCTATCTTCTGAAGGTACATTCAGATGTTATTTCTTTCTGGCAACATCTGGGCAGCCTTAAGAATTCTTTGTCTTTGCATTAATACTTGTGCACCCATGAAAACTCACGCATGTACAAATAGTCTCTGAAGGAACATGCACATGCTGTCCCTGCCAGTCTCTTGTGACTCTGTGTTTGGTCTCTTTGAGAACATTTATTACTCTTGAAGAAGCATTCTTAATGTTTTATTTTGTTAACAGACCACTTAAGGATCTGATAAAAGCTATGGAATATGAAAAATAAGCATATACATATTAACAGAATTCTGCCTACAATTTCAGGCGCTCACAGCCTCCTTGATACTTAATCACCCAGATGTTAGAGGTTCAGAGGCTTCAGGCAGGGCCAGCTCACAGGGCCCAATACTTAGAGAAGGGCCCTGCACTTGGTTTAATGTTCTAGTGTCGCTGTCAGATGTCTTAGTAATTTTCAAACAAGGAGCTCCAAATTTTCATTTTACACTAGACCCTGCAAATTCCGTAGCCAGTCCTGAGGCCAGGTTCACAAGCCTGTTCCGTCACTTCCTGCATAACAACCCTGTCTCAGCCATCCTACACTGCAGGTGAATTCTCTGACACAAACAGAAAGTTAGCTGCTGCATGCTTCTGTCATTAAGTCCTTCTACACCCAATTTCCTCATTGACAAAATAAAGATAACAGACACTATCTACTACTCTATTCAACTTAAAAAGTCGTTGTGAAGACAGGTAGGTAAAAGAGCTAATAATTGTAAAACTCTCGACTTAACTTGAACAGTACTTTACTAACAAAGACAGTATTGTTGCAGGCTTAACTTTTCTAATCCTTGTTTCAGAAGTAGCTTGAGGAAGGCTGGTTAAGTACATTAAAAGGGTTGCAGAACCTTTATAACCCTTATATTTTGGTGGGAGAAAAAATAAAACAAAAAGTAGCTGCGGTTTGTGGTATTTTAAATATTCCTTAAAAGTCTTTAGTTGGTCAAGATTGGAACTGGCAACTAAAAGTACAGAATACCTTCCTGGATCCCAAAGATACTTCCTGAATTAAATTGATGTTTCGGTGGAATTCATCCAAAATTGAACAAAGAAAAACTGAGTCATTGATTGAAATTTTTGAGAAGGTATCCTTTTTGCCACATTTAACTTTTAAATACTCATACTTTCAAAACCTTGAGCAAGGCACTCTTTTAAATATTCTGGGAGATACCTGGCAATATAAAGTACACCTAGTCCCCTACCAAGTTGTCTTCACCTTCCGTACCATTGGGGGAGGAACTTAGAAACCTTGGGCCAGTCCTCTTTCCCCACACTCCTCCCTTTATTGCTTCTCTCTGACCTCAGAACTTATCCTTTCCACAGCTTTCATTCCCAGTATTATGGCAACACACTCGGAAGGGTTGAGGAAGAAAATAGAGTAAAAGGAAATGGGTCAAACTTCCGTATCAAAGTCTTAAAATAGGGGCACCAGAGAAGGTGGATGGAGACTCCTTTCATGCAGCTACTCTGTGCAGAGGCGTGCTGTGCACTTTAGGGTATGAAGTACCAAGTCCTGTACTCGATAGATTTATGACATCATTGGCAAGACGAAATATGTAAATATAAGGTGTTAATTAACATAACAGATACATTGTTAAGAGGGAATATAAGATTAGGCACCAAATGAATGGTACAGAAAATAAGTGCAATGAGTTCCCAAGAATAGAATAAAATAAACTGAAATGGTTAGAGAAGCTTAAGAGGAGAGTTACATGAGATGGCCCTTAAAATTCCACTCCTAATAGAGATGAATGAATGAATCTTCTGGGTGATAATTGTGCAAAAGATGAAAATCTGGATGGAACTAAAGTTTCATGTAAGGAAAAGGCAGGAGATAAAACGAAGAGAACTTTCCACTGGTTAGCTTCAGTCATGTAATACATAATTATTAAGCCCATTCTGTGACCAGACACAATGCCAATTTTTCTGCATTTAGTGTGGAATAAAGCAGATGTGTCCCCTATCCTTTTGGATCTTACAGGCATTTAAAAAATAAATATATAATAAGAAAATTTTGGAAGTAGCATGGAGAAGGACAGGTGCAATGAAAAAACCAGGGGTGGACTCAGATTTAGTGGTTTGTGAAGGTCTCTGACAAAGGAAGATTTAAATTGATATTTGAAGGAAGCATAGGGATTAATTTGGCAAAAAAAAAAAAAAAAAAGAATGGAGGGAAAAGCAATCTGGGCAGAGGAAATAGCAAGTAGGAAGACTGTAAGGAGAGGAATAACCTGGAAGTGTTCAAGGAACAGAAAGAAGGCACGTGTTTTGGGTGACGGAGTTGCTGAGAGGCCGGACGTGTGTGTGTGTGTGTGTGTGTGTGTGTGTGTGTTGGGGGGTGGCTAGGCAGGAGCCTGGTCATGTAGATCCTCACAGATCTTGATAAAGGTTCTGAATTTTATTTTAATGAGAAACTTTTGAAGACTTTGAAGCCAGAGACTAATTTACATTTTAAGACCTTTGTGGCTGCAATTAGGAGAATGGGCTAGCGGGATCAGGGATTGGAAGTAGGACAGAGCTGGTGATGGTGCGGACAGGCAAGATGGAGAGAAGTGGGCAGACTTGAAGTGCATTTCAGAAGTAGAATTGATAGACCTTGGTGATAGATCGGTGATGAGAAGTGGCTAAGCAAAGAAGTGTGATAATAAATTCCTCCAGTAGATACTGCTGTATGTTTATAATCCAAAACCATAGCCTCCTGCTGCATAAGATTTAGAGTTGCCACAGAAGAGCTGAAAAGTGACATGGAAACTGATAACGCAGCCTGGTATCTCTGGAAAGTGTGCCAGGCTGTTGGGATAGAGGTGAGAGAGCAGAAGATAATATGCTTTTCATATTATCATTTCTACTGTTGAGATTATTAATGAACTGTGCACGAACTTTATAATTTTTAAGAGGTTACCACCACAACAAATATGACTTCTGTTTTTTCTGACTTGAGCACACTGATGGCATATGAGGTAATCTCCTAAAATGACGAAAACCCAGAGAGAAAATTCTGATCCCCACCAAAGTGATTGCTCTACAACATAAGTTACTCCCCTGCTTAGAAGCTTTCCATTCTTCCACCTTGTCTGTATCAGTGTCCCATAATGTAGTCTGTGGACCATTAGTTTCTCGGGATATTAATAACAGTCAAGTGAAGGAAAAAAAGCTTCCCTCATCACATAAGCTTGAGAAACACTTAATTTAACCTAGTGAAGCAGTCTTATTGTGGGAATCCTCAAAGCCTTTAACATACTAATAGTGCACTTTAAGAATCATCAAGAAAGAAGAGATATTTTATGCTGCATTTCCTAAACTTACTTGACCTTGAAATGCTTTTTTTGGCAGAACATCTAACAGAGTCAGCATTCAGCGTAACACGCTTTGGGAAATGCTGCCCTATATTAATAGATTAAACCTTTTAACATCCACAGCTGTCTATTAACCGTCAGCTTCTCTCATGTCTTTCATGCTACTGCTTAGTTGGAAGGAAGCAGAAGACCGCAATTGAACTGACTCTGTTAATAAGTTCTGAGTTGATGATGAAAACAATTCTACCATATGGATAATAGATGAAGAGATATTCACAAGCAAGATCTGCAGTCTAAAAACAATTTTTTAAAAATTTTAACTTCTACTTCCCTGGCAAGGCTATGCAGGACCTCTCGGAGGTACATCCTGTCAAGTCTAGATGTACACGTGAGAAAGCTGAAGCATAGACAATGGGGAAGATTTCACAGGACCTTTCATGTCCCATGGGAGGTCTGAGCCTTATTTGATGTTCGTGGTATATCCCCGGCGGGGCAACACAGTGTGAATACATAGGACGTCTGTAGGAGCAATGATTTTGCACTGAATCTCATACATCTTCTTTACTGGTCCCCAGTGCATTTGCGTGGTGGTGGGATGGAGGCAGAAGTGCGATTTATGACCAAAGAATAACCAGCAGAGCAGAGCAGAGCAGAAGAGACAAGTTCAGACAGCTATGGACTCTGGCCACGGCTTCATCCACCTGGTGCTCTAGGTTAGGTGTTAGCAAACTATGGCCTGAGGGCAAAATCTGAATCCTGCCTATTTTTGTATATCTCTTGGACTAAGAATGGTGCTTATATTTTTAAGTGGTTGAAAAAAATGAAAAGAAGAATAATGTTCTCTGGCAAATGAAAATTATATGAAATTCAAATTTCAGTGTCCATGAGTGAAGTTTTATTGGAAATCAGCCAGTGCCGTGCACCTATTTGTCCTATTGTCTATGGCTGCTTTGGTACTCCACGTAATGAGTAGTTGTGATTTGCAAAGCCTAATATATTTACCATCTGGCCCGTTAACATAAAATGTTTGCCGACCCCTGCTCTAGGCTACTAAACTCACTGGCCATAGATAATTTTAATAGATTTGTTTTATATATTAGGAGTAGTCTTAGTTCAGGCTGCTATAACAAAGTACCATAGACTGGGTGGCTTATAAAAAACAGAAATTTATTTCTTACAGTTCTAGAGGCTGCGGGTCCAAGATGAAGGCACCAGCAGATGTGCTGTCTGGTGAGAACCACTTCCTGGTTCATAGATGTCCTTCTTTCCATTGTAACTTCACATGGTGGAAGGAGCAAGGGAGTTCTCAGGAGTCTCTTCTATAAGGGCACTAATCCCATTCACAAGGGATCTGCCCTCATGACCTAATCACCTCCCGGAGGCCCCACCTCCATACACCATCACATTGGAGACTAGATTTCAACATACACATTTTGGGAGGACTCAAACATTCAGTCCATGTCAAGGCAGAAATACAAATAGGTAAATTGACGGTCTAGAAGCTCCTCAAATGTTATTACTATCGGAGTCATGACAATGCCATCTATTGTGGATGACTAGTGTAGCTAGTGTTAGCTGCCAATGTGAGATGCAGAAGACAGTCTTGCAGGTGATAGCTTTTGAAAGTTATTCAAACATTTGAATTCATATGTAAAGGATGGGGCCTCAGATAAACATACCCAGCATCTAAGAGGTAGAGGGGGTAATTAACCCCAATATTACTTAGCTGTTGAAGTCTGCTACCTCTAAGCATGGATCTTCTGTGAGTAGTCACCTCTGATTTTTATTTCAATAAAGCAAATCTATTTTTTATTAATGCATCCTTTTTGTGAAGAGTGATGGTTTAAGGGTGACAGTCTTAAGTTTGGGGTAACAAATACATTTTTCATCATCCCCACCCCATGCCTATTTTATTTATTTACTTACTAATTATTTTTTATACATCTTTATTGAGGTACCATTGCTTCAAAATGTTGTGTTAGTTTCTGTTGTACAACAAAGTGAATCAGCCATATGCATACATATACCCCCATATCCCCTCCTTCTTGAGCCTCCCTCCCACCCTCCCTATCCCACCCCTCTAGGTCATTGCCAAGCACCGAGCTGATCCCCCTGTGCTATGCTGCTGCTTCCCACTAGCAATCTATTTTACATTTGGTAGTGTATATATGTCGATGCTTCTCTCCCTTTGCCCCAGCTTCCCACTCCCCTCCCCGTGTCCTCAAGTCCATTCTCTATGTCTGCATCTTTATTCCTGCCCTGCTCCTAGGTTCATCAGTACCATTTTTTTTTAGATTCCTTGTATATACATTAGCATACAGTACTTGTTTTTCTCTTTCTGACTTACTTCACTCTGTATGACAGACTCTAGGTCCATCCAGCTCACTACAAATAACTCAGTTTCGTTTCTTTTTATGGCTTAGTAATATTCCATTGTATATATGTGCCACATCTTCTTTATCCATTCATCTGTCAGTGGACACTTAGGTTGCTTCCATGTCCTGGCTATTCTAAATATTGCTGCAATGAACATTGTGGTACATGTCTCTTTTTGAATCATGGTTTTCTCAGGGTATATGCCCAGTAGTGGGATTGCTGGGTCATATGGTAGTTCTATTTTTAGTTTTTTAAGGAACCTCCATACTGTTCTCCATAGTGACTGTATCAATTTACATTCCCACCAACAGTGCAGGAGGGTTCCCTTTTCACCACACCCTCATTGAGTCTGTAGTTTTGGTACACGACTCCCCAGGTACTTCATACATAACCAGCACAGCACAGGTACAAATGTGGGGACAGCTGGTGCAGGTGCTTCCATGGGACTTAGAACCAGAAGATGGGAGATGGAGGCTTGTGCTTAGGTCTATTGCTGTGATCACAAAATGTTTCCAGGGCACAGTATTCTGTGGGAATCAAACAGATTGCCAGCCACATTCATCAGGGGGCTTTCCATGACTAATTCAGAGACCTACCTTTAATAAAATTTAAAAAAAAAGAATTGGTTTCAGGTGAGATCTTTATTCAATAGCCATTTTTCCACTTCAGTCAACACTGTATCAAAGCAAAAAATATTATATATTTCTTTTTGTAGAGAACAACATGATTAAGTAGACAGTGAAAAAAATTCATCTTACTTTAATTGGCAGACATTAAAAATAGCATGTGTCTATTGCTTTAGTCGTGGTTTATTTTTAAAGTCCTAGATAATTTTGTAACCTTAACCTCTGCAGTCCAGCAAAAGCCCTTTCCAGCTGCAGTTGACAATGCGTCCCCTTTGGCTTTTGGACATGCTATTACCTTGTTTTTAATGCATTTTAACTTCCTAGGCTCCTCCAGAGATGGCTCCAAAATGTTGAAACACACACTTGAGGGGAAGAGGAGAAAGGAAAGCTCTTCCTTGTGAATCTGTGTAAAAAAAGGCAAAAATCCGGCCTCTTCTATCCACTTACTCATCCATCCACCTCAGCTGGGAGGTGCTGGGTCAGTAACATTCTCTGGTGAATAACAGGATGACCATAGGAGGCAAGAATAATATTTCCTGAGCCAAGAAATGAGAAAAAGTCATTGTGAAAATGCTCCACATTTTAGATCATTTAAGAAAAATGGTGCATTATTTATCATAGGTCAGTGAGAGTACACATTCCACAAAAGTCAGCACAAACTCCAGTATTCTTGAGGGCAGGATAGTTGGAAATTAGGAAGATGGTTAAATTATGTGTCTGGTCCCAACATATTTGAAACCACTTAAGCGCTTCAAGCAGTGTTAGATCCACCAATGCACGATATTGTCAAGAAACTGGAAGAATCTGCCCAGAAGAATTTGATAACCTAAACAAAAGAAGCTCTGTGTAACAATTCACTATGTGTGCATGTATTAAAGATTTTTTATTATTATTTTCAAGAAAGGACATTTAATACTAAAAGGTGTGTGGATAGTAGCAGCATAGTTTTATCCAGTAATACAAGCATCTTAAAGGTAGATAATATTCATTTAATAAAAATAGAAGTATTTGTCTAAACCTTAAGACAAACTGTCCACTTAATTCCACATGAAACCTAAGTGTAAATAAGATACCCTGATAAATATTAATGAAATCAATTTTATGTCAGTCTGTGTATTTTTATTTCTATTATGCTGTAACTGTTGTCTCATTCTGAATTGACTCGTTTCCATTGTGTTTGTTTACATGAGACCTTTAGGACCTATTTGTTCTGAAGATAAGTGTATGATCTAAAGGATGGACACTTGTTCTCGTACCAAGAAGCTTTGAGAGCATTAAGATCCACTTACAAAACTATTCTCCAAGCTGCAGGAGAGTTTGAAAGAGTTAATAGTTCTCATCCAAATAAGCAGTTTCCTTCTTTCTTGGTAACCTGTAGTTGCCAAACCTCTCTCCTTAGTAGAATTGTGACTTTGCTTCTTCCTTCTTTTCTTCTTACTATTTTGGTCCAGTCCTGCCTGAAGCAATGGTTATGCAAGTGCTGCTGAGTGCTGATCACAGGATTGCACTTTAGGTAAATTTAGGTCTCAGTTCCTTTTAGGACAGGGTGAAACTTTCTCAAATTAGCCTTCCCTAAACTCTTAGACATACTATATACATACATACATATTGCACCATCTTATCTACTCCACATAGTGGTGACTGCAAATAGCTTTGCCTTAACTAACTCTATTCATATTCTAAATTGTAGAATGTTCAAGTACCTTATCTATATTTGATCTAATTCCCTTATTTTATAGAAAAGAAAAAGTCAGTCCCAAAGACATAAAGGGACTTGTCACTTATCTATTTAAGTGTAGAATAATATCCAAATGTTATGACTGCAAATCCCATGAGCATTTTATTCCATTCATTCATTCATTCATTCATTCAATTTACTACCATGTGTCAGGCCAGGTGTTTAGCTCTGCAAATATAGTGGTGAACAAGTTATAGTACCTTCCCTTAAGCTTTAGTGCCCCCTATTCATTGGGCAATTTCTGACCAGTTAAAACTTTGGAGTTTGTGAAATCTTTCAGCGAAGATCCTCAGTGTGAAAATATAAAATACTCATATATTTTTATTTCCCATCCTTACCCCTCCTAACCAGCCTCAGTCAGTGATTTAGATTCCCATAGCCCTGAGCAGTTAATACCAAGAAGGGCGTGATGGGAAATGGAATTAAAATGAATTAAAGTCTACAGGGAAGATAATGAAAATTCTCCCCAAGGAAACAATGTTCTCCTTTATTCACCATAAATCCTGAAGATTAATTAGCCTGTGCCGCCCTCCTCTCAGTTACTCACTCTTTCCCCAAACCTGGCTGTGGACTGGGTTCAATCTTCATGCTTCCCCCTTTCCTTTCTGGCCTTAAAGATAGACGTACAATCTCTTTGTGATTTAAGTAACTGCTATTCATTGTGGGTAAAGAAATAGGGGAAGAGCAAAAACAACCAACGTGAGAAAGTTACAGAGTTTCCAGAACGGTACCTTTGAGTCTTGGCATAGGGCTAGTAGTTAGTTGCTGGCTTCCTGTGTGATGACAAGTGGAAACCCCATTATCTTCAGCCATCCATCTTTATTTCTACAAGTGAGATCAAAAACCAATACTCTGTTTTAAAAATCCTCACCTGTACTCTTAAATCTGGATGAGTATGGGTATCTGTCTGATGGGAGGATTTATGGCTTTCAACAGAGTTTCAAAGAGGTCGTGACCAAAACAACATGGGAAACCACTGCTTTAGGAACAATCAAGTGGCTATTTTACTTCCTTGAAGACCTCCAGACCCAGGAAAGATCCCTTCTGAGGATTCTTCCCAAGGATCATAGAACTGTTTGAGATGCTTAGGTTTGCCTGATCCATCTTCAGTGTGTCACATGATTCAGAACATTCCATTGTTCAAAAACAGAAAAGGGATCATGTCATTCCCCTGCCTAGCCCCTTCCACTGCTCCCCATTCCCTAGAGCAGCCTTGCCAAGTGTGTGAGATGCTAGTTGAGGCAGGTGTGGGGGGGGGTGGGTTCCCTAATGCAGAAGAGCTTTTAGCATCACCCTCCCTTCCTGCATCTCAGAAATCTGGAGACTAGAAAAATCAAGGTGTTGGTAGGGTTGGTTCCTTCCCAGGACTGTGAGAGAAACATCTGTTCTAGGCCTATTCTTAGCTTGTAGATGGCCATCTTCTCCCTGTGTCTTTACCTCCCCTGCCCTCTATGCATATCTATGTGCCCAAATTTCCTCTTTTTTAAGGACACCAGTCATAATGGATTAGGGGTCCACCCTACTCTACTATGGTTTCATCTTAGTTAGTTACCTCTTCAATAATCTTATTTCTAAATTAGGTCACATTCTGAGATACTGCAGTTGAGGACTTTAACATATGAATTTTAGGAGGACAGAATTCAATCCATAACACCCAGGAAACTAATACTTGATTTCTCCTTACTGACATGGAATATGGTGATGAAACTACAAGGCAACTTCAGTGTTACTCTAACAAAACAAAACAAAACAACCACAAAAAGCAAACAAAAGCAAACAAAAAACAAAACCAAAACCTATGCATTTTAGATATGGGTTAATAATGAACATAAGTAATAACTATTTTCACCAAGAGTTTCTTCTCCATGTGATTTTTATTATTTTTTATGAGGTATGACTTACATGTGGAAAAGTGAATATATCATAAATACAATAATAAGTAGCTCTCAGATTTCAGCTTCCAGACTTAAAAAAAAATAAAACATTAACAGCATACCATAAGCTGCCATCTAGTCATTACCTATTCACAGCCAAAGTAACCATTATCCTGACCTCTAAGTCATAGATTAGCAAGATTCAAACATAGATTAGCTTTGCCAGTTTCTGGAGATTTATACGTAAGTAAAATCTTACAGTGTGCATTATTTTGTATCCACCTTCTTCACTCAACATTATGTTCGTAAGACTCATTCAAATGTTTGTGTATTCATTCTTCTCAAGTGCTCATGGAACATTCTCCAGGATAGATCATATCTTGTGTCACAAATCAAGCCTTGGTAAATTTAAGAAAATTGACATTGTATCAAGTATCTTTTCCGACCACAACGCTATGAGACTAGATATCAATTATAGGAAAAAAATCTGTAAAAAATACAAGTACATGGAGGCTAAACAATACACTACTTAATAACCAAGAGATCACTGAAGAAATCAAAGAGAAAATCAAAAAATACCTAGAAACAAATGACAATGAAAACACGACAACCCAAAACCTATAGGATGCAGCAAAAGCAGTTCTAAGAGGGAAGTTTATAGCAATACAATCCTACCTTAAGAAACAAGAAACATCTCAAATAAACAACCTAACCTTACACCGAAAGCAATTAGAGAAAGAAGAACAAAAAAACCCCAAAGTTAGCAGAAGGAAAGAAATCATAAAGACCAGATGAGAAATGAATGAAAAAGAAATGAAGGAAATGATAGCAAAGATCAATAAAACTAAAAGCTGGCTCTTTGAGAAGATAAACAAAATTGAAAAACCATTAGCCAGACTCATCAAGAGAAAAAGGGAGAAGACTCAAATCAATAGAATTAGAAATGAAAAAGGAGAAGTAACAACTGACGCTGCAGAAATACAAAGGATCATGAGAGATTACTACAAGCAACTCTATGCCAATAAAATGGACAACCTGGAAGAAATGGACAAATTCTTAGAAATGCACAACTTTCCGAGACTGAACCAGGAAGAAATAGAAAATATGAACAGACCAATCACAAGCACTGAAATTGAAACTGTGATTAAAAATCTTCCAACAAACAAAAGCCCAGGACCAGATGGCTTCACAGACGAATCCTATCAAACATTTAGAGAAGAGCTAACACCTGTCCTTCCCAAACTCTTCCAAAATATAGCAGAGGGAGGAACACTCCCAAACTCATTCTACGAGGCCACCATCACCCTGATACCAAAACCAGACAAAGATGTCACAAAGAAAGAAAACTACAGGCCAATATCACGGGTGAACATAGATGCAAAAATCCTCAACAAAATACTATCAAACAGAATCCAACAGCACTTTAAAAGGATCATATACCATGATCAAGTGGGGTTTATCCCAGGAATGCAAGGATTCTTCAATATACGCAAATCAATCAACGTGATACACCATATTAAAAAATTGAAGGAGAAAAACCATATGATCATCTCAATAGATGCAGAGAAAGCTTTTGATGAAATTCAACACCCATTTATGATAAAAACCCTTCAGAAAGTAGGCATAGAGGGAACTTTCCTCAACATAATAGAGACCATATATGACAAACCCACAGCCAACATTGTCCTCAATGGTGAAAAACAGAAGCCATTTCCACTAAGATCAGGAACTAGACAAGGTTGCCCACTCTCACCACTATTGTTCAACATAGTTTTGGAAGTTTTAGCCACAGCAATCAGAGAAGAAAAAGAAATAAAAGGAATCCACATCAGAAAAGAAGAAGTAAAGCTATCACTATTAGCAGATGACATGATACTATACATAGAGAATCCTAAAGATGCTACCAGAAAACTACTAGAGCTAATCAATGAATTTGGTAAAGTAGCAGGATACAAAATTAATGCACAGATATCTCTTGCATTCCTATACACTTATGGTGAAAAATCTGAAAGAGAATTTAAGGAAACACTCCCATTTACCATTGCAACAAAAAGAATAAAATACCTAGGAATAAACCTACCTAAGGAGACACAAGACCCGTATGCAGAAAACTATAAGACAGTGATGAAAGAAATTAAAGATGATACCAACAGATGGAGAATTATACCATGTTCTTGGATTGGAAGAATCAGCATTGTGAAAATGACTGTACTACCCAAAGCAATCTACAGGTTCAATGCAATCCCTATCAAACTACCAATGACATTTTCCACAGAACTAGAACAAAAAATTTCACAATTTGTGTGGAAACACAGAAGACCCTGAATAACCAAAGCAATCTTGAGAAAGAAAAATGGAGCTGGAAGAATCATGCTCCTGGACCTCAGACTATACTACAAAGCTACAATAATCAAGACAGTATGGTACTGGCACAAAAACAGAAATATAGATCCATGGAACAAGATAGAAAGCCCAGAGAGAAACCCACGCACATATGGTCACCTTACCTTTGATAAAGGAGGCAAGACTATACAGTGGAGAAAAGACAGCCTCTTCAATATGTGGTGCTGGGAAAACTGGACAGCTACATGTAAAAGTATGAAATTAGAACACTCTCTAACACCATCCACAAAAATAAACTCAAAATGGATTAAAGACCTAAATGTAAGGCCAGACACTATAAAACTCTTAGAGGAAAACATAGGCAGAACACTCTATGACATAAATCACAGCAAGATCCTTTTTGACCCAGCTCCTAGAGAAATGGAAATAAAAACAAAAATAAACAAATGGGACCTAATGAAACTTAAAAGCTTTTGCACAGCAAATGAAACCATAAACAAGACGAAAAGACAACCCTCAGAATGGGAGAAAATATTTGCAAATGAAGCAACTGACAAAGTATTAATCTCCTAAATTTGCAAGCAGCTCGTGCAGCTCAATATCAGAAAAACAAACAACCCAATCCAAAAATGGACAGAAGACCTAAATAGACATTTCTCCAAAGAAGATATACAAATTGCCAACAAACACATGAAAGCATGCTGAACATCTTTAATCATTAGAGAAGTGCAAATCAAAACTACAATTAGATATCATCTCACACCAGTCAGAATGGCCATCATCAAAAAATCTACAAACAATAAATGCTGGGGAGGGTGTGGAGAAAAGGGAACCCTCTTGCGCTGTTGGTGGGAATGTAAATTGATACAGCCACTATGGAGAACAGTATGGAGGTTCCTTAAAAAACTAAAAGTAGAACTACCATACGACCCAGCAATCCCACTACTGGGCATATACCCTGAGAAAACCATAATTCAAAAAGAGTCATGTACCAAAATGTTCATTGCAGCTCTATTTACAATAGCCAGGAAATGGAAACAACCTAAGTGTCCAACAACATTTGAATGGATAAAGAAGATGTGGCACATATATACAATGGAATATTACTCAGCCATAAAAAGAAACGAAATTGAGTTATTTGTAGTGAGGTGGATGGACCTAGAGTCTGTCATACAGAGTGAAGTAAGTCAGAAAGAGAAAAACAAGTACTGTACGGTAACATATATATATGGACTCTAAGAAAAGAAAAGAAAAAAAAAGATCATGAAGAACCTAGGGGCAAGACGGGAATAAAGACACAGACCTACTACAGAATGGACTTGAGGATATGGAGAGGGGGAAGGGTCAGCTGTGACAAAGTGAGAGAGTGGCATGAACATATATACACTACCAAATGTAAAATAGATAGCTAGTGGGAAGCAGCCACATAGCACAGGGAGATCAGCTCGGTGCTTTGTGACCACCTAGAGGGGTGGGATAGGGAGGGTGGGAGGTAGTGAGACGCAAGAAGGAAGAGATATGGGAACATATGTATATGTATAACTGATTCACTTTGTTATAAAACAGAAACTAACACACCATTGTAAAGCAATTATACTCCAATAAAGACGTTAAAAAAAAATTTCTGTATTCATTCTCATTGCCGTCTAGTACTCCATACTGTGAATATACCACATTTAATTTATCTGTTCTACTGTTGATGAACAGTTAGGTAGTTTCCACTACCAAGTGCTACTGAGAACTTGGGAAGAGTAGTACTAAGAACTTTCTTATGAATGTCTTTTGTTGAACATATGTGCATACTACAGTTGGCTATACCTCCATGTGGAACTGATTTATGTAGAGAGCTTTAATAAAATCTGCCAAAGAGTTTCCCAAAGTGGTTGTACTGTGTATACTCCCAGAAGCAGTAGTCAAGAGGTTATACTTATTCCACTTGTCAACACCCCTCATTGTCTGTTCTTTTCATTTTAGTCATTTCAGTGGGAGAGTAGTTGTATGGCATAGTAGTTTTGCTTATATTTCTCTGGTAACTGACAGTGGAGCACCATTTTGTATATGGGCTATTTGGATATCTTTTCTTGAGACATGCCCAAGTCTTTGCCCATTTGTTTATTGGGTTTCTATTTTTTTTCATAATGATTTGTGCATATACTTTGTGTATCCTGGATGCAATACCTTTATTAGATATAGGTATTGTGAATGCCTTCTCCCAATCTGTGGCTTGCCTTTTTATGCTCTTAATTTTTTCTTTTGATGAACACAAACTTTTACTTTTAATAGAGCCCAATTTATTAGTATTAGTCTTTTATTGTTAATGCTTTTTGCCTGCCTACAGATCAGGGAGTTGTTCTCTTCTAAAAACTAGATTGTTCTGCCTTTCATACTAAAATCTGCTATCCATCTGCAATTAACTTTTTATGTGATGTGGGAAATAAAAACTGCATTTCCATCTGGATATGCATTTGATCATTTATGAGAATTATGTATATGATTTCAAATCAGGGGACACAGTAGTAGCCTGGACACCTCAGTTAGAACTAATGCATTTAAAATGAAGTCATTTAAAACATATCTCACTGTAATGACTTCTGAAGCCCATTGTGACTATGAATGAATGTTCTAGGTCCCTCCGTGTTAAGATCAAAATACTTATTTTACCTGCTTGTAGGATCCTAATTTCTGGTCTAATGGATTAAGTGAAATAAATTATTTTATTTCACACTCAGAAGTCAAAGTATAAAATTTAAAACAAATTTGGGCCCCAGATACAGTGACTGTGGATGAAGAAAATCCCTGTCTTAGTAGTGTGATGAGTTCATGACCAAACATTTGGGGAACAACAATCAAAATACTTATCTTTGGTTATTAAGGAAGATAAGTAAAGGGTTTACCAGTCTCCATGGAACTTACACACTAATGTCTCACTAGTTTCCCCAACTCACTTCAGGATGGAAGATAGGTGGAATAAGGAGAAATTGAAGACAGAAAGATTTAGGTGGCCCTTCATTCTTTCATGCATTCAGTCAACAAATATTTATTTACTGGGTTTTTTTTTTTAACATCTTTATTGGTGTATAATTACTTTACAATGATGTGTTAGTTTCTGCTGTATAACAAAGTGAATCAGCTATACATATACATATATCACCATATCTCCTCCCTCTTGCGTCTCCCTCCCACCCTCCCTATCCCACCCCTCTAGGTGGTCACAAAGCACAGAGCTGATCTCCCTGTGCTATGCAGCTGCTTCCCACTAGCTATCTATTTTACATTTGGTAGTGTATTTATGTCCTTGCCACTCTCTCACTTTGTCACAGCTTACCTTCCCCCTCAAGTCCATACTGTATGTCTACGTCTTGTCAGGTGTTGTGTCAAATCCTGTGAATATTAGGAAGAGTAAAACACAGTCACTATGTTTAAAGTGTTTGCAGGCCATCAGACCAAACAGACAAATAAGTAGGCAATTCCATATAAGGTGATGTTGCATGGGGACTCAGAGAGTTTGGCAGATACGATTTTCAACAGACTGAGGGGAGAATTGAGAACTGCTTCCTAAAAGACGTGAGTATAAGCTTTGCCCAGTGAAGGGCAGGGCAGGACAAAGGGCATATGGTTGCGTGATGGGGGCATGGCCTCTGGCGCTGGTCTACAAGCTGTGTGACCTGGGGTAAATCACTTTAATTTTTCTGTACCTTGGTTTCCTATTTGTAAAATGGGGTTTATAATAGTAAATATCATGGAGTTGTTGTGCTGATTCATGAGTTAATACATGTAAGACATTTAGAAGAGTGATTCGCACAGTGAGTTGAGCTATTGTCATGGGCAAGGGTTAGAGAGTTACGATGGGTCCTGAAACTGCAGAGAAGCAAAGAGGCATTATCTGTAGCATATGAGTCCAATGTGAGAACAGAGGTGGAGAGAGAAGAGCAGACACGGGCTCAGGAGTCCAGACTCTTGTCCTGATTCTGCTGCCTGCTTGCTCAGTGACTATGTCTGTATTAGAAAAATGACTGGATTATCTCTGAAATCCCTTCTAGCTCTCATGCCCAATGATTCTGTGGCTCCTGCTGAGGTGGACGTAATAAATATCATTTGGATTCTGGTGGTAAAGAAATAAAAAAAGAAAGAAAATTCTATTCTGAGATTTCCAGCTAGTGACTGGGTGAGCACTGATTCATTTCAAAAGAAATAGGCAAGGCATGAAGAGATTGGTGTATGGAGACTGGGAATGATATAGCACAGATTCATGCATAGAAATTTTAGGTTGGAAGGAACCATTTCTGTCATTTTAATTCAGTGTGGTAGAGAGGCAGTATATTTCAGTGGTTCACTATAGAAACAGTGACTTGACTATAGAAAGTGACTATAGAAAGTCAACAGTGGTTGACTATAGAAACAGAAGCTCGATTATCAGGGCCCAGGTTTGACACTTTCTGGAAAGTTACTTAAGTGCTCTGCATCTAGATTTCTTCATCTGTAAAATGCAGAGAAAATGCAGGCTGAACCAGCCACAGTGGCCATTTGTAGGTCAAAATGGTTGAACCTTGGCAATTTCACATGCTTCAA
This sequence comes from Balaenoptera physalus, assembly GCF_965194825.1. Lineage (NCBI taxonomy): Eukaryota > Metazoa > Chordata > Mammalia > Artiodactyla > Balaenopteridae > Balaenoptera > Balaenoptera physalus. The sequence continues at coordinate 83,770,566 of NC_138892.1, read as the reverse complement.
CCTAGTAACAGACACTTTCTAAGGGGTTGGACTGAGAAATAAATGAGTTCATATGCATCACAGTCTAAAGACAGCAGTCTATACATGATAAGGTGCCATAGAAATATTTCCCTTATTATTAAACCTTTTTTGCTTGTTCAAAATTTATTGCACCAAGTTTAATTTGGCAAGAGCAATAGGCATTGCATAATGTAACTGTTTAAGCCTCTTTCCCATCCTTACATTCAGGCAGGTGTGAGGCCTTGGTTAGGCAATTAGTCCACCAAGGTACAGCTGTATTCACTTTCAGGATGGCTCCTGCTGCCATTTTGCTTGTTTCCAGTGCTTTCATCTAGACAGGCATTGGTTTCTACTCCAAAGGGGAATTTAACATCAAAGTTCCTGGTTGCAACTGGCTTCCTCTTCCTCTTCTCAAACTACACGCTCCCTCCCCAGCCCGGCCCTTGGCATCCATGGGCACAGTTTCCATCTCCCTCAGGGTGTAATACCATCCACCATCTGAGGGCCCTTGACATTACAGACACCAGGCTGGCCCTGCAGGGAGGGTAAAAGGAGCATGGGACATCTAAGAGTGGCCCTGAGTGGAGGCCCAAAAGATGGGGTAACTGAGGGATGCTAGAGAAGTAACGAAAAAAAAGAGACCATTTTCTTCTTGAAAAGAAAGAGAAAAGCATGTCTTTCCTGAGTAAAAGCAGTACTAGCTGCAGTTCCTTAAAGAAGCTTTTATGATCATTGCCCATTGTCACCCATATATTAACCATGGTTCACGGTGTTGGATTGATATAAGTCCCCATTTGTGACTTGTCTTCTTAGTTTCTTTCTGGTGTGTTTTGAAGAACAGAAGTTCTAACTGTTAATGTTGGTGAATTTAGCAAACATTTTCTCTTTTTACCGAGATTTTCGTGTTTTGTTTAAAGAGATCCTTCCCTGTCTGTTTTGCTTTTTAACTAATTAGTTTGTAAACCTTATCCTTAGTGAGACTGGTTTCAGACTCAAGGTCGCAATTGGTCTACTTCCTCTTGCTGGTGTCAATGCAATGATACAATTCACACAAAGGAAGGAAATACTCTCGTAACAATGAAATGCAGGATAATAAATCATGGCTGATTGAAATCACCCTTATTTTTACTGAATGTTTAAGTCAAGGTACTGTGCTAAGCACTTTACAAAACCCATATTCCATCAAACCTGGATGTTACACATTTTGCAGATGAGGAAACTGAGACCCACAAAGTTTAAAATACAGTCATTAGGCAAATATTAACATAAAAATATAGTTATTGTTGAAGCATAACTTCAGTTAAGAGAGACAACTCCAACTCAAAAATCTATTTTGAGAGTGAGTCAAAAGAAGCCTTTGGTACAGAAACACCCATGGTTTGGATATAGTAGATATATTTGCTTTGAGAGTAGGGTCCTATTTTCCTGAAAATCAATGAAAAATGATTCTATATTCATTTTTGATGGACAGTGTCTAAGGAACAGAATTGTGGGTTTGTCTTTACTATCAAGAGAGAGTTTGGAAAATAATTGTACCAACAGGTAATATGTGAAGCCTCAGACAGGAAACTGGCTGTTGAGGAGAGAATCACCTTGCAAATTCCGTACCTTTGAGCCCCTAAAGTTTTAATATTCTGATATGCAGTGGCTAAGAAAAAAAATACAGAACAGAGAGTTATCATGTGTATGTGTGTCCCAGATGTTATTATACGGGGAAAGCAGAAAGCAAATGAACACCTGGTGAAAAGCTTTTTTTCTCATTACCTATGGGAGTTAGAAGACTTCACTTTCTTTAATCCAAAAAAAAAAAAGTTGGCCTTAGCCAAATCACTCACTGTCTCTGTTCTTCAGTTTTCACATCTATGGATAATAGTATCTACTATTTACCTCCCAGGATTGTGGTGAGAAAATACTGAAATGTGCACATGAAATGCTTTCAGAACTGTTAAAATAAGGTGTAAGATATTACAAGAGTTGCTAAAATGTTAATGATAGCATATGACTGATAACTCTGTGTGTGTGGGGGGGGGTGTGTGTATAGGTTCCAATATCTGGGTCTGTATATAATTTTGTACACAAATAGTAATAATAATAATAATACCTTCAACTTAAATTATATTTTACACCCCATGGAGGACTTTTCTATCCATGACTTCATATAAGCCTGCCCTGTGAGTTGGGCCAAGTGTCCTACCTTTCCATGTTGCTCATGCAGGTCTCTGTTTTCTCACCAAAAGCAAGCCTCTCCTCTTTCACAATTTCTGCAGCTTCTGCCAATCCTTGTTGCTATTACTTTTCACCTCCAGATCATTCTCTGATATCTGTCAAACACATAACTCACAAATGTCCATGCCTTTCCAACTTCTGAGCGTGTCCTAAGGTTCAGCATCCGTGTGGAGGAGCGCACAGCAGTACAGTGCCCTGATCCCACATCTCCTTCAGCTTTCATTTCAAGCCAACTAAAGCACTCTACTTTTAGGAGACTACTTCCATGGCCAATCCTTGGGCTTGGATGTTGCTCCAGACTGCTGTATCTAAAATCTCTAAATCTAACAGTTCACACTGGGACAGTGACATTCTTTACTTCCAGCTCTCTCGTTTTCTTTCTCCCACCAGAGCTACTTGTCCAATTTGGCAGGACCTCCAGTCATTTGCCTTCTCTCTGCCCATCATACACACACACTTTCTCCTATTCCATGAGCCCCGTCTCATGAGAGGTACTTCCCTCTCTGAGCACCTAGGTCCACTACTTTACTCCTTTGCCAGCTTCCTCTACTCCTGACCTTTTCCATTTGTTTCCCCTAAATCCATTGTTTATACCCCCAAGTCTGCAGCTTGCCAATGATCTATTCTTCCTGCTCCAACCACGAGCACTCAAGTGTTACTGGAGAAAAGCAGGTAAATATTTGTATGAAGTGGGGTGGTACAAATCCATCTTCAGTCTTAGCTGGATACTCTGCTGCTTCAGCTTCTTCACTGGTTTCTGATCTGTTTTCTTTCCCATGTAGAGCTGTGGTTATGAATATTTATCCCTTTCCAGGAGCACCTTCCTTTAGCTCTTTAATAAGCAAAATATGATCTTGCCTTATACTCCTTAGAGAAAAAAAGAAATAACCAAAGATCTATCTCAGGTTCTGCTCTAACCTACATTTATCTACCTCCCCCACCCCCGACCTCTTTTCCTCCTTTTCAAGAATGAAATGACCTTCCTGTATTCAGTGCTGATAACTCTATCTTTTCTACTAATTTTATGCCCTCTGAGCTCCTCTAGAACCTCAGTTACATTTATTTTCATTCTCTCTTTTCTGTCTAATTCCTCTCAAATTCTGCACATTCTCAAACATCCCATTTCACCAACAAATGAAATTCCCCCACCCATCCTTATTTTTATGTCCTTCTGTTCTTCTATTGCTACCCAGTCACCTACATCACTTTTCCTTCTATGGTTGAACTTCTGCCAGAGGTAACGTACACTAGCTGTTCTAATTCAGTAATCTGTCCAGAGTTGTCATGTAAATACTACGATCAAAGACAGTTCATGAATTATTCTGACACTTAATTTGGTGCTTTATTTAGTCACTTTCTTCTTCTGTATTGACCTTTCACCTTACTCAATAAGGATGTGTGGTTTGGATGAGTATGTGAATGTAACCTGCTGCTTTAACCAATGAATGGAAATGGTAACAGAGCACCAACTGTGGGACCTCATGGAGGAAATGAGAACTTTAAGGATCGTAATGGGTATTGTGGGGAAATAAAGGCCCCTCATTATCAGTTACTGAGATGAAATTCTTAGAGAAATGGTGCCTCAAAAATAAAAAGTGTAGTCAAAATAAATGTGCATATCCTCATAGATGAATTATAAATAGTTTTTGCACTCATGATTCCAGAAAGTACCAGAGGGTGAGTTCTTGATAATGTGTCACTCAGAAGTAAACACAGATGTCAGGAGATACCTTTTCTGTGTGGTTTATCCTGCCTTGAAACTGGAGACCAGTTGAGAGTTGCTGAACTTTGGTTCTTGCTCCATAAAAGGAGAGAGTGTGCAATTAGATGAACCCTCCTCTGTTGACAGAAATTACTGAGATTTATGATGCTGTGAGGGGACATGGGGTACCTTTTACCGTTAGCAAGTGTCAAGTTACCCTGATGATATTCCTGGTCAACTCATTTCTGGGGGTATAGAATGGTATGATTGCTGATGGATGAGGACCCTTAGGGATACTAATTTAGTGCATGTCTAGTTGCTGCAAAATCTCATTTCTAAAGACGAAGCTCAGAAAGAAATGAATAGAAAGTAATTCAAACTATAAATAATAATAACATAATACTCATCTTATAAAAATGCAGAGTAAAAATTGAGAAATAAAGCAAAATACCAAAATTTAACATGGTGAATAAAAACTAGGTGACTTCAGTTTATGAAACTTTAAAGGATAGTACATTTAAATATTGCACTCTTTTAGTTTTGTAAAACTATGTACATGTTGCTTAAGTTTTCAAAAGCACTAAGTATAGATCATTTTTTATGATTTTTATTATCAAATTTAATTTTAAGCTCCCCGGCTTGCTTTTTCCTCATATGAAAATTTCAGGAAAGTGCTCAACAACTTTGTTAAAGTGAAGATTTAATTACTGATAGATAAAAGCTATTTGTTTTTCAATAATTGCAATAGGTAATCATTGCTATTAAAGCAAGGTGTGCATTTGTTTTTCTTAGTCAGTTTACTGACTGGTGTACATCATCTCATCAGGGCTACTAGCCTGCCACTAAGTGCTCTAATATACCAGTTATTGGAATTCCAGCTGAGTTTGGATGAGAACAGCAAAAAGAGACAGGTAATTTGCCAATGGCAGAGACAGCATTTTGAACATTTTTATTTAGTTTGCATTACTTTCTTTAACCTAGAAAAGAAAAAGTAATTTCAGAAAAACTCTTAATTTAAAGAAAATGAAGTTTAGATAAAGCAATTCAAAGATCTTCTAGAGAAAAATGAAATAAGAAATACAGCTAAAACTGTCACCTTTATATTAACAATTGTGATAATTGAACAGAAAGTCAGAAATAGATAATCACTACAACAAAGCTAAAGAAATGATGCTATAAATATTATGTATATAAAATATAGGTGTGTTGCCCTTGCCCCAGATCATAATTCAGTGTGTAATCATTTAGGCTGTTTTGATTCTGCCTTAGACAGAATCATGTTCAGAATCTATGTTCACTTGGGCTTTTACCTATGTCAATGCCATAGAAAATGGCAAAAGGGAAATTGTACATAACAGAATGCTTTTTCAGAGAAAAAGTAATAGGTTTTGTTGTGGAGGGGTAGAAACTATAGGTTAAGTTATTCTTTAACAAAGGACCAGTGAATTGTGTTTAGCCATGCTGGGCTCCTGTCCTTCGTCAACTTGCTTAAGCAAGACAGACCTACACACAGGACTTACCTCACAAAATGAAGCAGTGTTCAACCTTACGGAGAGCCAAAGAGCTTTCTCAAGGGCAGTCACTTTAAAATAACCCGGGCTAAGAGCCTGAGGATGTTTATGGTTAACGCAACAATGAATGGAGCCAAAGCATTTAGAGATAATGTTTGAGTGCCTTCCTTGGGCACCCAGACCTTCAGACACTTGATGCAAATCTCATCCGTCTTATTTCAGTCTTTTTGGCTGCATTGGATCCAGGGTAACAATACAGGTTGAGAGTGTTGCATAAATTCCAAAAAATCTGCAGAGCAAATAACAGAGCTAGCTGTGGCTGTGGTCTTGATTAGAGATTTTTAAGGGAAGTTTTTTCCTGCTTCTATTTATGCTTTTACTAGAACATCTTATTGTATAAATGCTTGTGTGGAAAAATGCCGATGGGAGAATGATGCCACTGAGAACTAGGCCAGGGAAACTGTTAACCTCCCGATGGCATCTTTCCAGACAAAAACTGGGATATAACCAATTTTTCTGTGGCTAATATAGGGAGGGCTATCCTAGGATTTTCTCTAACAGTTGGATAAGTAAGAAAATACTTGCAAATGATAAAACTAGGGATTGGGTTGAAAAAAGCATTGAAACGGCATTACACAGAAGCTGAACTGTAATCAAATTCACACATTCATGTACCTCAGTGCTGGACAAAACCTCAAGTGGGCACTTGCTCTGGGCTGTAGAAGGTGTTATTATCCTCATTTTGTAGCTATGTCCCAAAATTTCCCCAAGATTATGTGTAATCATTAACTTTATAATAAAATAGCAATTGTAATGTAAGGCAGAAAAATTCAGCAACCATATTTCTGTTCAGAAAACCAATTGCCTTTATGAATAAGAAGCATGCAGAAAGAAGTAAGGAAAATTGAGTTTACCTATACTGCTGATCTGAAGGAGCTATATGGCAATACAAAAACAGTGGGTAATCTACGCCTAGCCTCCAAAATTTCAAATGCAGTCAATGACATCTATGAGACACATTGCTCATGGTCTGCTATATGGAGGCGAAACTAATGATTTTCATCTGGTGGTCAGTGTAAAATTAATGACCCTCAGAAACAGTGGTCTAAATGGTTGCCAACCTGTCATAATTACAACAATAAAAATAACTATAAAAGAGAATTCTCAATAACATTGATTTCCAATACTGCCACTCTTTTATGTTCTTAAAATTTACATTGTTATAAATGTTTTTAAAGTATGCCTGTAAAATAAATGTTTTTCTTAGGATAAAATGGGAGGACAGCTTTGTTTTTCTAGCATGGCGTGAGGCCCAGGTTTTTTGATATTGCTTTTTGGACTATAAGATATAACAACTAGAGAAACTTTATTCTAGAAACTTATTGAAAAGTTAGCTTTCTTTGCTGACAATGTATGACTTGATTTACTTGCTTATTGGATTTGCAGATGTTATTTCACTGATGAATTTGCTAGGGCTGTCAAAATAAGGCACCACAGGCTGGGTAGCTTAAACAAGGGAAATGTATTTTCTCACACAGTTCTGGAGACTAGATGCCTGAGATCAAGGTGTTGGCAGGATTGGCTTTTTCTGAGGGCTATGAGGAAACGATCTGCTCCAGGGCTCTCTCTTTGGCTTGTGGATGGCCGTCTTCCCTCTCTGTGTCTTCACATTGTCTGCATCCAAATTTCCTATTTTCATAAGACTATCAGTCATATTAGATTCGGGTCCACTCTAATAACCCGATTTTAGCTTAACTGCTTCTGTAAAGACACTGTCTCCAAATATAGTAACATTCCGAAGTCCTGGGGATTAAGAATTCAGGGTTTGATTTGGAGGGACACAGTTCAGCCCGTAACACCAGGAATTTTCCTCCCCTCCTTCCTTCCTTTCTTTCTTTCCTTTTTTCTTTCTTTTTACTTTTTAAAAAATTTGGGGGGAGCTGTACATATCACCAGATGCACATATTCAGAAATATATTCACCTCTGTGTTAGTTTGCTAGGGCTGCCATAACAAAACAGTGAAACTGGGTGGTTTAAACAACAGACATTTAATTTCTCACAGTTCTGGAAGCTGGAAGTCCATGATCAAGGTGTCAGCAGGTTTGGTTTCTTCTGAGACCACTCTCCCTGGCTGGCAGATGACTGCCTTCTTGCTGTGTCCCCACATGATCTTTGCTGTGTGCACATACACACACACGCGCACGCACATGCACTCACATGCACAGCCCTGGTATCTAACTGTCCTTTTCTTATAAGGACATGAATTAGATTAATTAGGACATACCCTAAAGATCTCATTTTAATTTAATCACCTAGTTAAAGACATCTCCAAATACAGTTACATTCTGAGGTGCTGGGGGTTTGAGTTTCAACATATGAATTTGGGGAGGGGGCAGACACAATTCAGTCCATGACAATATCTTAACTGCATTGCATCTGAATCCTGATGCCAAAATCCAGGCCGTTGCTGAGATATATAATAAGAAAGGGAAAGAGGAAAGAAACCAACATTTATTATGCTTCTCCTGTATGTGGAGCTGTAAGCTAGGTAGTTCAGAGACTAAATGCTTCTGTAGCCACCTGCTGCGTACTTACCCTATGCCAGGATCTTTATATACATTCTTTTTAATCCTCACAACAAAGCTTCAAGCCAGACATGATTCCCACTTAAAAGAAGACAGAAGTGAAGCGATAGGTGCTTTTTGGAGCGGAGATTTACACAGAGGAGTATAAGACTCAAAATCCCTTGCTCATTCTTCATGACACCAGAGTGACACCTGTATACTCAGATCCTTGATAGGCAACCCATGGTCATTCCAACTTGTATGCTCTAATTTCAGGAACTTTTTCCTGTTCTGAATGGAAAAACTGAGGCCCAAAGAGAGCCAAACCTATCCTGGCCCCATCTGTCTCCTCTACTTCAGGGATTTGTCATCCGAAGCAATTAGTCTGTTGTCAACTACAGTTGCTTCAGTCAGATATGGAGGTTTGCAGCAGGGAGCATTGTTGATGGGAATGAAATGGACCATATTACACATAAAATTTAAAACTTTTCTATGACTACTGCCAAGAAGAGAAAAGTGGGTGATGAAAAAACTCATGCCTTTCAAAGTAGGTGGGCTAAGGAATGTTAATATTAAAGATGTTGTTGTTTATCCCATATTTGCAACGGAAAATTTTCTCTTTAAGAGGAATTTGGGGACAGTTAACTAGTTTACAGGATCAGTCAAGAAAAACTGAAATCAGCCAGCTTCAGAAGAACCAAACAACAAAAACTTCCTTCAAAGGCTCAGCGTTACCGGTGAAGTGTGATAGGTGCAACTAACCCAAAGGCAGATGCACTGTTGGTGAAATAAAAGGATGCTTATGTAAAGCTGCAGATATCGCTTTTCTTGATGTAAAAAAAAAAAAAAAAAAAGGTATCACTTCCCAATACAGGAAATGTTAGTTATTGTACCCTAAATGTTTTGCAGAGAAATAATGAATACTGACTGTACTAAGAAGGCTTCTCTGTGAGAGCCCAGTACCACCAATTATAGACCAGATCATAAAGACAGTCAAGCCTGTTCAGAATGCCTCTGAGTTCTTTACTTCTTTCAGGATGGGTTTCCGATGCCCTCATGATGCTCTGGGTCAGGTCCCCCAAACTACCCTCTCCCATTGAAGTCCTTAACCTCACATCCTTAGTCTTGAGGAAATTCCTCCATCCTGATTTACCCAATCACTACTGGTCCCACTAAATTAGTTTCTTAAACTAATTGGAGAGATGCTGTAACTATCTGATATGTGACCACTTTCAGAGCACATATATACAGCTTAAACCAAAATTTTATTGTCTTCTGAGTGTGTTTTCAGGCCCCAAGGAGGACTTCTAGGGAGAGATACTTGGCCTGGGGAATCTTTCCTCTCTTCAAACAACATGTGTTTTCTTAAGGTTACATGTATCATTCAATGAATCTATCTAGCTATCTAGCTATCTATCATCTATCTATCATTATCTATCTTTAAAAACCACTCACAAAGTAAAATACAAAGGGCCAGAAATCTCTGGATTTCCTGAGAGAACATTTGGTTCTCTCAGGTCTTAATCCTCTGTGTGCAGAAAGAACATCGGCTTGTCACATACCTTCTCTCTACCTTGTTGGAGTGAGAGTGGGAAGACAGCTCCTGCTCTTTTCTAAGCATATATATTTTTACATCATCAAAGCCTGTTGTATTTAGTTTTATTACTCTTAAATGTTCATTAATTCCTATGTACTTATCTATAAAATATTGCATGTTTTTACTTGGCTCAGTGACCAGTGTTTATCTTGCCATTATGCTTAACATTTTTCAACTATATCATGTAACAGTTGGCAAACATAGAGGGATAGACTTTTATATTAGTGTTTCTGAAGTTCATACACAAAATTACCCACTAAAGATTTAATTGTCTACAGCTAACAATAATCAAATTTCATTTGAAATGTGCCTTTTGGGGTGTAGTACATTTTCATATTTCTCCTGAAGCTAATTAGCAGGACACTCTCTAATCAGCATTTTATCTTATTGGTTAATAGCACTCTAACTTATTTTATTATCATTCATTTATCAAACACAAACATGTATCATTCATGTATTAAGTGACTGTTTTAATTCCAAATGAAAGTTTACCAAAACCCTTCAGATTTCTAGATTCTGTACCACATTGTTATTTTATTAGGAAACCTCAAAAAGAAATACACTGAAGACTGTCTTAACTGCAAATATCAACACAAATTTGGAACTTTATCAAGGTGATGGTTTTGTACCAGTGTGAATATATCATATGCCACTGAATTGAATGCATTAAAAATGGTTTATTTTATGTTATGTGAATTTCATCTCAAAAAAAAATCAACACAAAGATAGAAAAATCTCCGAGAGGCTCATCTCCCTCCTTTATAAAAGAACCTTACATAACTCCACCAGAATAAGTGTCTATCCAGGCCACAGAAATCAACTTGAACCTGCAGTTCTGAGAGAGATTAGGTCAGGCTTTAAATAAAGAAGTTGTAGGCAAGTTAAATTGTCACTGAATTCTTAAATACCACTCAAGTGTCCAAGAACTGTACTTCCAAATTATTTGTTCTCACTGTGATAAATTGTGTGGCCTGGTTCCCAAGATCCATTGTAAAGTGAGATCGATCATCCTTGTTCTTACAGGTCCCTGGAGAGGAAATTTTTTTAACCTTTGGTGGCATTTTCTAATATTTTACTCTGACCCTCAAGGTTTGTGAGGCTCAGTTAAATCTCTCCTTCTGCTTTTAATATCCATTTCTTCTCTTTTAAATCCCCAGTAGGAATAGATAACTCATCTGAATCCACCAGATACCACTTCAGAAACTTCAGTATTGTTGCTGATCTTCATTTTCCAAATTTCACAGGCTTTTCCTCAAAGATTTCTAAACAAATGTTAAACCATCTCTATTTTTCACTTCTTGCCTCTTTTCAATATTTCCATTTTATATATCATTTCATAATGTTCCAAACTAGATATAATTTTTACCCAGATGTGTAATGGAAAATTAATTTCTTCTTCCAGCATATCCTCTTGTCCTCTAGATACATAATAATATCATCAAACACCACTGGTGCAATGAATTAAAATGTGCGTTCACATCCGTACCTCACTTGTTCTGTATCAGCCCTGGGCTCTTTACTTAAAATAATGACACTGATAATGTGTTATTGTGCTATATTCTGCATTGGAATTCAGTTTGAATTCAAAATCTTTAGCTATAACTGATGGCTGTTGTCTCTCTGAAATGTTTTTAATTCTATGTGTGTTTGCTATGAAAATTCACTTTGTGTACTCCATTCCAGTGCTTCTAACTCTTTTTGAATTCTAATGCTATTTCCAAAATACCCATCTACCTGAGTAGTAGCTGGGAAGGCCGATTCTCCAATGTCTTATTCAGATGGAAATGGGTGTGTTGTCTATGCATGGTTGTGAGCAATACTGGAAAATAGCAGAACAGGGATGGCAGCGGGGAGGCAAAAACAGGAAGTAGGTGAGGACAGTCCAGGTGGTTCACAGGTCAGAGTCCCTAGCCAGGGGCTTTGCATTGACAAGGAGACCATATGAGACCCATGAGTACAGAGTGTGAAACTTAAGAACATTTATTCCAGCTCCCTTACTACTTGGGAGGAAAATTTCTGAGCCATCATGTATTCATTTGCAATTGCTGCCATAACAAAATACCACAGACTGGGTGGCTTAAATGATAGACATTTATTTTCTCACAGTTCTGGAGGGTAGAAGTCCAAGGTCAAGCTGTTGGCAAGTATGGTTTCTTCTGAGGCCTCTCTCCTTGGCTTGTAGGTGGCCGCCTTTTCATTGTGTCCTCACATGGTCTTTCCTCTGTGTGTACATCCCTGATGTCTCTTTGTGTGTCCAGATTTCTTCTTCTTATAAGGACATGACAGATTGGATTAGGGCCCACTCTAACATGCTCATTTTAGCTTAATCACCTCTCTAAAGGCCCAATCTCCAAATGCTCCAAATATCTCCATTTCCAGTATTTACCTGAGATATTAAGGCCCATTTGCATATTGTGACTTAACATCACTCCTTACTGGATGCTTTTCACATCCCTACTCCTCAGGTTTTCCCTGCACCTCCCCAAACTTCCACTCAAATCCTTTTCTCAGGGTCAACTTCTGTGGAAAACCAAACTAGGACAGATACAAAGGAAGGAATATTACAGTGTTGTAGAGTGACACAAAGACCATCAGTCCAGCACCAGATGACCTAAATTCAAGTTCTATCTTCAAATCCTGGCACTCCTGTCATCAGGTTTTCACCTTCCTTAAACCAAGGTTTCCTCTTCAGTAAAATGGAGATGATAACAATGTCTGCTTTTTAGGGTTCTTTCAATTCCTAAATTAGAAAATGAATATGATATCACAGTTATTTTAAAATATTATTACCACAGTAACACATAATTCTCTGTCCTCAAAGAATTCTATTTAATTTGGACAGTCAAATTTTTATACTGCTTAAGGCAGCATATGGTTAAGTTTCAAATGAATGACCATCATAGTCACTGCTGAAAATACTAAATAACACCAGATTCTAACGCAATCCAGAAAGCTATCCTGACCTCTGGATCCATTTACTTCACTGGTATCTATTATTCATTTGTTATGGGAGAGAAAGTTTATATAAGAAACTTCCTGCCATCAGAGCTTATGATCTTGCTTGGAGCAAAAGACATGTACACAAATGAATGAAATAAAAAGCAGCAGGTGCTAAGTGCTAGAATGCTAGATGAATAAACTTCATACAAACTTAGAAAATTGTACAGGGTAAATACTAAGAATGGTCGTGTGTTCAGCCCTCAAGTGGGCTGTCGTTAGACGGTAGGTTCATATATCAATAAAAAGTAATTTTCATAAAACCAAAACAAAGAAAGGAGTTTTATAAAATCACACTGTAGAATCATAAAAATTCAGCACTGGAAAGGACCCTATGAGCAATCTCCTAGCTCACTGGTTTTCAACATGGGATATCACCCTAGGGGCATTTGGAACCATGAGAAGGATGGTTTGGGCTGTCATGACTAGAGATGGGGAAGCATAATTGGGTGGGGCCTAGAAATGCTAGCCACACAGAAATAGAGGGGACACACTGTCCAACAGCCCAACAAAGAACTCTCCTGCCCCCATCCTGCCCTCCAACCTCTCAACCTTCCCACCTTCTGTTACATAGGAAAACATGATGCTCACAAAGGACAAAAGATTCTCCACAATCTACTGGGTTTAGTATCCATATTCCAGACAGTGCTCTCCAGTAGAAATATTGTTGAGCCCAAATGCAAACTATGTTTAATTTTAAATTTGCTAATAGTCGCATTGAAATATTTTAAAACTGGTGAAATTAACTTAATCATATATTTTATTCAACCCAGAATATATAAAACATTATCATTTCAATATATAATCAATATGTAATCATCGATATGAGTTTTTTGTACTAAGTTTTCAAAATCTGTTATATATTTACACTTAACAGCATATCTGAATTCAGACTAGCCACATTTCAAGTGTATAGTAGCCACCTGGAGCTAGTGGTTTCCATATTGCAGCCCTAGGAGAGTCTGTGTTTTTCTAAACCATCTTTGTCTTTCTTACAAGATGCACGTCATAAGCAACTGAGTGAAAGACCTCAGTTGACTCCATCTACTGTTCCGGTCACTGTATCATAGGAAGGAATGAGATCGGTGTGACTAAATGTGTTTTTCAGAAAGCCAGAGCCATGGTGGTTATTATTTTGTACCTTCTGATCTTCTAAGCAGTTGAAAATTGATTTCTGGATGAGTCGCTTGAGTATTTTTTTTTTAGGTTTGAAGCTAAATCGACCATTTTATAATTCCAGGCTTAAATTTTTCTGAAAAATATGCAATCTTTTTGCCATTTTCCATAATTGCTTTCATTATTCATGATATTACCTGAACACGAATTTCCAGTCTTCTTGTCAGAATTTTATATAGCTTGGTTTTTCTTATGGCTCTGCCTTTTTTTTTTTTAATAGTAGTTTGCCTAAATTTCCCTTGCTGAAACTTCCATAAATATTCCCATGTTTCCTCCAGCTAATAAAACTATCTATTTCTTTTTTTTTTTCATTCATTTATTGTGCATTTATTCTATTTCATATTATATTTTATTTTGTGCTTACTTTGTACATCACTGAGATTGATCATCCTAGTAGCTTCCTAATTAAGACAGCATGGTAGACAATGTTTTAAGACCTTGCATGTTTGAGAAATGTCTATTTCTACTCACTTGAGGATCTGGGAATATAGAAATCTAGGTATTCCAACCTGAATTGTTGTGATGGGTAAGTTCAGTTTGATTCTAATTTCTGACCTTTTGCAGACAATTGCTTTTGTTGAGTTTCTGTATTTGTACTTGTTTTTCTTTCTTTTTTTTTTTTTAACATCTTTATTGAAGTATAATTGCCTTACAATGGTGTGTTAGCTTCTGCTTTATAGCAAAGTGAATCAGTTATACATATACAATATGTTCCCATTTCTCTTCCCTCTTGCATCTCCCTCCCTCCCACCCTCCCCATCCCACCCCTCTAGGTGGTCACAAAGCACCGAGCTGATCTCCCTGTGCTATGCGGCTGCTTCCCACTAGTTATCTATTTTACATTTGGTAGTGTATATATGTCCATGACACTCTCTTACCCTGTCACATCTCACCCCACCCCCTCCCCATATCCTCAAGTCCATTCTCTAGTAGGTCTGTGTCTTTATTCCCGTCTTGCCACTAGGTTCTTCATGGCCTTTTTTTTTTTTTTTTCCCTTAGAGTCCGTATATATGCGTTAGCATACTGTATTTGTTTTTCTCTTTCTGACTTACTTCACTCTGTATGACAGACTCTAACTCCATCCACCTCATTACAAATACCTCCATTTCATTTCTTTTTATGGCTGAGTAATATTCCATTGTATATATGTGCCACATCTTCTTTATCCATTCATCTGTCGATGGACATTTAGGTTGCTTCCATGTCCTGGCTATTGTAAATAGAGCTGCAATGAATATTTTGGTACATGACTCTTTTTGAATTATGGTTTTCTCAGGGTATATGCCCAGTAGTGGGATTGCTGGGTCGTATGGTAGTTCTATTTGTAGTTTTTTAAGGAACCTCCATACTGTTCTCCATAGTGGCTGTATCAATTTACGTTCCCACCAACAGTGCAAGAGTGTTCCCTTTCCTCCACACCCTCTCCAGCATTTATTGTTTCTAGATTTTTTGATGATGGCCATTCTGACCAGTGTGAGATGATATCTCATTGTAGTTTTGATTTGCATTTCTCTAATGATTAATGATGTTGAGCATTCTTTCATGTGTCTGTAGGCCATCTGTATATCTTCTTTGGAGAAATGTCTATTTAGGTCTTCGGCCCATTTTTGAATTGGGTTGTTCGTTTTTTTGTTATTGAGCTGCATGAGCTGCTTGTAAATCTTGGAGATTAATCCTTTGTCAGTTGCTTCATTTGCAAATATTTTCTCCCATTCTGATGGTTGTCTTTTCGTCTTGTTTATGGTTTCCTTTGCTGTGCAAAAGCTTTTAAGTTTCATTAGGTCCCATTTGTTTATTTGTGTTCTTATTTCCATTTCTCTGGGAGCTGGGTCAAAAAGAATCTTGCTGTGATGTATGTCATAGAGTGTTCTGCCTATGTTTTCCTCTAAGAGTTTGATAGTGTCTGCCCTTACACTTAGGTCTTTAATCCATTTTGAGTTTATTTTTGTGCATGGTGTCAGGGAGTGTTCTAATTTCATACTTTTACATGTACCTGTCCAATTTTCCCAGCACCACTTATTGAAGAGGCTGTCTTTTCTCCACTGTATATGCTTGCCTCCTTTATCAAAGATAAGGTGACCATATGTGTGTGGGTTTATCTCTGGGCTTTCTATCCTGTTCCATTGATCTATATTTCTGTTTTTGTGCCAGTACCAAACTGTCTTTTTTTTCTTTTTTTTTTTTTTTTTTTTTTTAATTTATTTATTTATTTATTTATTTTTAGCTGTGTTGGGTCTTTGTTTCTGTGCGAGGGCTTTCTCTAGTTGCGGCGAGTGGGGGCCACTCTTCATTGCGATGCGCGGGCCTCTCACTATCGTGACCTCTCTTGCGGAGCACAGGCTCCAGACACGCAGGCTCAGCAGCTGTGGTTCACGGGCCTAGTTGCTCCGCGGCACGTGGGATCTTCCCAGACCAGGGCTCGAACCCGTGTCCCCTGCATTAGCAGGCCGATTCTCAACCACTGCGCCACCAGGGAAGCCCCCCAAACTGTCTTGATTACTGAAGCTTTGTAATATAGTCTGAAGTCAGGGAGCTTGATTCCCCCAGCTCCATTTTTCGTTCTCAAGATTGCTTTGGCTATTCGGGGTCTTTTGTGTTTCCATACAAATTGTGAAATTTTTTGTTCTAGTTCTGTGAAAAATGCCAGTGCTAGTTTAGATAGGGATTGCATTGAATCTGTAGATTGCTTTGGGTAGTAGAGTCATTTTCACAATGTTGATTCTTCCAATCCAGGAACATGGTATATCTCTCCATCTATTTGTATCATCTTTAATTTCTTTCATCAGTGTCTTATAATTTTCTGCATACAGGTCTTTTGTCTCCTTAGGTAGGTTTATTCCTAGATATTTTATTCTTTTTGTTGCAATGGTAAATGGGAGTGTTTTCTTAATTTCACTTTCAGATTTTTCGTCTTTAGTGTATAGAAATGCAAGAGATTTCTGTGCATTAATTTTGTATCCTGCTACTTTACCAAATTCATTGATTAGCTCTAGTAGTTTTCTGGTAGCATCTTTAGGATTCTCTATGTATAGTATCATGTCATCTGCAAATAGTGACAGCTTTACTTCTTCTTTTCCGATTTGGATTCCTTTTATTTCTTTGTCTTCTCTGATTGCTGTGGCTAACACTTCCAAAACTATGTTGAATAATACTGGTGAGAGTGGGCAACCTTGTCTTGTTCCTGATCTTAGTGGAGATGGTTTCAGTTTTTCACCATTGAGGACAATGTTGGCTGTGGGTTTGTCATATATGGCCTTTATTATGTTGAGGAAAGTTCCCTCTATGCCTACTTTCTGCAGGGCTTTTATCATAAATAGGTGTTGAATTTTGTCGAAAGCTTTCTCTGCATCTATTGAGATGATCATATGGTTTTTCTCCTTCAATTTGTTAATATGATGTATCACATTGATTGATTTGCGTATATTGAAGAATCCTTGCATTCCTGGGATAAACCCCACTTGATCATGGTGTATGACCCTTTTAATGTGCTGTTGGATTCTGTTTGCTAGTATTTTGTTGAGGATTTTTGCATCTATGTTCATCAGTGATATTGGCCTGTAGTTTTCTTTCTTTGTGACATCTTTGTCTGGTTTTGGTATCAGGGTGATGGTGGCCTCGAAGAATGAGTTTGGGAGTGTTCCTCCCTCTTCAATATTTTGGAAGAGTTTGAGAGGGATAGGTGTTAGCTCTTCTCTAAATGTTTGATAGAATTCACCTGTGAAGCCATCTGGTCCTGGGCTTTTGTTTGTTGGAAGGTTTTTAATCACAGTTTCAATTTCAGTGCTTATGATTGGTCTGTTCATATTTTCTATTTCTTCCTGGTTCAGTCTCGGCAGTTTGTGCATTTCTAACAATCTGTCCATTTCTTGCAGGTTGTCCATTTTATTGGCACAGAGTTCCTTGTAGTAATCTCTCATGATCTTTTGTATTTCTGCAGTGTCAGTGGTTACTTCTCCTTTTTCATTTCTAATTCTATTGATCTGAGTCTTCTCCCTTTTTCTCTTGATGAGTCTGGCTAATGGTTTATCAATTTTGTTTATCTTCTCAAAGAACCAGCTTTTAGTTTCATTGATTTTTGCTATTGTTTCCTTCATTTCTTTTTCATTTATTTCTGACCTGATCTTTATAATTTCTTTCCTTCTGCTAGCTTTGGGGTTTTTTTGTTCTTCTTTCTCTAATTGCTTTAGGTGCAAGGTTAGGTTGTTTATTCGAGATGTTTCCTGTTTCTTGAGGTAGGCTTGTATTGCTATAAACTTCCCTCTTAGCACTGCTTTTGCTGCATCCCATAGGTTTTGGGTCGTCGTATCTCCATTGTCATTTGTTTCTAGGTATTTTTTGATTTCCCCTTTGATTTCTTCAGTAATCACTTCGTTATTAAGTAATGTATTGTGTAGCCTCCATGTCTTTGTATTTTTTACAGATCTTTTCTTGTAATTGATATCTAGTCTCATAGCGTTGTGGTCGGAAAAGATACTTGATACGATTTCAATTTTCTTAAATTTACCAAGGCTTGATTTGTGACCCAAGATATGATCTATCCTGGAGAATGTTCCATGAGCACTTGAGAAAAATGTGTATTCTGTTGTTTTTGGGTGGAATATCCTATAAATATCAATTAAGTCCATCTTGTTTAATGTATCATTTAAAGCTTGTGTTTCCTTATTTTTTTTCATTTTGGATGATCTGTCCATTGGTGAAAGTGGGGTGTTAAAGTCCCCTACTATGATTGTGTTGCTGTTGATTTCCCCTTTTATGGCTGTTAGTATTTGCCTTATGTATTGAGGTTCTCTTATGTTGGGTGCATAAATATTTACAATTGTTATACCTTTCTCTTGGATCGATCCCTTGATCATTATATAGTGTCCTTCTTTGTCTCTTGTAATAGTCTTTATTTTAAAGTCTATTTTGTCTGATATGAGAATTGCTACTCCAGCTTTCTTTTGATTTCCATTTGCATGGAATATCTTTTTCCATCCCCTCACTTTCAGTCTGTATGTGTCTCTAGGTCTGAAGTGGGTCTCTTGTAGACAGCATATATATGGGTCTTGTTTTTGTATCCATTCAGCCAGCCTGTGTCTTTTGGTGGGAGCATTTAATCCATTTACATTCAAGGTAATTATCGATATGTATGTTCCTATTCCCATTTTCTTAAATGTTTTGGGTTTGTTATTGTAGGTGTTTTCCTTCTCTTGTGTTTCTTGCCTAGAGAAGTTCCTTTAGCATTTGTTGTAAAGCTGGTTTGGTGGTGCTGAACTCTCTCAGCTTTTGCTTGTCTGTAAAGGTTTTAATTTCTCCATCGAATCTGAATGACATCCTTGCTGGGTAGTGTAATCTTGGTTGTAGGTTTTTCTCCTTCATCACTTTAAGTATATCCTGCCACTCCCTTCTGGCTTGCAGAGTTTCTGCTGAAAGATCAGATGTTAACCTTATGGGGATTCCCTTGTGTGTTATTTGTTTTTTTTTCCCTTGCTGCCTTTAATATGTTTTCCTTATATTTAATTTTTGACAGTTTGATTAATATGTGTCTTGGCATGTTTCTCCTTGGGTTTATCCTGTATGGGACTCTCTGTGCTTCCTGGACTTGATTAACTATTTCCTTTCCCATATTAGGGAAGTTTTCAACTATAATCTCTTCAAATATTTTCTCAGTCCCTTTCTTTTTCTCTTCTTCTTCTGGGACCCCTATAATTCGAATGTTGGTGCGTTTAATGTTGTCCCAGAGGTCTCTGAGACTGTCCTCAGTTCTTTTCATTCTTTTTTCTTTATCCTGCTCTGCAGTAGTTATTTCCACCATTTTATCTTCCAGGTCACTTATCCTTTCTTCTGCCTCAGTTATTCTGCTCTTGATCCCATCTAGAGTATTTTTAATTTCATTTATTGTGTTTTTCATCATTGCTTGGCTCCTCTTTAGTTCTTCTACGTCCTTGTTAAATGTTTCTTGCATTTTGTGTATTCTATTTCCAAGATTTTGGATCATCCTTACTATCATTATTCTGAATTCTTTTTCAGGTAGACTACCTATTTCCTCTTCATTTGTTAAATCTGGTGTGTTTTGACCCTGCTCCTTCATCTGCTGTGTGTTTTTCTGTCATCTCATTTTGCTTATCTTACTGTGTTTGGGGTCTCCTTTTCACAGGCTGCAGGTTTGTAGTTCCCGTTGTTTTTGGTATCTGTCCCCAGTGGCTAAGGTTGCTTCAGTGGGTTGTGTAGGCTTCCTGGTGGAGGGAACTAGTGAATGAGCTCTGGTGGATGAGGCTGGATCTTGTCTTTCTGGTGGGCACGTCCACGTCTGGTGGTGTATTTTGGGGTGTCTGTGGCCTTATTATGATTTTAGGCAGCCTCTCTGCTAATGGATGGGGCTGTGTTCCTGTCTTGCTAGTTGTTTGGCATAGGGTGTCCAGCACTGTAGCTTGCTGGTCGTTGAGTGAAGCTGGGTCTTGATGTTGAGATGGAGAGCTCTGAGAGATTTTTGCCGTTTGGTATTACGTGGAGCTGGGAGGTCTCTTGTGGACCAGTGTCCTGAAGTTGGCTCTCCCACCTCAGAGGCACGGCCCTGATGCCTGGCTGGAGCACCAAGAGCCTTTCGTCCACACGGCTCAGAGTAAAAGGGAGAAAAAATAGAAAGAAAGAAAGAAAGAGGCTATAATATAGTGAAGTAAAATAAAGCTATTGTAAAGCAAAGCTATACAGACAAAATCTCACCCAGAAGCATATACATATACACTCACAAAAAAAAGGAAAAGGGGAAAAATTAATATATCCTGCTCCCAAAGTCCACCTCCTGAATTTGGGATGATTCGTTGTCTATTCAGGTATTCAACAGATGCAGGCACATCAAGTTGCTTGGGGAGTTTTAATCCGCTGCTTCTGAGGCTGCTGGGAGAGATTTCCCCTTCTCTTCCCTGTTCGCACAGCTCCTGGGGTTCAGCTTTGGATTTGGACCCGCCTCTGCGTGTAGGTTGCCAGAGGGCGTCTATTCCCCGCCCAGACAGGACGGGGTTAAAGGAGCAGCTGCTTCGTGAGCTCTGGCTCACCCAGGCTGTGGGGAGGGAGGGGTACAGAGGAGGCGGGGCGAGCCTGCGGCGGCCGTGGCCGGTGTGACGTTGCACCAGCCTGAGGCACGCCGTGCGTTCTCCCGGGGAAGTTGTCCCCGGATCACGGGACCCTGGCAGTGGCGGGCTGCACAGGCTCCCGGGTGGGGCGGTGTGGAGAGTGACCTGTGCTCACACACAGGCTTTTTGGAGGCGGCAGCAGCAGCCCCAGCATCTCACGCCCATCTCTGGGGTCCGCGCTGATAGCCGCGGCTCGCGCCCTTCTCTGGAGTTCGTTTAGGCGGTGCTCTGAATCCCCTCTCCTTGCGCGCAGCGAAACAAAGAGGCAAGAAAAAGTCTCTTGCCTCTTCGGCAGCTGCAGACTTTTTCCCAGTCTCCCTCCCAGCCAGCTGTGGTGCGCTAACCCCTTCAGGCTGTGTTCACGCCGCCAGCCCCAGTCCTCTCCCTGCGATCCGACCGAAGCCGAGCCTCAGCTCCCAGCCCCGCCCGCCCCGGCTGGGGAGCAGACAAGCCTCTCGGGCTGCTGAGTGCTTCTCGGCGCCGAGCCTCTGTGCGGGAATCTCTCCGTTTTTCCCTCTGCGCCCCTGTTGCTGTGGGGTCCGCGCTGATAGCTGCGGCTCGCGCCCGTCTCTGAAGTTCGTTTAGGCGGCACTCTGAATCCCCTCTCCTTGCGCACCAGGAAACAAAGAGGGAAGAAAAAGTCTCTTGCCTCTTCGGCAGCTGCAGACTTTTTCCCGGACTCCCTCCCGGCTAGCTGTGGCGCGCTAACCCCTTCAGGCTGTGCTCACGCCGCCAACCCCAGTCCTCTCCCTGCAATCCGACTGAAGCCCGAGCCTCAGCTCCCAGCCCCCGCCCATCCCGGCGGGTGAGCAGACAAGCCTCTCGGGCTGCTGAGTGCTGCTCGGCGCCGAGCCTCCGTGCGGGAATCTCTCCACTTTGCCCTCTGCACCCCTGTGGCTGCGCTCTCCTCTGTGGCTCCGAAGCTTCCCCCCTCCGCCACCCGCAGTCTCTGCCCGTGAAGGGGCTTCCTAGTGCGTGGAAATCTTTCCTCCTTCACAGCTCCCTCCCACTGGTGCAGGTGCCGTCCCTATTCTTTTGTCTCTGTTATTTCTTTTTTCTTTTGCCCTACCCAAGTACGGGGGGAGTTTCTTGCCTTTTTGGAGGTCGGACGTTTTCTGCCAGCGTTCAGTGGGTGTTATGTAGGAGCAGTTCCACGTGTAGATGTATTTCTACTCTATCTGTGGGAAGAAAGGTGATCTCCGCGTCTTACTCTTCCGCCATCTTCTCTCCTGCCCCAAAACTATCTATTTCTTACCCATTTTTTTACAAGATCAATTTTACATGTCACTAAGTTCCTTCTGGCGTTCTTTCATTCTGTATTGAGTATAACTATTTTGTCCATTCTTCCTCATTTCTCTAAAACTTGGTTATTAAATGATAAATATTTTGCTTGGGGTATTCTATTTCTACTTGACTTTCAATAAAAATACCCCTGAAGTAAAAAAACATAAATATACTTTTTAATTTTTGGATTTCAAGTATAGGACATTTGAACTTTAAAGCTTTAAATCCAGCAAGACATAGATTTTTAAATGTATTGAGTCTGTACATCGATGGTTAGATTATTAAAAAGAGGCAATTGTATCAACTTTTCTGAAACTCTTTAAGGGATGATTTATCCACATTTTAGTTGGAATTTGGTAACTTTATGGCCCAAAAGTGGACAAAATAAATATTCATTTCTAGTCTATGCATTTGTTTGTCAACTTCTCCTCAACCAAATACAGAAAGTTGTATATTTCAGGCAATGGATCTTTCTATTTTTCAAATTTATTTTATTGAAATATAACTAATTTACAATGTTGTGTTAATTTCTGCTGTACAGCAACGTGATTCAGTTATACATATACATACATTCTTTGTCATATTCTTTTCCGTTATGGTTTATCACAAGTTCCCTGTGCTATACAGTAGGACCTTTATTCAGGCAGTGGATCTTTATGGCTGCTTTTATTTAAGCTTCTTGGGTGAATTTTCTCTAGAGGTCCAGATTGTAAATATTTTAAGCTTTGCCAGCCCAGTAGTCTCTATCACAACCATTCCATCTGCCTGTCATTGTAGCATGAAAGCAACCACAGACAGTATATAAAGGTATAGGTTTGACTATATTCCAATAAAACTTTATTTATAAAAATAGACCTCAGGCTATATTTGGCCTATGGGCTATATAGTTTGTTGGCCCTTGTTCTAAATATTCTAGAATCACTCACTTTACTTTTACTATATAAACCAGCCATTTGATCTTGCATCATGATTCTGGCATAATGTTGAGTTGTTACACTGAGCTTTGAATACAAAGAAGACAGGTTCAGAGATCACTAATTCTCATCTGACTATGAAACTATATTTGTTGTCTTTATTTTCCTGCTATGTGTATAATAAAAAATCATTTATACCTCTGCTTTTAAAACAAAATTTATCCAATGTTTACAATGTTGTTGCTTTATTTTAATAGTTTCCATAAAACTACTTCACCCTCAGCTTTGGGTGAAGCCTCCTGGCTTTTGGCCCTTAACTTTTACATATTTCGCACTTTGAATTCATTTGCTGCATGGTGAACAACTTAAATTTTTTGACTTACATTATAGCATAAAAACAGCCTTCCAAGGAGGATTTATCATAAATGTTTCTCCATAAAAGTGTAAGGATGGGGCTTCCCTGGTGGCATAGTGGTTAAGAATCCGCCTGCCAATGCAGCGGACACGGGTTCGAGCCCTGGACCGGGAAGATCCCACATGCCACGGAGCAGCGAAGCCCGTGCACCACAACTACTGAGCCTGCGCTCTAGAGCCCGCGAGCCACAACTACTGAAGCCCTCACTCCTAGAGCCCGCACACCGCAACGAAGAGTAGCCCTGCCTCGCCGCAACTAGAGAAAATCTGCATGCAGCAATGAAGACCCGACGCAGCCAAAAAAAAAAAAAAAAAAAAAGTGTAAGGACGAATTTATAATACCACTGGCTGAAATGGACAATTTTAGGATAAATGTGAAACAGACCAATTTGAAGAGCTTTCAGTAGTAGACCCTAAATGTGATGCGTTTGAAATCCTAACGTGAATAAACACACCAAAACAAAATGCAACATAATAGCCAAAACTTTTCAGTGACAGGAAGGCCTAGAGCTGCTGCAGAAATGCTTTCTCTGGTTGTGGATACTCTGGGTTGTTACAGTTGAAGTGTTAAGTGGCTAAGTTCCAATTGCTATGGGAACTGTAACTGAAACTTGACCTTTGATATATTTACATATTCAACCCTAACATTATATTAACAGGCTTTTGCATTTACCTTGTGTCTGTAAGTGGCTTTGTTTTAGGCTTTCAGGGATATTAACTTGAAAAGATCCTCTGGGAGGGAAAAAGCAGAAAGCTTGATTTCTTTCAGTCTCATCCACTCCTAGCATCAGAGTTTACTTTTGTAGAGTCAGTGTGTAACCATGCTTTTTGAGGATAGGCAATGAATTCCCATATAGAGACTACTCCTTTAAAGTAAGTAGTGGACTCATTTTTCAGAAAGTCGGTTGCTTGGCTATTTGTGTCCGTTGATTAAAACTTTGTCTGCACAGCAGGTAGATTTCCTGTGGCTTGTCAGAAAGCAAGAGAAGAAAAGCAATAGTTGTGAGTAGCCATAAGTGACAAATAACCATCATTAATTCTCTCACCTTCTTTATCACATCAAGTTCAAATATGGGTGAGTCAACACACCACAGTAATTCCTGCCATTGTTTTGTTATTGTACCTCCACAAGTTAAATCAATTAAACTATCCTCTATGATTATGCAAGTTTGAATACTGTGAGTAAATATGAACTGTCAGGCTCATGAAGCCCCTACAGGTTTCACAGTACCAAAGCCAAAAGGACTTGCATGGACTAACTTGGAAATGAAAGGGGTTAACATTTATGGAGGACTTCCTGTTCTGGGCAATATGATGGATGCTTTATGTATGCAATCTCACTTAATCCTCACAACATTCCACAGGACTGTTGAGGTTAATGAACTTTCCCCAGTCACAGAGTTAGTAACTGGTGAAGCCATTATTTGAACCAAGTTCTGGATAATTCCAAAATCCCAGAATTCTATAAAAACATCTATGTTTTTGCAGATTTCTAGTTCAGCGAATAATATTTGTTATGTTTTTATCAAATAGCTCAAAGTTTCCATAAAATATTCCATAAAATATTGACTTTGGTATTTCCAAAAAGTGTTTGGAAATACCAAAGTCAACATCTGGATTTACTTCAGGAGTAATGTCCATTTATTGAGCATCAGATTTTATAACAATTAATGAAGCATAAGGGTCTGGTCAAAATAAAATAAAAATGAAAGTGGAAATGCAAAACAAGAGAGAGTTGAAACAAAGGCCTTGATTCCTTCACTGGCACTCTTCGCCTATTTATATACATTCCTGTAAGTTAGTATCTACATTGCAGATACCAAGAGGTTTTTGTTTAACAACAAAGGGGTTAAAATGCTGCTATTTCTATTTATGCAACTTTTCAACATTAACAGTTACAGCAGGGGGTCAAAATCTAGCTGCACAATGCCTTTTAAAGCACAATAAAGGGTTTTAATGGGCAATGTAATAGAGCCAGATTATTCTGGGTGGTAATGCAAAGCTTAGCCTGTCTATTTTCTCTTGCCTGCTCCATTTAAGTTACCTACTGCCCCCTGCAGGCATTTAAGTTTCCCTTCCATAAAAAAGAACTGTTCCTTCAAATGAAGTGTGCATTATTTCTTAGAGGAATAAAATTGTGTTTCCATATGATAAATAAAAGCAAAAAGAGAAAGTGTGCTGTAGTGATCTGTTGGAAAGGTTACCAAATTCCAAAGACTAATTTTCAGCTTCTCAGTTTCTGAAATTGAATCTTGACATCATGTTAACATTGATTAGATTCAATGGAATGGATTCCCAGTATATGAACTCACAAAAAATTGATGTATGAACTAGAGCAGTGGTCCCCAACCTTTTTGGCACCAGGGGCCAGTTTCGTTGAATACAATTTTTCCATGGATTGGGGGGTGGGAGGGATGGTTCAGGTGGTAATGCGAGCGATGGGGAGCAATGGGGAGCCATGGGGAGTGACGGGGAGCAATGGGGAGTGGCAGGGGAAGCTTCACTCGCTGGCCCGCCGCTCACCTCAGGCTGCGCGGCCCAGTTCCTAACAGGCCTCAGACCAATACCGGTCCACAGCCAGGGGACTGGGGACACCTGAACTAGAGTCTCAGTTTATTAAGTTACTATTGGATGCAGATTTCTTCCTAGGTACTAAAATTATTATGTCTTCATTGCAACGGACCCTCCTTCCAGTATCTTGGTGACTGGGTGCTATGGCCAGTACACAGAGTTGGGATGGATCCCCACCCAAAATTTGGTTTGGATTTTGAAACCAATCATCACAAATACACACACACACACACACACACACACACACACCAAGAATGTATGAAAAGGTTTTTTATTCCCATAATGAAGCTTTCTGGGGAGGGCAGGACAGGCCTCTCAAGCTGATCTGAAATGGCTTGAAAGAACTGTGAAAGGACAAAAGGAGATTGCCTTTGAGTTTTTCTGGTGGTTAGCGGCTGAGGCTGGAGTGAGGGTTTTAGTGCATGATTTGAACTTGCTGTTGGTGAAAAAGCACCTAGGTTTTTATCAGCTTGCCCAGATGTAAGACAGAAGGGGAAGAGGGAGGGGTAAGGCATAAAAGATGTCTGTAGTCAAACACCAAATGATGGAGTCAGACTATTATGCTGGGTCCAAAAAAGATAGTTTAGTGAACATGGAATTAGTGCAACATGCAGTGAATACTCTTGAAATGGCTCATACAAAATATGGCAGTGAAATCTAAGCAGAATCCTGTCCCACCACAGCACAAGCCCCTCGGGCTTCCAGAATGTCAGGATTTTATGTCTCTATCTTTTGATCACTATTGGGGAAAAATATCTACAAATTCTTGTTCTTTACTTCTGTTCATGAGATTTTCCCTGAAAACATTCTTTGATATTAGAGAATTCAGCAAGGTTTCTGACCAACCCAAGTGCTTCTTGATTTTTTAGCCTGAGAATCAACATGTCTTTTTTGGTGATTTCTTCAGATCAGTAAATCTGTTGTGGGTAGAGTTAAACTATTTTAACTCATAGTGTTTTAAGGAAATTATACTGTCCACCATCTACAACCACTTTCAATTTTTTTCTAAACTGGATGATAGTGAATCTTCCTTCTATTGTTTATGAAGTCTCATCTTTCATGTAGAACACTGATCTTATTCTCCCATGTCATCATTTAAAAGGAAAATAATATGGATAATGTGGAATGTTGGTAACAGCAGAGAGAATTCCTATAAAATGACTATTTAATGCAAGAAGAGTAAAGTAGTAAATTGAGATCAATTCTGAATGACTGTGGCCAACAGTTCTGTTTCTCTGCTGAGGAGAGATCAAAAGAATACACTCAAAGAGAAACAGAGAAGATTCAGAATAACACCTGAAAAACATCTGCAAAAATGGGGAAGAGTCAGAAAAATCCCTCTTTTAGAAGTTTAGTTTTAGAACTTCCCTGGCAGTCCAATGGTTAAGACTCCACGCTTCCAATGCCGGGGGCGTGGGTTCGGTCCTTGGTCAGGGAACTAAGATCCTGCATGCCTCACCGCACTGCCAAATGTGCTTATAAGAAGAACAAAGTACCTTCTGTGCTTGCAGTTGTCTAGGTCAGTGGTTCTCCATCTGCTTGGAGTCATAGGCCTATGGAGAATTGATGAAAATCCTTGGTGGAGAGAAAACTCACGTGAAGCAACATTTGCATTTGACCTATAATGTACATTAAGTTATTCAATACTAACTTTATACTGTGTGGCAGATAAAATAATCATTCCAAAGGGTAAAAATTTGTTTCATAAGCTATTTAGTCTGCAGTGTCTCATTATTGGCTGGCTATGTTCATTTAGAGTTTCCAGTTTGTCTCTGAACCTGGCTTTGTGTTTTGTTACTCAACTATTACCCCACTTATAGAACTGAAATATAAGATGACAGTGTTGAGGATAAAACAGCCCCTCAACCAGGCTTACAAGGATCAGACATGCACATAATAATAGCAACCTTTGATTGAATGGTTACTATGTACCAGGCACGGTACAAAGCACTATCTCGCTTAATCCTCCAATGACTTTATGATAGGGGTATTAATCCCATCTCTTTGATGAGTAAAAATGAGGCTTAGAAGGTTTAATAATTTGTCTAAGTATTTATTGAGCACCTTTTGAATGTCTAATACTATAAAGGAAGATACAAATGAAACAAAACATAGACTAAGTAAACCTTTAAAACTAAAAAAAATTTTTTTTTAATTAACTGCATTTTAAAATGTCTGTGCTTGAAATTATGACATGTAGTTGCCAGCATTATGGTTTAATCATAGCTCAAACGAATGGTGTGGAGAGTTGACTTCTTCTAAAACTCTGTGGGTGTTCATTTAGGAAATGATATATTCCATCATAAGGCTCTGTTGATGATGGTATTCAAACAGATATACCCCAGATATTTGAACTTGAAACAAAATAAAACCGCAGACGTAATTCAAGATAATTTTTATAAGCCAAAAACTCATCTCCGTTGTTTGTTACATATACAAAGTAATTGATACAGCTTAATGGTGACATTAAATGTACTTCAAATAGATGTGACACTGCTGCCTCTTTATAGCTGTGAACATCTATGTACTTTCAAAATAACAAACTTTTTTAAAAGAAAAAAGAATAGAAGAAAAAGTATGCTTGGAGAGTTTCCTTTTAAGCTCATTGTTTTGAAATAGCTTTGTGTAAAGGCAATTTGTATTCTCTCCCATTATTCTTTTACATTTAAATATCATAGCACCTTTCCTTTAAGTTTTATCACCAATATCCATCGCTTTGACAAAGACTTTATAGGGTATTACTGCTTTGAAGTAATTTGGTCCCTTTTAAAGATTTTTTTAAAAAACTGAAGCATAAAAATGTTAAGTGTCTCTGTGAAATAATGCTGCATTCAATGCTACACTTCTACCTACGCAGTTAGAAAAAGCTGAGTGATTTTGAAATCTAGAGATACGGACTGCGTCATAGCCACTATTTTCTTTCCTACCTTACCTCCTTATGCTCCTCACCTTTCCTGATCTTTCAGAAGAATTTGAAGTTCATAATTTCCTCCCTTTCCTTTCTCTTTGACTTATGCATTCGCCCATCGACTTGTCAATTATTCTGAGTAGCAAGTACTAGAGGTACAAAGATAAAATCATTTCCCTGTGCTCAAGGTACTTGAAGTCTCACGGGAAAGACAGATTTGGAAACTATTGCAATGTGCTCTGCTAAATACCACTGGAGTTCTAGGAAGGACCACTGACCCAGCCTCAGAGGTTGAGCTGGGCCTGCTAAGGAAGCCAAAGGTAATGTGTATGTCTAAAGTGTCATATATGTCAGGACAAGTGGTGGAAGTTGAAGATGGAGAAGAGTGCCGGGACCAGCTCACCTGTAGTGCCTTGTTATATCCCACAACTGGGAATTCAAATTTCATCACGAATTGCATTAGCAAGATATAACAATTGAAGAAGCTTCAGTAAGAGAGTGACATGGTAATATATGCAAAGATTCCACTGGAAACTATGTGGATGCGGAATGCACCAGATTAACAGAAAAGATGACAGGTGATTAGAGAGGGCCATTGAGGGGCCCCAAACAACTGCACTAAGAATGTAGCAGGGGCAGATGTGAAAGAAGTTAACTGAGGCAGAATCTCCAGGATTTACAGATTGATGTTTTGTGGGGAGTGAGTGAGACAGAGATAATTCTCACATTCTGGCTTGAGTTACGAGATGGTCGGTGGTGGTGTTAATCAGGATTGGGGATCAATTAATCTTTTTAATGTGTTGTATTTTTTTATGTGCCACTGAAATATCTGAGTAGAACTGTGTAAAAACCCCATTAGAAGGTGAGTCTAGGGCTCTGGAGAGAAGTCTGGTTGTGGATAATATAACAATTTAAGAGCCATATAGGTGGTGGATGAAGCTGTTTGTATGAATGAGGTCATCAGTATCTACATTAAAAATGAAAACAGCAAAGGGCCTAGGGTCTCCCGCAAGGGGAAGTACTGCCTTGCTAGAGGCCAAACTGCGGAGCTTCTAGGCCATATGGTGCCCTTGTGTGAATTAGAGGACACCTTTACTGCCATCAGCCCAAACGTCATCATAATGAATTTACAGATGTGTGAAGTTTGCAATGTGAATGGTACCCCTGGAGCTGAGCAGTGCACAGCCTCCCCTAATCATACCTAGTGGAGATTAAAAAATCAGCTGGGAAGGAGACTGAGAAGCAGCCTCTAGGCAGATAAGAAGAAATCAATTGTGTGGAACAAACAACAAGGACAGAGTCTCAAGGTAGAAGAGCGGGCAGCACCACCCCTACCAACCGTGACTCAGAAGTCAGGTAAATGTGGTCTGAAAATTTTCAGCAGGAGCCAGTTGATCTTAGTGATGATGGGTTCAGAGGAGCGCTCAGCTCTGGATTAGTCTCCTTCTGAATTTGGATGTTCTCTCTCTCCTGTGTCTTGCAGATGCTTTGACCCAGACACTGTTCTGCTTCCACCCTCTCTACCATCTGCCTACCCCACACGTTATCTTCCTGTCTCATGCTTTCACTTTTGCTTTGAGAGCTTTCTCTTCTCCTGTTTTGGATCTTGATACATTTTAATTTTGTTCTTATTCCTTTTACCTTTCACAACCACTTTCACCTCCACCTTACCCAGCACACTCAGTTTCCCTTTAAAAAAACATATCTAGAAAAATGGTACAGATGAACTCATTTGCAAGGCAGAAATAGAGACACAGACATAGAGAACAAATGTATGGACACCAAGGGGTGAAAGGGGGGTGGGATGAATTGGGAGATTGGGATTGACATATATACACTAATATGTATAAATAGATAACTAATGAGAAACTGCTATATAGCACAAGGAACTCTACTTCACTTTGCTGTACAGTAGAAACTAACACAACATTGTAAAACAACTATATCCCAATTAAATATATATATATATATATCAGTTTTGGTCACAATTCTCATAGACATCTACTGCCCTTTAGATGTATTTGTGAGCACAAATTTATATTTGAATACAGATGTCTTCTGAACAAGAGATAAAAGGGAGAGTGAGGTCTTATATTTACTATCATCTTTTTGCATGAGGAAACATATCAGCCTGATTTGAGATAGGCATACCAAACCTTCTGGCCTCTTAAAGTCAAATGAGATTTCTGCCTTTTCATCTATACATAAGCTGGAGTTAGGGGCAGAAACAGAGGTCAAGAAATAGACTCATCAAGAAAAGAACTCCACTGTCTAATGTCTATCACAGTGAGACTTAAGATGAACTGATTAGTCATAAATTACATGTAGAATAGTATCATTCATTTTTTTAATTGTGAATGCTGACGTTGATATGTCTATGTCAATTGGGCAAAATGTGAGCTCATTATTCCACTAGAACTGTATTGCCACTAGCCACATTGGATATTTAAAATTAAAATTTAATTATTTATTAAAATTCAATTATTTATTAATTTAATTCATTATGCTGTACACCTTAAACTTATACAGTGCTGTATGTCAATTATATCTCAATAAAACTGGAAGAAAAAATTAATTAAAAATAAATTAATTAAATTAAAATTTAATAA
The DNA here is from genome assembly GCF_965194825.1 of Balaenoptera physalus. Classification (NCBI taxonomy): domain Eukaryota; kingdom Metazoa; phylum Chordata; class Mammalia; order Artiodactyla; family Balaenopteridae; genus Balaenoptera; species Balaenoptera physalus. The sequence continues at coordinate 83,738,979 of NC_138892.1, read as the reverse complement.
AAATAAAAATTCAGTTCCTCAGTTATATTAACCACATTTTAAGTGCACAGTAGCCACATATTGCTCGTGGCTACCATATTGGACAGCACAGGTATAGAATATTTTTTCATCATATAAAGTTCTATTAGACAACACTGCTCCAGAATAGTTTTTGATTGTTCCTGTCAGTTTACCATTTTTGACGGTGACTTTGAAAAAATGCATCTCTCAGCAATAATAAACAATTTATATTGTATTACATAGAGGATTTTTGTTTGTTTTTTGTTTCATATAATTTAAGAAAGGGAACTTACTTCCAATCAACATCTTTAGTGTTCCAAGTATTTTATATTCACTCTCTTAATAAATCTCCACTAATCCTGTGTTATCATTGTCATTTTACAAATGAGAAAAATAAGGTTAAGAGAGGGCAAGTGGTAGCATCAAAATGCAAACTCAGGTCTATCTGGTCCAAAGTCTACTATTTGATACCTTCTGAAAATCACCACATGGTTACATTTTTTATCCAAGTAAAATAAGGATGGTCATTTTGGTGTACTCAGAAGATAATGACAGAATCTTCGAGACCCTTCAAGAAACTATTTGTATTTTCAAATGGACATTTATTTGTTTAGCTGATGAATATTTTGGTTGTCACATACTATTTTAAGAACTTGAGAGTTGCATTTATTTCCTTACCATCAAAAAACAAGTTCTGGCAGGAGCTATCAGTAACTTTCTAGTAGAACAGTGATCCCAAATCCATTCTAGATATATCTTCATGGAAAAGCTGAGAGGCATAAAAGAAATAAATCTCAGTAATATTTTTCCAGAAGATGGATGCTATTTGGTTAAATTATACATTAGACAATGAGAATTCATGGAGACAAGATAGTATAAATGATTTTGCAATTCATTTTAAAGATGACTTTTGAAGAAAGAACTGATACGTCATATTTAGTATTCTACAGAGAAGAGAAACATATAACAAAATTTAATTTTGTTCAAGTTTTGGTATAAAGCTGTGGTCTTTGATTTGTGTGACATTCTAACAAGCCAGGAATCTCCTCTTTAAACCACACACACAAAAAATGAAAACATAGTAACTCTTGCACCAGAGTGCAATTGTTTTGCCTTTATCATTTTTTTTTAAACATCTTTATTGGAGTATAATTGCTTTACAATGGTGTGTTAGTTTCTGCTGTATAACGAAGTGAATCAGCTATACGTATACATACATCCCCATATCCCCTCCCTCTTGCGTCTCCCTCCCACCTCCCTATCTCACCCCTCTTTGTGGTCACAAAGCACCGAGCTGATCTCCTTGTGCTATGCGGCTGCTTCCCACTAGCTATCTATTTTACATTTGGTAGTGTGTATATGCCCATGCCACTCTCTCACTTCGTCCCAGCTTACCCCTCCCACTACCTGTGTCCTCAAGACCATTCTCTATGTCTGCGTCTTTATTCCTCTCCTGCCCCTGGTTCTTCAGAACCATGTTTTGCTTTTTTTTTTAGATTCCATGTATATGTGTTAGCATATGGTATTTGTTTCTCTCTTTCTGACTTACTTCACTCTGTATGACAGACTCTAGGTCCATCCACCTCACTACAAATAACTAAATTTTGTATCTCTTTATGGCTGAGTAATATTCCATTGTATATATGTGCCACATTTTCTTTATCCATTCATCTGTCGATGGACACTTAGGTTGCTTCCATGTCCTGGCTATTGTAAATAGAGCTGCAATGAACATTGTGGTACATGACTCTTTTTGAATTATGGTTTTCTCAGGGTATATGCCCAGTAGTGGGATTGCTGGATCATATGGTAGTTCTATTTTTAGTTTTTTAAGGAACCTCCATACTGTTCTCCATAGTGGCTGTATCAATTTACATTCCCACCAACAGTGCAAGAGGGTTCCCTTTTCTCCACACCCTCTCCAGCATTTATTGTTTGTAGATTTTTTGATGATGGCCATTCTGACTGCTGTGAGGTGATACCTCATTGTAGTTTTGATTTGCATTTCTCTAATGATTATTGATGTTGAGCATCCTTTCATGTGTTTGTTGGAAATCTGTATATCTTCTTTGGAGAAATGGCTATTTAGGTATTCAACCCATTTGTGGATTGGGTGGTTTGTTTTTTTAATATTGAGCTGCATGAGCTGCTTGTAAATTTTGGAGATTAATCCTTTGTCAGTTGCTTTATTTGCAAATATTTTCTCCCATTCTGAGGGTTGTCTTTTCTTCTTGTTTATGTTTTCCTATGCTGTGCAACAGTTTTTAAGTTTCATTAGGTCCCATTTGTTTATTTTTGTTTTTATTTCCATTTCTCTGGGAGGTGGGCCAAAAAGGATCTTGCTGTGATTTATGTCATAGAGTGTTCTGCATATGTTTTCCTCTAAGAGTTTTATAGTGTCTGGCCTTACATTTAGGTCTTTAATCCATTTTGAGCTTATTTTTGTGTATGGTGTCAGGGAATGTTCTACTTTCATTCTTGTACATGTAGCTGTCCAGTTTTCCCAGCACCACTTATTGAAGAGGCTGTCTTTTCTCCATTGTATATTCTTGCCTCCTTTATCAAAAATAAGGTGACCATATGTGCCTGGGTTTCTCTCTGGGCTTTCTATCTTGTTCCATTGATCTATATTTCTGTTTTTGTGCCAATACCATACTGTCTTGATTAGTATGGCTTTGTAGTATATTCTGAAATCTGGGAGCCTGATTCCTCCAGCTCCGTTTTTCCTTCTCAAGATTGCTTTGGCTATTCGGGGTCTTTTGTGTTTCCAAACAAATTGTGAAATTTTTTGTTCCAGTTCTGTGAAAAATGCCATTGGTAGTTTGATAGGAATTGCATTGAATCTGTAGATTGCTTTGAGTAGTATGGTCATTTTCACAATCTTGAGTCTTCCACTCCAAGAACATGGTATAACTCTCGATCTGTTTGTATCATCTTTAATTTCTTTCATCAGTGTCTTAAAATTTTCTGCATATGGGTGTTTTGTCTCCTTAGGTAGGTTTTTTCCTAGGTATTTTATTCTTCTTGTTGCAATGGTAAATGGGAGTGTTTCCTTAATTTCTCTTTCAGATTTTTCATCATGAGTGTATAGGAATGCAAGAGATTTCTGTGCCTTAATTTTGTATCCTGCTACTTTACCAAATTCATTGATGAGGTCTAGTAGTTTTCTGGTAGCATCTTTAGGATTCTTTATGTATCATGTCATGTCGTCTGCAAATAGTGACAGCTTTACTTCTTCTTTTCCAATTTGGATTCCTTTTATTTCTTTGTCTTCTCTGATAGCTGTGGCTAAAACATACAAAACTATGTTGAAAACAGTGGTGAGAGTGGACAACCTTGTCTTGTTCCTGATCTTAGAGGAAATGGTTTCTGTTTTTCACCATTGAGACTGACGTTGGCTGTGGGTTTGTCATATATGGCCTTTATCATGTTGAGGTAAGTTCCCTCTATGCCTACTTTCTGGAGGGTTTTTATCTTAAATGGGTGTTGAATTTTGTCAAAAGCTTTTTCTGCATCTATTGAGATGATCATATGGTTTTTTCTCCTTCAATTTGTTAACATGGTTTATCACTTTGATTTGTGTATATTGAAGAATCCTTGCATTCCTGGGATAAACCCACTTGATCATGGTGTATGACCCTTTTAATGTGCTGTTGGATTCTGTTTGCTAGTATTTTGTTGAGGATTTTTACATCTATGTTCATCAGTGATATTGGCCTGTAGTTTTCTTTCTTTGTGACATCTTTGTCTGGTTTTGGTATCAGGGTGATGGTGGCCTCATAGAATGAGTTTGGGAGTGTGCCTCCCTCTGCTATATTTTGGAAGAGTTTGAGAAGGATAGATGTTAGCTCTTCTCTAAATGTTTGGTAGAATTCGCCTGTGAAGCCATCTGGTCCTGGGCTTTTGTGTGTTGGAAGATTTTTAATCACAGTCTCATTTACAGTGCTTGTGATCGGTCTTTTTATATTTTCTGTTTCTTCCTGGTTCAGTCTCGGAAGGTTGTGCTTTTGTAAGAATTTGTCCATTTCTTCCAGGTTGTCCATTTTATTGGCATATAGTTGCTTGTCATAATCTCTCAAGATCCTTTGTATTTCTGTAGTGTTAGTTGTTACCTCTCCTTTTTCATTTCTAATTCTATTGATTTGAGTCTTCTCCGTGTTTTTCTTGATGAGTCTGGCTAATGGTTTATCAATTTTGTTTATCTTCTCAAAGAACCACCTTTTAGTTTTATTGATCTTTGCTGTTGTTTCCTTCATTTCTTTTTCATTTATTTCTGATCTGATTTTTATGATTTCTTTCCTTTTGCTAATTTTGGGGTTTTTTTGTTCTTCTTTCTCTAATTGCTTTAGGTGTAAGGTTAGGTTGTTTATTTGATATGTTTCTTGTTTCTTGAGGTAGGATTGTATTCTTATAAACCCTCTTAGAACTGTTTTTGCTGCATCCCATAGGTTTTGGGTTGTCTTCTTTTCATTGTCATTTGTTTCTAGGTATTTTTTTTATTTCCTCTTTGATTTCTTCAGTGATCTCTTGGTTATTTAGTAGTGTATTGTTTAGCCTCTATGTGCTTGTATTTTTTACAGATTTTTTCCAGTAATTGATATCTAGTCTCATAGCGTTGTTGTTGCAAAAGATACTTGATACGATTTCAATTTTCTTAAATTTGCCAAGGCTTGATTTGTGACCCCAGATATGATCTATCCTGGAGAACGTTCCATGAGCACTTGAAAAGAAAGTGTAATCTGTTGTTTTTGGATGGAATGTCCTATAAATATCAATTAAGTCCATCTTGTTTAATATATCATTTAAAGCTTGTGTTTCCTTATTTATTTTCATTTTGGATGATCTGTCCATTGGTGAATGTGTGGTGTTAAAGTTCCCTACTATGTCTTTGTCATTTTTGCAGGAAATTTGTGGTGTACATTTATGCTCTACATCTACCCTCCTTTGCAAATAATTATTACCTAGGTGAGAAGTTACCTTAGTTTTTAGGTTCCCATGGGAGAATCACCAAAGAGTTAAGCTCCTAGTGTTAATTTGGTTAGTGGGAAGGGTCTCCATACTTATGCTTGGGCCCCAAGAAAGTCTCTAAATCATGGTAATTGTATTAGGTTTATATGACCATCCACCTCTGAGGTTATTAAAGCCATTTCAATTCCCACAGTACTGCTTTACCTTCATGAAAACTGTTTGTGTCAGTTCAGGAATGAAGGTTATAAATGGGTGGGGCCTTTATCACCACCAGCACGTTACAAATTTCAGAAGACTTAGAGTTAGATAGAGAATATGTCAGAGGTAAATGTAAACTTTCAGTAGGATCTACAGTGGTATGGCCCATCGTGATTTTGTAATCAATGACTTGACAAACAGCAAAGTCATCTCACAGCAGTTTGTTTCATGGGCATAGCAGCAAATGAGAAACATATCCGTTTGTAAAAAAAGAAGTGAATTTGTTTTTCATATAAAAGCAGGTCATTCATTTTTTCCCCTAGTTTTTTTCCTAAGTATCTCCTCTAAGCCAGGACTAGGCTGGCACTGGAGAGACAATGAAGAAATGGTCCCTTCCCATGTAGACCTGATATTCTAATGGGATATGTGACAAAAATATATACAAAATGATGCAATTAAAAATTGTCGTAAGTTTTATGAAGGAAATTTACATGAATCCAAGAGAAGGAACAATAAAAATTCATTTACTATATGTGGGGTGTTCAGGAGGGCTTTTCTGGACATGTGGCATTTAATCTGACACCTGAAGGGTAAAGCAGAAACCAGCTTTGTGAACTGTGTTCTCCACAGAGGGAGCAACTTGTGCAAAGGCCATGAGGTGAGCTTATGTAGCTACACAGCTGCCACAGGCTTTTACAAGACCTTTTTTCCTTTTTTCATTTTTTAAAAAACATTTATTTATTTGGCTGCACCAGGTCTTAGTTGCAGCACATGTGATCCAGCCACGTGCAGGATCTTCGTTGCGGTATGTGGGATCTAGTTCCCCGACCAGGGATCGAACCCAGGCCCCCTGCGTGGAATCTTAACCACTGGACTACCAGGGAAGTCCCAAGATCTTTTTTTCTTGACAGAATCCTACTGATGACTCCTTTATAATATTATAATAATCATAAATATTTGTTATATTGTTGCTTTCATGGAGAAATTTGAGGCTCTCCATTGAATTATGGTTATACAGTGAAACCTACGGTTTGGAAGTATTCATTCTTTCAGGCTTTGACAATCATCCCATGTACCTGTGATTGGGTGTGGTAGTAAAAGTTTATGTAATTTACTACATTCAGGAAATGTTGCTCGTTGGTCCCCTACTAGACCTGAATCATTACACATATTTTCAGGGGTAGTGGAGAGAGATCTGTAAAATAGGAATGAAATTTTATTTTCTCTGATCTCAGCAAAGAACAGTCCTGGTAATTTTCAGTCCACTGATGTGTTATTCAAACCTTTGCCCAGCCTATTCTGCTGATCTCAAGGCACAAAATTTCTTCTTCATAGTGTTTACTGAATGACTAGATGAGAAAAAAAAAAGATGAATGAAATATGGACACTAAAATCTATGCCATATTTTAAACTCTTACTATTTTGGTAAGTATGTAGGAAAGAATAACCAAGTGATGCCAAAAGCTACAGAGCAGGCTCTGAAAAAAAGGAGGCCAAAGAAATAGAGAAAAAGCCCCATATGATTCTTTAAATCTGAATGAAATAATGATACCGGCCAAACGCAAAGGGTCTCACATAGAGGGGAGAACACAAGGCATCCATAGGCCTAAAAGGGTCTCAGAGACCCATGAAATTCTTATAAATCTCAGTCTCTAGGAAATAGCAGCTATGCCACATAGCTGAACATTAAAGGAGGCTGTAAGTAGAGAGTTAGAGTTCTAGAACTTACTGATTCTTATTTTGATTTGTCTTTTAAAAGACTGTATTTTATTTTTTTGACTTGTGGCTACTAAATGTCCAATATGAAAAGCTTATTAAAAAAACCCTCAATTCTCTTTGCTTTGATTAGAGCCCAGGGACGATATCTTAATGATAGCATCTCCTGGAAGTAGAAGCTTAATAAAGATGCAGTTTCTTGTACGGTGCTTCCTTTAAATTTACACTTTGATACTTGGCATCACTGGGAAGCATGTTTCACGAAAGCACATTCTTACCCAATGAGAACAGTCTCACACCACCTGTTCGCCTGACTTGTTTCCCAAGAACTGATGGAGAATCACCAAAGGATCCAACAGTCCTCACCCTTGTGCAGAATTGGAACAAAGGCTTTTCTTTCATCATGTTTTGAGTCTTGAATCCCAGTAACTTTCACAGCTTACTTGAACTCTTGCAGATTGTCGCAGTGTTCCTATAAGGATTGAGACTCGGAGCATTAAGACACTATATTCAAAAAGTGGCACCTAAGTTTACCTAACACAGATTCTTGCCTCATCAGAACTGAGACTGATTGAGAAACTGTGCTGAATGTCATAAACATTGGTTTGTATTCAACTTGGCACAAGGGCTCAGACCCTGAGAGCTGCACCAACAGCATGGCACTGCAGGGCACAGAGCTCTCCTACAAAACTCATCTTTGGCTGCATGGATTAAATAATGGTTTGGCCTTGCTTTGGTGTCTTTGACCCCTTTCGGCAGTCAACATATTTCTTGACCCCTAACTAAGTGGAAAATACAGTGGGATTCAACTCTCTTTGTTTCCACCTCTAATTGAGGGATTAAGACACACAGACCTTTAAGGAAGGGAAAGAACAGTAAAAGTGCTAAATAAGAATAAAAGAAGATCGTAACATGAAATGACATAAGGGAATTCATTATTATGTGCAAAGGACTGACATAAACTGTAGCTGAGGGGATCTGTAGAGGGAGGAGATGTGCCTGGATCCCAGAGTAGCCCGAGCAGGTTCATAGATGAAATCAAATTTGATTTGGGCCTTGAATAGGCCAGTAGTTCTCAACCTTTCCTGGTCAGGAAGGCCGCCTGGGGAGGTTCTCAACCTTTCCTGGATGTGAGGACCATCTGAAGAGGTTTTTAAAGAAGGCCAAGTGAGAGATCCAGGGCAGGTGTGAAAGAGGAGTGAGGGTGCCATGAGAAGGAAAAGAAGTTTAAAGAAACAAGGCTTGTTTGGTTGCAATAGAAAGTTCGTGTAGGAGGAGGAAAAAGAGAGAAGGCAGAAAAGTTAGGTTTCATCTGATTTTTAAATAACCTTGTGTGCCAGGCCAAGGAACTTGGGAAACATATTTGGCCTAAGATAACAGGATATATTTAGCCTCAACACCTGACTATCACAGCTGGAGAAGGATATTAGAATTCCTCTGTATCACATAACTCCTCGCTTCCCACTTTCATTCCCTGCTTGGAAGCTTAAGTTTGAGAGAAATTAAGTGTAGATACGTGCTAATACTTCACCACTTTCTCCTCTCAGATACAGGATTCCGGCTGTTACTATGGGGATGTGGTGATTCATACAGAAGTACTGCTGTGTGGGATTCCGCTGAGTAGCAGCCAGCAGGAGGCACCCCTGAGGCAGCAAAGTTAGCGTCCCCAACAGGGCAACCACACTGTGCTCTCATCCTGTTTACCTAGGATAAGGGGACTCTACACTGGTACTTCCTGAATTACACAGATGCGGATGATAGCTAGCTAGCTCGCTAGCTAGAGATTTTTTTTAAAGAAAGCCACCTAATGTGAAGGAAATGGTTAGTTTCCAGCTGGCATTTAATAAGATTCTTTGCAAATAAAATTCTATTGGATCTTAAGAGAAGATAAATTTTATACCACTGAATGAATTATTCAGAAACTTGAACACAGCATATTAACCATAAATCTCTGCTTATTCATATAACTTAAAAGACAATTTTAAGTAAGTTTGTGTTTTAGCATTAATGTATTGCCTCAAAACTGGCTAGAAGCTTAGCATTTTTGGGATGAACAAGAGCTTTGGACAGGTTTATGATGTATATAGGGGAAAACACACACATATACACACACACATATCCTGGAAGCAACCGAAATCCTCCTCCTGTGCTTCTTCCTCTGAACTGAAGTTTAAAGACTATGGGCACTTGTGGTGACCTGTGCCGGATGCTTCGGTTTCTGCCATCTACTCTCACTCTACTTAGCACTGAATAGCCGCAGGCTAGACAGGGCAGTCTTTTGCCCAAACCTCAGTGATGTGGGGACTTGAGCCCTGCTACTTGGTCCATTGAAATAGGAGAACTAGGACTTATCAGAAACCCAGGTTCTGATTGTGACCTCTACTCTTTGTTTCTATTTTACATCTCTAGCTGCTTTTTCTCTGACCCATTTTTTATCTTTTATACATAGAGTTACTCAGGTGCTTTCTTCTCTTATGTCTTCTTTACTGTCACTTGCAAAGTTATCTGTTTATTCTATTCCACATGCAGCTGACCCCCAAATTTGTATCCAGCCCTCATCTATTTTCAGATTCCCAAGAAAGATTAATTAAAAAAATGACATCTAGAAAATTTCTGTAAAACAAAGGTAAAGGGAAAAATGTTAAAAAGCAGCTGGAAGAGGGAAGAGTTACATTCAGGAAAACCACAGTAAGAATAACAACTGACTCCTCAGAAACAATGAATTTATATCCAAGATGGGTACCACTATTACCTACCTTATAGGGCTTATATGAGAATTAAATGAGTTAATATTATAAATCACTTAGAATAGTATCTGGCACAGAGTAAATTCTAAATAAGAGTTTGTTATGTAAAGTAAAAAGTACATGGCAGTTGGGACTGTAAATCGTTACAATCTCTCTTGGAAAAAATTGCCTGAAGCAAATGGGACAACACCAAACATTGTAACTTATGTGGCATTTACTTTCTTCTTCATATTTTTCTATAATCATGTGCTACTAATATTATTAAAACAAGACAATTTTGATGGAAGGTATGCTCCACAAAAACAGGGAATTTGTGTAGTTCACTGCGTACCTCAACACCTAGAAGAGTACCTCCATAACCTGTAAATTAGGTCACATCATGGATATGAGAAAATCTTTTCTTGAAAATAGTTTGTAATATATATGTTGCCACTATGTAGACAAGAAAGAAAAGAAGACAAATAATTAAAGTTTAGACCCGTTTAAATCCTTAAAATTTGAAATTGGGTTATTTACAGAGATATAAATAATTCTGCAAATACTTATATCTGTAGTGCAGATATCAGCCCTTCAATTTTCAAAAGACCCCAGGAAGAAATATAATAGCATCATTTGGTTCCTTTTTTCCTAAAAGCTTTAGTGTTTCTTATCACTCAGATACAGAAAACTTTTTTTTCCTTTTGGGGGGTTAAACATTCAAAGCCAGATTTAGAAACCTAGAAGTCTGAAATGTTTAGGATCAAATCATTTATTATTATGGTACTTACTACTCATTACAAATCAAGAGAGTTTTAGAGCTAGATGGATACTTAGAGATCATCATGCCTGCACATTACAAATGAGCAAACTGCGCTCAGTGAGGTTACAATTCTAACTGGAAACAGAGCTGGGGCTAGAACCCAGGGCTCTTCTTTGACATTCAAGGTTAGTTTTTAATGGACTCTGGCCTTGGCAATTTTTCTTTAAAGGCTTCCCTTACTTTCTCCCTTTCTCTATTAGATTTTCCTTGCTAATGGATGTCAGGGATAGAGTTAGATCAAGAGCAGTATTCTGTTGGGGAATACAGTGGAAAGCTTAGACTAGTTTCTTCCCATAAATTGAAAGCAATAGGAATCCTATGGGTAAATTTCTTTGAGCATATAGGGAAGATTTTTAATTTGCAGTAATCCTAAAGGGAGGTAGAGTTTGTTCTCATAAATGACTTGCTATATTTCTCTATTCATCTAATGGATGACTTTGACATTAATATGGAGAACTCTACAACTTGAACTTAAAATCAAGGACTTTTTACTATTTATTGGTACTTCCTTCAGGAAAATGGTGATTTACCTATTTAAAAAGTAAAAAGTCATTTATGACTAGTGTAAGTGCACATTTTTTTCTCCATGCATCAATATTTCCTTTCTTTAACCTCTGTCCTATCTCCTAATTAGGATTTCTGGAGACTGACTGATATATTTTGAACACTAAGTGACTGTTTTCAATTAGAAAAATGCAAATATCCTAACGTCTTATTAATTCCATCTCTTCAAAATATATTCAAGCTGAGCTGAAATTTAACTGCCCTAAATACCCCTTCTATTTTATTTACTTAGTTTGGCTTTCCACTCTATCAAATTATTTTAGACACTTTGTTTCTGCTGCATGGTCTACCTCCGGCCAGTTTTCTCCCCTGTCTAGCCCTACAGTCAGGCTAGAAGATATGTAAAAAGAATGATATGTCTGTATATGTCTGTCTTTATTCTGTATAAAGAATGATATGTCATTTCTGTTACCACCAATATTAGAAAATGAGTTTGTTTTAGGATCAACATGAGTAGTAACCTTTTATTTTAAATGGGGGGGAAAAAAAACTAAAGATAACACCCAGGGAAGTATTTTAAGTTTTCTATATTTGCTTTTATTATCTGCCCCTCTTCACCTTCATCACCCAACTGTCATAAGAAAACCTGTCTCTGATCATCATAAACTCTTTTAATCTATTTGAACTTTTCCCCATTGCCCTGGGTAGAGACTGAATCATAATTCAACCATAGTGATATTTCATTGTTTCCACTGTTAAAGAGAAGTTATCCCAACACTTGTTAAAAATGGCGAGGAAGACTTTATTCCAGAGTCTTGCAATAAGGGAGAGAGGTTGAACTCAACTCCAAGTACAAACAGGGATGAGTAGGACTTCATAGCTGGCAACAGGATGAGGGAGAGGATGGCAAATTACTAAGAGGAGCTTGTTAAGATATTAAGGTGGGGATGAGGAAGGGAACTTAGTTAGATATCAAGGTGGAGGAAGAGGAGCTTGATTGGATCTCAAGAGTGGGGAGGATTCTCAATAAACTGGCAAAGCAGAATTCTTTTCTAAAACTGGGTTCAGCAGGTCAAGGTCGAGACCTGGTCAAGAAGAGGGCTCAGAGGAGCTTGACTTTAGCCAGGTTTGGTCAAAGAGGGAGTCTTTGTGACCATAACCTTTCTACATTTGGATTTACCCACTAATAAGGCCCAATTTAGAATGCTGCAGATACTGTGCTAGTTCTTTTATATCTCTGGAAAATAAGCTCCATTATCATTCATAATGCTGTTATATATGAGTGGAATCAGGGCCTTCATTAGCACAAAATCTTTTAGCACAACTGCCCACACACTGACAATTTGTTCCAAATGAAATATAGGAAATCTGATCAACCTCAGAGGATGATGAGAATATTTGTAATATTTACATTGTGCTATTTGCCAGGCACTACCCTGGAATATTTAAGTAAATTAATCATGTAAATCCTCACTGCAATCTTCTGAGGTAAGTACTATTATTATCCTCACCCCAGGACTGCAGGCAGAGAAACTGAAGCAGTTACAAAACATGTCCAAGGTTACTTAATTAAAATATGTCAGGGTTGCGATTGGAACCTAAGCAACGCAACTTTTGAGATGGTGCTCTTAACCGCTGTGCATTCCTGCTCCTGTGAAATCTCTTGCCCTCCCTTTCCCCAAGCAAACACAGAGAACTGGGAGTTGGTTGAAGGGGCAGTGGAAGGGTATATATTTGTGGAAGTCCATGTATTTTGGTGTATTCTTCACATTCAGAACCCTTTCTGTCTACCACCTAGTGCAGTGCTTAAGATAGCAGGTCACTGGTAATTTTTATTGTTGGATGAACGATGATTGAATAAATTTCTAGATGATATTCAGTTCCTGATTATCAGTGAGATAATCAAATTTATGTTTCTCAACTCTGGCACACTGAGGGCTGCAATGGCCACATTTTAGGACAAGAAGGCATTTTCTGCATTTCAAAATACACAGGTGATTGCAGCTGTCCATGGGAGCCCAGCCCACAGTCTTCCAGTGTCAGCTTGGGGTGAGCTGGACCTCAGGCACATGGGTATAACAGTGTCAGGAACCTTTCTCTCCTGAGGTTTTAGATCTCCCCTGAAATCCACCATTGCTCTTTAGACCTGATTTAAATTCTTCTGCCACATTTCCTGCTCAGCTCTTACTCATACCGTCTTGTCCTAGAGAAACCTGAAGCCAGAAAAAAAGACAAAAAGGTGAGAGGAAAACAAGAAATGAACAAAGTCCCAGATGTTGCTAAAGATATTGGCAGGAGTGACAAGCTAAATGAGTCTTGTGGTGACAGACTGGTTCTTTTATTTCATTTTCACTTTTCTGTGGTCTCCACTCTAGCTCATCAGAACTCATTTATCCTGAGAAATCAATGGCTAATTTCCTGTGAGGTAGAATCAGTAAATCTGCAATGTTCTACATTGCTTAAACTTGAGTACTTGGTTCACCTGGGGCTGTGAAGTGCAAGTCAAATAATTGTTACAAGTTATTTAAACGTTTGAATGAAGAAAAATTGCTTTTCACTATGACTGCATGGCATGAAATGCTGAACTTTTTGTGGAGGCTGGGAATGGGTTGGTGGGGTAGAGATGGTTTTGCCAGTCTCTGAAATTCAATTCTGGCCTGAGTGTGTGCATTACCAAATGTCACTTTGGCACATCTGGTGCAGGTTTATAGTCTAAGAGTTTTCATATGGGGTTCGAACATAAATTACAGTAGCAGGGAACTTGAGAGCTCCAGGAAGGAATATGACATTTCAGGTGCATTTGATCACTTTATTGAATTTGCCTGGAAAAAATCATTTTAAAAAATTTAATTTGCACACTCAGAGCAGAGGTTATTCATTCCAGCTCATGCCTGACAATAGATTTGTGTGTGTGTGTTTTCATTAAATAAGCAACTCCAAAGTGCTCAAAAGGCTGCTTGTTCTACTCTGTTGAGTATGCGGGAATTGGACTGGGGCCTTCATTCTATAAACATTTCACCAACTTTTTTGCTTCAACTGGCTTCTCCGTGGGACACGTTCAAATTGTATACATACCAAAGTAATGATTTATTAGATTTAAGTGGCGTTTTAAAAGGATATTAATAGTATATTTAAATTGCAAAGTGGAATTAGTACAATAGTATGAGAGACGTATGATTGTAATGACTAACTGAAGGGTCACCAATTGAGTGCTTAGTTGCCTCATGTTCTTTTTTGAAGGAAAGGGATATAAAAATAATGTTAATTAAGAAGTAATCAGTTAACTTAGTAAATAAAAAACTTTGGGGCAAGTTGCTTACCCTCTTTGAGCCTCAGCTTTCTCGTCTGTAATAATCATGCCTGCCTCAAAGGCTTGTTGTAGGATGAAATGGGATAATACCTGTGGAGCCCTTACCAGAAGGCTTGGCACAGAAAGTCTTAGCTATTGTTATTATTGTTATTGCTATTGTTAGTCAAAGTTCAGGGTGGTAGGACAGCTCCAGTTATATTATACTCTAAACAATTAGCATAAATTTTTTCCAGTGGGATAATTGGATGGAGGGGTTCTTGGAATGCTCTATAATAATAATGTCAGTGGGAACTCACATAGGACTCTGGCCTTTCTGGCTACCCAGTAGGAATGTAGGACAAATGCTGAGGTGGAAACTGTAAGATAAGCAGCAAGAGTTAATGAAGGCAATCACACTGTCCCTGGAGTGGGGCCACCACAGCTTTGCTCAGCAATCATCACATTCGTGCACTTTCAGGCACCTGAAGGCCTCACCTTATGTCAACTCCAAAAATAATTGCAGCTTCCCTTATTTCCAAACTGAATAATATGAGAAGGTGAAGATGCACGTGCTTTACCCTAGAGAATACGTAGTCAAGGGCCTCTTACTAGTTTCATGCAGAAGGAAACAAGCTCTGGAGACAGAGCTCCTGGGCTCAAATCCCTGTTCTTGTCCTATTATCAGACTTGCACAGGTTACTTAAGCTCCCTGAGATGCGAGTCCTCATTTGTCACCTCATGTAGTTATTGTAAGGATTATATGAAAAAATAATTGCATGGCACGTGGGACATTTTCTGCAACAGTAAGTCTCAATAAATGTTAGTGATCCACTTATTTCTTAGGTTGGATGATATTTGCACTGAGCAGTGTTAAAAAAACTGAGGTATATTAGACTTTTAAGAGTTTATTTGAGCAAAAATCAAGTAGAATGAGGCAGCACCAAAGCATAAGTGATTAGAAGCCCTCCTTTAACTGGCGGGTAGGGGGAAGACTTTGATAGACAAGAGGTGGAAGCAGAGCAAGGAAACTGTTTGATGCCATAGCTTAAGCTATTGCATTATTTGAGAAAGCCTAGTTGGCTGTTTGTGATTGGTTGTCCTTAGGTTTTGCTTTTTTAACTTTGAGGCAATAAGGGCTGAAGTTTTGCTTTGCTTTTGTAAGCTACTAAGCCTTTAAAGCCACCTCAATCTAATGGCCTCCTTGTTTAGTTAATTTAACAGATGTTCGAGATCATTCTGGCTTTATTATATGGTTTCCTCTGTGAGTTAAGTTGACTCAGAGTAAGGGAATTGGGAGAAAGGGGAATTAGAAGTCTTATTCTCAAAACCCATAGACAAGCCTCTGGACTTGCTTCATTTATTGATTTAATAGCATAGGATTTGAGAATTGTCTTCAGGATTTAAATCGTTGCTCTTTTTACTTCTAATGGTGAAGGTTCAAAAAGTACTGGGACAAGATCTTTGTTACTAAAGAAGCTGTAAGGTGGTAATTGGCAAAAGTTCATATGCAAATTTTGCTCTGGAAGAAGATTTAAAATTTTCCAAATTATTGTGGGAACACAAACGTGTTTATGATGGTGAGTTTCTTCTAAAATGAAATTCTAATCCATCCAAAATCATTTAAATTTAGTATTGTGGAATAGAGATATATTTTCTGCCCATCTTTTCAGAGAGTTTGGATATCTGTCTAATTTTCACATTTTTTTTCATTCCACTTTGAAATCATTTTAGTCCTAGTCCCATTCTGGTTTGGAGCCAGTGGGTGGAGCCTCTAAATTCCTCTAAAGAGATATTTTGAATAATGATACAGAACACTACTAAATTATTTTAGAGAAAAATGGCACCATCTGGGAAGACGGCAGAGGTAACCAAGCAGAGCTCCATACAAAAAGCATGATGAGGTGGTTTATTTGAAAGAACATAGAACATACTGAATTATTTTTGAAAACTAATTTTACTTAGATCTTTACAAAATAAGATTAGAAAATAAAATTTAAAGCAAACACTACTTTCCCCCTTTATAAAGAGATTATTTTTTCTATCTTGGTGAGGAATGCAAGATCTTTAGAGTGTGGCAGTGCCCAGATTCCTTCAGGGCACCCTATGTGCTGTAATTGTTATAAATTTCTGATTTCTGCTGTTTGTCAACAGATTTGGCCTCTTAGTTGCTAAGAGTTGAAGGCATTTTGATTGGCAATATTAAAAAGGAGTTAATAGAAAATTTTAAGAAGAGAATTTAAATTAAAGAAAATAGAAACATTATAATGAGGATCTCTGAAACAAAACATTGTCAATATAAATGGATAATGGTTTATCTATTATCTCCGATACAGTGGTTTCTTATTATCTATTTAACTCCTGATAATTAACATGCATTCTCCTTTTCATCTTTCTCAGGGCTGATGAACAAATGAATGGATAATTTTAAAGTATGAGTAAGAAGTAGTAGAAATTCTTTCGTAATTGATTCTCTATGGAGCAGATACTCTATGTATTTATAGCATTTGCCCCAAGACTTTCTGCATCATCCTTTTTCTTTTTTTACCTTTTACACAGGGATATTACAACTGATTGTCTCTAGGCAGTTTTATCTGGGCAGATTGCTTTATTAAGCAAACAATTTTTCAAAAACACTATGAAATAAGAACTTCTAGTGTCAGCCAAGGAAACATCTGAAAAAGCAGCATTTTCTTGACTGCAGGAAAAAATGTCTTTTCCTAAGAATTTTTATGGTGCATTTAGTTTTCCAGGGAAATTAACATCTGCCCTGTTCTAGACTTAACACTAGGACAGAATAATAGCCACAAACTGTGTATATTTCATTGTTATACTTTGCTAAGGTCAATAAAATTGGTTTCCATTTTGTTTTCTTTTAGAGTGGGTTTTTCAAACCTCATTACCTTTACTAACCTAATTTACATTCTCCTCAGAAAATATTATAAAAGTTCTACATTTCAAACTTTGATATTGGTTGTTTTGTTTCCAAATGAAACAAAATAGTCAGGATTTTTAGTTTTAAAATATTGGGGTGATATCTGTTTTTTTTAATTCTGAAAAGTGGCACCGTCTCTCAGGATTACATTTACTTTAAAGGTTTAAATTTTAAACAAGTTATTATTTTTTAAGTATTATAATATCAAAAAACTTTGAGAAACTTGCTATAAAATTTGGTTATTTTTGTAGTGATTCATTCCAGTTTCTTTCCATCATATTCTGGCAGAAAATCTTATTCTTTCCTGAAGTGTGGATATCCCTGGCTGGCATCTGCAGCATCTTAGAGTGAAACTCATAAAAGAATGTCTTTATCTTGAGCAGAAGAAAAACACAGAGACTATTAAGGTTTTCTTTCTTCATTTGCAGAAACTCAGCAATGTTCTTTCTGTAGTTACTTAGTTTTGACATTCTTTGCAGTTAGGTCAACAATGGTTGTTTTTAAAAACGTTTCCACCCATTGACTGAATATAATCTAAAGCCCATCTTCCCCACTGCGTATGGCATGCTGAGCTTTCCTTTGTGGTTTACCTGAGTATGATAATTGATATATTTTGTAATTGTAATCTGTTTTTAATTCTTCTAATGATGAGAAACAAAATAAAGTGTGAGGTTCCTGAGAGGTATCTGGCATATTTTAACAGATTCAAATGAAGAACTCAGGTCCAAGTCCTACAAGTGGTCCAGATGGGCATCACTACTCTAGCAATCCTACTATAAATTCATGTTGTACCTGCTGACAGCTACATCTCTCAACTTAAAGAAAATACAATGAAAAATAAAGTAGTCCTGAGCAACAAAAAGAAATTGGTTAATGAAGTAAAGATGTCAAAATTTTTAAAAATTTTTTGAGCCTTTTATTTTATTTATTTACTTTTTAATTGAAGTATAGTTGATTTACAATGTTGTGTTAGTTTCAGGTGTACAGCACAGTAATTCTGTCATACTCACACACACACATATATATAAGTATATACGTATTTTTTCAGATTCTTTTTCCCTTATAGATTATTACAAAATATTGAGTATAGTTCCCTGTGCTATACAGTAGTCTTTGTTGATTATCTATTTTATATATAGTAGCATGTATATGTTAATCCCAAACTTCTATTTTATCCTTCCCCCCCCTTTCCCCTTTGGTAACCATAAGTTTGTTTTCTATGGCTGTGTGTCTATTTCTGTTTTGTAAATAAGTTCATTTGTATCATCTTTTTTAAATCCCACATATTAGCAATATCACATGATATTTGTCTTTCTCTGTCTGGCTTACTTCACTTAGTATGATAGTCTCTAGGTCCATCCATGTTGCTACAGATAGCATTATTTCATTCTTTTTTATGGCTGAGTAGTATTCCATTATATGTATGTGTATGTGTGTGTGTGTGTGTGTGTGTGTGTGTGTGTGTGTGTGTGTATCACATCTTCTTTATCCATTCATCTGTTGATGGATATTTAGGTTGCTTCCATGTCTTTGCTATTGTAAATAGTGCTGCAGTGAACATTGGGGTGCATGTATCTTTTTCAAATTAGAGTTTTCTCAGGTATATGCCCAGGAGTGGGATGGCTGGATCATATGGCAACTCTATTTTTAGTTTTTTGAGGAATTTCCATACTGTTTTCCATAGTGGCTGCACCAATTTACATTCTCATCAACAGTGTAAGAGGGTTCCTTTTTCTCCACACCCTCTCCAGAAACTTTTCAAAGAGACCATATTCATTTGTTCATTCATTCATTCAAGAAATCTTTATTAAGTGCCTACCAAGTGCTGAGCTCTGCACTAAATTCTAAGGATACTGTGTTGAGCAGAAGCAGGTAGCATTTCTGCCCTCAGGGAGTTTAAAGCCTAGTTGAGGGGCAATTTTAATCAATACATCTTACAGATAAGTGTACAATTACAGCTGTGATAAGTGCTAACAGAGGAAGGTACATGGAAAGAGTTAAATTACAGATTAGAGTGAATATGGAAGGTCAGGGAAGATTTTTCAGTGGGGGTGGGAATTGAACTGACATCTGAAGGATGACTGAGGGTCGATAAGACAAAGATGGGCTGGAGAACATGCCAATAAAGTGAACAGCATTCATCACGTGGTCATTCTATGCATCAGGGCTATTCTTGGTGCTGAGCATACAGCAGTGAACAAAATAAATTCCCTGCCCACGTGGGGCTGACTGGGGACAGAAACAGACTAAACAGATGACAAAATAAATATAAATGTTGTCAGGTGGTTATAAGTGCTGTGAAGAAAAATAAAAAATAAGCTGAATACAGAGTGCAGGTGTGGAGGTGAGGTGGATATTTTATAGGGGACAACTGGGGGGAAGGTCTCCCTATTAAGCTACCTTGAGCTGAAATGGGAAGGTGAGGCAGCAAGTCACGCAGTTATGGGTGGAGGAGGCCTCTCCGGGCAGGGGGAAGAATGAGAACCAAGGCCTCAGGTAGAGCATCCTTGGGCATGTTCTAGGAGCTGAAGGGACTGTGTCTAAATGTGTGGGGTGGGAAGGTGGATGCAGTGCATTAGATGCCATCAGAGGGGTAATGGGGCCAAGTCATTCAGCACCTTTTATGCGAATGAGAAAGGCAGCCTTTAGAGAGTCTAAGCCTAGGTGTGATAGATAGACCTGACATGTCTTTGAGAAGGATCGCTCAAGCTAATCTATAGAGAATAGACTGTTAGTGGAGCGGATTAAGGGTAAGGGAAGCAAGAACCACTTAGAGGCTATTACGATAATGGTTTGAACCAATTTCATACAAACAAAGGTGGTGAGAAGTGGTCAGAACCTGAATATACTTTAAGGACAGAGCTGATGGGATTTGCTGAGGATTGGATGTAGAGTGTGAGAAAAAGACAGTCAAGGATGGCCTCAATGTCTTTGCACTGAGCAACACGAAGAATCAAGTTTTTATTTACTGAGATGGAGAAGATTATGAGAGAAGTAGGTTTGGAGAGGTGGTTCAGGAGCTTGTTTTGAGGCATGTAAAGTTAGGGATGCTCTTAGACTTGTGCCAAGTCCTGTGGTGGGTGGAGTTTGACATGTTTGATTAACTGAAAGAAGACAGTGAGTCTGAGCAAAGCTAGTACAAGAGACACATCGTCTGACGTGCTGGTGGGGCAGGCTGCGGCCAAACCACGTCAGACCTGGAAGGTCACCTTGGAGATTTCAGCCTTAATGCTAAAAACAATGGGAAGACATGAGTTATTTAGGGATATTTAAGGGTATCAGATTTTCATTTCCAAACTGAAACTGACTGCAGTGTGGCAAAGTTATTGGAGTTGGGGATTGATGTGGGTAAGAGTGAATGCAGGAAAACTTACTAGTAAACACAACAGTCCCGAAAAGATGTTGTGGTAGCTTAGGTCATGTGGTGATGGTGGACGTGGAAAGGCAGGCGATTAGACAAATTCAGAAGACAACTGTCAGGACTGGGTAACGCGCGCCCATGGAGGTGAGAGAGAAGGAAGCGTCAAAGCCTTCAGGCTTATACAATAGGATGGACGGTGATTTAATTCAAGAATACAGGACAGACTGGAATAAGAGCCAGTCTTTAAGGGAAAGATCATAAGATTAAGGTGCCTTTGTGATATTCAAGTGGGAATGTCGAGTAAGCAGTTGTGTACCGTGTTTGAAGCTCAAGGATGGGGTCTAGGCAGGAAAGATTAATTTGTGAGAGATATTCCAAAGCTGAAAGGAAGGATAGTTTTGAGTGCGGCAGATTGATATGCAAGAGAGGGAAGGGATAATCAATCATATAGCTCTCAGAGAAGACTGGAGGAGATGAAACCCAAATGCAAATAGAGAGATGAGCCCCATATAGGAAGAGAGGCAGCTTTTTCCTCTATTGACAAGGATGGGCACAGATACAAGAAGATCTATTTGTGTGCTTCATTCACTCGACAAACATACATTGTGCACCTATCATGTGCCATGCACAGCTCAAATTGCTGGTGATACAGAAATAAAAAAGAAACAACCTTCCCCATCAAGGATCTCTCAGTCAAATAGGAGAGATTATACAGTATAGCAACAGAAGAGAGTTTATGATAACCATGGGAGTACTGCCATGGTTGGATATACACCCTGGCACTTTGGGGACACAGATTTTTTCACAAGTCAGAGAAGAGATGGGTATGATATTATGACCTATGATGCTGTAAAAAGACATATCTCAAGGGGGTTTAGAACCTGAATCCAAGAATTCAGATTTTGCCATTTATCCCTGGGAAGAGACAAATTCTGTTTCCAATACAAGGCATGGGTCCCAGGATTGAACTAATTGCTTGCAGTTCTAGGCTAAGATTTCTTCAAAGACATTATCTCATCAAATTTCTCATTGAAAACTAGAGGAAAGGACTCAGACTGTTCATGTCATCAAGCTTCCAACAATTCCAGGGGTCTACACTGACCTTGAACCAGCTTCAACCTGGTCCCATCCTTTTCACCCTTGGCTAACATCCAAATTGCAAACCTTTCCAGTCATCCGTCCTTTCCCAAACTCTCATCAGGTTCCCTTGTGCTTTCTTCCCTTCCTCATAGTCTTTTCTCTCCCCTGCATCACTCCACCCTAATCTTTCCAATAATGTTTGTGGAGGCCCTCTACATCTTTACCTCCATGCTTTAACTGAACTTTGAATATCCAATTAGGAGCTATCTCAAATACTTTGTTCATTCTTTCCCATCATCAGAAGGATGTTCAGCATTCTTTTAAGTCCTAAACACTATACCTCCAGACACCTTTTCAGGCTTCATTTCCATCCCTAATCAGACTAGACTACATAATTTTTAACCATTGTCCTAAACCATTTTCTTAAACCACACACTCCATTCTCTTGCTATCTTCCATACTTTACCTCCAAAATCCAAGTCCTGGAAGAATTCTAATGTCCAGCTTCTTTGCACCTGTTCATGCATCATCAGGCACAGCTGTGGAAAATTGTACATGTGTGCAGATTGATGCCAGTAATTATCTCGTAATTTTGGCTAGACCCTTATTCTTACTCAGCAGTACTCTGCCTGCCCTGATCATCTCCTCAAAATTCTTATAACAGCTCCTTCACTTCTTTACCATCCTCCTCAAACGTCTAACCCACAATTTTCCATGCCATTTTCAGCTCATGACTTCCCTTCCTATTTCAAAAGGAAATGGAAGCCTTAAAACAGGAACTCTGCCAATTTATCCTTTCAGGAGGATACCTGCATGCATTTATCTATTCTTACACCAAATTAGTATATGTCTCACCTCCTGCCAAAAGTTAACTCTTGAATTTGGCTCTGGATTGCATTTGCAATTCTCTCATCTCTCTTTGGGATTTGTATTTAGGCAGTAGGAAAGATGTTTATAGAGAAGCTGGGTAAGATTAGTAGACTAGAATGAAAATAAAGATCCTGAGTCAGGATGACAGGTGTTGGAATTTTTAAAGTGCAAATTAGAATATCTCATCATGTTTTCACTGTAGTACATGATGGGGATGCAATTTTAGCAGCTTTGCATGTTGTGGAAATGCACCTTTATGCATCTCTCAGTATTTTTCCATAAGACTCATCCACTTGAAAACTGACTATTACTAGTCACTTCCTCCAGTAAGTCCTGAAGTGTGTGGTCAAACAAGAGTATATACATTGAGGAGTCCAGCAATGGTAAGAAAATAAATCTATAGGCAATATACTTTTACTAATGGTTGGGCTTTTTCTCTTGGAATAAATCTGGAAGCCATGCCAGAACCTTTCACCACTTGTTACCTTTTCTGAGTGTGCCCTGGCCCAGGTACCAGTCGGTTCCTCCAGCATCACTGGGTACCTGCAATGCTCCAAGCATTGTGCTATCCCAGCGGCTGTGTCCAGCTCTGGGGGAAAAAATGTGGTGGGTGATGGGAGCAAATAAGACAAGGGTTATATTTTTGTCAGGAAATAAAGTGCTGCTAGTCAAATACCATGTTGCTTCTCCAATAATTTCAGTGAATTCTAGGTTGAGTTTAAAAAAAAAAGTCTCCTCTTGTGGAATCAGTCAGCTGACTGATAGAGACAGCTAGTAGAGCAGATGTGCTTTTGTTACCAAAGCTCTAATGTTCAGAAAGAATTGCCCTTAACCTCTTGGAATACCAAATTACACCCTGAACTATAAAAAAGCAACCAGCACATAGCTAAGAAAAAGAGGGATATTGCCTCTTTTCATACCTTTGGGTCTTAGTTTCTGGTTTGGGAAGCAACAAATCAAAAATACCCAAACTTTTGAAACAAGAAAACCAGAGCAACAGAATATCAACCATGTTAAACTGGTGATATATTATCATCTTTAGCTTTAACTAAGCTAGTTAGATTGGTCATGATAGAATGAATATATTTCTAACACTTGCTAATTACTAGCTAAATCTAAAATATAAAGAAACTCTTTTTCCTACCTTGTTTTAATGCATTTGTGTAATAAGTTAAAGATAAGCACTTCTGTGCTCATGAACAGAACCAGCAATTCTTTGCAGCTTGAAAATACCTAAAAAGTTCTAAACCCAAACTGGGAAGTATTATTAAATCCACTTTGAGCTAAGTGCAGAAATGGTTGGTATAGTGCCCTCAAATAATAATTTAGACCAGTTGTTCTCAGAATGTGGTCTGCAGACCTCTGAGGTCTCGAAGATAATTTCAGGGATCCACAGGGTCAAAAAAATTAAGATGTTATTTGCCTTTTTTACTGTGCTAACATTTGCACTAATGAAAATACAAATGCAATGTATTAAACTTAACACGAATCAAGGCAATGACCCCAGACTGTACTAATAGTCATTGTATTCAAAGCTTAAAAAGAAAAAGATCAGTTTCATTTAAGAATGTCCCTGAAGAAGCAGTTAAAAATAATTATATTTCAATCCTTGCTTACATGTCTTTAATATTTTGTGTGATGAAATGTAAAGTATATAAAGAACTGCTCCCTACCAGAGTTGTTTCCAAGACAAGCACTTGTGTGATTGAGTTGTGAGCTGAACTAGCCGATGTTTTCATGGAATGTTGTTTTATCTGAAAGAATAACTCATAGACAAGCTATGGTTATTCAGATTTGAGTATTTGGCAGACATTCCCTCAAAATAAACTAAGTGAATTTGTCGCTTAGGAAAACAACTGGCAGTGTTTTTGCCAATGATGAACTTGAAGCTTTCAAATGAAAAATAGAGTTTTGTAAGACTTCTATCAGCTTGACAGCTTCCCAGTACTTAAAGACTTTCCTGATAAGATTGACTAGATATTAACAAATGTGATTTTTTAATACTATATAATGAAACATGTTAACATTTGTAAGATCTGTGATGTTATAAAATTATGCATGAGTAAAAGATTCATCTAGATAGTGAGATAGGCCAATGGATCTTAGTGTAACAGAATCTGAAAAGTTCATTGATATGGTTTTAGATTCCACATTGTACTAAACTTTAAGAAACTATAATTTGCCAAGTTTTTGGTATAATATCAAAAAAAAATCCACAATTATCTAGAAAGGTTTTTAAACTATCCTTCCCTTTCCAACTACATATCTGTGTGAGGCCAGATTTTCTCCATATGTTCAACCAAAATAATACAACAGATTGAATAAAGAAACAGATATGAAAGTCTAGTTGCTTCTACTAAGGCAGATACTAAAGAGGTTTGCAAAAATGTAAAACAGTGCCAATCTTCACAATATAGATTTTTTAATTTTGGAAAATATTAGTCACTATTCAAAATAGTCACTTTTCAAAAAACATGTTATTTCTGTTAACATTTAATGTGCTTATCATGGTTTTAAATGATAAATAAATATTTTTAAATCTCAGTTTTATTTTCAAATATGTGAAGTATTGGTGGGCATAACCACATAAAGGCTCTTTGGGATATTCAATAATTTTAAGAGTATAAAGAGATCCTGAGACAAAAAAAGTTTGAGAACAAGTGGTTTAGCTGATCCTAGTGAGAGAAGGACTCTTTTACTTATGCTAAACTATAGCTACAGAGAAACCAATATGTTTTGTGACATTTAATCCCAAGAGAAATGTAAGTGGTTTTATTGTTTATTGATTAAAATATGCTTCACAGATTGCAGCCAAGGCATTTTTAAGGAGATCCAACATTTCATCAGTCAGAGTTCTTTGGTTGAAGGCAACAGAAATCAACTAAGGCAACTGAATGAGTTTTCTATTGTTGTGTAACAAATTACTCAAAATTTAGCAGCTTAAAACAACATGTAATTATCATCTCACAGTTTCCATGCAGTTTTAGAACCCATGGAACTTGTCACTTTTTTTTTTTAAATTTAATTTAATTTATTTATTTTATATACAACAGGTTCTTATTAGTTATCTATTTTATACATATTAGTGTATATATGTCAATCCCAGTCTCCCAATTCATCCCACCACCACCCCTGCCACTTTACCCCCTTGGTGTCCATACATTTGTTCTCTACATCTCTGTCTGTATTTCTGCCTTGCAAACCGGTTCATCTGTACCATCTTTCTAGGTTCCACATATATGTATTAATATACGATATTTGTCTTTCTCTTTCTGACTTACTTCACTCTGTATGTATGACAGTCTCTAGATCCATCCACGTCTCTACAAATGACCCAATTTCGTTCCTTTTTATGGCTGAGTAGTATTCCATTGTATATATGTACCACATCTTCTTTATCCATTCGTCTGTCGGTGGGCATTTAGGTTGCTACCATGACCTGGCTCTTGTAAATAGTGCTGCAATGAACAGTGGGGTGCATGTGTCTTTTCGAAATATGGTTTTCTCTGGGTATATGCCCAGTAGTAGGATTGCTGGGTCATACGGTAATTCTATTTTTAGTTTTTTAAGGAACCTCTATACTGTTCTCCATAGTGGCTGTAGCAATTTACATTCCCACCAACAGTGCAAGAGGGTTCCCTTTTTTCCACACCCTCTCCAGCATTTGTTGTTTGTAGATTTTCTGATGATGCCCATTCTAACTAGTGTGAGGTGATACCTCATTTTAGTTTTGATTTGTATTTCTCTAATAATTAGTGATGTTGAGCAGCTTTTTATGTGCTTCTTGGCCATCTGTATGTCTAGGAAGACAGTCACTCTTACAAAGGGATCACTGAGTAGATTAGGCCCACTACGGATAATCTCCCTTTTCACTTAATTAAGGACCTTCATTACACCTTTGTAATATAAGGTAACATAATCATGGGAGTGTAATGCCATATTTTATTGGTTAGAAGCAAATTATAAGACCTGCCCATTTTCAAGGGGAGGGAATTATAAAGGGTGAGGGTCACTGGGGGTCATTTTGGGATTCTGCCTTCCATAGCAATGTAAATGAATAGAGAATTTATTGAAAGTAAATGAGGTCACATAATCAAAGGAATGGCTGAAAAGCCAGCCTTGGAAAGGGCAAGAAGCCCTTTTCCATTTCCTAAAAGCTATCAAAAACTTGCTTTTTGTATCAAGAGGACAAATATTAATTGACTAGATTATCTAGTTAATATGCCATTACTAGGTGAATCAACTCCATATTTTCTTAACGTTGTGTCCCTTTACTCAAAGTTTAAAATCCTGCGCCTTGGCTAAGTGGGGCAGAGAGTCTTGAAGGACAGTCCCACAAAGACTATCCACAGTAGAGAAAGAGGTACTGCCCCAAAAGGAGGTTTTGAAAAGTAGAAGGAGAAAGAGGTGCTGGAAGGCCAAGATGAAAACGTCCACGAAAGCCATCAGAACCAAAGATAGCATAACCTTTCAAAGAGCAAAGGCAGAGAAATATTATCCTTCAACAATATATACTCATGATGTAAAATTTGACAAATCTTTTATACTTATAAGCTCAGGTTTTGAAAAAAACTTCTGAATAGATCATTATTATATATCCCCACTGACTTGTTTTTTAATGACACAAAGTAGTTTCACATTATAGTTTGACTATTTCACTTATTATTGCTATGAAAGAGGGACAGATAGCTTTTTGTAGCTTTAAACAAAAAGATTATTTAGGAATTATTGCCTCACTATATTAGTTCTTGTCAAACAATGACTAACTAGTTGTCTTGATCTTACTTCCAATATTCCTTTTATCCTATATTTGAGATATCTCCTGCCCCAATTTTCTAGCCATCATCTATTCCATCATTCCAAGAACATCCAAAATTGCCCTTCCTCTATCAAGAAGACAAATGTTCATATTCCTGACTCCAGCTTCCAGCCAGGACACCTCCTAAAATTCACTTTACCACTGCTTATACAAAGTAAAATTTCATATTTTTATCCCAAGTGTCTGGCTGGAATCAACCTTTCCTTAATACGCAAGTAACATAAGTTAGCCTCCCATCCCAGGCATTTTGGGAAATTTCCAAGTATGCCTGGCAGACTTATATATATATATTCTCCTGATTACCTCTCATTCTGAATTCCTGCTCCCACTGGATTCTTCATTCCTCTGCTTATTTGCTCATCACCTGTTGTGACGGCTCTTTCCACACCACTTCTGATGGCAGACATGGCTCCCTTTACCAAGAGTACCACTAACATAAATATATAGCAGACAGTTCCTTAAGGCATGGGGTAACACAGAGAGATTACAGCACAAAATGGGAATTTCTAAAAAATTTTACTTCGTTATACTTATTTCACTGCCTCATTATCCACAGCACAGATTTTTGTTTGCATTCCTTCTTCCTCAGAGAGCTCCCACCATTGCAGTCAGGTCCTCTCTTTTCTCTCTGGAATATTCTCTCTCCCTTTATATAAATATATATGTATGTGTGTGTATGTATACATATATATATGTGTGTGTGTGTATGTATGTATGTGTGTGTGTGTGTGTATGTGTGTGTGTGTATACTTCCTGTCATGTGGAGGGAGTGAGATGTGATGGTTCTCATGATTAAACATGACTAAACATGCCCATACTTTCCTGAACAAAAAAAGAAATGATCTGTATAACAGAATTTCTGCCTTCCTCCTAGCTTTGAATTACAAATCTCTATGTACAATATCATCACTTTACATTTTATTAGTATTATCTTTTTTTCTTTGTAAGCTTTTACTGAGAAGAGACTATATCTGTTAAAAATGTTTCCCATAATATCTGGGCCAGCACCAATTCCAAATACTATTTTTGGTGGGAGGAGGAGAGGAGGTGATATAACTGAAAAGGGTAATTAAACTGTGCAATTATTAACAGAGAAAAGTTATACATTTTTTTAAAGTGATAGGAATTTTATTGCATTTTTAAAGGACATCTTTGAAAATGTCATTCTGAATTTGTACTAAAGAAAAGTTAAGGTAAGTATATGCTACATATATGGGTGTATCTGTGTGTACACATGTATAATGTATGGATATGTATGTATCTATGTAAACATGTGCTAAAATGCTCTTCTCCACTTCTCTTTTTTTTTTTGTCCTTTAGTATTACTGTGACTTCTTCTTTATATTTGACAGAAATCTAAAAATACTTTCTCAAGAAAATGAAGGAGGAATTTCTGTAAATTTTAAATTTATTTTACCCAAGTAGTCTGCAAATTGTGGTTTCTACTTTTGTGTGTATTTCTACTCAATTTCCCTTCCTTTTCTTCAGGAAAAAAAAAATGTCTAAAAAGTCTGGTCTCCCTTTCCTCTCATCTCTCCAGCTCAATCTCTATATTTGTTTTTTGGTTTGTTTTTTTTAAATTTCACATGCTGAGGTGTTTTTTGCAGACTGCATTGCAACCTGACAATGTTTCCTTTGATATATTCTGAGCTGCTTTTCCCAAAAAAAGTATGAAATAAGAAATCCTTCCTTTCCTTCCCATGTGAACATTTGAAATAAGAAGCAGTCTCCTTTTTGCTGCTGCATATTCCAGCAGCGGGACTTGTGTTACTTGCTGTCTGTCCTGCCTTTCATTTCCCAGGAGGTACCTCAGCTGCTCCAGGGAGTGGCTGATTCCTGAGAGAATCGCTGATGGTGTAGCAGAGCTCCCTAGACTGGTGAGGAGACTCGCCCTTTCTCTCCGGAGTCTCTCCAGGGAAACCCCTTGAGTCAGTACACTCAGTGACCGTGAAGGATGGCAAATGTGGAGCCCACATGGGTTCTTAGTGTGCTGAGTCTGAACACTCAGCATGGGCCTTGCCTCTGGATATATTTTTATACATCCATTTCAATGCACAGCATTTCATGTTACACAAAACGATTCATACAGGCTTCGATACAAATCTTCAGGATTTCTGTGGAACTGAAGAGCAAAGTTTCTGTGAGTTTTGAGGCCTTTCCCTTAGCACCTTTATTTCATTTAGAACTGGGCAATCCAAATGACAAAATGTAGTAACTAAAACAAAACTTCTTTAAACTTTTATTATCCTTAATCAACTCCCTTTCTTGACCTCTGAGCATTATTATACAAGTAAGTTTACCCAGCATTCTAAATTAGTGAATATACAGATGTTAAAAAAACTGCATTGTGGAGGTAGCATGTTATTTTTAAATGCTTTTAAAGTTACATGGAGGCCCACATTTAGTAAATGAAATGCCCTAATTCAGTCATTGGTATGCAGCAGACGTGGGCAGCCCTGTGGTCCCATGAATCAGAGACAACACAGTCAGAGAACTATTTCCCTATGAACAACTCAAGTCTTTTCACCTGCTGGGCTCTAGGCGTGTTCATACATTCAATTAATGGTAAAGAAATATGGAATTAAAGTTACCATTATAACCCAAGGTGTCTCATTAAACTCTTAATAGTGCATCTAAATTGAACTTTTCCCCTAAACCAGCAGACCCATAGACGAATATCATTACACTTGGAGTCACTTCCTTTTAAGGAAAGATAAAAGTCATCCAAAAGTACAATTAGGCTTAGCAGGGGACAGTAGAAGAAAAACCTCTTATGTCTTTTCTACATTTGGGTAATGGTTAATGGGATAACTATGGAATTAATGAAACCAGTTTCAAAACCTAGCTCTGCCACTTGTATGGCCCCATTCAGAAGTTAATCTCTATAAATTATCCGTAAAAGGAGTAGAATAGTTTTATGGAAGTAAATGAAGACCTACCAAATGAGAACAAGCAAAGGCTATTTATCTGAGCTGGCTGCAGCAAGGAAGTCAGCCACTGCCACCTGTGTTTTGGCAGATTCAGAAGCAGGCACAGGAGCAGGAAAGCTTTATAGTGGAAAAAGGGAAGGCGGCAGGTGTGCCCTGATGGGGGGCTGTTGTCATGGGAAGACTGTAGGCCAGCAAACTAGGAGCAGGGCATCCTATGGGATTGGTTAGTGGTATATATTTGGCTTTCCCTGGTTGGTGCTAAGTTGGAAGAGGAGACAGAAATGAAGGGAACTGTCAGTTGTTGATCAAGCCCTGGCTGTTTGGGGCCAGCTGTTTAAGAAGTTATTGTTCAGCTTCCTGGATTGTCCCTAGAGATAGCAATCTGACTTTCTAAAAATCTGATTCCTAGCTAGCTGGCTTCCCAGGTTGTTTGTTATAGATAACAGGTTGGGTTCCTGGGCAGGTTGCTGTGCGTTGTGGGTCAAAGTTTTATTTTTATATATTCTCTGGCCATGGCCCATTGGTATGTTCAGTCTCTCAGTTGCACCCATGAATAGCATTCGTCACAGGGCAATCATGTAACAGGTGCTCAATAAATAGAAGTTTAGTCTCTGCAAGTGTTTGAAGCCACTGCTATCTGGTACATTTTTCTTGATGTCAGTGTTGGGGTTTCTTGATGTCAGAAGTGGATGGATGTGGGGGAAGCCAGATGATGCTGGTATAACTAGGTCCTTCTCTAGGTAGTTATGTCAGAGTTGGCAGGGTATATCACTTGTAGGCAAAACACCTATGAATACCTTAGGAGTGCCTGAAATTGCACATCCCATTTATTTCATTTCTAGGAACTGTCCAAGCCCAAAAGAAGCTCCAGCATCCTAATAGGTCTCTAAATTCATCCTGAGTTTAGGATGTGTTCCAGGGATACCAATGAGCTTAAAGCCACTTACAATTATTAAGAGTTCTATAATAAAAACTCTCACATGACGAGAGACAAAGTACCTTACCCTGAACAGGTGGGTGTCTTGTTCATCCTTGTACCCCCAGCATCTAGCACAATGCCTGGAACACTGTATACACGTATTCAGCAGTTGAATGAATGAATAAATGAGTGAATGAATTTCCCAATTAGATCAAGCCACTATTGTAAAGATAGGTGTCACCTTGCCTGCTATTTGCTGTGTAATTTAGATCTTCCTGTATGTTTTATTCTTCACCAGAGCTCTTAAAGTCTGATTGAGCTAAAAATAATCAAATGATTGATCACATAATTTATAATGATAGAAAAGTCAAGAATGACTATTTTGGTCACTTTCTTCCCCCAGAATGCTGAATTCTGAAAAGAACATGCCAATGAACACATTAAATGGAATTTTAAAGACTTATTTAATGAACTGGAAAGAAAGATGACTTGAAGTAGCTTCTTATTAGTGCCCGTGTGAAATGGTGCCTAATTTGAACTTTAAATGCTGAATTTATTCAAATGATTACATAGAAATATGTTCCAAGCCAGCTGGTTCACACAGCCTCTTGGGGATGTACATCTCAATGGGACAGGCAGAATGTCTTGCATTTTGTACAGTGGAGTCCGCAGAGACCACGATTTCAGAGATAAGACCCTGGCTTAGCATCCAGCCAGTACTGGAGTGCACTTCATCCTCCACACATCCATTTATCCATCAATTTGTTCATTTATTCATCACTTAAATAACATTGATTGAGCATGTAGAATTTACTAGGTACTAGGGATAAACAGTGAATCCACTGTGCCTGCTCTCAAAGAGCTCAAGGGTATGATATGAAATCAATGATCAACATAAATGCATCTAGAGACAAGAGCTGACAGAATTTATTCATTAAATTACAATATCTGGAGCACAGAATGATGACTAAGCTCTCTGCCCTTGAAGAACTCCAGCTTTTGTACAGCAGAAAACTCATGTACACAAATATGCAAGAGAGAACATAGTTAGTAAGAGAAAAACCAAAATGTTCTTGCAGTGTTTCTACCACCCATCCCTTCCATTCCAGCCTCATTGACCCAACTATAAAATGTGTCAGGTTTTGTCCAACCTTTCTAAAATTAAATCCTCCCAATAAAATTGTTTTATTTTACAAATGAGGAAACAGCATCTAGTGAAGTCTAAATCACTTGCTTAAAGTCATGGCTAGTAAATAGTAGAGCTAAAATTCAAACCTACATCTTCCCTATATAGACCTTAGAACTCCTCTTATTATATTAATGGAGGACCTCATCCAGATCTACTGAATCAGAATGGAATGAGGGGTGGAGAGAAGGCTGCAAATCTGCAGTTTGAATAAATAAACACCCCAGATGGATCTGATTTGCATTATGGTGTGGTGTGAGAACCACTACCGCCTTGCCCCTCATTGAACTCTTCCTTACCTCTAGCCTGGACCTTTGAAATAGACTCCATTTTACTGTGTTTCCCCTCCTTTCTCAGCCCCTCCTGTTGATTTTCTGTCCCTTGTTCAAAATCTTCTGTGCCTGAAAAGACCTACCTCTTTCGCTGGGCAGTGAATTTTCCACAGTCTGTTCTTTAGTCTGTTCCACATCTATTCTTTTGGCCAAGGGCTCCTTGACTTCCTTTTAGGAATTATCTCCTACAGCCATGCTAGTGCACACCTAGCATACCCATCAGACTTTCTCATATCCCTTTGCTTTACCATCATCATTACCATAAACACCTGAATTTCTGCATCTCCCATCATACTCCTTGTGCAAAAATCAGTTTCATAGTACACAAGTGATTTACTGTTCACCCTCAAAAGAAGTAAAATATCCTTCCTGTAGTCACCTTAATATTTTACATTGTTATATATGAATATATATTATTCTATATTATATTTTATACAGTATTTTATCTATGCCAGGCTTTGCCTTTTACCATCATGGTACATGGATTCTCTTCCTGATTGGAGGCAGGCCCTTAGAAGACAGGCAAGGGTCCAGACTCAGGAATTCTTATATCTTCCCCTTTGCCCCACATCTTTATCATAACTTAAGGTGGGGCACATAGAATTCAAAAGGAGATCAACATTCATTTTTGATTGATAAGTAGACATAGGTGTTTGCCTAGATACAAAATCGTTAATAATAAATTGCAATGGCCTGTAAATTCTGAAGTAATGGTTCAGATTTAGAACTGATGGCAGAGGTTAGTCTGTGAAACAGCAGCCTAAATGATATGAAAAATACTCCATCTCTGTTCACAGTAAAATGAACAGAGAGTGGATTTTATAATTTCAGTAAATACTATGAAAAGCATGTGAAACATAGGTGATTTGATTGGGTAGTATATGTTAATTAGCATCATAAAAGAGTTAACAGTCATTTAAATAACATAGTAACTGGAGGAGAGAAAGAGTGCTTTTATTTCTTTGTTCAAGTTACTATGAAACTATTAGGCATAAGAATTTGTCCCAAATGCACCTTTTATGGACTGTGGCCTTCTGATAGCTTGTACTTTGTTGTATAAAACCTGTGTTTTTCTTCTCACGTTATATAGCTACTACCCACAGCTTAGTACAAATATGAAGTACATGTTTTTTTCAAATCGCTGAGTACCTACTTTCTTTTTATAGCAAATATTTTATAATAACTATAAATGGAGTACAGCTTTTACAATTTGTGAATCACTATGTTGTACATCTGAAACTTACATAATATTGTACATCAACTATACCTCAATTTAAAAAAAGAAATAGCATATAATCCTAAAGTTGTCATTAGGTGAATCACTCTTAATGCAAATTTAAAAGCAATTTTTTTTAACATCTTTATTGGAGTATAATTGCTTTACAATGGTGTGTTAGTTTCTGCTTTATAACAAAGTGAATCAGATATATATATACATATATCAGCATATCTCCTCCCTCTTCCATCTCCCTCCCACCCTCCCTATCCCACCCCTCTGGGTGGTCACAAAGCACTGAGCTGATCTCCCTGTGCTATGGGGCTGCTTCGTACTAGCTATCTATTTTACATTTGGTAGTGTATATATGTCCATGCCACTCTCACACTTCATCCCAGCTTACCCTTCCCCCTCCCCGTGTCCTCAAGTCCATTCTCTACGTCTGTGTCTTTATTCCTGTACTGCCCCTACGTTCTTCAGAACTTTTTTTTTTTTTTTTTAGATTCCATATATATGTGTTAGCATACGGTATTTGTTTTTCTCTTTCTGACTTACTTCACTCTGTATGACAGACTCTAGGTCCATCCACCTCTCCACAAATAACTCAATTTCGTTTCCTTTTATTACTGAGTAATATTCCATTGTATATATGTGCCACATCTTCTTTATGCATTCATCTGTCGATGAACACTTAGGTTGCTACCATGTCCTGGCTATTGTAAAGAGAGCTGCAATGAACATTGTGGTACATGACTCTTTTTAAGTTATGGTTTTCTCAGGGTATATGCCCAGTAGTGGGATTGCTGGGTCATATGGTAATTCTATTTTTAGTTTTTTAAGGAACCGCCATACTGTCTCCATAGTGGCTGTATCAATTTATATTCCCACCAACAGTGCAAGAGGGTTCCCTTTCCTCCACACCCTCTCCAGCATTTATTGTTTGTAGATTTTTTGATGATGGCCATTCTGACTGGTGTGAGGTGATACCTCACTGTAGTTTTGATTTGCATTTCTCTAATGATTAGTGATGTTGAGCATCCTTTCATGTGTTTGTTGGCAATCTGTATATCTTCTTTGGATAAATGTCTGTTTAGGTCTTCTGACCATTTTTGGGTTGGGTTGTTTGTTTTTTTGATATTGAGCTGCATGAGCTGCTTATAAATTTTGGAGATTAATCCTTTGTCAGTTGCTTTATTTGCAAATATTTTCTCCCATTCTGAGGGTTGTCGTTTCTTCTTGTTTATGTTTTCCTTTGCTGTGCAAAAGCTTTTAAGTTTCATTAGGTCCCATTTGTTTATTTTTATTTTTATTTCCATTTCTCTAGGAGGTGGGTCAAAAAGGATCTTGCTGTGATTTATGTCATAGAGTGTTCTGCCTATGTTTTCCTCTAAGAGTTTTATAGGTCTTTAATCCATTTTGAGTTTATTTTTGTGTATTGTGTTACGGAGTGTTCTAATTTCATTCTTTTATATGTAGCTGTCCAGTTTTCCCAGCACCACTTATTGAAGAGACTGTTTTTTCTCCATTGCATATTCTTGGCTCCTTTATCAAAGATAACGTGACCATATGTGCGTGGGTTTATCTCTGGGCTTTCTATCCTGTTCCATTGATCTATATTTCTGTTTTTGTGCCAGTACCATACTGTCTTGATTACTGTAGCTTTGTAGTATAGTCTGACGTCTGGGAGCCTGATTCCTCCAGCTCCGTTTTTCTTTCTCAAGATTGCTTTGGCTATTCAGGGTCTTCTGTGTTTTCATACAAATTGTGAAATTTTTTGTTCTAGTTCTGTGAAAAATGCCAGTGGTAGTTTGATAGGGATTGCATTGAATCTGTAGATTGCTTTGGGTAGTGTAGTCATTTTCACATTGTTGATTCTTCCAATCCAAGAACAAGGTATATCTCTCCATCTGTTTGTATCATCTTTAATTTCTTTCATCACTGTCTTATAGTTTTCTGCATACATGTCTTGTGTCTCCTTAGGTAGGTTTATTCCTAAGTATTTTATACTTTTTGTTGCAATGGTAAATGGGAGTGTTTCCTTAATTTTTCTTTCACATTTTCCACCATGAGTGTGTAGGAATGCAAGAGATTTCTGTGTGTTAATTTTGTATCCTGGTACTTTACCAAATTCATTGATTAGCTCTAGTAGTTTTCTGGTAGCATCTTTAGGATTCTCTATGTATAGTATCATGTCATCTGCAAACAGTGACAGCTTTACTTCTTCTTTTATGATTTGGATTCCTTTTATTTCTTTTTCATCTCTGATTGCTGTGGCTAAAACTTCCAAAACTATGTTGAGTAATAGTGGTGAGAGTGGACAACCTTGTCTTGTTCCTGATCTTAGAGGAAATGGTTTCAGTTTTTCACCATTGAGAATGATGTTGGTTGTGCGTTTGTCATATATGGGTTTTATTATGTTGAGGTACACCTACTTTCAGTACCTTCTCTTATAGACAAATGCCTAAAATCTTTGTTGAAAAATTCATTGCACACTATCAGAGAAAAATAAGAGTGCTGTTTGTGGCTTATTGTTCTTCTGACATGGAATAACATCCTATGGAGAGAACTGTGACAGGGACAGCGTTAGCTTTACTTCAGAACTTAGTCCTTCATAAAGGCCTAGCTGCATATTTCCAAGTGCATAGGATATTTACATTTATTCAGATGTTTCCTGTAAATTTATTGGCACAGGTTATGATCAGGAACTTCTATTAGGAAATAAGGATTTCCGATTTGCCATTTTATATCAATTTATGTATAATTAACTAACCTTCATATTAACCTTTTTTTTAATATAATTTCCTGCATGGTTCAAGAGTAATCAGTTGGTGTATGCCAGTGACTAAGCTCCTGGAATCTCACTACATGAAGTGACTAACTCGATGGCTTTTCTTTGGACAGGTATAGTTAATGAATACTGTGTCTAATCATTGACAGTAACACATTCTGATAACTCTTGTATCTGCAAAAGAACTATGTATTATATATGTATAAGCCATCATATCTTTTGGTGTAAACAATAATTTGTGCTCTGATTTTGTACCAAGTTTTCAGTGTTAGTCTGCAAATCAGTTGCCTTTTTGGTGGACTGAGTTCATGATGTTAAATTAATCTCCTTGTAATCAGGCTTTGTTGTTAAAGATCTTCACACATTCCAACTATTTTGTTTCCACACAGTTTCCTTGGTTGGATAAAAGGTTGAGATATAGTTGAGTGGACTGGAAAATAGAAATCTCCAACCTTATTTCTAAACTCTGCTTGAATGAATCTGAATATAGGTCTTTTAACCCATGTGAGCAGCAGAGGAAATGACTATATCTTGTCAGAAGAAATTAGGACACTTTGATATATAACCCTTTCATGCCAAGCTGTTATAATATGTTTATTAATCACTGGTATGCTATTCTACTCTCTGTGCATAGATTTCTACTATATTTTTTTAAATCCTTTAAATAGTCATTTATTTTAGCTTTTAGTATTGGGAAGCAGGAACACAGAGAAAAAATACTTTTTAAAAGTTTTAGTTATTGATTTGAAAAGATGTGTTTCTATTCTACTTCTTCGAATACATGTGTTTTATGAGTGACCCCATGAGCTCTGATGCTTGTAATAAATGCAGAGAGAGTCTCTACATCACAGTTACCTTAGTGCAAGCTTGAAGCCTTTGAAGCTCAGACTTCAGTTCTGGGTGGACTGAAGCCATGGTCTGCTGCATCCTACCTGTGTTGTCTGCATTCCATTATTATTAGAAATGAGAATTCTCAAGTAAGCAGGTTATTTCTTGTCTTGTTTTAAGAAAAAAAAAACATCATAGGGACAACATAGACTTACATTAAAGACGTAAGCTGTGGAAGAAAATATGATCTGGGATCAGAGTACCTCCATCAAATTCCCTACATCAGTATTTCTCTTACCACCTATATCTGAATCAGTTGGGGTGTTCATTAAAATGCATCTACTTGTGCCCTACCTCAGACTTTCTAAATCAAAATCTCGGAAAAGGAGTTCCAGTAAAGAACAATTTTAGCAAGCTTTCCAATGATTCAAATGCCCACTAGTGTTCGTGAATTAGCCCCTGACTTTTTATTCATTGATTAAGAAGTCAATCAGTCCTTTCAGTGCTGACTCATTTATTTGTTGATTCAACAATATTTATTGAGGCACTTTTCATTACAAAGTACTGTGCTAGTTGACTTTTGAGGAATAATACAGTATAAAATACAGCATCTGCATCAAGTGTTTTACTACATAAGTTGGATGACAAGATATGCTCTCAATATTTGTTAACAAATAAGCACAAGGTATTTGGATTCAGGGTCAAAGTAGTATTCATAGTATAACACATAACAACCAGAAAAAGAACAATTCTGGTCAGATGACAGAGTTCTCTTTTACTTATTACTCTATTTGATTATTAAAACTGTTCTGTGAAGTAGGTAGAATATTATTTAACAGAAGAGGAAATTGAGTCTTAGAGCTGACAAGATTGGAGATTGAGAGTTACATTAGCAATTAGCCACAGAACAGATTCCATTTCTAGATTTTCTAGCTCTAGTTCAGTGTTCTCACTGTGCCTACATTGTGACTCACATATTTTTTTGTTACTTAAGCTGAGACAGTTTAGAAATAGAAGAGTTTATCAGTAATGAATACTTAAGTTGAAAATCAGGCAAAAGAAATAATTCAAAATCAAGTAAATAAAACTTCCTGTCAATATTAATGTTACGTTCAGCTACCAAGCCATCAAGCAAGGATTTTTTTTTTTTTTCTGAAACATTTATATTAACATATTTCCATACATATTTCCATACAAATACAAATATAAGATTTTTAGGAATTTCATGTAATGTCTGAAACATTTATATTAACGTATTTCCATACAAATAACCCAATGAAAGTTTAGTATTAGTTGTTTTGTTTGTTTTTTTATACTGCAGGTTCTTATTAGGCATCAATTTTATACATATCAGTGTATACATGTCAATCCCAATCGCCCAATTCAGCACACCACCATCCCCACCTCACCGCAGTTTTCCCCCCTTGGTGTCCATATGTCCATTCTCTACATCTGTGTCTCAACTTCTGCCCTGCAAACTGGCTCATCTGTACCATTTTTCTAGGTTCCACATACATGCATTAATATATGATATTTGTTTTTCTCTTTCTGACTTACTTCACTCTGTATGACAGTCTCTAGATCCATCCACGTCTCAACAAATGACTCAATTTCGTTCCTTTTTATGGCTGAGTAATATTCCATTGTATATATGTACCACATCTTCTTTATCCATTCGTCTGTTGATGGGCATTTAGGTTGCTTCCATGACCTGGCTATTGTAAATAGTGCTGCAATGAACATTCGGGTGCATGTGTCTTTTTGAATTACGGTTTTCTCTGGGTATATGCCCAGTAGTGGGATTGCTGGGTCATATGGTAATTCTATTTTTAGTTTTTTAAGGAACCTCCATATTGTTCTCCAGAGTGGCTGTATCAATTTACATTCCCACCAACAGTGCAAGAGGGTTCCCTTTTCTCCACACCCTCTCCAGCATTTGTTGTTTGTAGATTTTCTGATGATCCTCATTCTAACAGGAGTGAGGTGATACCTCATTGTAGTTTTGATTTGCATTTCTCTAATAATTAGTGATGTTGAGCAGCTTTTCATGTGCTTCGTGGCCGTCTGTATGTCTTCTTTGGAGAAATGTCTATTTAGGTCTTCTGCCCATTTTTGGATTGGGGTGTTTGTTTCTTTGATATTGAGCTGAATGAGCTGTTTATATATTTTGGAGATTAATCCTTTGTCCGTTGATTCATTTGCAAATATTTTCTCCCATTCTGAGGGTTGTCTTTTCGTCTTGTTTATGGTTTCCTTTGCTGTGCAAAAGCTTTGAAGTTTCATTAGGTCCCACTTGTTTATTTTTGTTTTTATTTCCATTACTCTAGGAGGTGGATCAAAAAAGATCTTGCTGTGATTTATGTCAAAGAGTGTTCTTCCTATGTTTTCCTCTAAGAGTTTTATAGTGTCCAGTCTTATATTTAGGTCTCTAATCCATTTTGAGTTTATTTTTGTGTATGGTGTTAGGGAGTATTCTAATTTCATTCTTTTACATGTAGCTGTCCAGTTTTCCCAGCACCATTTATTGAAGAGACTGTCTTTTCTCCATTGTATATCTTTGACTCCTTTGTCATAGATTAGTTGACCATAGGTGCGTGGGTTAATCTCTGGGCTTTCTATCTTGTTCCATTGATCTATGTTTCTGTTTTTGTGCCAGTACCATATTGTCTTGATTACTGTAGCTTTGTAGTATAGTCTGAAGTCAGGGAGTCTGATTCCTCCAGCTCCATTTTTTTGCCTCAAGACTGCTTTGGCTATTCGGGGTCTTTTGTGTCTCCATACAAATTTTAAGATGATTTGTTCTAGCTCCGTAAAAAATGCCATTGGTAATTTGATAGGGATTGCATTGAATCTGTAGATTGCTTTGGGTAGTATACTCATTTTCACAATGTTGATTCTTCCAATCCAAGAACATGGTATATCTCTCCATCTGTTGGTATCATCTTTAATTTCTTTCATCAGTGTCTTATAGTTTTCTGCATACAGGTCTTTTGTCTCCCTAGGTAGGTTTATTCCTAGGTATTTTATTCTTTTTGTTGCAATGGTAAATGGGAGTGTTTCCATAATTTCTCTTTCAGATTTTTCATCATTAGTGTATAGGAATGCAAGAGATTTCTGTGCATTAATTTTGTATCCTGCAACTTTACCATATTCATTAATTAGCTCTAGCAGTTTTCTGGTGGCAGTTTTAGGATTCTCTATGTATAGTATCATGTCATCCGCAAACAGTGACAGTTTTACTTCCTCTTTTCCAATTTGTATTCCTTTTATTTCTTTTTCTTCTCTGATTGCCGTGGCTAGGACTTCCAGAACTATGTTGAATAATAGTGGTGAGAGTGGACATCCTTGTCTCGTTCCTGATCTTAGAGGAAATGCTTTCAGTTTTTCACCATTGAGAATGATGTTTGCTGTGGGTTTGTCATATATGGCCTTTATTATGTTGAGGTAGGTTCCCTCTATGCCCACTTTCTGGAGAGTTTTTATCAGAAATGGGTGTTGAATTTTGTCAAAAGCTTTTTCTGCATCTATTGAGATGATCATATGGTTTTTCTTCTTCAGTTTGTTAATATGGTGTATCACATTGATTGATTTGCGTATATTGAAGAATCCTTGCATCCCTGGGATAAATCCCACTTGATCGTGGTGTATGATCCTTTTAATGTGTTGTTGGATTCTGTTTGCTAGTATTTTGTTGAGGATTTTTGCATCTATATTCATCAGTGATATTGGTCTGTAATTTTCTTTTTTTGTAGTGTCTTTGTCTGGTTTTGGTATCAGGGTGATGGTGGCCTCATAGAATGAGTTTGGGAGTGTTCCTTCCTCTGCAATTTTTTGGAAGAGTTTGAGAAGGATGGGTGTTAGCTCTTCTCTAAATGTTTGATAGAATTCACCTGTGAAGCCATCTGGTCCTGGACTTTTGTTTGTTGGAAGATTTTTAATCACAGTTTCAATTTCATTACTTGTGATTGGTCTGTTCATATTTTCTGTTTCTTCCTGATTCAGTCTTGGAAGGTTATACCTTTCTAAGAATTTGTCCATTTCTTCCAGGTTGTCCATTTTATTGGCATAAAGTTGCTTATAGTAGTCTCTTAGGATGTTTTGTATTTCTGCAGTGTCTGTTGTAACTTCTCCTTTTTCATTTCTGATTTTATTGATTTGAGTCCTCTCCCTCTTTTTCTTGATGAGTCTGGCTAATGGCTTATCAATTTTGTTTATCTTCTCAAAGAACCAACTTTTAGTTTTATTGATCTTTGCTATTGTTTTCTTTGTTTCTATCTCATTTATTTCTGCTCTGATCTTTATGATTTCTTTCCTTCTGCTAACTTTGGGTTTTGTTTGTTCTTCTTTCTCTAGTTTCTTTAGGTGTAAGGTTAGATTGTTTACTTGAGATTTTTCTTGTTTCTTTAGGTAGGCTTGTATAGCTATAAACTTCCCTCTTAGAACCGCTTTTGCTGCATCCCATAGGTTTTGGGTCGTCGTGTTTTCATTGTCATTTGTCTCTAGGTATTTTTTTATTTCCTCTTTGATTTCTTCAGTGATCTTTTGGTTATTTAGTAACGTATTGTTTAGCCTCCATGTGTTTGTCTTTTTTACGTTTTTTTCCCTGTAATTCATTTCTAATCTCATAGCGTTGTGGTCAGAAAAG
Source organism: Balaenoptera physalus (assembly GCF_965194825.1). Taxonomy (NCBI): domain Eukaryota; kingdom Metazoa; phylum Chordata; class Mammalia; order Artiodactyla; family Balaenopteridae; genus Balaenoptera; species Balaenoptera physalus. The sequence goes on along the minus strand of NC_138892.1, from coordinate 83,696,852 downwards.
ATGCTTGGTATGATTTCAATTTTCTTAAATTTACTGAGGCTTGATTTGTGACCCAAGATGTGATCTATCCTGGAGAATGTTCCGTGCGCACTTGAGAAGAATGTGTAATCTGCTGTTTTTGGATGGAATGTCCTATATATATCAATTAAATCTATCTGGTCTATTGTGTCATTTAAAGCTTCTGTTTCCTTATTTATTTTCATTTTGGATGATCTGTCCATTGGTGTAAGTGAAGTGTTAAAGTCCCCCACTATTATTGTGTTACTGTCGATTTCCTCTTTTATAGCTGTTAGCAGTTGCCTTATGTATTGAGGTGCTCCTATGTTGGGTGCATATATATTTATAATTGTTATATCTTCTTCTTGGATTGATCCCTGGATCATTATGTAGTGTCCTTCCTTGTCTCTTGTAACATTCTTTATTTTAAAGTCTATTTTATCTGATATGAGTATAGCTACTCCAGCTTTCTTTTGATTTCCATTTGCATGGAATATCTTTTTCCATCCCCTAACTTTCAGTCTGTATGTGTCCCTAGGTCTAAAGTGGGTCTCTTGTAGACAGCATATATATGGGTCCTGTTTTTGTATCCATTCAGCCAGTCTATGTCTTTTGGTTGGGGCGTTTAATCCATTCACGTTTAAGGTAATTATCGATATGTATGTTCCTATGACCATTTTCTTAATTGTTTTGGGTTTGTTTTTGTAGGTCCTTTTCTTCTCTTGTGTTTCCCACTTAGAGAAGTTCCTTTAGCATTTGTTGTAGAGCTGGTTTGGTGGTGCTGAATTCTCTTAGCTTTTGCTTGTCTGTAAAGCTTTTGATTTCTCCATCAAATCTAAATGAGATCCTTGCCGGGTAGAGTAATCTTGGTTGTAGGTTCTTCCCTTTCATCACTTTAAGTATATCATGCCACTCCCTTCTGGCTTGCAGAGTTTCTGCTGAGAAATCAGCTGTTAACCTTATGGGAGTTCCCTTGTATGTTATTTGTCGTTTTTCCCTTGCTGCTTTCAATAATTTTTCTTTGTCTTTAATTTTTGCCACTTTGATTACTATGTGTCTCGGCGTGTTTCTCCTTGGGTTTATTCTGTATGGGACTCTCTGCGCTTCCTGGACTTGGGTGGCTATCTCCTTTCCCATGTTAGGGAAGTTTTCGACTATAATCTCTTCAAATATTTTCTCTGGTCCTTTCTCTCTCTCTTCTCCTTCTGGGACCCCTATAATGCGAATGTTGTTGCGTTTAATGTTGTCCCAGAGGTCTCTTAGGCTGTCTTCATTTCTTTTCATTCTTTTTTCTTTAGTCTGTTCCGCAGCAGTGAATTCCACCATTCTGTCTTCCAGGTCACTTATCCGTTCTTCTGCCTCAGTTATTCTGCTATTGATTCCTTCTAGTGTAGTTTTCATTTCAGTTATTGTATTGGTCATCTCTGTTTGTTTGTTCTTTAATTCTTCTAGGTCTTTGTTAATCATTTGTTGCATCTTCTCAATCTTTGCCTCCATTCTTATTCCGAGGTCCTGGATCATCTTCACTATCATTATTCTGAATTCTTTCTCTGGAAGGTTGCCTATCTCCACTTCATTTAGTTGTTTTTCTGGGGTTTTTTCTTGTTCCTTCATCTGGTATATAGCCCTCTGCCTTTTCCTCTTCTCTATCTTTCTGTAACTGTGGTTTTTGTCTGCAGGCTGCAGGATTGTAGTTTTTCTTGCTTCTGCTCTCTGCCCTCTGGTGGTTGAGGCTATCTAAGAGGCTTGATGGGAGGCTCTGGTGGTGGGTAGAGCTCTCAAGCAAGGATTTTGTTCTTTAAAAATGTGACAGAAGTCCAGTGGGCGCTGAATGTGTTAGGAGAAAATATAATAAGTGTGATGTGCCAACTTGGCTGGGTCACAGAAATAAATTTGTGAAGGGAGCCCCAGCATCCTTGAAGAGGTCAGTAATCATTTTTCTCTGTAGGCCAGAACCTACAGTGGGAAATTGTGTAATAAATTGGGAAACCTAAATGCAATGAGGATCCCAGGGCAGCTGGGGACAGATAGTGACCCTTAATTGCCAAAGTCAAGTTGTCATGGTTAAAAGGACATAAAGGACAGCAGAGTCAAAGTAGCAATCAGAAAAGTCTGACTTATAGAGACCTATGGCATTGACTATTTGATCATGGTGTATGGGAAGGCTACTAAATTCTTACTTCATCTGTATAAGCAAAAAAGTTCTAAGTCAACTGAACAAAAGTCTAACTTGAATCAAAAAAAAAAAAAAAATAGTCATGGCCCCAACTGAATTCCCAGACTTGAGTCAGTTTACAGATCCAAAACCCCTTGAATGAAAGGAAGGGCAAGTCCCCTTGAGAAAGGATCCCTATATACTGCTAAAAATTTATACTGTTAATCTTTTCCCAGCCATCCCTGAAGGGACCTATGGTCTTTCCCAGGGTAACTGCACACTGGGGAAAGGAAATAATGAGAGCTTTCAGGGACTACTGAACACTGGCTCTGAACTGACCCTAATTCCAGGAAAACCAGAATGTCAGTCTGGTGACAAAATAGGAGCTTGTGGAGGTCAGGTGATCAATGGAGTTTTAGGTTAGGACCATCTCACAGTGGGCTCCGTAAGTCCCCAGACCCATTCTTTGATTATTTCTCCAGTTCAGGAATACATACATAATTGTAATGATATACTCAGCAGCTGGTAGAATCTCCAAATTGGTTCCCTGTCCTGTGGAGTGAGGGCTGTTATAGTGGGAAAGGTCAAGTGGAAACCACTACAACTGCCCCTACCCTGAAAAATAGTAAACCAAAAGAAATACGTCATTCCTGGAGGGACAGCAGAGATTAATGTCACCATCAAGGACTTGAAAGATGCAGGGATAGTGATTTCTACCACTCCTCATTCAACTTGCCTATTACAAAAAAACAGATGGATTTTGAAGAATGACAGTGGATTATGTAAGCTTAAAACAGTGGTGACTACAGTTGCAACTGCTTTGCCAGATGTGATTGCATTGCTTGAGAAAGTTTACACATCCTTTGGTGCCCGGTATGCAGCTGTTAAGCTAGCAAATGCTTTTTCCTCCATCCCTATTAATAAGACCACCAAAAGCAGTTTACTTCTACCTGGCAAGGCCAGCAATACACTTTCACTGTCCTACCTCAGGGGTGTATCAACTCGCCAGCCCTACGTCATAATTTAGTTTGGAGGGATCTTGATCACCTTTCCCTACCACAGGATATCATAGTTGTCCATTACATTGATGACATTATGGTGATTGGACCCAGTGAGCAGGAAGTAGCAACAACTCTAGACTTACTGGTAAGACATTTGCATATCAGAGGGTGAGAAATAAATCCAACAAAAATTCAGGGACTTTCTGTCTCAGTGAAATTTTAGGGGTCCAGCAGTGTGGGGCATGTTGAAAGATCCTTTCTAAGATGAAGAATAATTTGTTGCATTTGGCCTCTCCTACAACCAAAAACACCTAGTTGGCCTCTTCAGATTTTGGAGGCAACATATTCCTGATTTGAGTGTGTTGCCCTGGTCCATCTAGTGAGTAATCCAAAAAGCTGCTCATTTTGAGTGGGGCCTACAACAAGAAAAGGCTTTGCTGCAGGTCCAGGCTGCCATGCAAGCCTCTCTGCCTCTTGAGTCATATGATCCAGTAAATCTAATGGTGCTCGAAGTATCAGTGGCAGACACTTGTCGGTGGCTGTTTGGAGCCTTCAGCAGGCCTCTATTGGTGAGTCCCAGCACAGGCTCTTAGGATTTTAGAGCAAAGCCCTGCCATGCTCTGTTGGGTAACTGTTCTCCTTTAGAGAAACAGCATTAGGCCATCATGAACTGGGTGTTATCTGCTCCACCAAACCATAAAGTTGGGCACACACAGCAGTACTCCATCATCGAGTGGAGGTTATATATAACTGACGAGGCCCAATCAGGCCCTGAAGACACAAGTAAGTTACATGAAGAAGTGGCCCAAATGCCCATGGTCCCCACTTTTGCTACACTACCTTTTCTTTCCCAACCTGCCCCTATGGGCTCATGGGGAATTCCCTACAATCAGTTTACAGAAGAAGAGAAAACTCTGGCCTGGCTTACAGATGATTCTCATGATGTACAGGCACCTCCCAAAATGGACAGCTGCAGCACTAGAGCTCCTTTCTGGGACATCCCTGAAGGACAGTGGTGAAGGGAACTCCTCCTGGTGAGCAGAACTTCAGGCTGTGCACCTGGTTGTTCTCCTTGCTTAGAAGGAGAACTGGTCAGACATGCAGTTATCTACGGATTCATGGCCTATGGCCAATGGTATGTCTGGGTGGTCAGGGACTTGGAAGGAACATGGTTGGAAAATTGATGACAAGGAAGTCTGCGGAAGAAGTATATGGAATGGGCAAAAGCCCAAAGATACTTCTGTCCCATATAAATGCTCACTGAAGAGTGACCTCAGCAGGGGAAGATTTTAATATTCAAGTGGATAGGATGACCTATTCTGTGAATACCAGTCAGCCTCCCTCCCCAGCCATCCCATCATCACCCAGTGGGCTCGTGAAGCCATGATGGCAGAGATAAAGTTTTATGTATTGGCACAGCAACATGGACTTCTGCTCACCCACGGCCAACTTGGCTACTGCCATTGCTGAGGCCCCGATTTGCCAGCAGCAAAGACCAGCGTTGAATCCTTGAGATGGCACCATTTCGAAGGGCGATCAGCCAGGTACCTAGTGGCAAGCTGATGACAAACATACTCAGAGATATTGCAGGTTCAGTTCCAGACCACCACAATAAAACAAATATTGCAGTAAAAGGAGTCACATGAATATTTTGGTTTCCCAGTGCATCTAAAAGTTATGCTTACACTATACTGTAGTCTATTAAGTGTACAATAGCATTATATCTAAAAAAACAATGTACAAACATTACTTAAAAAATACTTTCCTGCTAAAAAAATGTTAACCATCATCTGGGCCTTCAGCAAGTCAGTATTTTTACTGGTGGAGGGTCTTGCCTCAGTGTTGATGGCTGCTGACGGATCAGGGTGGTGATTGCTGAAGGTTGGGGTGGCCGTGGCAGTTTCCTAAAATACGAAAACAATGAAGTCTGCCACATCAATGGACTATTCCTTTCACAAATGATTTTTCTTTAACATGTAATACTGTTAGATAGCATTTTACACACAGAGCTTCTTTTTTTTTTTAACATCTTTATTGGAGTAAAATTGCTTTACAATGGTGTGTTAGTTTCTACTTTATAACAAAGTGAATCAGCTATACATATACATATATCCCCATATCTCCTCCCTCTTGCGTCTCCCTCCCACCCTCCCTATCCCACCCCTCTGGGTGGTCACAAAGCACCGAGCTGATCTCCCTGTGCTATGGAGCTGCTTCCCACTAGCTATCTATTTTCATTTGGTAGTGTATATATGTTCATGCCACTCTCTTACTTCGTCCCAGCTTAGCCTTCCCCTCCCCGTGTCCTCAAGTCCATTCTCTACGTCTGCGTCTTTATTCCTGCCCTGCCCCTAGGTTTTTTTTTTTTTTCTTTACATTCCATATATATGTTTTACCATACGGTATTTGTTTTTCTCTTTCTGACTTACTTCACTCTGTATGACAGACTCTAGGTCCATCCACCTCACTACAAATAACTCAATTTCGTTTCTCTTTATGGCTAATATTCCATTGTATATATGTGCCACATCCTCTTTATCCATTCATTTGTCGATGGACACGTAGGTTGCTTCCATGTCCTGGCTATTGTAAAGAGAGTTGCAATGAACATTGTGGTACATGACTCCTTTTGAATTATGGTCTTCTCAGGGTATATGCCCAGTAGTGGGATTGCTGGGTCATATGGTAATTCTATTTTTTAGTTTTTTAAGGAACATCCATACTGTCTCCATAGTGGCTGTATCAATTTACATTCCCACCAACAGTACAAGAGGGTTCCATTATCTCCACACCCTCTCCAGCATTTATTGTTTGTAGACTTTTTGATGATGGCCATTCTGACTGGTATGAGGTTATACCTCATTGTAGTTTTGGTTTGCATTTCTCTAATGATTAGTGATGTTGAGCATTCTTTCATGTGTTTGTTGGCAATCTGTATATCTTCTTTGGAGAAATGGCTATTTAGGTCTTCTGCACATTTTTGGGTTGGGTTGCTTGTTTTTTTGATATTGAGCTGCATGAGCTGCTTGTAAATTTTGGAGATTAACCCTCTGTCAGTTACTTCATTTGCAAATATTTTCTCCCATTCTGAGGGTTGTCTTTTCATCTTGTTAATGGTTTCCTTTGCTGTGTGAAAGCTTTTAAGTTTCATTAGGTCCCATTTGTTTATTTTTGTTTTTATTTCCATTTCTCTAGGAAGTGGGTCAAAAAGGATCTTGCTGTGATTTATGTCATAGGGTGTTCTGCCTATGTTTTCCTCTAAGAGTTTTATAGGTCTTTAATCCATTTTCAGTTTATTTTTGTGTATGGTATTAGGGAGTGTTCTAATTTCATAGTTTTACATGTAGCTGTCCAGTTTTCTCAGCACCACTTATTGAACAGGCTGTCTTTTCTCCATTGTATATTCTTGGCTCCTTTATCAAAAATAAGGTGACCATATGTGCATGGGTTTATCTCTGGGCTTTCTATCCTGTTCCATTGATCTATATTTTTGTTTTTGTGCCAGTACCATACTGTCTTGATTATTGTAGCTTTGTAGTATAGTCTGAGGTCCAGGAGCATGATTCTTCCAGCTCCATTTTTCTTTCTCAAGATTGCTTTGGTTATTCAGGGTCTTCTGTGTTTCCACACAAATTGTGAAATTTTTTGTTCTAGTTCTGTGGAAAATGTCATTGGTAGTTTGATAGGGATTGCATTGAACCTGTAGATTGCTTTGGGTAATACAGTCATTTTCACAATGCTGATTCTTCCAATCCAAGAACATGGTATAATTCTCCATCTGTTGGTATCATCTTTAATTTCTTTCATCACTGTCTTATAGTTTTCTGCATACGGGTCTTGTGTCTCCTTAGGTAGGTTTATTCCTAGGTATTTTATTCTTTTTGTTGCAATGGTAAATGGGAGTGTTTCCTTAAATTCTCTTTCAGATTTTTCACCATAAGTGTATAGGAATGCAAGAGATATCTGTGCATTAATTTTGTATCCTGCTACTTTACCAAATTCATTGATTAGCTCTAGTAGTTTTCTGGTAGCATCTTTAGGATTCTCTATGTATAGTATCATGTCATCTGCTAATAGTGATAGCTTTACTTCTTCTTTTCTGATGTGGATTCCTTTTATTTCTTTTTCTTCTCTGATTGCTGTGGCTAAAACTTCCAAAACTATGTTGAATAATAGTGGTGAGAGTGGGCAACCTTGTCTTGTTCCTGATCTTAGTGGAAATGGTTTCAGTTTTTCACCACTGAGAGTGATGTTGGCTGTGGGCTTGTCATATATAGCCCTTATTATGTTGAGGTAAGTTCCATCTATGCCTACTTTCTGGAGGGTTTTTATCATAAATGGCTGTTGAATTTTGTCAAAAGCTCTTTCTGCATCTATTGAGATGATCATATGGTTTTTCCCCTTCAATTTGTTAATATGGTGTATCACATTGATTTATTTGCATATATTGAAGAATCTTTGCATTCCTGGGATATACCCCACTTGATTATGTTGTATGGCCCTTTTAATGTGCTGTTGGATTCTGTTTGCTAGTGTTTTGTTGAGGATTTTTGCATCTATGTTCACCAGTGATATTGGCCTGTAGTTTTCTTTTTTTGTGACATCTTTGTCTGGTTTTGGTATCAGGGTGATGGTGGCCTCATAGAATGAGTTTGGGAGTATTCCTCCCTCTGCTATATTTTGGAAGAGCTTGAGAAGGATAGGTGTTATCTCTTCTCTAAATGTTTGATAGAATTCGCCTGTGAAGCCATCTGGTCCTGGGTTTTTGTTTGTTGGAAAATTTTTAATCACAGTCTCAATTACAGTGCTTGTGATTGTTCTGTTTATATTTTCTATTTCTTCCTGGTTCAGTCTCAGAAGGTTGTGCTTTTGTAAGAATTTGTTCATTTCTTCCAGGTTGTCCATTTTATTGGCATAAAGTTGTTTGTAGTAATCTCTCATGATCCTTTGTATTTCTACAGTGCCAGTTGTTACTTCTCCTTTTTTCATTTCTAATTCTATTTATTTGAGTCTTCCCCCTTTTTTTCTTGATGAGTCTGGCTAATGGTTGATCAATTTTGTTTATCTTCTCAAAGAAACAGCTTTTTGGTTTTTTTGTTTTTTTTTGTTTTTGGCTGTGTTGGGTCTTCGTTTCTGTGTGAGGGCTTTCTCCAGTTGCAGCGAACGGGGGCCACTCTTCATTGCAGTGCACGGGCCTCTCAGTATCGCGGCCTCTCTTGTTGCGGAGCACAGGCTCCAGATGTGCAGGCTCAGTAGTTGTGGCTCACGGGCCCAGTTGCTCCGTGGCACGTGGGATCCTCCCCGACCAGGGCTCGAACCTGTGTCTCCTGCATTGGCAGGCAGATTCTCAACCACTGCGCCACCAGGGAAGCCCAAGAACCAGCTTTTACTTTTATTGGTCTTTGCTATCGTTTCCTTCATTTCTTTTTCATTCATTTCTGATGTGATATTTATTATTTCTTTCCTTCTGCTAACTTTGGGGTTTTTTTGTTCTTCTTTCTCTAATTGCTTTAGGTGTAAGGTTAGTTTGTTTATTTGAGATGTTTCTTGTTTCTTGAGGTAGGACTGTATTGCTATAAACTTCCCTTTTAGAACTGCTTTTGCTGCATCCCATAGGTTTTTGGTCATCGTAATTTCATTGTCAATTTTTTCTAGGTATTTTTTGATTTCCTCTTTGATTTCTTCAGTGATCTCTTGGTTATTAAGCAGTGTATTGTTTAGCCTCCATGTGTTTGTATTGTTTACAGATTTTTTTCCTGTAATTGAAATCTAGTCTCATAGTGTGTGGTCGGAAAAGAAACTTTATACAATTTCAATTTTCTTAAATTTACCAAGGCTTGATTTGTGACCCAAGATATACTCTATCCTGGCGAATGTTCCATGAGCACTTGAGAAGAAAGTGTATTCTGTTGTTTTTGGATGGAATGTCCTATACATATCAATTAAGTCCATCCTGTTTAATGTATCATTTAAAGCTTGTTTTTTCCTATTTATTTTCATTTTGGAACATCTGTCCATTGGTGTAAGTGGGGTGTTAAAGTGCCCTACTATGATTGTGTTACTGTCGATTTCCCCTTTTATTGCTGTCAGCATTTGCCTTACGTGTTGAGGTGCTCCTATGTTGGGTGCATAAATATTAACAATTGTTATATCTTCTCAGATTGATCCCTTGATCATTAGGTAGCGTCCTTCTTTGTCTCTTGTAACAGTCTTTATTTTAAAGTCTATTTTGTCTGATATGAGAATTGCTACTCCAGCTTTCTTTTGATTTCTATTTGCATGGAATATCTTTTTCCATCCGCTCACTTTAAGTCTGTATGTGTCCCTAGGTCTGAAGTGGGTCTCTTGTAGACAGCATATATATGGGTCTTGTTTTTGTATCCATTCAGCCAGTCTATGTCTTTTGGTTGGAGCATTGAATCCATTTACATTTAAGGTAGATACCGATATGTATGTTCCTATTACCATTTTCTTAATTGTTTTGGGTTTGTTATTGTAGGTGTTTTCCTTCTCTTCTGTTTCCTGCCTAGAGAAGTTCTTTTAGCATTTGCTGTAAAGCTGGTTTCGTGGTGCTGAATTCTCTTAGCTTTTGCTTGTCTGTAAAGATTTTAATTTCTCCACTGAATCTGAATGAGATCCTTACTGGGTAGCATAATCTTGGTTGTAGGTTTTTCCCTTTCATCACTTTAAATATGTCCTGCCACCCCTTTCTGGTTTGCAGAGTTTCTGCTGAAAGATCAGCTGTTAACCTTATGGGGATTCCCTTGTATGTTATTTGTTGTTTTTCCCTTGCTCCTTTTAATATTTTTTCTTTGTGTTTAATTTTGATAGTTTGATTAATATGTGTCTTCATGTGTTTCTCCTTGGATTTATCCTGTATGGGACTCACTGCACTTCCTGGACTTCATTGACTATTTCTTTTCCCATATTATGGAAGTGTTCAACTATAATCTCTTCATATATTTTCTCAGTCCCTTTCTTTTCCTCTTCTTCTTCTGGGACCCCTATAATTCGAATGTTGGTGCTTTTAATGTTGTCCCAGAGGTCTCTGAGACTGCCCTCAATTCTTTTTATTCTTTTTTCTTTATTCTGCTCTGCAGTAGTTATTTCCACTATTTTATCTTCCAGGTCACTTCTCCATTCTTCTGCCTCAGTTATTCTTCTATTGATTCCTTCTAGAGAATTTTTAATTTCATTTATTGTTTTGTTCATCATTGTTTGTTTGCTCTTTAGTTCTTCTAGGTCCTTGTTAAATGTTTCTCGTATTTTCTCCATTCTATTTCCAAGATTTTGGATCATCTTTTACTATCATTACCCTGAATTCTTTTTCAGGTAGACTGCCTATTTCATCTTCATTTGTTTGGTCTCGTGTGTTTTTACCTTGCTCCTTCATCTACTGTGTGTTTCTCTGTCTTCTCATTTTGCTTCACTCATGGTGTTTTGGGTGTCCTTTTCGCAGGCTGCAGGTTCTTAGGTCCCATTGTTTCTCGTGTCTGCCCCCAGTGGCTAAGGTTGGTTCAGTGGGTTGTGTAGGCTTCCTGATAGAGGGGACTGGTACCTGTGTTCTGGTGGATGAGGCTGGATCTTGTCTTTCTGGTGGGCAGGACCTTGTCTAGTGGTGTGTTTTGGGGTGTCTATGACCTTATTATGATTTTAGCCAGCCTCTCTGCTAATGGGTGGAGTTGTGTTCCTGTCTTGTGTGGCATAGGGTGTCCAGCACTGTAGCTTGCTGGTCATTGAGTGGGGCTGGCTCTTAGCATTGAGATGGAGATCTCTGGGAGAGCTTTTTCCATTTGATATTACGTGGAGCTGGGTGGTCTCTGGTGGACCAATGTCTTGAACTTGGCTCTCCCACCTCAAAGGCACAGGCCTGACACCTGGCCAGAGCACCAAAACCCTGTCAGCCACATGGCTCAGAAGAAAAGGGAGAAAGGGAGGGAGAAAGAAAGAAAGAAGGAAGGAAATAAAGGAAAAAAGAAAGAAAGAAAGGGAGAAAGAAAGAGAGAAAGTAAGAAAGAGAGAAAGGGAGAAGGAAAGAAAGAAAAGAAAAGAAAGTTATTAAAAAATAAAAAAATTATTAAACATAAAAAAATTAAAAAGTAATTTAAAAAAAAAGGAAAGAAAGAAAGAAGAGAGCAACCAAACCAAAAAACAAATCCACCAATGATAACAAACACTAACAATATACTAAAAAAAAAAAAAATGGACAGACAGAACCCTAGGACAAATGTTAAAAGCAAGGCTATACAGACAAAATCACACAAAGTCCACCGCCTCAATTGTGGGATGATCCGTTGTCTATTCAGGTATTCCAGAGATAAATGGTACATAGGTTGATTGTGGAGATTTAATCTGCTGCTTCTGAGGCTGCTGGGAGAAATTTCCCTTTCTCTTCTTTGTTCGCACAGCTCCCAGGGTTCAGCTTTGGATTTGGACCTGCCTCTGCGTGTAGGTCGCCTGAGGGTGTCTGTTCTTCGCTCAGACAGGACAGCGTTAAAGGAGCAGCTGCTTTGGGGGCTCTGGCTCACTCAGGCCAGGGGGAGGGAGGGGTACGGAGGCGGGGCGAGCCTGCGGCGGCAGAGGCCAGCGTGACGTTGCAGTGGCCTGAGGCGCGCCATGTGTTCTCCCAAGGAAGTTGTCCCTGGATCACAGGACCCTGGCAGTAGCCGGCTGCACAGGCTCCCGGGAGGGGTGGTGTGGATAGTGACCTGTGCTCGCACACAGGCTTCTTGGTGGTGGCAGCAGCAGCCTTAGCATCTCATGTCCGTCTCTGGGGTCCGCGCTGATAGCCGCGGCTCGTGCCCATCTCTGGAGTTCGTTTAGGCGGCGCTCTGAATCCCCTCTCCTCGCGCACCAGGAAACAATGGTCTCTTGCCTCTTCGGCAGGTCGAGACTTTTTCCCGGACTCCCTCCCGGCTAGCTGTGGTGCACTAGCCCCTTCAGGCTGTGTTCACGCCGCCAACCCCAGTCCTCTCCCTGGGATCCGTCCGAAGCCCGAGCCTCAGCTCCCAGCCCCCGCCTGCCCCGGTGGGTGAGCAGACAAGCCTCTCGGGCTGGTGAGTGCTGCTCGGCACCGCTCCTCCATGCGGGAATCTCTCTGCTTTGCCCTCCGCACCCCTGTGGCTGCACTCTCCTCCGTGACTCTGAAGCTTTCCTCCTCCGCCACCCGCAGTCTCCGCCCGCGAAGGTGCTTCCTAGTGTGTGGAAACCTTTCCTGCTTCATGGCTTCCTCCCACTGGCGCAGGTCCCGTCCCTATTCTTTTGTCTCTGTTTTTTCTTTTTTCTTTTGCCTTACCCAGGTACGTGGGGGGTTTCTTGCCTTTTGGGAGGTCTGAGGTCTTCTGCCAGCGTTCAGTAGGTGTTCTGTAGGAGTTGTTCCACATGTAGATGTATTTCTGATGTATTTGTGGGGAGGAAGGTGATCTCCACGTTTAGTCCTCCGCCATCTTGAATGTCTCCCCAGAGCTTCTTTATATAACTACAGTCAGTCCTCTCAAATCCTGCCACTTTATCAACTCAGTTTATGTAATATTTTAAATCCTTTGTGGCCCTGTCAACAATCTTCATAGCATCTTCACCAGGAGTAGATCCAATCTCCAGAAACCACTTTCTTTGCTCATCTATTAGAAGCAACTCCTACTCCTCATTCAAGTTTTATCATGAAGTTGCAGCAATTCAGTCACATCTTCAGGGTCCACTTCTAATTCTGGGTGTCTTGCTATTTCCACCACATCTGCAGTTACTTCCTCCACTAAACTCTAAAACTCCTCAAAGTCATCCTTTAGGGATGGAATCAACTTCTTCCAAACTGTTCTTAATGTTGAGATTTTTACCTCTTCCCATGAATCACGAATGTTCTTGATGGCATCTAGAATGGTGAATCCTTTCCAGAACATTTTCAATTTACTTTGCCCAGATCCCTCAGAGGAATCACTATTTATGGCAGCTATAGCCTTATGAAATGTATTTCTTAAATCATGAGACTTGAAAGCCAAAATTACTCCTTGATCCGTGGGCTCCAGAATAGATGTTGTGTTAGCAGACATGAAAACAGCATGAATCTTGTTGTATATCTCCATCAGAGATCTTGGGTGATGGGGTGAATTGTCAGTAATATTTTGAAAGGAATCTTTTTTTTATGAGAAGTCTCAACATATTCAGTAAACTGTGATGCAAACAGGTGTGCTGCCATCTAGGCTTTATTATTCCACTTATAGAGCACAGGCAGAGTAGATTTTGCATAATTCCGAAGGGCCCTAGGATTTTCAGAATGATAACTGAACATTGGCTTCAATTAAAGTCACCAGCTGCATTAACCCCTAACAATAGAGTCAGCCTGTCCTTTGAAGTTTTGAAGCCAGGCATTGACTTCTCTGTTTATGAAAATCCTAGATGGCATCTTCTTCCAATATAAAGCTGTTTCATCTACACTGAAAATCTGTTGTTTAGTGTAGCCACCTTTGTTAATTATCTGAGCTAGGTCTTCTGGAAAACTTGTTGCAGATTCTACATCAGCACTTGCTATGTCACCTTGCTCTTTTATGTTATAGATATGGCTTCTTTCCTTAAATCTCATGAGCCTACCTCTGCAAAATTTTCTTTTGTACCTTCCTCACTGCTCTCAGCCGTCAAAGAAATGAAGAGAGTTAGGGCCTTGCTGTGGATTAGGCTTTGGCTTAAGGGAATCTTGTGGCTTGTTCGATCTTCTATCCAGACCACCACAATTTCCGCATAAGGCTGTTTCACTTTCTTATCATTTGTGTCTTCATTGGAGTAATTTGCTTCAAGAGTTTTTCCTGTGCATTTACAAATTGGCTTACTGTCTGGTGCAAGAGGTCTAGCTTTCTCTCAGCTGTAGACATGCCTTCCTCACTAAGCTTAATCATCTCTAACTTTTGATTTAAAGTGAAAGACGTGTGACTCTTCCTTTCACATGAACACTTAGAGGCCATTGTAGGGTTATTAACTGGCCTAATTTTAATATTATTGTATCTCAGGGAATAGGATGGCCCAAGAAAAGGGAGAGAAATGGGAGAATGGCTGATTGGTGGAGCAGTCAAAACATATACATTTACCAATTAAGTTCACCATCTTATATGGGTTTGGTTTATGGCACCCCAAAACAATTACAATAGTAACATCAAAGATCACTGCTTACAGCTCACTGTAACAAATATAATAATTTAAAAATTTGAGGCATTGTGAGAATTACCAAAATGTGACACAGAGACACAAAGTGAGCAAATGCTCTTGGAAAAATGGCCCCAGTAGAGTTGATCAATGCAGGGTTACCACAATCCTTTAATTTGTAAAAAAAATAAAATAAATAAAACACAATATCTGTGAAGCAAAATAAAATGAAGTGCACTAAAATGAGGTATGTCTGTACATTGAACTGCTTCCATCATGGAAGGGGCAGTATCTTGTTCATACTAGAATAGACACTTTGGATATGGATTTGTTTTCCTTACATGCAATGCTTCTGCCAAAACTATCATGAGTAGACTTATAGAATGCCTTGTATACCATCATGGTATTCCACACAGTATTGCTTCTGCTTAAGGAACTCGTTTCCCAGCAAATGAAGTGTGGCAATAGGCCCGTGCTCGTAGAATTCAGTGGTCTCGCCATGTTCTCCTCCGTCCTGAAGCACCTGTATTGATAGAATAGTAGAATATCCTTTTGAAGACTCATTTACAGTGCCAGCAAGGTGGAAAAACCTTACAGGGCTGGGGTAAGGTTTCCCAGAGGGATGTATATGCTCTGAATCAGCATCCAACATGTGGTGCTGTTTCTCCCATAGCCAGGATTCACAGGTCCAGGAATCAAGGGGTTGAAACCAGAGTGTCACCACTCACCATTACCCTTAGTGGCCCATAAGCAAAATTTTTACTTCCTGTCCTCATGACCTTTTGCTCTACTGGCTTAGAGATCTTCGTTCCAGAGGGAGGAGTGTTTCCACCAAGAGACACAACCATGATTCAATTGAACTGGGAGTTAAGACTGCTGCCCAGCCACTTTGGGCTCCTCATGCCTCTGAATCAACAGGCAATGATTCAGAGCTGACTGAGATGATTGATCCTGACCACCAAGGGGAAATTTGACTACTACTCCACAATGGAGGTAACAAAGTTTATGTCTGAAACACAGGAAATCCCTTAGGGCATCTCTTAGGATTATCATGCCCTGTGATTAAGGTCAATGGAACACTACAACAACTCAATTCAGGGAGGACTACTGATGGCCCAAACCCTTCTGGAATGAAGGTTTGGATCACCCCACCAGATAAACAATTACAGCAGCTAAAGTGCTTGCTGAGAGCAATGGGAATACAGAATCAGTCATGGAAGAAGGTAGTTATAAATACCAACTATGACCATGTGACCAGTTATCGAAATGAGAGCTGTAATTGTCATGAGTATTTTTCTTATTTTGTTATGAATACATTTGTGTGTGTGTGTATATGAAGCAGATATATTTGTTTTCTTGACTATCTAATCCCCTTACTATGTAACATAAGATGTGTTGATTTTTTTTTAAATTTTTATTTATTTATTTATTTATTTTTGGCTGTGTTGGGTCTTTGTTTCTGTGCAAGGGCTTTCTCTAGTTGCGGCAAGTGGGGGCCACTCTTCATCGTGGTGTGCGGGCCTCTCACTGTCACGGCCTCTCTTGTTGCGGAGCACAGGCTCCAGACGTGCAGGCTCAGTAGTTGTGACTCATGGGCCCAGTTGCTCTGCGGTATGTGGGATCTTCCCAGACCAGGGCTCGAACCCGTGTCCCCTGCATTGGCAGGCAGATTCTCAACCACTGTTCCACCAGGGAAGCCCCAGATGTGTTGATTTTATATCATAGAATTTAAGTATTGTTAACTTTACATCAGAGTATTTAAGTTATGAGATATCAAGGAGAAGAGTAAACATTACCCAAAGACTTTGCATCTTCTTCTGGAAAGGTTCAGTATGTTTTTGGTTGTATGAGGGACAGTTGTAACATGTTGGGCAGAAGTATGCTTATTATTGTCCTTATGTATACATTAAGTATGGTTTAAGGAGATGCATAAGGGTACCAACTGACAAGGGGTGAATTTATGATGGTCATTTTGTATATCAACTTGGCCGTGCCGCAGTGTCCAGATAGTTGGTCAAACATTATTCTGGATGTTTCTGTGAAGGTGTTAATTTGGATGAGATTAACATTTAAACCAGTGGACTTTGGGTAAAGCAGATTATCCTGCATAATGTGAGTAGGCCTCATCCAGTCAGTTGAAAGCCCTAATGGAAAAACCCTGACGTGCCCCAGGAAAGAATTCTGCCAGCAGACTGCCTTTGGATTTAAACTGCAACTCTTCGTTGAGTCTCCTGCCTACAGATTTTGCATTTACCAAGCCTCCACAATCTGTGAGCCACTTCCTTAAAGTGTGTGTGTGTGTGTGTGTGTGTGTGTGTGTGTGTGTGTGTGTATTGTGTGTATGTACATATTCATCCTTTTGGCTCTGTTTCTCTGGAGAACCGCACACTGATAAAATGATAATTTATGTCATATCATCTCCTAAAAGAAATAGTCTTTAATTCTAAGCAGAGCATGAAAAAGTGTGTTGGTTTCCTACTCATTCAGTTAGGTTACTTTTGTCATTGTGTTAATCGATCAACCATTCTTCTATTTATAACCTGACCCAATTTAAACTTCACTGAGAGGAAATAGGAAGCATTAAGATTTACATTTCATTCTGATTCTCTTGATATTATTTTGGAATTGTCACATGCTAACTGATGTTTGACTTACCTATAAACGATAATAACAGTATCATGCATTTTTATAATACTTTACCATTTAGCAAGGATGTTTGCATATTAATTATCCACACCTAACAGGGTGTAGCACACAGTAGGCAGTCAATACACCTATTTAATCAATTATGATGAAGTGATGGATTTAGGTCATATCTTTCTCCATTTTCATTTCTGTCAAATTTGGAGTTTTTTATGAAGACTTACTAAGGAGCTAAGCAGAAGCAAACTAGGAGGAATGTGACGAGGTGATTGCTAAATTTTGTTTTCTTAAGCCAGCCTGGACTATCCCTCCCCAGCTGGGATGATTTCCAAATTGGTTTCTCTTGACCCTGGAGCGTTGCTAATTCAATTAGTGAGGCCTATGCCTCAACATCCCTGGGGGTTATTATTCCTCCATCAAGAACTTAAAAGTTCTCCCAGAAAAACTTTATATAAAAAGCCCACAGTGAAAGGTATCTAAGTTCATTGCTGAACTGCATAATTTGGCATATACTCAGGAAACCAAAGTACAAAATAGAGCTCTCTGATGAAAACTTTTTTTTCACTAAGTACTTGACAAACAGATATGTGATTTATATATATGAAAGTTGGGATTCATAGTCTAATTTACAGCACAGAGACTAAAAGAAATTTGGTTAAATAAAAAGTGGGGAATCTTTATCTGGAGAAATCTTCCTGCATCTTCACCTTGAATTCTATCAAGATTCACCACATGTGTAATTTGCTTGGGTAAACGTAGTTAATTATGAATGATTCAATATGGGTAAAATAAGATATGACAGTGGATTATATTTCTACTTAGCCTCACAAACAGATATTTAAGCTTTGAATCTTGACTTTTTAATAGGATGGACAGAATAGTATAAACTGAGAATTTTAAAAAGTCCTAAACAGTGATTCTCTGAAAAGGGAGGCAAGTTTTCCCCAAAAGCACATTGAGCGAAGTCTAGAAGCATTTGGGTTGTCACACCCTGCTGGGGAAAGAAGGATGTCATCACCATCGAGTGAATAGAGGCCAGAGTGCTGGTAAACACTGACGTACACTGCCCTGGACAGCCCCTGCTACAAAGCTTTACCCATCCCAAAATGTTAATAGTGCCAAGACCAAGAAACCTTGACAAAGTACGATTCCTGAGAGTCAAAGCACCTTTTTTCTTTTCTAAAAATGTTTTTCTCTCAAGGGCTACCAAGAAGTATGGCTTGTCTACTTAAATGCTTGAATCTTAATTTTTTATTTTCCAGAGGAGCCACCCAAAGAAGAATTAAAGTTCCCACATGCTTTACACCTGCAAGAAATGTATGACTTGGCACAACTGTTGTGATTAAATATTTTAAAACACCTGTTCTCTAGAAATTAGAACGGCCTCATTTCTAGAGAACAACAGGAGAGTGAACACTATCGAATTCCACTCATGACCATGGAAAACTGGCAGTCTTAAGGAGAAAAGATGCTCCAGAGTAGAAAGGAAGAATCTAAGCTGCATAAGGCCCGTTCACTACTAGTGCCAGTGTCTGGGCAGTGCCCGGCACACATAGACATTCATTACAAATACATTGGCTGACTCTCACGGGTCCCATCATTTTTCCTTCAAGCCTCAGAGACCCTGCATTATACAGGATGGTTCAGAGATTGTCAAAGTAGTTTAGGCTTCTCACAAACCATATTATGAGCGTGAGGAATAGGAAACTGGACTTTGCTCTCTGCATGAGTAATCTGAGACTGTATGAAAGGTAAGCCGTGATCCAGCCAGCTGTTCTAAACCTATTCTTCCTTCTAGAGTTGTATATCCTCCATTACTGAGTGTAAAATTATTTTAATTTTTGAAACAATTTAATTGTTTTAATGAATTATATTAAGGGTTAACCATTCCTGGACCTTGCAAATCTATAACGTATGAAATGGGTTTTCCGGGGCCAAATTTCGTGTGGGATCTTCTGGGTCCAGGAACCAAGCCGTGTCTTGAGAGTAGAAGCAAGAGTCTGAAGAAGCATCTCTGATGATGTTTTGATCTGAGGATGAGGGCTTCTCTTTGACATTTTTCAGAGTCACTTGCCTTAATTAGAGTCCTGGCCACAACTCCCCTGCCACCTGCTCTTGACAATGGGTAGTGAATGCCAGGAGATACTGGCGTATGTTTTGCTTTCCTCTCAGAGCACTCATTGTACTGTGCTCATTTCTGTTGTGTTTGAGAAATACTTGGACTCCGGACAGAGCAGGCACATTCCATTCTTTGGGGACACGTTAAGCCTTCCTTTGTCCCACAAGAAATTGGCTCATTAGAGATATGTAACCTGCTCTCTCTAAAATTTTTCATCACACATTGCAAAATTGTCTGGGACCAAAAAATCTGAAGAGTATCTTTGCAGTTCTAGAAAATATAACTCCAGGAAAGCATATGTTATTCCAAAACAAGCATCTGACATCTTCAGAACCAATGAGGTTGGGAAGTCACCCTATCCAAACTCAGTTTCCCATCTGTATTTTCCTGCTAACCATGCTCATTTATGCCTAATATTCTATTAAAGGAGTATGGGGCGTAAACATTTTTATATATAAAGACGTTGGAAAGATTTATCATCGAGTAGAGTTGCATTTGGGGAAAACATTTTATTTGACTTGATGACAGTTATAAATCATCTCCTCATATTTCCAAAAGAGGATATATAAAATGCATAAGACAGGACATTTAAAATAAAGCCCGCGTGCAGCAACAGAGACCCAACACAGCCAAAAATAAATAAATAAATAAACAAATTTATTAAAAAAAAAAATAACTGTCAAAAGAGAAAGCCAGAAACCATTAAGATGAAAAATGTGGAACCAGTGACCATATGAATAGCCAATACTATAGGTAAGTTATATTTTTAAGGGTTTTGCATGTATTCACTCACATAATCCTTACCACAACACTATTAAGTGGATACTTTAGTTATCCCCATTTTACTGATGAACAAACTGCAGCATTGAAAGATTAATAATTTGCCTGAGATTACAGACCTAGTAAGTGGTAGAACTGGTATTTGATTTCAGTCTTGCTTAGAATCTGAGTGCTAAACTAGGATACTGTACTGCCTTCCAAACTTGGTGACACCACTTTTCTGAGCTTTAAGGCAGGCAAAGCAAAAATAATCAATACTTTTCCCAAGTGCTAAATTCTTGAGAAAATCATTAGATAGATTGTAATGTCAGTAACATTATGTAACATGACAAAAAATATCTTTCATTGCTCCTTTGCACAAGATCCAAATGTGTTCTTCAAACTAATATTTCTCACATCAACCTTTGATAAAAGGGATTTAAACAACCAATGAATATAGCAAACATTTGAAACCCATAGTACTTCCTAGTGTATAGCACTGATAATTGTGATTTGTGTCGTTGATCCCTGTTTTATTTACATTTGTAACAGTTGTAATTAACTTGTTTATGTATTTACTTATGTGTGTATCACTGGCCTCCTCTGCTAGAGTGACAGCAAGGATCTGTTTGCCTTATTCAACCGTTTACCTTCAGAACTTAGCATAGAGTCTGGCATGGCAAGTGCACAGAATTATTTGTTGAGTAAATCCATGAATGAATGAATCCTCCAAAGGCAAAGAGTTCTGCCCAAGAATGTAGCCTCAAGATACTCAAAGTATAAATTATGAGTATAATTTTAAACTATAAATTATAATTAATTTATACATCAGGACTTTGAAAAATCATTTTTCATTAAGGAGTCACTGGAGTTGACTTGACTGGAGTGAAAAAGGCAGGGTGTTGGCTTTTTCACTTGTTTTTTTTTTTTTTTTTGTTCTTCTTTCAAGCTCTGATGTCAGGGCCGGTCCCTGGAGCTGTGTTCTGCAAGATCCACCCAAATCCCATCCACACATACAGCTGAAGACTTGCTGCAGGCAGCAAAGTCAGTGACAGAAAGGAAAGTCTGCTCCCACACTATGGCCTTGCATCCTTCAAAGCTCCGCGGCTTCCAATCAACAATCTTGAGGCCAGGCTTAAAGACAAAACACTTCAGTTTGCATGGGGTGTTTTTTCTTGGAAGGCACAGCATCCAAGCGCTGCATCTGGCTTCCCACTACCAGATTTGCTCTTGGAAATGATTTTCTCTGAATAAAACTGCAACTGAAATACTAATTACATCATAATTTTTAAAATTTGATCCTGTTCTAATCTTTGGTTTCACAGGTTTGGGGCTATTCCTAACCTTATCATTTACATTCTCATAACACTGAATTCTTTGTATTATTCCCCCATACAGCATCCCACACCACACGTTGGACCTTTGCTTTTGATCTTTCTTTGGCCCGGAATGCCCTTACCCCAGCCCTTATCTCTTTTCAAGTTTGACCGCAGGTGTCACCACCTATAGGGGCCTTCCTGAAATTTCCAGATCCTGCTATGCCCCCTTCCTCTCTGCTTTCTTTGGTTTTAGCATTACCATATTATATTTCATGGTCTCTAGGTATCTATCTCCTCCATCAGACTACAAGCAATTCCTTGAGAGCAGGAACCATGTCTTACTCATTTCTTGTCCACAGTTCCTGGCATAACGTCTTGGAGCTTGGAGAATAATCTCAGTAAATATTGATTGAAATGAATTGTGTTGCCAATAAACCATGATGCTATCACTCTGTCTGACCTTTTCCTGCATTCAAAGCTCCTGGAAATACCAGCAACATTTTAAATGACTGCATTTTAGCACTTCTGAGAATGTAATCTTTTGTTATTTCTCTTTCTTTTCAGGAACCTCTTTCCGAAGCTATAAAAGACAAAGGGAAGAGCCATGTCCATGATTGCAGATTTCTATGGTGGCAAGTCCATTCTCATTACTGGGGCCACAGGCTTCTTGGGCAAAGTGTTGATGGAGAAGCTATTTCGCACCAGCCCAGATCTGAGAGTCATTTACATCCTTGTGAGGCCCAAGGCTGGCCAGACCCTGCAGCAGAGGGTTTTCCAGATCCTAAATAGTAAGGTATGCCTTATGGGAAGAGCCTTAGGGCATGGTGACTCACTGCAATGTTCCCTTATAGCCCCAAACTGCAGGTGGGGGCCAGGATATCTGGGCAGGTAGAGGAAAGGAGACAAAACAAGATAGCAAGCAACAGCTCATGGAAATCTGTGGTGTTTTCCCATAGGAAGGGAAAGAGTGCTTAGACCCTGTCCAGAACAGGTGAACGGATAATCTATATTCTGCAAATTGCCGAGTAAGAATCAAAATGCTAAAGCTCGCAGAGTGGACTCGCCAGGCTTGAAATCCATCACAAGGTCATCCAAACTCTTCCCTAATTTTCATTTAAATTTAAGGTAGCTTTCCTCCAAATTTTTGGATAGTCTATTACATATTACATCATATCATATTATAAACAGATATGATTACTAAGTAGCCATGCAGTAATACTTTCAGTTGTCTAAAAGCCACAAGTTGTATACTTTATCTATGATAACTTGATATTTCTATTATCCCATTATATTTCTATTATCCTGTAAGTTCTTCTAAGGGAAAATGAAACATATGTGTGAATGAGCATTTGGGTATCAAACTCTCTCACTCCCCTCCCTCCAAAATATGAATGTCATCTCATGTCTTAATTTATAAATTTGAAGGCTTTCATCTCAAACATATTATCAATTTTTTGTCACTTTATACCTCTTACCCTCCAGCTTGCATTGTTTAGAATAATAACAACAATGACCTCCTAGGATAGCCATGGGAATTAATTTAAATGTACGTGTCTGGTTCGTAGACCCCTTTGGAAAGTACAAGGTCACTTAGGGTTGGCAAAAGGAAGATTTAAATAAGAAATTTTTTTTACAAAGTCTTCTTTCCAGTGTTTAGGCATGCTAACATCTATTGGAGCTGTGTATCTGATAGCACAGCACATTATAGACACTCCGTAAGCTTGATGATTACATTTTATCTTCTGGCACCAGCATGAGATTTTAGTATAAACCATCATCAGGAGAATCACAAAAGCCTCTCCTGTATCTCATAGCTTAACTCAGCAGTGGGACAAATAATAATAGCTGGCACTTACTGGGTACTTAGTACATGGCAGACACTATTCAAATGAGCCTTGCCTCATTGATTTTTCAACAACCCTGTGAAGTAAGAATTAATATCCAAATTTTACAGATGGATAAATGAGACCAGAAGTATTAACTTTCCAAAGGTCACCCAGTTAGTAAATGAGAGAGTCAGACTTCAGAAACCCACCCCCCAGTCTGGCTCTAAGGCAAGCACACTTGCCTATACCCTACACTGCCTGCATTGTAACTAATGGTTCTTAAGAATAAGAAAAAAAGGCTGATGTGGCATAAAACCAAAACTGAGAAGAAACTCTCAGATCCTTCTTCATACAGCTTGCTCAGTTGTACATCCCTAATGGACTGTTTTCATCATGTAGGAGACATGCCTCTTTAGCTTTGTAACCAGCTTATGAATTTCTAGATAAATATTTTGGCAGAGTATCTTGTGGTCAGCATAATTTTCGCCTATAGTTATATTCAATGCATTGTATTTGATAACACAGCAACAATTCTTTGGGTATGGAAATCTTGATTATACTATAAATAAGTTATTTGTGAAACCGGCTTGCAAATCTCTACCTGTTTCCACTATTGGGCTATTTACAACTGTCAGCTGTTGACTTTTATAAACAGTGGTCCTTAAACTGTGGTCTCCCAACCAGCAGCATCAATATCACCTGGGAACTATCGGTTGCTATCAGATGGTGCTTAAGAGCATGGGCTTCAGAGGCAGACTGACCTGGGTTTGAATCTCAGCACTGCTAATTATTAGCCGTGGGACAGTGGGCAAGATACATACTCTACTGAGCCTCAGTTTCCTTATCTGTAAAATGGGATAATAATATCTTGCTCACATACATTTATGGCAATCTTCGGATGAGGAGAGCTGGCTCTCCCTGAAGCTCTCTTCCAAGATCGATGAAACTTCTTTTTTGGAAACCCTCAGCAAAATTTTCCTTACATCTCATCAGCCTGGGTTAAGTTATATATCAACGTCCGAATCAACCTCTGTGGCCTGAGGTATGCCATGTACTGATTTGTTCAGAAACTTCAGATCTAAGCCAATCATTGGCCACCTGGAAATTCTCAATAATCTTACCCAGAATCTTAAATTAGGGATATAATCAATCATAATTTAATTAAGTTTATAGGGACACCCAAGCTGACATAGGGGTTAAAAAGGCAAAATAAAATTTCTCTGAGTTTTGTTAATGTAAAATATAAAATAATCAGCTTTGTATTTTAACTAATCCAAAACATACCCATAAATTTGTCATCTCCAATGCAGAGATAACTAAACTGGAGCTTGGTGGTATCTTAAAACCAAGAAAACTGCAGTCAGCAGCCATTTGCTAAATTCCTGGATGCTCAGGACTTTTCATTTCTAGTCATCAGCTGTCCTCCAGTTGTAGTTTTTAAAATTCTTCTCCTGCTGGGAAAACTGGACAGCTACATGTAAAAGAATGAAATTAGAACACTCCCTAACATCATACACAAAAATAAACTCAAAATGGATTAAAGACCTAAATGTAAGGCCAGACACTATAAAACTCTTAGAGGAAAACATAGGCAGAACACTCTATGACATAAACCACAGCAAGATCCTTTTTGACCCACCTCCTAGGAAAATGGAAATAAAAATAAAAATAAACAAATGGGACCTAATGAAACTTAAAAGCTTTTGCACAGCAAAGGAAACCATAAACAAGACGAAACAACAACACTCAGAATGGGAGAAAATATTTGCAAATAAAGCAACTGACAAAGGATTAATCTCCAAAATTTACCAGCAGCTCATGCAGCTCAATATCAAAAAAGCAAACAACTCAATCCAAAAATGGGCAGAAGACCTAAATAGACATTTATCCAGAGAAGATATACAGATTGCCAACAAACACATGAAAGGATGCTCAACATCAATAATCATTAGAGAAATGCAAATCAAAACTACAATGAGGTATCACCTCACACCAGTCAGAATGGCCATCATCAAAAAATCTACAAACAATAAATGCTGGAGAGGGTGTAGAGGAAAGGGAACCCTGTTGCACTGTTGGTGGGAATGTAAATTGATACAGCCACTATGGAGAACAGTATGGAGGTTCCTTTAAAAACTAAAAATAGAACTACCATGTGACCCAGCAATCCCACTACTGGGCATATACCCTGAGAAAACCATAATTCAAAAGGAGTCATGTACCACAATGTTCATTGCAGCACTATTTACAATAGCCAGGACATGGAAGCAACCTAAGTGTCCATCGAGAGATGAATGGATAAAGAAGATGTGGCACATATATATAATGGAATATTACTCAGCCATAAAAGAAACAAAATTGAGTTATTTGTAGTGAGGTGGATGGACCTAGAGTCTGTCATACAGAATGAAGTAAGTCAGAAAGAGAAAAACAAATACCGTATGCTAACACATATATATGGAATCTAAAAATAAATAAATAAAAATGGTTCTGAAGAACCTAGGGGCAGGACAGGAATAAAGACGTGAACCTAGAGAATGGACTTGAGGACCCAGGGAGGGGGAAGGGTAAGCTGGGACAAAGTGAGAGAGTGGCATGGACATATATACACTACCAAATGTAAAATAGATACCTAGTGGGAAGCAGCTGCATAGCACAGGGAGATCAACTCGGTGATTTGTGACCACCTAGACTGGTGGGATAGGGAGGGTGGGAAGGAGACACAAGAGGGAGGGGATATGGGGATATATGTATATGTATAGCTGATTCACTTTGTTATAAAGCAGAAACTAACACACCATTGTAAAGCAATTATACGCCAATAAAGATGTTTCAAAAAAAAAAAAAAAGATAGTCCTAATAGAATCAAATCCAGCATACAAAGTTAGCTTCCTGTGAGCATTCAGTCTCACCTACCTACCCCTTTGCTAAGCCTTCCTTCACATGGGCTCCGAAATTCAACCTCAGAGTAAACAGTATTTTTCTTTTGTCATTAAAAATCTTTCCTTTGCCTCAAAGAGACTTTGCTGTTACAGTAACACTATTGAAGATATGTCTAAATGAGCATTTTAAAAGGGAACAATTACTATAGCACCAAAATGCTCAAGACATTGAAATATGGACATTTCTTCTTAAGTCTCTATTTCTGGTTTTTGCAGCAAAGGCAATAATTATACTTCCATAAATTTTGACTTATGTGGTCAGATAGAAAGACAGTGCCTGGGCTTCTTCATAAAAATAGAATGATATAGTTTAATATTTTTGCAACGTTTCCTTTAAAAAGTGAAACTATTCCATATGAAATCTAGTTTTCCTCGATTTGGTTAGAATTTGGAGGGAAACGGTGCAAGTCGGTTATCCAAACATGTGGGTCCCCAAAACCAACTTTCCGACACAGGGTTATACTTAAAGGAATATACCCAGACAGCTTTGGTTTCCTAGTAATTCTGTCTGCTTTTATGCTTTCCTAATTTCAGATTCAGTGAGAAGAGTCTCAGGTTTGTCAAATAATACACCATTTGCTCAAAAGTATTTGATTTGCCGAAACCAATAACACATTTATTATCCCAATTTTTTCCCATTAATTTTTTAAACTAAGGCCTTTTCGTTATTTCTCTCATGTGTTCCCACTGTGTCTTCCACATCTGACACAGTGCTTGACACTCTGTAGGTAATCAACCAAATTTGTTTAATGAACAAGTTTAATGTACTCCAGTTCTTTAAGCCAGTCTTTACTTCTGTTGTATGACCACTCTCACTCTAGGTTCTTACTCAGAAGAGCTTTCCTGTCTGGGTAAGAGTTTCTTCTGGAAGGCCTCTGATTCTACAAATATTTATTAAATATCTTGTATGAATCAAGATCCAGTCTAGATTCTGCCATTGAACTTTATTTTGACATGATAGAGTGATTTAAATGCCTCCATGCCTTATTCCTAAGAAGGGCCTGATATTACTTTTACTCAGTACTTGCCTCCTGTCACACAAAACAATGCATGAATTCTAATCCACCTTAAGTAATACAGTGTGCTTGAAGGTAGATTAATGGTATCAGGTATGCGAGGCTTGGAAACTTTCTTTAAAACATAATGAATAAAAATGTTACCAGTTTGCCTTTGATTCCCACTGTGTCCCCAGGAAATATGGTCAAGAGAACATCTGTTCTATTGATATCTAGCTATCAAAATTCGTTCATCAGCTTCATTCCTTTCCTTTCACGGTATGGACAGCAACTACCTCTCACTTCCTGTTTCCATGCCTTCGGGGAGAGAGACAATTAAGTAGGAAATGCTTTGGAAAGAAAGTTATTTTTAATCCTTTGGCCACATAGAATTAAGAATCAGAACAGAGGATCAGTTTCCTCACATATGGCTAAGATCCTTAAGTATTTTCAGACCACTTAAAGGAACATATCAATTGAGGGAAAGGTATCTGAATTAATGGCCGATCCTTGAGGACTTTCTCACAAAGATAATTAAGGTGGCACTCTAAGAAAACAACCAGAGACACACATAAATAATGTGCAAATATATTTATTGAGCATGTTTACTTTTATCATGAGAAAAAAAACCCACTGTCTTTTGTAGTGAAAAACCAGAACAATAATCTTTTTCCAAAAGAATTTTCTAAATGCAATTACAATGAAGATGTTTTATTTTTATAGTGGGAGAAAAAACCCACTTTTTAAGATAGTAAATAAATAAGGCAGCAAAGCAATCACAAATTTCCAAAATTATGTCATCAGATATAAGTTCAGTTTACTTTTAGTTTTGAAACTTTATCAGAATTAAATAGTTTGACCAAAGTGAGAGAGTAGCATTGACATATATACACTACTAAATGTAAAACAGATAACTAGTGGGAAGCAAATTCATCACACGGGGAGATCAGCTCAGTGCTTTGTGACCACCTAGAGGGGTGGGATAGGGAGGGTGGGAGGGAGACGCAAGAGGGAGGAGATATGGGGATATATGTATACATATAGCTGATTCACTGTGTTATACAGCAGAAACTAATGCAACATTGTAAAGCAATTATACTCCAATAAAGATGTTAAAAAAATAAAATAAAAAATAAAAGTAAGACTCAAAAAAAAAAAGAAAGAAAGAAATACGATTCTAAGTCTATAAAATCGTTTTTAAGAAAACTCTCCTAATTTCTTTCACAAAATCTGAGAAGTTTCTACGGAGAATAAGCCAAATTTCCCATGTTGACGTGAACATGCTAACCGCAGACCCACTTGTGGGTCCCCAGGAATCCCAAGCTGACTGCTTGGTCTCTTATTATGAAAAATGTGCTCATTTAAGTATGAACCAACTAGCTTTCCAGGTAGCAGAAACAATTTTCAGTGGCGAAATTGATATTTATTTTGCTATCTAGAATGCGGCTTTGCTTAAAGACATGATTCTTCCCCACGACAAGAGATAATTAGTTGCAAATAAATCATTCAGTTATGAAGCTCAAAGTGTTGACAGCATTTTGAGGTTCTTCAGTGCCTTAAAGATGTGTTCCTTTTTACAACAGTCATGTCCCATTTATATCCATTTAGGTTCTTAAGTTGGTCATAATCTACTCTGAATAACTCTTTAAGAAAACATCAAGAAGACAATATCCATACTGAAAAATAAA
The DNA here is from genome assembly GCF_965194825.1 of Balaenoptera physalus. NCBI lineage: Eukaryota > Metazoa > Chordata > Mammalia > Artiodactyla > Balaenopteridae > Balaenoptera > Balaenoptera physalus. The sequence continues at coordinate 83,668,278 of NC_138892.1, read as the reverse complement.
ATCACAAGTAGTTGAATTTATATTAAGAGTGAGGTTGTTAATTAAGAGTGAGGTCAGAATCTAAAACAAAAAAAATTTTCGTTGAGAGAATACCGGAAATGGTTGGGCATTTCCTCTTAAGCTAGAGTAATCAGGTAAGGAAAGGGTTACAATGAGATTGTGCTGGGTTTAGAATGCAGCATCTGAGAAGACCAGCAAAATTCAAGGCTTCCAGGGAGGGACCATCCTGTATGATGTCACCAGGAAGCAGATTTATAAACAAAAGCAGAGCTTGGCAGGTTGCACTGGATATTTTAAGTCAACTTCTCTGGAAAAATGTGAATTACTCAATAAGCTCTCAGCTGCTCCTGAGATAAATCAACTTTAAAATACCCTGGAGAGTTTTGGGTAATGAATCATGCAGGGTCACACACGGGGCCCTCAGTTCACAGAACTGATTAGATTTAAGACAATGGAAGATAGCAACATTTTATGAAATAGTTTATTGAATCATTTTGCAAGACCATCACTGTCGGGTAGTTTTTAGAAGACATTAGATCCCTAAGAGGAAAAATAATGCGTTTAAACAAATTAACTTCCAACCAAATAACACCTGCAAAGAAAAGGCCAACACTCTGACATCACTGGAGTATTAAGAAGCACCCAGCAGAAAAGTTACTTTCATTTTATGTAAAAGTTCGTTGTTAATTTTCATAGACTCTTCTATAAGGAAGAAGAGCATTTTCATGTTTGGTTCAGGCTACCCTGTGTAAAAGCTGCTTGTCCACAACTTCCAAAAAAAGATGAATTTCTGATTGATATTAATGATTCTGTTAAATCTCCATATAAGGCAAAGGCAATTAGAACCAGAAGTTTGTATTTTAAATTCCCAAAGTCAGTTTTGTTCCATTACTACTTTTTTTTTTTAATTATTGTTATTATTATTATTTGGCTGTGTTGGGTCTTCGTTTCTGTGCGAGGGCTTTCTCTAGTTGTGGCAAGCGGGAGCCACTCGTCATCGCGGTGTGCGGGCCTCTCACTATCGCGGCCTCTCCCGTTGCAGAGCACAGGCTCCAGACACGCAGGCTCAGTAGTTGTGGCTCACGGGCCCAGTTGCTCCGCGGCATGTGGGATCCTCCCAGACCAGGGCTCAAACCCATGTCCCCTGCCTTGGCAGGCAGATTCTCAACAACTGCGCCCCCAGGGAAGCCCACTACTTTTTATTTTTCCTAAGAAACTAATGATCCCACAAAAAGCAAGAGGCTTTTATAAACTTGAGACAACTTGAGGGAATATTGCCAGGAATTAAAATTTCCCATGATTAACAAACACACACTTTTGAAAGAGTATAACTGATTCTCAGTTTGACAGATACTCAACTCAGATTAGTTGAAGCATGTTAAGCCTCTCCCCTGTGGGCCATTTCCTTCCTTTTAAGAAAAAAAAAAAAAAAAACACTTTTTAAATTGATTTTGTCCTGGGGATATTCTTTAAAGTCCCAGAAACAGAAATAATTTATTTCTCAATCTCTTGTTTTCTTTTACAATACCATTCACTAGTTAATTCAATCACTGACATGATTTCACATGTCCAACTTCTTTCCTTCTTTTTAAATTTCTTCCAATCACATCAAGTCTTTTTCTTAAAAGCTTCACATTGCCTGTACTGATTTCACTCAAAAAAGTCACCAAACCACAGGATTCAACATGACTCTTGTCAACTAATTGCCACTCGCCACTGGCACTTGCCAGCTACCTCTACAAGGATTAAATCATGTGCTGCTGCAGCTGCTGACTTTCAGCACATCCCTGAAAGGTGTTCAGGGTGGAGAGCTGAAATGAGGTACTCTGTGCTCTGGGAAAAACTGGCAGAACAGGTCTTCAGACAGTTAGATATTTTCAGGAGTCGATTTTATGAGCCCAATTCTTGTATCTCCTCATATCTAGAAAAACACTAAAATCCTTCATGGTGACATCTGTTCCTCATGACCAGCAGTAACCTTCACGAGACCAGCAGAAACCTTCTACAAAAAATATGTGCTTGAAGGGGAGCTTCAAGATGGCGGAAGAGTAAGACGTGGAGATCACTTTCCTCCCCACAAATACATCAGAAACACATCTACATGTGAAACAACTCTTACAGAACACCTACTGAACGCTGGCAAAAGACATCAGACCTCCAAAAAGGCAAGAAACTCCCCACGTACCTGGGTAGGGCAAAAGAAAAAAGAAAAAACAGAGACAAAAGAATAAGGACGGGACCTGTGCCAGTGGGAGGGAGCTGTGAAGGAGGAAAGGTTTCCGCACACTAGGAAGCCCCGTCGTGGGCAGAGACTGCAGGTGGCGGAGGGGGGAAGCTTCAGAGCCACGGAGGAGAGCGCAGCCACAGGGGTGCAGAGGGCAAAGCAGAGAGATTCCTGCACAGAGGATCGGTGCCAACCAGCACTCACCAGCCCGGGAGGCTTGTCTGCTCACCCGCCGGGGCGGGCGGGGGCTCAGAGCTGAGGCTTGGGCTTCGGTCGGATCGCAGGGAGAGGAGTGGGGTTGGCAGCGTGAACACAGCCTGAAGGGGTTAGTGCGCCACAGCCAGCCAGGAGGGAGTCCGGGAAAAGCTCTGGAACTGCCAAAGAGGCAAGAGACTTTTTCTTGCCTCTTTGTTTCCTGGTGCGCGAGGAGAGGGGATTCAGAGCGTCGCCTAAATGAGCTCCAGAGATGGGCACGAGCCGCGGCTATCAGCGCGGACCCCAGAGACGGATATGAGACGCTAAGGCTGCTGCTGCAGCCACCAAGAAGCCTGTGTGCGAGCACAGGTCACTATCCACACCGCCCCTCCTGGGAGCCTGTGCAGCCCGCCACTGCCAGGGTCCCGCGATCCAGGGACAACTTCCCTGGGAGAACGCATGGCGTGCCTCAGGCTGGTGCAACGTCACGCCAGCCTCTGCTGCCACAGGCTCGCCCCGCATCCGTACCCCTCCCTTCCCCTGACCTGAGTGAGCCAGATCCCCTGAATCAGCTGCTCTTTAACCCCGTCCTGTCTGAGTGAAGAACAGACGCCCTCAGGTGACCTACACACAGAGGCGGGTCCAAATCTAAAGCTGAACCCTGGGAGCTGTGCTAACAAAGAAGAGAAAGGGAAATCTCTCCCAGCAGCCTCAGAAGCAGCGGATTAAAGCTCCACAAACAACTTGATGTACCTGCATCTGTGGAATACCTGAACAGACAACGAATCATCCCAAATTGAGGAGGTGGACTTTGGGAGCAAGATATATTATTTTTTCCCCTTTTCCTCTTTTTGTGAGTGTGTATGTGTATGCTTCTGTGTGTGATTTTGTCTGTATAGCTTTGCTTTTACCATTTGTCCTAGGGTTCTGTCTGTCCTTTTTTTTGTCTTTGTTTTTTTAGTATACATTTTAGCGCTTGTTATCATTGGTGGATTTGTTTTTTGGTTTGGTTACTCTCTTCTTTCTTTTTTCTTTTTTTTTTTTAATTACTTAAAAAAAAGTTTTCAAATAATTTTTTATTTTAATAACTTTATTTTATTTTATTTTATCTTCTTCTTTCTTTCTTTCTTTCTTTTTCTCCCTTTTATTGTGCACCATGTGGATGACAGGCTCTCGGTGCTCCAGCCAGGCGTCAGGGCTGTGCCTCTGAGGTGGGAGAGCCAAGTTCAGGACACTGGTCCACAAGACACCTCCCAGCTCCACATAATATCAAATGGCAAAAATCTCCCAGAGATCTCCATCTCAATGCCAAGACCCAGCTCCACTCAACGACCAGCAAGCTCCAGTGTTGGACACCCTATGCCAAACAACTAGCAAGACAGGAGCACAACACCACCCATTAACAGAGAGGCTGCCTAAAATCATAATAAGGCCACAGACACCCCAAAACACACCACCACACGTGGACCTGCCCACCAGAAAGACAAGATCCAGCCTGATCCACCAAAACACAGGCACCAGTCTCCTCCACCAGGAAGCCTACACAACCCACTGAACCAACCTTACCCACTGGGGGCAGACACCAAAAACAACAGGAACTACGAACCTGCAGCCTGTGAAAAGGAGACCACAAACACAGTAAGTTAAGCAAAATGAGAAGACAGAGAAACACACAGCAGATGAAGGAGCAAGGCAAAAACCAACCAGGCCTAACAAATGAAGAGGAAATAGGCAGTCTACCTGAAAAAGAATTCAGAATAATGATAGTAAAGATGATCCAAAATCTTGGAAATAGAATGGAGAAAATACAAGAAACGTTTAACAAGGATCTAGAAGAACTAAAGACCAAAACAAACAGTGATAAACAACAAAATGAATGAAATTAAAAATTCTCTAGAAGGGAACAATAGCAGAATAAGTGAGGCAGAAGAACGGATAAGTGACCTGGAAGATAAAATAGTGGAAATAACTACTGCAGAGCAGAATAAAGAAAAAAGAATAGAAGCAAGTGAGAGCAGTCTCAGAGACCTCTGGGACAACATTAAGCGCACCAACATTCGAATTATAGGGGTCCCAGGAGAAGAAGAGGAAAAGAAATGGACTGAGAAAATATTTAAAGAGATTATAGTTGAATACTTCGCTAATATGGGAAAGGAAATCGTTAATCAAGTCTAGGAAGTACAGAGAGTCCCATACAGGATAAATCCAAGGAGAAACATGCCAAGACACATATTAATCAAACTATCAAAAACTAAATACAAAGAAAAAATATTAAAAGCAGCAAGGGAAAAACAACAAATAACACACAAGGGAATCCCCATAAGGTTAACAGCTGATCTTTCAGCAGAAACTCTCCAAGCTCGAAGGGAGTGCCAGGACATATTTAAAGTGATGAAGGGGAAAAAGCTACAACCAAGATTACTCTACCCAGCAAGGATCTCATTCACATTTGACAGAGAAATTAAAAACTTTACAGACAGGCAAAAGATAAGAGAATTCGGAACCATCAAACCAGCTTTACAACAAATGCTAAAGGAACTTCTCTAGGCAGGAACACAAGAGAAGGAAAAGGTCTACAATAACAAACCCAAAACCATTAAGAAAATGGTAATAGGAACATACATATCGATAATTACCTTAAATGTAAATGGATTCAATGCTCCCACCAAAAGACATAAACTGGCTGAATGGATACAAAAACAAGACCCGTATATATGCTGTCTACAAGAGACCCACTTCACACCTAGGGACACATACAGACTGAAAGTGAGGGGATGGAAAAAGAAATTCCATGCAAATGGAAATCAAAAGAAAGCTGTAGTAGCAATTCTCATATCACACAAAATAGACTTTAAAACAAAGAATATTACAAGAGACAAGGACACTATATAATGATCAAGGGATCAATTCAAGAAGAAGATATAACAATTGTAAATATTTATGCACCCAACATAGGAGCACCTCAATACATAAGGCAAATACTAACAGCCATAAAAGGGGAAATTGACAGTAACACAATCATAGTAGGGGACGTTAACACCCCACTTTCACCAATGGACAGATCATCCAAAATGAAAATAAATAAGGACACACAAGCTTTAAATGATACATTAAACAAGATGGACTTAATTGATATTTATAGGACAATTCCATCCATAAACAACAGAATACACTTTCTTCTCAAGTGCTCATGGAACATTCTCCAGGATAGATCATATCTTGGGTCACAAATCAAGCCTTGGTAAATTTAAGAAAATTGAAATCATACCAAGTGTCTTTTCCGACCACAATGCTATAAGAGTAGATATCAATTACAGGAAAAAATCTGTAAAAAATACAAACACATGGAGGCTAAATAATGCACTGCTTAATAACCAAGAGATCACTGAAGAAACCAAAGAGGAAATCAAAAACTACCTAGAAACAAATGACAGTGAAAACACAATGACCCAAAACCTATGGGATGCAGCAAAAGCAGTTCTAAGGGGGAAGTTTATAGCAATACAATCCTACCTTAAGAAACAAGGAACATCTCAAATAAACAACCTAAACTTACACCTAAAGCAATTAGAGAAAGAAGAACAAAAAAACCCCAAAGTTTGCAGAAGGAAAGAAATAATAAATATCACATTAGAAATGAATGAAAAAGAAATGAAGAAAATGATAGCAAAGATCAATAAATCTAAAAGCTGGTTCTTTGAGAAGATAAACAAAATCAATAAACCATTAGCCAGACTCATCAAGAAAAAGAGGGAGAAGACTCAAATCAATAGAATTAGAAATGAAAAAGGAGAAGTAACAACTGACACTGCAGAAATACAAAGAATCATGAGAGATTACTACAAGTAACTCTATGCCAATAAAATGGACAACCTGGAAGAAATGGACAAATTCTTAGAGATGCACAACCTTCCGAGACTGAACCAGGAAGAAATAGGAAATATGAACAGACCAATCACAAGCAGTGAAATTGAAAGTGTGATTAAAAATCTTCCAACAAACAAAAGCCCAGGACCAGATGGCTTCACAGGCGATTTGTATAAAATATTTAGAGAAGAGCTAACACCTATCCTTCTCAAGCTCTTCCAAAATATAGCAGAGGGAGGAACACTCCCAAACTCATTGTACGAGGCCACCATCCCCCTGATAACCAAAACCAGACAAAGATGTCACAAAGAAAGAAAACTACAGGCCAGTATCACTGATGAACATAGATGCAAAAATCCTCAACAAAATACTGGCAAACAGAATCCAACAGCACATTAAAAGGATCATACACCATGATTAAGTGAGCTTTATCCCAGGAATGCAAGGATTCTTCAATATAAGCAAATCAATCAGTGTGATACACCATATTAACAAATTGAAGGAGAAAAACCATATGATGATCTCAATAGATGCAGAGAAAGCTTTTGACAAAATTCAACACCCATTTATGATAAAAACCTTCCAGAAAGTAGGCATAGAGGGAACTTACCTCAACATAATAAAGGCCATATATGACAAACCCACAGCCAACATCGTGCTCAATGGTGAAAAACTGAAACCATTTCCACAAAGAACAGGAACAAGACAAGGTTGTCCACTCTCACCACTATTTTTCAAAATAGTTTTGGAAGTTTTAGCCACCGCAATCAGAGAAGAAAAAGAAATAAAACGAATCCAAATTGGAAAAGAAGAAATAAAGCTGTCACTGTTTGCAGATGACATGATACTATACATAGAGAATCCTAAAGATGCTACCAGAAAACTACTAGAGCTAATCAATGAATTTGGTAAAGTAGCAGGGTAGAAAATTAATGCACAGAAATCTCGTGCATTCTTATAAACTAATGATGAAAAATCTGAAAGTGAAATTAAGAAAACACTCCCATTTACCATTGCAACAAAAAGAATAAAATATCTAGGAATAAACCTACCTAAGGAGACAAAAGACCTGTATGCAGAAAATTATAAGACATTGATGAAAGAAATTAAAGATGATACAAATAGATGGAGAGATATAACATGTTCTTGGATTGGAAGACTCAACATTGTGAAAATGTCTATACTACCCATAGCAATGTACAGATTCAATGCAATCCCTATCAAACTACCAATGGCATTTTTCACAGAACTAGAACAAAAAATTTCACAATTTGTATGGAAACACAAAAGACCCCGAATAGCCAAAGGAATCTTGGGAAAGAAAACCGGAGCTGGAGGAATCAGGCTGCTTGACTTCAGACTATACTACAAAGCTACAATAATCAAGACAGTATGGTACTGGCACAAAAACAGAAATATAGATCAATGGAACAGGATAGAAAGCCCAGAGATAAACCCATGCACATATGGTCATGTTATCTTTGATAAAGGAAGCAAGAATATACAGTGGAGAAAAGACAGCCTCTTCAATACGTGGTGCTGGGAAAACTGGACAGCTACATGTACAAGAATGAAAGTAGAACATTCCCTGAGACCATACACAAAAATAAGCTCAAAATGGATTAAAGACCTAAATGTAAGGCCAGACACTATTAAACTCTTAGAGGAAAACACAGAACACTCCATGACATAAATCACAGCAAGATCCTTTTTGACCCACCTCCTAGAAAAATGGAAATAAAAACAAAAATAAACAAATGGGACCTAATGAAACTTAAAAGCTTTTGCACAGCAAAGGAATCCATAAACAAGACAAAAAGATAGCCCTCAGAATGGGAGAAAATATTTGCAAATGAAGCAACTGACAAGGGATTAATCTCTGAAATTTACAAGCAGCACATGCAGATCAATATCAGGAGAACAAACGGCCCAATCCAAAAATGGGCAGAAGACCTGGGTGGACATTTCTCCAAAGAAGATATACAGATTGCCAACAAATACATGAAAGAATGCTCAACATCATTGATCATTAGAGAAATGCAAATCAAAACTACAATGAGATATCATCTCACACTGGTCAGAATGGCCATCATCAAAAAATCTACAAACAATAAATGCTGAAGAGGGTGTGGAGAAAGGGGATCCCTCTTGCACTGTTGGTGGGAATGTAAATTGATGCAGCCACTGTGGAAAACCGTATGGAGGTTCCTTGAAAATGTAGAAATGGAACTACCATGCGACCCAGCAATCCCACTGCTGGGCATATACCTTGACAAAACCATAATTCGGAAAGGGTCATGCACCACAATGTTCATTGCAGCTCTATTTACAATAGCCAGGACATGGAAACAACCTAAGTGTCCATCGACAGATGAATGGATAAAGAAAATGTGGCACATATATACAATGGAATATTACTCAGCCATAAAAAGAAACGAAATTGAGTTTTTTGTGGTGAGGTGGATGGACCTATAGTCTGTCATACAGAGTGAAGTAAGTCAGAGAGAGAAAGACAAATACCATATTCTGACACATATATATGGAATCTAAAAAACAAAAAAAACAAAATGGTCATGGGGAACCTAGGGGCAAGACAGGAATAAAGACTCAGACCTACTAGAGGTGGACTTGAGGATACGGGGAGGGGGAAGGGTAAGCTGGGACAGAGTGAGAGAGTGGCACGGACATATATATACTATCAAATGTAAAATAGATAGCTAGTGGGAAGCAGTTGCATAGCACAGGGAAATCAGCTCAGTGCTTTGTGACCACCTAGAGGGGTGGGATATGGAGGGTGGGAGGGAGGGAGACGCAAGAGGGAAGAGATATGGGGATATATGTATATGTATAACTGATTCACTTTGTTATAAAGCAGAAACTAACACACCATTGTAAAGCAATTATACTCCAATAAAGATGTTAAATATATATACATATATATATACACACACACACACACACACACACATATATATATATATATATATATACTTGATTGCATGTACTCCCCCTTCACCAAAATCGCAATCACATATATACTGACCTTCCCCCCTACCTCTTTGGAGCAGTTTCTCAGAACTATCTGAGGTGCTGTCTACTGGGCTTCAGTCCTCATTTTGCCCCAAATAAAACTTAACTCTCAGCTCTCACTTTGTGTATTTTTTTTTAAGTCAACACTCTGGAATATATTCGGTTTTCAGAGGTATCAGGATCACATGGTATAATCAGAAACCTTGGGATGACGCACAAATACACACAGATACACACATCGCTGTCTGATTAGCAGCTTTTGAAAATGGAGTATTTCTGTGGAAGCAGAAAGGAAGTTTTCCTATTATTAGAAACATACTAAGTGGGAGCCACTATGCTAGGCATCTGACTTTTATTACCCTATTTAATCCTCACAAAACTCTGTGGTATGCCTTATTGCTACCTCACAGATGAGAAATTACTCCAAGAAAGTTGTCACCTATCAAAGGAAGTACCAAGGTAGTGAAAAAGCAGACTGTAAATGCAGTTCTCTTATCTCCAAAGCCCATGTTTTCCCCCCTGAATTGCATTGCTACCCCTAGGAAATTGCTTCCTCTAACCAGGTACTTATTCTCAAAGAACTCTGTGAAACAGGCCTTTGGCATGGGAACAGAGCATTAACAAGATGATGAACTGTGTCACCTCTAGCATTTATTATAGATTCTTATGTAAAGTGAACTATAATTTTGTTAAATGCAAAATTGTTTTCAAGAATAGCAGAATATGTATAATATACAGGAAAGTTGTTAATAGAGTAATTCCTAAGGGTTCTCATCACAAGGAGAACATTTTTTCCTTTTTTTCATTCTTTTCTTTTTATTGTATCTATATGAGAAGATGGATGTTAGCTGAACCTATTGTGGTAATCATTTCACAATATATGTAAATCAAACCATCATGCTGTACCTCTTAAGCTTATACAATCATGTATTCCAATTATTTCTCAATAAAACTGGAGGGAAAAAAAGTAGAAATAAAAAAGAATAGCAGAATATATGCTGAATTATTAGTTCTCTGAGATCACAGAATGAGACAGTCTTTTGACTGACATTTTAGATAAATATGCAGATAAAGATACGGAGGCCCCGTGAGGTGAGTAACTTACCCCAGTCACACAGTTAATAAATGGCAGAACTATGATTCAAACCCTAGCCTTCCTGACTCCAAAGAGCCTGGGATCTTTCTAATACACCAATGGTTCACACCTTCAGTGTGTATCAGACTCATTATAGAGCTTGTACAAACTCCAGGTGCCCAAGCTTCAACTCAGAACTCAGTCAGAATCTCTAGGGTCAGTACATCTGGGTTTTTTGGGTTTTTTATCTTTTTAAACAACTTCTCAAGCAACCCTACTGTATGCAAAAATTTGACAATCTAGTACTACACCAGACTGCTTTATGGTCCTATAGAGTGGTCCTCACTAAAGCAGTAAGAACTTCTAGGTTAATCCTTCATATCTTACGGAAGTTAGTAGTGAACTAGCAAAATCCTAACGTTTTGTGAATTTTGTGAATCTTTACATTAGGTATGATGGTTTTTTGCCTTAATTTACATGCACTTATTTGTATTTAATTGTTCTCAACTTAGATTATATATAGCCTTTCTTAATGTCTTTCTTGTTCAAGAGCTAACTTGCAAAATTCGTTGATTTGCTTTCACTCAGCACTCTAAAATTTCTATGATAAATGTTACAGGCTCTCTTTTTCATTGGGATGCCAAATATTCCATAGAGATTGCACTTTAGTTTAAGGGACCTAACTTTTTTTTTCACAAAATAAAAATACTAAGCAAATTTTGGTGGGTTATTGTGACTAAATAATATAATTATATTTGAAGAGAGGGAATCAGTAGACTGAATAAAGATCAAAGACTCTCATGATTAGAAAGGAATGATTACATTTAATAGTCTTCAGGAGGTAGTGACTCCTAGATGCCTCACAAGTTAGGTCATGTGGATAACAAATTGACTGTAGAAGTCCAAGTGCACGGCCTGAACATTGTTTCAAAAGCATTATATAAATGTCATGCCCTCCACTCCTTGCCCAATTCCTGCTTCTAATAAAAATGCAGTCTTAGTCTCTGGCCACAGAAGTCATACCTAAGGAGTTTATTGAATCCAAAAAGTTCTCTTTCTGTCAATATTCTTACTTAGGATTTTCAAAGTTTCTCTCTTGCCTCTGAGCTATAAGTAACTATTGCCATAATAGTCTCTCATGTTTAAAAAATAAATTGAAAGAGAGAGAAATACTTGCCTGTATAATGTCAAATTAATGGAACACTCCTAAACTTTCCAAGAAAAATGTATTGCTTTGTTATCAGTTTGAAATGCTTAGATCACCTCACAGCTGTTATCTTTCAGTGACCACAGAAATGTGTCTTCCTCCTGTCAAGAACATGGTTTCCTAAAATGGAAAAGCAGCAGTCTTGAGTGTTCAAAAATAGCAAGTAGTTATTCAACGCTTTACCATCTCAGTCCTATGCCATTAAATAATATATGAGAAGGAAGATGATAAACTCTTAGAATCTAAAATAATTATATTAAGTTCTTTATTGGTGGGCCTTCACTGAAATTTTTGAAATTTTATTTTTTCTTAACTCATTTTTATTCCACGTATTTTTTCTTGCCTTTAATAAATGTCTTATCCAAAAAAAAAAAAACAACTTTCAGAAGGGCTGGTATCTATTGAGGATCCATTTGCATCATTTCATCTGTCGTTTAGTCTTGTCATTATTACAAAAGAAAAGGGTCTGCTCTGAGCCTTTCCATGCCCCCCCACACCTTGGCAGTTAATACAGAGGACTCAAGGGAACACTTTGTGTCTTCTTTTAGCAGTAGTTACTTGCTGTCTTTTATCCCACCAATACAAAAGAGCTGGTAACCAATTTCAGGAATCAAGCTCCCATTTATGGTTCTATTAGTATTCTTACAGTAATTAATTTCAATTTAACAAGCAAAATTTGAGTCGTTTCAATGAACTGGGTGCTGTCAAGCATAAAGAGATATAAGAGAATCAAGGAGTTTACAAGCCAGAGGGTGAAATTTAAGCCCAGAATTTTAAAATGGACATGAATTTTTGAAGTCACTGTTTCTCTAAGTATGGACCTGGACCATCAGACCTATCTGTGGAGATGGTTAAGAAATACAACTCTTGGGTTACATATCAAAACTACTGAGTCAAGATCTCTGAGCGTGGAGTAAGGACATCTTTTTAATTGGTCCCTAGATCTGAGTCAAGATCTCTGAGGGTGGAGTAAGGACATCATTTTTAATTGGTCCCTAGATTTTTCTTATACCAACACAGTTTGAAAACCACTGATGTCTTGTAACTGCCCTGGGCAGTTAAAAAGGGAAATGAGTCATACACAATTGTTCATCAGTTATTTAACAATCCAACTAGAGAAGTTCTCATCTTGGGTTCAGTTAAAATCAACTATGAAACGATGTGAAATGCAAACTCCTGGGCATGCCCCAGTGATTTCTTACTTGGTGATTATGGAATGGGGTCCAGGAATATACATATTTAAGATGCATACTAGTGATTTCTCTTTTATTTATTTATTTATTTATTTATTTATTTATTTATGGCTGCGTTGGTTCTTCTTCCATACTAGTGATTTCAATGCAGTTCACTTGGGGGATAACACTTTGAAAGGCACTGACCTGTTACATGGCAGTTTGCTGTAATCTCTAGCACTCTATTTAGGATGTACCAACATTTAAGGAGTATTATTTTGTTAGAAGCTACAGCTGTAGGCTGAGATTCCAGACAAAGCAAGTCATATTATTAGGCCTGGCTAATATAGTACAATGAGACCCTAATTTAGCACTGTGGTTTGAGTTGATGCAGCCAATTCATTTATTTATTTCAGCTGATTGTAATCAATACCAACTAGATCAGAAAACTTAAACTTCTTTTTAAATTATACTGTGTTTACTCAGATATCCCCTCTCATTTGAAAATATAAATCCATAAATAGGATGTAGATTGGGACATTATTTCCCAAAATAGTAATTATCTCCTAAAATAGTAATGCTGTAAATGTATCTTGGTGCCGTTCAACATTGCACAGGTGGTCTGAAAGTACAATACAGTATAACAATATCCTCTGCCTTTTTTTTTTTTTTTTTTTTTTTACGTCCGGGGTGCGGTGACGCCTCGGCCATGGCCACCGCCGCCTCCTCCGCGCCGCCCGCCCCCCCCGCGCGGCACCCCTATCCTCTGCCTTTTAAAGTCATAAAAACCAAAGGCAACAGAAAACCTGTGTATGGCAGCTTACATCATCTGTGAGCAGCCCCATTGCCAGAAGGGTGGACACACATCATTTTCCACGTCTTGCTCTCAAGCAGCCAGAAGTCATCACAGGCCAAAGTCAGACTCCACAGAACCTTAAACAGAGTTCTTGTGAATAAAATCTATCATGACTCAAAAAAGAGCCTTCTACAAATGCAGTTATTAAAAAGGGGGGTAATTGTACAAATGTTACATAAATTTATCCAAAAATATCCTACCTGTGTAACACAAACTACAAAGGAAAACATTTGACTGGGGAAAGCAAATACTAGCATGCTTATGATCCATTATGCCTGGAAAGCTATTAAATGTCTTTCTGAAAGAACCAGAATAACCTTTTTTGAGAATGTCCCTCAGATACTTTTCAATCCCAGATGTCAAAAAAGCATTGAGGATTGACCTAACTTCTGAATTATTTTCAGAATTATAGTAACACTTATTAAAAAGGCCGATCTTATAGTGCAGGAAAATCGTAGAAGTATATTATCTTGTCAGGTCAGTACATGGATTTTATTCCCTTCCCTAGTTGGCTTCATTAAATTTCCATGTTCCTCTGAACATGGTCTTGCCTGATACAAATGAGACATGATTTCTCTGAATACCTGAGATCAACTTCTTATTACCCGACAGAAAAGCCTCGGGTAGCTCTCTCATGGGGAGGAGAAGCCTTCTGCTCAGGATCAAGCAACAGATGAAAACATTCTTTTGGGGTTAAAAGGGAGAAAAGGATTGTTCGTCTCCACTACTATATTACTATTAAAAACGTGGACTAATTTTCTCTGCTCTTAACCTTTCTAAACATTTAACCTTACTTTTCTCATCCTCACTGTTAACGTACCATACCAGTACTACGATAAAATTTTATTTTATCAAAGTAGGTTGGAACCAAGATCATTTCATTAAAATTGTTATTTTCTGAGAAAATGGAAAATACAAATTTAATCTGAGAACTTCTGTGTGGAGGGGAACGTAGAGACTCTGTTTCATCTGAATAATTGTAATAAAAGCTAAAACTTCCAGTGCTCTTTCCTTTTCCCTGTATAGATAATTTAGAACATTAAAAAATCAATTAAAATCTTATAAAAAGTATATGAGCTCATGTAATCCTCTTACTAGACAATAACTGCCATTTATATTAGAATGAGATTATATAAAATTTTTGTTTTACCCATTACAAGTTTTAATTTGTTTTTTTCTAATTATCTTTGTGCTTCTAAGACATCTTGTTAATCTGGTACAATTAACCAAGTTGTTTTGAACCTGTGCTCATGAGACCTTCTTAAAGGCTGGTGATTTTGCTCGTAATTTGTCAAGGCTGTGTAAAGGCTGGTAATTTTGCACTGAAAACAATATTTCCCAGGCAGAAATGGAAACAATCATCATGTATAAACCTGAAGCTGCCCTGGATGGGAAGAGAGGATGGCACAGGATACGGATGACTTACTACCCCTCCTTCACCCTGCAGGAAAAGTCCAAAATACACTCCTTACTGGTTATTGGAACTGACTTTTTCAAATTTTATCAAATTAAGAGGAGCAGGAATTATACTAAACTGACCTTGAACTGCATGCAATACAGCAAATGGTTGAGTCATATTATTACAACTAAAACCAGTTTTTGAGAATTATAATGAAACAAGTCAGTGAAAATAAGAACAGTGTGATGGTGATGATGATCTTTGATGATTTATATTTATATTTTAGCTGTTTGAAAAAGTCAAAGAAGTTTGTCCAAATGTGCATGAGAAGATCCGAGCTATTTCTGCAGATCTCAATCAGAATGACTTTGCCATCAGCAAGGAGGACATGCAGGAGCTTCTTTCCTACACAAACATCATCTTCCACTGTGCGGCTACTGTGCGCTTTGATGACCACCTGAGGTACATCCCCATTCCCCTCTCATGACTTGTATTATACATGTGTGTGCACGCGTATGTGTGTAAGTTTCGCTATGATTTCCATTTTATTTTATTTTATTAATATTTATTTATTTATTTTTATTCTTGGCTGCGTCGGGTCTTAGTTGCAGCTCACGGGCTCTTTGTTGCGGCACGAGGGCTTCTCTCTAGTTGTGGTGTATGGGATTTCTCTTCTCTAGTTGTGGCATGCGGGTTTTCTCTCTAGTTGTGGCACGCGGGCTCCAGAGTGCATGGGCTCAGAAGCTGTGGCACACGGGCTTAGTTGCCCGGCAACATGTGGGATCTTAGTTCCCAGACCAGGGATCGAACCCATGTCCCCTGAATTGGAAGGCAAATTCTTTACCACTGGACCACCAGGGAAGTCCCTATGGTTTCTTTTTTTAAAAAAAAGAGATATTCTCAATGAAAAAAAAAAATACAAAGGAGTAAAACTTCTCCAAAATCTTACCATCCAGAGTTAACCATTTAATATTGTGAAGACCATCCATTTCAGCTTCTTTTTTTAAAAAATATATTTATTTATTTATTTTTGGCTGTGTTGGGTCTTTGTTGCTGCGCACGGGCTTTCTCTAGTTGCGGCGAGCAGGGGCTACTCTTTGTTGCGACGAGCAGGCTTCTTATTGTGGTGGCTTCTCTTGTTGCGGAGCACGGCCTCTAGGTGCGCGGGCCTCAGTAGTTGTGGCTTGCGGGCTTTAGAGCGCAGGCTCAGTAGTTGTGGCTCACGGGCTTAGTTGCTCCGCAGCATGTGGGATCTTCCTGGACCAGGGATCAAACCCTTGTCCCCTGTATGGCAGGCAGATTCTTAACCACTGCACCACCAGAGAAGTCCCTCAGCTTTTCTTTGTACATCCATAATAGAATAGATTTATGTTCAGTTTCACCAAAAAAAATGGCATCACATTGAGAATTATGGTTTTTGCAACCTGTTCAATTTTATTTTTGGATATCTTTCCTTGTCAATTGATATTCTATTATAATTTGTAACGACTACATGACATTCCATTGTACATGTATACAATATACTCAACCAGTTCTGTATTGATGGATGTTTTTTAGAGTGTTCTAGCTTTTCACTATTACAAACAGCTCTGCAGTGAACATCTGTGTAGAATACATTTTTTTCCCTTTGGGTAAATTCCCAGAAGTAGAATTGTTAGACACATACTAGATGTGTCCAGGTTATGAACAGTTTATATTTTGTTACATAATGCTAAGTTGTTTCCCAAAAAGGTGGTATTAATTTACGCTGTTCTTGTGCATATGAATGCTCATTTCTAACACCCACAACAGTACCATATTATAATTCTTTAATTCTTTTTATCATTGTCAATATTATAATGCAAATAGCATTGCATATTTTGATTTCTGTTTCTTTGCTAATCAGAAAGGTTGAAGATGTTTACATGCTGATTGGCATTTTATTCTTTTGTGAAATGCCTGTTTATGTTCTTCACCTATTTTTCTCTTGAAACATTTTTTTCTTGTCAGTTTTAGGACTTCTTGGAAGATTTAGCATATTAACTCTTTGTCTTTTATAAGGCTCAAAATATTTTAACAGTTTATCATTTGTCCTCAGCTCTATTTTATTATTTACACAGTTTTTCATAATTTCTTCCAGTATTTTTATTGTTTTATTTTTACACTTAAATCTTTGACCCATTTAAAATTTATTTAGCTATAAAGAATAATAGTCAGGAAAATTCCATAAAAAGAAGAGCGATGTAGGTGTGAATGTACAGTATTTTTTTATTACCAAAAGGTGGTTATTCTTTAAACAACATTTATTAAATGATTTCTTTTCACTTTTTGTTTGAAAGGAAACTCTCATAGGATATTAAATTCCTATTTCTGAACTCTTTTATTCCATTAATTAGGCTTTGTCTTCCAGTACCACAGTACTTTAATGACTACGATTCTTATTTTATTAAGCAACTATACACACATTTTTCTCTTTTTATAGAATTTTCCTGACTATTCTCACCTCTTGATTAAACTTAGAATAAATTTGCCAAGTTTTTTCAAGGGTTGGGAGTTTGATCGAGATTACCTTGAATATGCAGATTGATTTAAAAAAACCACATATTTAAAACATTGACTCTTCCTATCCAAGAACAATATATGTCTCTGTTTATTCAGTTTTTCTGTTATGAACCTTAATGAAGTTTTATCATTTTCTTCATATAAAGTCTATTCATTTATTATTAATTTGATATATGTTTTAAATGTTCTTTTTTGAATATGTGTCTTTCTTCCATTATAGTCTCTAATTTTTGTTTCTATATAGGAAAGCTAGTGATTTTTTATATAACTTTTATAAGTGGACACCTTACTGAATTATGTTATTGTTCATTCCAGTTTTTTCAGCTGCTCCTGTTTGTTTTCCAGATATACAATTATATAATCTGATAGTCATTTCTGGATTGCCTTTTCAGTGTTTGTACTTATTAATTAATTTTATTTTCCTCTCTAATTATAAGGCTGGAACTTCAGAGCAGTGTTAAGCAGTAGTGATTGTTGGCATTCTTCTTGGCCCGACTTTAAAATCAGTGCTCCTTACTTTTCACCATTAAGCATGACACAGGCTAGCAAATTAAAATATACATTTTTAAATCATTTTCTTCCTCTTTTAGTGAATTTATAAAAATTGAATTGGAAATGGATATTGAATGTCATTTTTAAACTTTCCAAAAAAATATATATATATACATGATGATGTATTTTTTTTCTCTTTTTGAGTTAGATTAATAGGTTTCCTGATTTTGTATGAAACATGTATTTCTAGAAAGAACTATTTCATTGTCATCACATGTTTATATAGCTTTGTATTCTATTAGGTAAAATTCAGGATTTTGACATCAGTTTTTTTTATTGAAGTAAACTTGATTTACAATGTTGTGCTAATTTCTGCTGTATAGCAAAGTGATTCAGTTATACATATATATACGTTCGTTTTTATATTCTTTTCCATTATGGTTTATCACAAGATATTGAATATAGTTCCCTGTGCTCTACAATAGGACCTTGTTGTTTATCCATCCTGTATATAATAGCTTGCATCTGCTAATCGCAACTCCCAATCTGTCCCTCCCCCACCCCTCTCCCCCTTGGCAACCACATCTGTTCTCTATTGACGTCATTATTTATGTCTGACCTGTACCTTTGCAATAGAAACATATTTCTCATTCTATATTCACTGTTGCTTTCCTCCAATTTATTTGAATTTTCTAATTTAAATTAGATGCCTAATTTATGTTTTTTATTCTTTTAATGGCTGCTTAAGAAGCCCCTTTATAAATTCAGAGGATTGCGATTTTTTTCCTTCTGGTTGATTTAGAACCACGTGACCTCTAAATGCAATATGCACCATAGGATTTATGTGCGCAGAAAACATCATCAACATATTACGCATTCCAAGTATCACATAACTTTGCGGCCATGACCAGTACTTTTCTTCCTGGTCCTTTGATGCAGCCACAAAAATCAGATGGATATGCCAGTTATTGGAGTGGGTGCAGTTCCAGCAAAACGGGATGTGAGTTGCCTCACTGCATTTCCTTCTGTCTAATCTTCTCCAGACATGCCGTGCAGCTTAATGTCACTGCCACCCAGCAGCTCTTGCTCATGGCCAGTCAGATGCCAAACTTGGAAGCCTTCATACACATCTCTACTGCCTTTTCAAATTGTAACCTGAAGCACATTGATGAAGTCATCTATCCATGCCCTGTGGAGCCAAAAAAAATCATCGACTCCATGGAGTAAGTTGGGTTAAATGAGGGGGTGAAGGGTGGGCAGACTGTTCTCTTTGGCTCTTTTTAGTCGTTCATTTATAAGGTAACAAAGTGAGACACTCTTGGAGCAAAATGCTTCGAAAAGGTGCCAGCTTTAACTCCCTGTCCTTGCTATTCCCTCCATCCCCGGTGGAGAATATAGTGCTTGGTGATGGAGCGGGGATAGGGGTAGAAAAGTCCTACAGAAAAGTTGTATTGAGTAGTTTAGGATTGCATGAAGTACTTGAGAGTACTTTACATGGAAGTGGTTTCTCAATTCTCAATGAACTCAGCATTGTTACTAGATAAGGGAAGTATCATACATAGTATAAACGTTCAGAAGAAAGGTTTGGCATCAGACTGGCAGAGGTACTGCAACTTACTAGCTGTGTGACCTTGGGCAAGTTCTTTGGCCTCTCTGAGCCTTAGTTCCTTCATTTGTAAAATGGGGCTAATAATATTCCCTGTCCTTATAGTTGTGTTGATAAAGTGAGTTATATAAAGCAATTATTACAGTGCTAGGGAGTGTTTAATAGCAGTTAATCAAAAGGTTAATAAAGAAGAACTAATAGAGAAGAGAAATTTCTTCCAAATCTGGCAGAAAGTGTTGGTCTCTTGCTCTATTCAGCTGAGATGCACTTTTCTTACTGTACTGTTATGCATGAGAGACAGAGATCTAGCATTTTTCTCTTTTTGGCAACTAACAGGAACCACTTTCTTTTCAGGACATGGCCCTGGTTTCAGAATAAGTATGCTTTTCATTCTGCCTCTTCATTCTTCTGTTCCATTTACCAAGTTTACCTTGTTTTGTTTGTTTTTTAAAAAGACTCTGCATAAAAAGTATTATAGCAGAGAAAAATAGACCGTTTCCTGGTGAATTTGTCATATTTTAATTTCTTATAATACTGTATCTTCTATTTAAGATATACTCTTTAAAATGAAGCTTTAGCTAAATCAAGAGTTTATTCCCTTCAGGGCAAACATTTTTATCTCATACAGCTCTGATAATATATATTTTTACCCGTCATTTAAAAATATCCAGGACAAAGAAAAATGAAAGTCATCTAAAGCAGCCAGAGGTTGCTTAAGTTGCTAATAAATGATGATTTGCTTAATTGGTGCAAAGGAACTTTTCAGAGTCCAAAGTTTGTCAGGATAGTTGGAGAAAAGACACTGATGCCAAAGTCAGTGCAGGAAAGTCGATGTCTAAAGCCTTGGCCTGTTTTCAGGATGGAATTGATTTGTTTGTCATTTACCCACCCCCTTACAGCATTGTCTCTGGGTAAATGTGGTGTTTATGGATGTGACAAGCCCAGGAAAGGAGCACAGTCCCCTTTGATTCCCGACCCTGCCACTGAGATTCCAGAGGCTCACTCCACTGTTAACCCCCTAACCCCTGACAGACCTTAGCACGATTTGAGGAGGGATGTCTGAGAGGTCACCACAGAAAAGAGCTAGGAAATGGAGATTCAGTTCACCCAGAGATTCCATACCACTTCCTCCCTCCCAAACTGTGTCCAGATGCTCAAAAACCCCACATTTCAAAGAATAAGCTCACCTCCCAGAGGAGGAGTTGATTTATAGTCAGGCATTCGGCACTTCCCATACTCCCCACTATATGTCAACTGGTAAAGGCAGGTAATGACTACATGATTGATGATCAAACTGTAATTGACATGGGTACAAAATTTATGTCTGTCTGTCTTGTACTGCTCTCAGAGGAGAACAACTATTTTTAAACATATATATATATAGCCAAATAGAACTAGGAATAAAATTATATTTTATCTCAACAGAATTCATTTTGAATGCAATTAAGGAAATAAAGGTGTGTTTTTTTTTTTAAACAGGGAGAACATCATTACTACAATTTATTTGTTCAGAATTTTATACTAAGGACCATCTGTCCAGCCCATCCCTCTCCGCCCTCCCCTTACATTTGTGCTGCAGTCACATGAAAGTACTCACCCCTCTCTCTCTTACCTCTCTGCCTTTGCTTAGGTGGTTCTGTGTCTAGAGACTACTTCCACCTCTGCTTCCCCTGGTGAGTTCCTCTCCAGACATCAAAGCTCCCCCCTCGGAGCCCACGGGCTCAGGTGGCCGTTCCTGGTGCTCCCAGAGTGCTCATCTTCATCAGTGTGCTTAGCACAGGTCATTCTAAATGTCTGGTTATTCATCTGTATTCCCCAGTGGACAATGAACTTCTCAAAGGAGGAGAGTATCTCTTGCTCCTTCTTGCTCCCCAGGGCCAGCACATAGTAGGAACTCCAATATTTGCTGAATGAATGAACACTTTTTGATGGAACTGGGTGATTGCTGTTCATACCACTCCAGCTGGTATTTTTTGTTCTTGTTTCTTTGTTTGTTTAGACAAAGCAAGAATAGATGACAGAATTCCATAGCAAGCTGATACTTGGGGATGTGAAGTCTTCTGTATAAAACACCTATATGCCCACATCTTAGCCCTGTTTCAGATTGCACTTTTTTTCTTCTTAAACTTTGAATAAAACCTGTGTGTTACGTTTGGAATAATGCTTTGAATAAATCCCAGCAGCCCATCACCAACTAGACCATTGTTCATGACTGTTTCAACAATTCCTATATCAGATGGAATTTTCTGAATAACAAATAGCATTAAATTTTAGAATGACAAATAGCATTAAAGTTATTCCTAATAAACATTAGTGCACCTAAATCCAGGTTTGGTTGCTGTGTTTTAAGAAAATATTTTTCTCTGATTTCATCTCTATTTTGTAATTGTAGTAACTGTAGTTAAAATAAAATTAGTTTCCAAGAATTTTAGGTTTCTATTTCCCTTGGAAATGTTTATTAACAGTAACCCCATGGGGTTCTGTCATTGTTCTTAGTACTGCAGTGGTCCTCATTTTTTTAAAGGAACCAGGAGTTAGACAACAAGAAAATGATCAATTTCCCACTGCCCTCACTTTGTGTTGTC
The DNA here is from genome assembly GCF_965194825.1 of Balaenoptera physalus. NCBI lineage: Eukaryota > Metazoa > Chordata > Mammalia > Artiodactyla > Balaenopteridae > Balaenoptera > Balaenoptera physalus. Next base: position 83,646,029 of record NC_138892.1, on the reverse strand, counting down.
TTTCAATTCCTAGATGCTTTAATCCAGTCAAAGTTCCTGATAGATTTGTACCTATTAAAAATCATACTTTAAGCTACTTGGCCACCAGAAGACACAGCTGATCTGCCAGGTGAAACATAAAAGTTGTTTCTTGATCAAACACTAATTGCAGTCAGCCATGGCAGATGTGCTGCAGGTAGAGCGTGTGAGAAGCAGGGAAATTGAGGTCACAGCAGCCTCGGTAATGGCCCTTTGGGAAATACAAAAAGAGGTCAAATGTTGGAAAGTAGTTTTGCCTTCATGCTGAAGAGCACATTGTTAACACTAAGAATGCTTATCTATTCTAGGGGAAAGGAAGAAGCTGGTTTTAGCATTTGTGCTTTTACTGTCAGGATTGTACAGCGTTAAGATAGCATCTAAGCAGCTGACAAAAAAACTGTCATTTCTGTGTACCAGGCTTTAATGCGAATCAGAGCAGGGTTAAATTGTTTCTTAAACAAACTGAATAATGTTCATGTTATCAGGTCATTGGAGCCAGAATAGGTGCTCATTGAAAGTCTATAGGGTAATGCAGAGGCCAAGTTACCACAAGCATTAGGCTCAGATATACCCTTCTCCCCAGTAAAGGGTTCAAATTTACTTTGAAGCGTGTTAAATTTATTCTGAAGCCATCTCTGCCAAATTGAAGTTGGTCAACCTTTAACCTTTCAGCTTCCCAGCACTTTTCACCACTGCCGCCGGACATTAACTTCCAATTTTTCTTCATTCTCTGCAAAGACATCGCCTCTCTTACTTGCCCACAGTCTCCCTACAGCCCCACCTCCTTCTGAGTTCACCCATTCTGTCCTATCATTATCCATCTCAGCTTCCCAAACCTTTGCCAGCACATAAATTGGCCAATCAAGACTGTCTTGTGGGAGGACACACATTTACTGAATAAGGTAGCTCGTTCCTGGGGGCAGAAAGGTGATTGGACACAGAGATAAAAAACATAAAAAACATAATCCCTCCTGGACTCATTGTAAAGTGGGGAAACAGACACATGGGCGAGAACATACGGCATGGTAATCAAGGGAAGAACATAATCCAGAAGAGAGAAAAGAGAGCAAAGGCTACCATGAAGCAGTGTGTCCAGTATTTACTCCCAGACACCTTTTCCAATATACCTCTAGGTATATCTAGCTTGCCCTGCTTATTGCATAAGAAAATTAGGAGGAAAAATACATATTACTCTTGCTATTTCATTCAGTAAATATGTAAATTATGAAATTAATGATATTAGGAGGTTGAATAAATAAGTTTCAAACCAAAAAAGTAATATTTAGAGGAAATTGTGTGTGTGTGTGTGTGTGTGTGTGTGTGACACACACAGCCTTCTGAAGTCTTCAATAACTTTTTGCTTCTTTTGAAGCTATTTAAGTACAAGTTTAGTATTTGGAACCCATGGGTTCAGACATCTTGAGTACACTGAAGGGCATTGGCTTTAATTTCAGAAATGTTCTTTGGTTTATATGCTGTCTTTTTTCCATAATAGCGAATAACTTATTCGCTATTTTAAAAACTGATCAAGAACAAACAACAGCAGCAGCAACTCAAACTTTGGTAAAGAAGAGCATGAACTGATTTTAGGTCCTGAAAAGGACATCACTTAACCAATGGCTGTGCATATTTGTTACATTAATCTCCTCTTCAAACCTGGGAAATGGCTGGATGAGATATGGTCTGTTTGGCTGTATTAGAAAAGATATTGTTAAACCAACTATTACCTTTGTAGATATTTCCTTCTTGGTTGTTTTACTAAAAATAAGAATGTCTTAGATTTGTGGGCTCATTTTGTTTTGTCAAATAGCTGTAAGTGTAGTTGTAAATATTCCTGTTTGTCCTCATATAACCTGAAAATTTAGAACAGATATAATTATTGCCATTTTTTCATAAGTGAAAGTGGAGGAAACGAGAAGATGATACAGTAGAATATGGGGGAGCTACAAATAGTAGAGGCAGACCATCTACAGAACACTACAACTTCTTTTGCTTTGTGTTCTTAGAAACCTACGAAACCAGTATTTTCTAAGATCAGCTAACTCACCAAACTTGGGGAAGCCTCCAGGTGTTACCCTTTCCATACACACCAACAGCAATAACAGCACATGGTACCAGCCATGTGGCATATAACTAGCATTGCTGGCTTCTGATGTTTTCTTAAAATTGTTTTTTTTTACAGCCTTAATAAAGTTAGGCTGTATTTCTTCTGACTCAGTTTTTGTAACCTGTATGTTTTTGCAGGTGAAAAAAAAAAAAATGGTCTTAGGTCAGTTAATCCACTGCTGACCCACAAATAAGATGAGGTAAAGATAACATTATTAGAAAGATAGAGAAGTGCCTGCATTATCCCTCACTCTCTCCCAACACTCGAGTGACTATATAATTGAAATATCTTCTGTTTTTCTAAGTATTTGGAGTTGTTTTTAATTTTAGGAACTTCTCAACCTTTCTGTTTTCAGTGTAAGTCAGAAGGCATTTGATACTAGAAGGCATTTGATACTAGGCTAGAAAATACTCAGCACTAGTAGCCACAAAGCAAGGAAAACCAAACCATCACAGGCAGTGCTCATGTTCCTCTCCAATATCGGAGAGTTACTGAGATTGAGAGTTGTGTTTCTGAATAAGTCTTGGCATTAAGCACATCTTAAATACTCAACAATTTGTCATGGGAGGAAGACGATAACCTCTAATAAGATTTTTCTGCAATCAAAATAGTATGATTGCGCTGGGTCCAATAAAATAGGAATGCATGTACCAAACACATGGATTATAAAAATCACACTGACATATAGCCTAATTTTTAAAAACTATATTATATCAAAAGTTTAACCAAATAGATCTACCAACTAAGAGAAACATTCAATATTTAATCGACAATAATTTGATTGCTTTCTTAGAGAAGATCAGATAGACTTTGGGATTATCAAAATGGTTCTAACGTCTTTTAAAAAAATATTAGGCTAATGCCATGGTAACAGTTATTCGTGATGCAGGTCTTCGTGTAAGTGAAGGTATTCAATAATCACTCTATTAAAGCTGCTTCACAGTGCTATTCTCACTGCACTTGACAGACTATTAATAGTTATAAGAGCACTTCAGAACTCATTGGAAATCTCTGGAAATGATTACCAAGTTATTAGCATAGACTCTAAACAGACCTTCAAAATACAGTGCATAGATTTGCTAAAGTGTTGTAAGTCTGCTAAGTGTAGTTGCTTTTCTTTTTTGAGGCATTGAGTAGAATTTTTAAAAAATCAAAGCTGAAGGTTTCAAGATTGGTGCCATAGGTTCTAACTGGACGACAGTGAATGAGTGGGGCTGCCACTGATGAGCCTCGAAGGACAGACTCTCAAGTCCATGACCAGGGCAGCCAGCCCGCTACCAGGTGCCCGACTGGCCCTCGCAATGCGTTCATTGAATGTACCTTCATAAGTACATTCCTGCTGAGAGAAAATAATTGAAGATAGAGATTGAGTCTATATAATCAAGTAGCAGACTGCATAGCTATTGGAAAAATCTATCGAGGCAGGAGGCCGTAGGATTCGACTAGTAATATTGGGCTGAGCAGTGGAGAGCAAGGAACTCATCCGTCATGCATCATTTGGACAGGTATACACTCAAGACTTGGTGTCCTCTGACAGTTCCTAATTCCAGAACTCAAGCTAGAAGGGGGAAGTTTTCTTTGATTGTCGGTATCTCACAGTTTCTTTTTTGGTCTATTGTCTAACACATGTTGCTAGAATTCTTTCTTACTCTGACTACCTTCAGGTGGTTAGACGATGCTATTATTGATGAGATCACACCCAAGCTGATCGGGGATCGGCCCAATACGTACACCTACACCAAGGCCTTGGGAGAGATGGTGGTGCAGCAGGAGAGCGGCAAGCTCAATATTGCCATCATACGGCCCTCCATCGTGGGAGCAACCTGGCAGGAGCCTTTCCCAGTAAGCCCACTCGCCTGGATTCCACACTTTGCTTCCAAACCAGCATCCTTCCAGCCCAATTACTCTCTGATGCCTTATTTTTTCTTTTTAGTATGTAGAGCTAAGTACAGCAAATCAAATGTGAACCCATTATATTAGGACAGAAGTCCACATTCGGTTCAGGATTTATTCAGCATGGGGCTCCTCTGAGTGTGACACTGACTGTCCTAGAGTTGGGTGGAGTCTTAAATTAGCTTCTCATTAACTCTCGTCTCAAAATTGCCATGGGAAATAGTTTTATTTCTTGGCTTCCCCACTATAGTTTAAATATAGCAGAATGTTCTTGATGGCCAAATTGGTAGTATTACAATTGCCAGGGTAAATAGGAATCAGGAAGCTCAGAGAAAAGTCCTCAGTTTAGGAATGATAATTTTTATCTCTGTATACCGCTATATCTTTTAGAAAGTACTTTGAATTATACCATCTTTTTTGAAGCAATTCTGTAAAGCTTTTGCACCAGATAATCCAAGCTCCATTACTTACTGACATGCAGGCTTTTGAGCTGTCTCATCTGTAAAACTGGGCTAATCCCACCCACTGTGGAGGGTTGATCAAATGAGTCGATGTATGGGGTGTGCTTAGTGCAATGCCTGGTCCCTAGTAAAAGGCTCAACTAATATTAATCCCTTCAACTTCTCCTCTCTTCTCTCCCACTTTACACACACATTTTTGACTTTCACAGATAAAGAAACAGACATAATGAGGTCAACTGACTTGCTTAGGGCTTAGGAGACAAACTCAAAGAGACATTTCTCTCTAACTGCTCCTAAATATAATCTTTCCTCTAACATCTGTAGGCAAGCTAATACAGATGGATAGATAGATAGATACATAGCTGGATAGACAGATAGATACATACATACATAGATAGAACGAAAGATGCTATGACTCTTACAATTGTCAAAAAATGGACATTTCCTACAAACTGTGTTTGAAATGTTCCCTTGAGGAGTTAAAATCAGGCCCAGGTGGGGAAAATGAACTTGCAACCATCCATGATTCCTGCTATGAAATAAATGCTGGCAGAATTTTAATTCTTGCACAAACCAAGTCCAGAAAATATCCAGTGCTTTCTCATTGGTCTCTGTTTGAAATCTTAGAAATACTGGATTAGACAGTTCTATTGGCTGGGGTCTCAGTGCTCTTGTTTGAAGTTTATTAAGATTAGACTGCAGATGTTCCAAAGATATTAGGATTTTCTGACATGTGGAACCAATTAGAGATCTTTTTTTTTCTTTTGTTTTTAGGGTTGGGTTGATAACATAAATGGACCTACTGGGCTCATTGTTGCGGTATGTATAACGGTGTGGAAATAATTACTTGAAAAGTAGTGGAGGGATAGTAACAAAATGCTAGTGTTGGCTTAGCTTCACTGACGCAAAACCATAAGCGTTACTTTACTAACCACAATTGATGCAACTTATTTCAATTTTGCCATTTGGAAAATAGAGGCAGAATAAAATTAATTATCTGTGGATATCATTATCAGGAAAACAGAAAGACTGTGATATCATCAATTACTACTTAGGAGTTTTATTTTTGGAAACTCTTTTGAACATCTAGTACCATGCCTGTATTTCCCCTTAGTTAACACAAGATGGGGGTGTTTCCCCCTTTTTGCTCTTTAACCGTAGCTTGAATTAGGGATGCACTAGAACTCATACCCCCAAAGATTTTTAAATTTATGTGCGTGTGGATAGAAATTATATAAATTTATAAAATATATCAACATCAATTTCTTAATAGATACAAGAAAGAAAACTACCAATTGGAGCAAATTTTTCAAATATAAAAACTGATGACTATAGGAAACACTTTTCAACAATAATACTCTCACAGACCAGGAGAAACATCAATCATTCCTCTGGGTCAGCAGCACTTTGTGTGTGTTTCCCGGCAGTGGAGACTGATCCAGTGAGCTGTTGTGCTTCCCAGTTCACACTGAAGCATCTTAGGGCCAGAACCACAACTCTACTCTTTAGGACAATGAACAGGACTTCCACTCTTTAAATGAGTTTAAATCTTATTAGGGATCTCATGTTTCAGACTATGCCTTTGTCATTCTCAGAACTAGATCCAACATGAACTACAATACAAATATAAGACAGTGAATTATAACTACTTGTCAAACACAATGACAATGAACTCCTTTCTGATTTCTTTCTTTTTCTGTTCCCTACCTGCCTTCAACTCTTGAGGCTTAGTTGGGGTGAGCATTTGGTAACTTAGAACATAACTATTTTAACATGATCCAAGAGTGAGTTTTATTACATTGTTTACAAAGCTGCACAATAATTCAAATTTTCTAAAATTTTCCAGACTGATTTCCTATGTCCAAAGTAAGGGAAATCAGTTACAAGAAAACAGAAATTAGGAACACAAGAAAGTGCTAACCACTGCAAATTGATGTTGGAAACATACAGGGTGTAAATAACCAATTACTTTATAAAGTCACTAAACGTGACTTTTAATTTATTAACTGACTTCTTTATTTACTGACACAACATGTATTAACATGAATAATTCCCAATTCTTACATCTGTATAACATCAGTGATCTGTGAGGTAAACAAAGACACTGAACAAAAGTAAATAATGGTAGGTTTTTCCCCAAGTAATAAAAAAAGTTTTGTCAAGTAGTAGAATTTTATTAATTTTTAAAAAATGTTTCTTAAACTTTTAGTGTCTATTATTGCTTGTAAATTAGTAGGCACTAGCAGAAAACAACATCATTTAAGAAATGGTAAGCTAAATTAATGGGGAATTTGGGAACCCTAATTCTTATTGTTTATTAATTAACCAAATACATTAAACCTCTCACAAGTTTGAGGAATTTCACTCTGAAAGGAACCTGAGGACCCCTAGCGGTTCTTGGCCATGGTGACACTTAAGATGAACTCGGCTGGGAGGTTGGATGGGCTGAGAGCAGTCAGCCTTGGCGCAGGAACCTAGTAAGCAGTGATCAGTGCTGGCCGTTATCACCAACAGCATTCGTATTACCTGTCTGATGTATACTTTAATCCCGGCTATTACTTAAGACCTGGTTCAATATTTTATGTCCTTGGGACCTCCCCGGTGGTCCAGTGGTTAAGAATCCACCTTCCAATGCAGGGGATGAGGGTTCAAGCCCTGGTCGGGAAACTAAGGTCCCACATGCTGTGGGGCAACTAAGCCCACGCTCTAAAGCCCGCGTGCCGCAACTAAGACCTGACGTAGCCAAATAAATAAATTTTAAAAATATATTTTATGTCCTTTTTCCTGTGCAGGCTGGGAAGGGGTTTCTTCGGTCCATAAGAGCTACTCCGATGGCTGTGGCAGATTTAATTCCAGCAGATATAGTCGTCAATCTCACCTTGGCTGTAGGATGGTACACGGCAGTTCACAGGTGTGGATGCATAAGCTGGCTTTCAAAGAATTGATGAGGAGGGAGACTGTGTTAGGCACCTTTTCAAAATACATGCATTTTGGGACTTCCCTGGTGGCACAGTGGTTAAGAATCCACCTGCCAATGCAGGGGACACAGGTTCGAGCCCTGGTCTGGGAGGATTCCACATGCTATGGAGCAACGAAGCCCGTGTGCCACAACTACTGAGCCTGCGCTCTAGAGCCCGCAAGCCACAACTACTGAAGCCCGCGCACTGCAATGAAGAGTAACCCCCGCTCGCTGCAACTAGAGAAAGCCCGCGCGCAGCAACGAAGACCCAACGCAGCCAATAAATAAATAAATAAATTTATTTAAATATATATATGCATTTTATTGTGGAAGACCCCAAATGTGAGAGGGTGTCCATTTCAATATTTCACAGAGTTCCAATTATGCCATCATATATGCATTAAGTTGTTTTATAAATACTGGTTAGTACTTGGTTGATCATAAAGTAATAAATTCTTCAAATCATTTAACCATCTAATTCTTGATAACCGAAAAGCTTTTCTTTCTATTCAGTAATCTAAAATACAGCTTCCTTTTTTAAGGCAAAGGAGATAAAAGTGGATGAAATGAGAGCATATTTTTTTAAACTCCTCAGTTCCTAATAAATGCCAAAAGTTCAGATCACCGCATGTGTAGCAGGGGCTGGGTGGGGGCGGGGTGTGCGGGATTTTCTAGTACAAGGAAAAAATAATAGGTTGTTTGTATATTTAGCTTTGTTAGTAAAAGTAAACAAAGTTAATTTTTATTAATTATTGGAAGTTAGACATTTAGATGTTTTCCAATCCAACAGAGCCTCACTGGATTTAGGAAAAAATATGGCCCATATTTTTGCCCAATAAAGATATCAAGAAGTTAGAAACATGATCTGCTTTCTCATCGTTATGCTACCTCCATTTGCTCCATAAATATGTTAACCTATTGGGATTTTTTCCTCGTACACATGTACACACACACACACACACACACACACACACTCTTGCACTTTTCCTAGTCTTCTTCTATTTTGCTTATTAACCCAAAAAAGGAACAAAAAATGAAAGTGTTGCGTAGGGTGACTTAGTCATGGGAATTATTGAAAAAACCTTGTTTAAATGTTATTTTCCCTTATCTTTCTTTCGTTCGTTCTCCATTTTGTTGTATTTATCTAACTTTTGTTTTCCAGACCTAAGTCAACATTGATCTACCACTGTACGTCTGGCAACCTCAATCCCTGTAATTGGGGCAAAATGGGTAAGTGCCTGTAACAATGTACCTATATAACAATGAGAGTCTGCTCACTCACGATTAGGGTCTGCCACAGGGAAAAAATAGACAAAGTGTGTCATGGAGCTTAGAGTCTAATGGGGGAAAAGACAAAACATAGGTAGGGAGATAAAAATAATTGCAAATTGTAAATGTGTAAGAGTTAATTAGGATGTACTGTGGTATACCAAAGAAAGGGGCCAGTGGGATAGCTGCATGATTGTAAGCAATAAGGGGTCCATTGGCTATAGACATTTAAAAAATAAATAAAGCCAAGTAAAAGTCAGCAATTATAAGCAATGTCAGTGATAAAATACTCTGCCTGCTGAGCCACGGCTCTCATGAACGCAGCCCTCATACCCTGGCCACATCACTGAGAATGTGACATAATCAATGGCCAAGTAGATTTAGAAAAGTCCAATAATGTTAACTCGTGTTATTGAGTCAGTGATACTCTATTCATTTATGCTGTCAGCCATAGTGTAACCTTGAATGTATCCTGTTGAATTGAATTAATCCTGCATATAATAGAAAACTAGCTAACCAATCTTGTACTCTCCTTTGTCAATTTCAAAGCTGATTTGCTTGCAAATATTTGAAACTTTTAGATCATCTAATTGTTTAGCTACTAGATGTTGAAAAAAAATCAAATGTGCTAAAAAAAAAAAAAATCAAATGTGCTTAATTTGTTAGAATCTCATTTCCAATTCAGAGCACTCTGCTCTGCTATTCTATTTGCAAAGTTATTACTTCAGTAAAAGTAAAATGAAATTATCTACTACCATCAAAGTTCTTTAGCTAATATATCCAGTTATTTAGATCATATAGCTAAATAATTCTGACAATATTTGGAAATAAAAATAAATCTCCTCTACCTCAGTAACAGAATTAAGATATCACTAAAAAAAGAGGCATTAATAGAAGCAACCAAGATACTTAAACTTTTTTTTTTTTTAAACAGTTTTTTTTTTTTTTAATTTATTTATTTTGGCTGTGTTGGGTCTTTGTTGCTGTGCGCGGGCTTTCTCTAGTTGCAGCGAGCCGGGGCTATTCTCCGTTGAGGTGCGCGGGCTTCTCATTGGGTGGCTTCTCTTGTTGCAGAGGACAGGCTCTAGGCACGCAGCCTTCAGTAGTTGTGGCACACAGGCTCAGTAGTTGTGGCGCATGGGCTTAGGTGCTCTGCGGCATGTGGGACCTTCCTGGACCAGGGCTCGAACTCATGTCCCCTGCATTGGCAGGCGGATTCTTAGCCACTGCGCCACCAGGGAAGTCCCCAAGATACCTAAACTCTTAAATAAAAAGATGCTACATGTAAAATCCATTCCTGAGATTCAAAATAGTCTTCTTCAGTGCTGAAAATGTTTACTATTTTGTGGAATAATAATATTTGAAAGTGATCTTAAAAATAATCTAGTGTGCTCACTTTATTTGACACACAAGGCCCAGAGAGAGTTAATGATTTATTCAGTTCATATGGGGAGCTGTAGCCTGATGTAGAAGTATTGATAGAAGACAGGTCTCCTGAATGTGTAATGACCACCCACTAGGGATTCCTAAAAGTTAATATGAATCCCTCTGGGAGGAAAAGACCCAGGAATCAGATGTTTCTTGATAATATTTTCTGTATAGGGTATATATTTTTCATACAGATTTCTAGGTAGTATCTTTTATGGAGGACAGTAATCATATTACCATAATAACTGATAGCTTCAACATAACTGAGTAATGAACTTAAGCATATACTTTGAAAATTCTACATAAATAAATCAAAATTGAATTCAAATGAATGAATACCTTTTGAAAAGACATATTGGATTTACAAATGTACACTAAAAGCTTTAAACTAGGTTTTATATATGTAATAATATTTTTTAAAAGATCATTATTTTAAAAAACTCTGGAGACAAGAGTAAAACAATTGAGTCTGATGTATTCCAGAGCAGTAGGAATACCAAAGAAGTAAAAGACTGGTATTTAAAGTGAACCAACACGAAGGAGTCCTGCTTTTATATTCTCTCTTTTACTTAAATCTTTATAAAAGTTTAAGTAAAATGTCAAGAAACTTTCCTGATTTTCCTGCAAGTAAATGATCCAACCAAGGAAATAACACCCCTAGGCTCTGTCTTGGGCTTTAGAATAGATTAGATAACCTGGAAATTGAATGATGGATTTAAGTTTTTCTGAACAATACTTCACTGTATTGACTAAAACTATTTTCCCAAGAAGTTGTTTTAGAGTAAAGATTTCAAGAGAAGGACCCAATTCTTAACCTATTCAAATTGTTTGATTTTGCAGGTGACCACTTGCCCGGCATAAAAATCTTAATATTATTCTCAGAAATTGATTCGTGACTCTACACGACAAATCCTTATTATTTATTGTTTTGACCCATTGCAAATGCCATCCACCACAGTGGGTTTATATGCTCCTAGACTTAGCACTTACTTATTCTGGTTTTTTTTTTCCCCCAGGGATCCAAGTCTTGGCAACCTTTGAAAAAATCCCACTTGAGAGAGCTTTCAGGAGGCCAAAGGCTGAGTTCACAACCAACAACGTCACAACCCAGTACTGGAATGCAGTCAGCCACCGGGCCCCTGCCATTATCTATGACTTCTATCTGCGGCTCACGGGAAGGAAGCCCAGGTGAGAAGCTGAGACAATAGCTTTAGGAGTGTCTCTGCGTGGAAGTTTAGAGCCCCAAGTCCTTAGCCCTCCCGTCACCTGGGGATGAAAGGTGACAACTGAATCATATATATTTATGATTTTGTATATATAAGAGGACAACCAAAGCAGTAGTAGTGAAAAGCCTACCTTAGAGATCCTTTGTCATAATAAAGGAAGTTATATGTTAAGGAACTTGCTTGATGAATTCAGCAGGTAATCATTCACCTACAAAGAAAAGCAACTGAGATTCTGTGTCTGGGAGTTTCTAAATTGTTAGATGATCTTAAAATGTACAATGGTAACAGCCTCACATACACACAAGGGATGGCGCATGATGATCTCATTTTCATTCTCACAACATCCCAAGGAGAATATTCTCATCATCCCAATTTTACAAATGAGGAAATGGAAGCTAAAGGAAGAATTTTAAGTGGTCTCAAAGGAAGTGACAGAGAAAAGATCTGGAGAAACCAGAATTGGATTTACTGCCACCTGGAGATGAGTGAAGAGAGTAGAGGGAACAAGGTCGAATGAAAGTATGTTGATGCTGAGGCAGCTCCGTCACCTTCCAGCTGTGTGACCTAGGACATGTCCCTTCGTACCCCTGTCTCACTTGAATAATACTATATGTGCCATCATTGTCATAACTACTAAAGGCAATCCCTGCCATCAAGCCTCAGAAGCATGATGTTAGCTCCTTTTAAAGGAAGAAGTCTCTCTCAGCGTGTTTTCTTTCCATCCTTATTAGCAGAGCAAATGACTGAAACTTAGGCAATGTAGAGTTTATCCAAATTTTCAGAGACCTTACTTAGCGTTCATAACTCAATTGTCAGTTTCTTCTTGAGCAAGGTGAAAAAGGATGCTGTGTCTGTGGGAAAGTATGAGGGGTTTATTAAATAAAGATGGGAAAAGAAGGAAAACCAAACATTCCTGGCAGAAACGCTAAAGCCTTTCAAACATATCAGAGTTAGAAGACCCGGTTGAAGGGCAAAGTTCGGTAAGTACAAAAGGAAAACACAGGAGGAAGGAGCCCAATAAAAATCTTTAAGTATTTTGTTTGTAAGAAATTAAATTGTAATATTCATGGGAAATGGTTGGGTTTGTTATGTGATAGGAATCTTAAGAATAATCTTTATGGCAGAAAATGCTAGAATCCTTCTGGACCCTTTCCTTCCCCATGTGTGTTTGTGTGTAATCGTCTATGTATTTACAACCATATATGGACATATATACAGTTTTGCTTTGAGGTAAGTGTATGTATAAATCTCTGTGTATATATAAATCAATCCTACACACTTTTAACTTTTTCACTTACATTCCATGAAAATCTGAGTCATTCTGCTAGTGCTGTCTTTTTCCCCTGCTATTACAAACAATGGGGCAACAAACATGCTTTTTTCTAGAATGTGCCTCTAGATCTGGGGAGGAGGCTGAGGGGTGGGATTGCTAGATTGGAGAGTATATGGATTTTATGACTACCACCAGGTTGCCTTAAAGGAAGGCTCTGTCAATTTACACCTCCACAACAGCAAGTGAGAGTACAAGTCTTTTCTTTCTCACTCTCATTAATACTTTGCAAAACTCAATGTTTTGAATTATCAAACTAATGACAAGGAATAGCATCTCTTCATCACTTTGAGTTGCATTTTCCTTGATTGCTGGAGGGGCTGGGCTTTCATTTGTGTATTGGACTTTCGTGTTTTCTCTGGTATGAGTTGCTTGCTTCTATTTCTCACCTATTTTTTTAATTTTTCTTTTTTTATTGAAGTATAGTTGATTTACAGTGTTTCAGGTATACATACAGCAAAGTGATTCAGATACACATATATGCGTATATACACATGTACATGTATGTATTCTTTTCCAGGTCCTTGTTGTTTATCTATTTTATATATAGTAGTGTGTATCTCTTAATCCCAAATTTTAAATTTATTCCTCCCCATTTTTCCCCTTTGGTAACCATAAGTTTGTTTTTTATGTCTGTGAGTTTACTTCTGTTCTGTGTAAGTTCATTTGTATCATTTTTCTTTAGATTCCACATATAAGTTATATGGCATTTGTCTTTGTCTGACTTCACTTAATATGATAATCTCTAGGTCCATCCATGTTGCTACAAATGGCATTATTTCATTCCTTTTTATGGCTGAGTAATACTCCTATTTTTCTATTGGGTTGTACTTATTAATTTATGGAAGCTCTGTGTGTGTGTGTGTGTGTGTAAATATATATTTTATGTATTTTCTTGAAGTCAGTTTCTTATATTGTAGTTCTAATTATGAAGCTTTTTTAATACAAGGGAAGCTATATATAATGCAGGGCTTAAGAGCATGGAGTTTAGAGTCAGACTTACATATTTAAATCCTGGCACCAATTTATCCATATGAGCCCTAAATTACTTAACCTCTCTAACTCCTAACTTGTAAAAAGGGGATTGTAATCATACCTATTTTATAGAGTTTTACATAAGAGTGCATAGAATATAGTAATTAATATTACCAAAGAAGTTTAAACATTTTGTGATAAAATGAATCACTTTCCCTTTATAGCTTTTGCATTGTATGCATTAAGAAGATCTTTACTACCTGAGAGTAATAAATGTATTCTTTCTTTCTAAAAAAATACTATTATGCTGATATAGTCCTGTACATACAATGTTTCACCATTGTATATATAATATACAATATTATATATACAATGTATATATATTATATATATAATCATTGTGCAATGATTATTTTTAAAAATTAAATCTATTGAAATCGTATCAATTACGTCAGGGTTGTAGACTGGATAAAGGTTGCCTTAGTCTGTTTGGGTTGCTATAACAGAATATCATAGACTAGGTGGCTTATAAACAACAGAAATTTGGGAGTTCCCTGTTGGCCTAGTAGCTAGGATTCCAGGCTTTCACTGCAATGGCCCGGGTTCAATCCCTGGTCAGGGAACTGAGATCCTGCAAAAAATAGAAATTTATTTCCTCACAGTACTGGAGACTAAGAAGTCTAAAATCAAGATGCTGGTAGATCCGGCATCTGCTGAGGGCCCACTTCCTGGTTCCTAGACAGCCATGTTCTCTGTGTCCTCACATGCTGGCAGGGCCAAGGGAGCTTTCTGGGGTCCCTTTTATAAGGGCATTACCCATCTGCCAAAGACTCCTTCTCCAAATGCTATCACTATTAGGAGGAATAGGTTTCAACAGATGAATTGTGGGAGGATATAAATATAAATATAAATCAGTTTACAGCCAAGATGTTAGATAACAATAGTAAATGGAACCCTATTATGATGCTTGTATTGATTCTACCTCCTTGCCTAAGAATTTCCCATGATACCATGAGAGAAGTACCTCATGAGTCATCAGGGATATGGGCAGTAGGATTTGGCCAGAAATAAAACCAAATTCCCCAAATAGCATCGTAAGTCTTTATGGGGTCAACTATAGTAATAACTGTTACCAAGATTAGTCTAACTGATTAAGATAAAAATCGAATGTTCTATAGGCCAAAGGTGATTTGTAACCAGAAAATCTAGACTTGAGCATTAGCCATGTGACCTTGAACCTATTAATCCGTCTGTAAAATGAAGATAAACAGTATAGACCCTGACTAACTCACAGAATCATACTGTGAGGATCAAATAAGAAAGCATACAAAAGTTTTTTTACAGATTGTTATAAAGTTGGGAAGTTCAAACAGCAGGTCCTGACCATGGGGTCAGAAGATGTGATCCATCTTAAGCAATGGGATACAGGGGGTGAGTTTACAGAGGCTTTTTGAAGTCCGTCAAAACTGAGTTGGAATTTTGGCTTTGACACATTATATTAGCACAGCCACTTAATCTTTCTTAGGTTTACTTTACTTGAAAATGCAGATAAATAACTACGTAACAGGGATGTTAATGGGAATTAGTGGAAATAATATTTTTTAAAAGTATCAGCACTATGCCTGAGTAAATTATTAACAAGTAAACTATTTCCCCCTTAAATCTCCATTACAGTTAATAACTGTTGTTGGTTCATTGGACGCTAATACAGTCACCACTTCTGCCTAGAAGTTATATAATAAGACCTCAAATCAATTAGTTTTTTTAAAAAAATCCAAGAACATACAATAAAAAAGAGAAATAATTTTTCTTATTGTCTACCTCAGAATTCAAAGACTGAACAGTATGTCATGACGGGTGGATACCTGGCTAGGCTTTTAAAATATCTGCAACTCTTGAGAAAGAGATGGTAGAAAAGAGGAAGTTTAGTGGTATTAAAATACCTGATAGAACAAGCGCCTTTAGATTCATCCCCTTCCCTTCATTCAACAGAGTGTTAACATGGAAGGGGGAAAAAATAAGAGTTTTAATGTGGAATTGGAAAAAGTGGGAAGAAATAATTTTTATATTTTTTCAAACATAATTTGTCATATATCCCTATAGAGTAGCAGGGAAGCAGCCATCTGTGGTGCACTGATATTCGCTCCTATGTGATCTTTACCTCAGGATGACAAAACTCATGAATCGGCTTTTAAGAACCCTTTCCATGCTGGAGTATTTCATCAACCGGAGTTGGGAATGGAGCACATACAATACAGAAATGCTGATGTCCAAGCTGAGTCCTGAAGACCAAAGAGTGAGTACAGCACTGACAACCAACAGGAAAACCTTACCCATTCAGAATTTAGAATTATTTCACCTGGAGAGCTGATGAATAAAGGATGTTTTTGTTATATACACAGAATTTTTTTCTTCTTTTTTTTTGGCTAAGAAAATCAGTGAATGCTATCAACACAGTTGCAGGAAGCAAGTTTAATGTAGGTAAAGAGATCTAGGTTCTTCGCCTTTGGCGAGCTTCTCACTGCTGTTCTGCAGTCAGGTCTCACATACTTTGTTTCAATCCTTTGTTCAACTTCCATAGCTGTTCACTTTTCAACAAATCCTCAGTACCTCTATCTTTCCCCCCTAACCTCCAAAACATGACTTCAATGAAAAAAAATTATTTTACTGGTCAGGAACTCTCTCATCCACTGTTCTTGTCAAATCAAAATCGTTCTGCATCTCCAAAGCTACAGTTCCTTCCTTCTTATCTTTTTAGATAAGCTAACCCCTCCACCTCTGCATTCTAGTCCAGCTAAGACCTCCCGCCATCAGCATTGCCCTCTCTCTAGCATTGTCAGTCTTCCTCCCTATAATGATTTCTCTTTGACAATTCAGACGTTTATTTCTCCAGATAGGCCTTCACTTTAATCGCGCAGGATCAGTGCCATTTATTTCTATATATTAGCTTCTTAGCAGTCACAAACGTTGTCCTGAAATTCACAAATATAGAAATCTTCTGTACTTTGTACATGTCCCTAGCTTCATTTTCTCAGTCATTTATTTCTTGAGCATATCCTTAGTTTTTAATTAAGCTTTAAAAATTTCACTCTCTTGACATTTTCCGCTAAAAATTTTTTAAAAGAAAGAAAAGATAAATTTCTTGATTTATCTTGTGCTTGCCAGCATGTAGAAGAAACCAAGTCATGCATGTAGAAGAAACCAAGTCATGCTGAGAAGTAAATGTTAGATGGCTAGCTAGCCTCACCTGCTAGCTCGTACATACCAGCCTCATAGAGCATGATTCAAATCCAAGTCCTAAAATTACTTCCCACCATGGAACCTAAGGGTTACTTGCAGTCAGACACGATGTTAAATATACCAGTTGAGATTTAGACGGATATTTTAACTGAAATCATTGCTGTGTACCTCTAAAATGGACATGAAATAGAGATTTTTTTTTTCAGAAATGTTTACATGCCTTGTATAGACAAAATTCTTCTAAGCACCTGTGTTTAAAATGCATGGATCAAACCAGCTTATTTTTTAAAACCCCTCAGGCTATTAGAAATTATTTTTAAAATTAGCATCAAATGTTATATAGGCTTATCTTTATTGCATTTTCCCCATGGAATTTACCCATCTAAATAATTCAAAAGGTAATAAGCTTAGAGTTTCATTTTTTACATTTTACAAATATTTTTACCTAAAATAACTAAAAATTTTGTGAAAAAAAGAATCAAAACTGCAGTGGATTTAACATATGCTTTCCAAATATCTTAGCAAAGGTAATAGTCATGAATACTTGGATATAATTGCCAAACTCTGGTGTGGCTCAGAATTCAATTTCATTTGCCATATGGAATGAGGATTCCAAACTAGGGTTTCATTGAAATCTAACTTAGAAACATGAAATAGCATAAAAATAAAAGCCTCTGTTTATATAGATGAATAAGTACCATTTAATGATACTGCGGAAAATAAACAAATCCAAACAAAGTGATACAGAATTACTTTTGGAAAGCAATTCAGCTTTTGGACAAGTCTGTGAAACTCTCTGGAACTCGTTAATCTCATCTGCCTTCTTTGTTAATACTCCAATTTATTTCACAAAGATTTGGGATAACTTGCAATAAATACATGTAATAAAAGAACAAAACAGAAATAAAACACCAAACCAGGAAAAGTATGTACTAAACATGAAATCAAGAGTAAGAATGGAAAAACAGAACGTTCATATGCAGTCTACAAGATCCTACTAAGTCACTGCATTTAAGCAGGGAATTTGTTCTTAAGATTTCTGGTGGCAAAGTGAAAAGAAAATATAGTTTCATGGCTTTCTTTGTCTAAGAAAAGAAAATACACTAGTGTTCTAAGAGAAGCAAAGCTTTTCTTACCACTCTGAATGTTTCCGAAGGGCTTTGTTTTGTGGCACACCAAGAAACATAATGGATAACATCTCGAAAGCAAACATAGAATATAAATTCTGCTAAGTTAGTCCTTAAAGCTTTGATTTAAGCCTTTGGTTTAAACTTAAGTCCAAAGTTTACCTTAATCAGCATAATGAAGTAGTGATATTTCAGGAAAGGGTGCTAGGGCAAGGGGAGAACACCAAAATTTAAGAATAATGAAAAGAAAAAGACACATATAATTTGTTTTGGTCCCTAACATATTTATTCTCTTTAAAAAAAAATTAATCCTTATTTACTTGAAGTGAAATTAGCCTTCACCAGACTAATACCAGTTCCTTTAAATTTCCAAGACTTCCTAAAGATCAAATATTTGTGCTTGATCCATGTTTAAATATTCATATGTAAATGGTAATCCATATTGTTACTGCCTTTAAAATAACAGCTCAAATCATCTCGTTTGGAGGGGTACAACCTAAATCTTCCAAACTGAATGTCACTCATTTAGGTAAAAGAAACTTCATCAGATGAACAAAGCGATTGTCCAGCTGTGCAGTTCTGACAATACATAATCTCTTCTTGCCTTTCAGGTATTCAACTTTGATGTGCGCCAGTTGAATTGGTTGGAATACATTGAAAATTATGTTTTAGGAGTTAAGAAGTATTTATTGAAAGAGGATATGGCTGGGATCCCAGAAGCAAAGCAACACTTAAGAAGGTAAATATAATCAGTCAGTTAATATTTACTGAGCACTTACCATGTGTATCTGATTTTATACCAGACATGAAATATGAGCGGGGGACGAGAGGAATTAATATTTTTTGAGCCTTTATACTATATACCCTGTAATATACTATTTCATTTAGACTTTACCACATCCCTGTGAGGCAGGTATTATTTCTGTTATCCCATTTTTATCAAAGAGCTATTTAAGTTCAAAGAAGGTAAGTGGGCAAGTCGCACATGGTAAGTGCAGGAGCCAGATATGAACCCAAGTTTGTTTCTTCTACCACATCCTGTCATAATGTGGTATAGAGAAAGAATACCCAATAGGCAGGAACCTGATTGTGCTATTTAACATGGGCAAATCAGTTAACCACTCTTCAAGACCTCTGACTGCCTGAAATTTCTCTCAATAATTAATCCCTAAGGGACAAAGAATTATAGTAATCTGACATAATTCTGGTGGAAGCGAAGGGTTTTTAATGCAGAGATGATTAGAATGGGAAAAGTAATTGCAAACTGAGAGGAACGTTGCATAGCAAGAACTTTAGAACTTACCCTCTAGTGAACAAGAACCAGGGAAGATTTGTGATATATAGTAATATGGTCAAAGTATATTTAAGAAAGATTATGTTAGCCATGTTTATAAGACAGGTTAAAGCAGGTATGAGAAAGGGAAACTAGTCAGGGGAATACTATAGAAATGATTACTCAGAAGGCATGTGGTGGAAATGAAAGATATCAAAATCAAAAGGCCATCAGGTAGTGCCACATACCTAAGCACTTAGTTATTTGCTGGTCATAGCCAGGAAAAGATACATTTATGCTTCAAATAACATAGTTGGGTATTTGGTACTGTTTTGACTTTGGTTGTATATGTCTGTTTCCAGGCTCCGAAATATTCACTACCTCTTTAATACTGCCCTCTTCCTCATCGCCTGGCGCCTTCTCATTGCAAGATCTCAGGTGGCTCGGAATGTGTGGTTCTTCATCGTGAGCTTTTGTTACAAATTCCTCTCCTACTTTAGGGCGTCCAGCACACTCAAGGTCTGAGAACATTTGGCGATCTTCTTTTGTTTGGAACCTCTCAGATACCTCTAAAACAGCAACTGTGGTTCTCAAGATTAGGTAGTAACAAATATGTCCAAGTCATTACCTGTCAAATGTGCTGTCACGTATATCCTTATTTCTTAACTATACATTTTTATTTCAGTGAGAGAAGGAAAGTCATATCCTAGCCTATAATCGTACATGTTAGGAAAAAATTGTTTCCTGATTGTTTCCTAACACTCTATTCTATGCTCTTGAATATAAAACACCAAAGTACACCCATCTTCCCATATTTAGCTTTTTCCTCCTTGAGAGGACTAATTTCAACTCAATAAACATGGAAGAACACATGGTAGAAGCTGAGATATGCTAAAGAAAGGCAGTTCTAACCTTGGAACCATTCTAGTGTACTTAGTATAAAGGTTTAAAATCAAGGTAAGTAGAGGAAGGAAGGTCTCAACATCTTCACAAATGCTGTTAGAGAAATAATTCTCCACCGAGGTTTCTGCTTTCTTTTTGTGTTATACCATGGAGTCCTGTTTGAGGGCTGGGGGAATTAGAAAAGTGGGTTCACATTTAACATTTTCCTTAACTATACCCACTTCTGAAACCTAAAAAAAACCAAGAGGTGTAAATAATTATGTATAAAGTGAAGGCTCAAGCGTATTTTCATTGGGACTCTTTATCATGCTTTTAAGTAAAAATTAGTTCCCGTAATTTGAATTTGACATCGATTATTTCTAAATCTTTTGAATCTCCAGTTTTCCTGATAACCTCCTAAGGGTTTCCCTCTTCTTCATTAAAGTCTCCAAATCCTTTATATTTAAGTTTATATTGCTCAGGCCTCGATTAGAGATTAGAGTGACTAATGTTAGAGGAAGGTCCTAGGCTAGAATCATGCAAAAACCTATTTCCCTGATCTTTGCCATTGAGGAAAGCAAAATTTCAAATAAAATTTTAAATGCTAGCTTTAGCTTTTTCTATAAGTGGGGAAGTTTACTCTTTCACCAGGATTTGCTAGTATCTTGATCACTCCAGTTGCAGAGTGTTACCTGTAGAATGTGCAGCAGAAAAGGACAGACTTCATTAAGTGACTCTAAGTTTAGAGAGGGGCTTCCCTAGTGGCGCAGTGCTTAAGAATCCGCCTGACAATGCAGAGGACATGGGTTCGAGCCCTGGTCCGGAAAGATCCCACATGCGCAGAGCAACGACTGAGCCTGCGCTCTAGAGCCCGCGAGCCACAACTACTGAGCCCACGTGCCACAACTACTGAAGCCTGAGCGCCTGGAGCCTGTGCTCCGCAACAAGAGAAGCCGCCACAATGAGCAGCCCTCGGCAGCTAGACAAGCCCACGCACAGCCACGGAACACCCAACGCAGCCAATAAATAAAATAAATCTATAAGTTTAGAGAACAGGTGTTTTGTTTGTTTAAAAATATTTTATGTATAATGCAAATGAGTAAAAAACTAATCTCAAAATCCTGTATTAATAATATAACTGTTATCCCAACTTTCCTCATATTTGCGAGACGAGTGCGTGTCGGATTGCAGCATTTCACGTTAAGAACATGGACTGTGACTCACATAGAGTACCCGGGGCCTAAGCAACTAAAACTCATCACAGCTACTCGGAAACTACATGAGCACAAAATGTTAACGAGTTGTATTTATGCTCACTGAGATAACTGGTTAATACTCAGAAAGCCACACGAGGTGGCCGAAGTATACCAGGGCCGTGAGGATGACTTCTAGCCCAATATTACTTGAGATTTTTCTGAACCCCATAAAGGGCATTTGGGGGGCAACTCTTCTGGGCAGTGTCTTTCCCAATCTTATCTAAGTTCTGGGAACTACTTCCCAGGGCAGACAACCCAGTTCTGAAACAAAGTACCTGGTTATCTTCTGTTCGAGATGTCTGTATGACATGTTTGAGTTACATTGATTAAGATACAAACTGTAGATAATGATAAAAATGAAATCAAGATACAATTCAATGAAATTGGACAAAACATAATAGTTCTAAGAATTTACTATCTTTTGATTATTTTATGTTTCACCAATTCAATAAATTCCACTGATCAAGTATTCACATTTTGACTTGATTAAATGAAAATTTGAATTAAAAAATGGTTTCCTCTCTTCTAGTGTTTAACTGCTGACTACTGCAGTTGATCTCCCGCCTCCTCCCTAGAAAAATGATATAATCTAAAGAAACTACCAGTTGAATATAAATTAACACACACCCATAACGCTTCATTTTTTCAGACACCATTAATAGGGTTACACTTACATGTTGAAGCATGTTCTACCCGTGACATTAGAGAAATGACATGAATAAAGTTCTCTTGTGATGATTAAGCAGCTTGTGATGATTAAGCAGTAAAAGTAGGTATCCGCATGAAAGAAAATCCCTAGTTATTTTATATCAAGACCAAGTGACAATAATTTGAGTGCCTAATATATACACTCCAATGAGAAAGAAACTTCTACTTTTGGGAAGGGGACAGTGAGGACAAAGAAAAGGTTATGTTTAAAAAGAAGTTTTGGTAATCCCTATATTCTGCACCCATAAGATATATGATACAGTAACAAACATAACAGAGTTGAAGACAGTCACCACCTGAGGCAATTAATACTAGAAAAAGTTGAGGCAGATGAGCAAACAAATCAGAAAAACATTTCTCACAATTTTATACTAACCTAACATCATCTGCAGTTAACAGCTCACTTTAATAAACTGATTTAGAATCTCAAGGTAAACACTGATCTGAGAAGGGCCTAATACCCAAATAGTGTGTTATCTCACAGTGAACATAACAATTAAAGTACCTCAGCCTAAAGCTTCCAAAAACATCAATAATTTTTAAAGTTCATGTGAATCACATGCAAATTTCCACACAGCTATTTTTCTCTGTAACTGCAAATCTAATAATTATACTCTGGGAACATAAGCAACTGCCTAGAGTAAAAAGTAATGACTGTCCCATGTGCCCACACAGAGATATGGAAAAATGCTCACTGCCTAGATTACTTTTAAAAAATATTTTTAAAAATTACAAAATAGGGCTTCCCTGGTGGCGCAGTGGTTAAGAATCCGCCTGCCAACGCAGGGGACATGGGTTCGAGCCCTGGTCCGGGAAGATCCCACATGCCGCGGAGCAACTAAGCCCGTGCACCACAACTACTGAGCCTGCGCTCCAGAGCCCGTGAGCCACAACTACTGAAGCCCGTGTGCCTAGAGCCCGTGTTCTGCAACGAGAAGCCACCGCAATGAGACGCCCTCGCACCGCAACAAAGAGTAGCCCCCGCTCACCGCAACTAGAGAAAGCCCGTGTGCAGCAACAAAGACCCAAGGCAGCCAAAAATAAATAAATAAATTTAAATAATTTTTTTTTTAATTACAAAATAAAATTAGAAATTGCTCAGTTTAGGATGTAACTGGCTTGAAAGACAGGAATGCCCTGTGAGGTGTAGATACAATTATGACAAAGGATACTTAACTGAAATTGAGTTTTAATAGCTAGAAACAGCTCTTAACACACAGGAAAACATTTTAGGTGTGTCCCTACTTTATTTGAAATAGCAGTTCCAAGCTGGGAACTGTGAATCGGCTGGGGAGATGTGGGGTTGGGGAACTTTCATCAATCCTAGAAAAACATCTTAAAGAAATTAAAGGTAAGTATAATACAAGAAATCACCAAATTGACTTGCATAGTTGCTTGGAAACAGAATTTACAAAATATTCATTACATAATTATATGCCGTGTTGCTGAAGGTTTGCTTTAGTATGTAGCTTTCATCAATGTGCACTTTCCCCCAACACCTTCTCATTCTGAGTTTTACCTTAAAATTATTACACAAATAGCATAAATGAGTTACGATGTTTGGAAGAATTATTCATCTAATTTCTTTTGATAAATATCCAGTACAACTTGGGAGTTGCTGAAACAAAACTATTAAATGTTTTGCTGATTATAATCTTACAGGTTTATAAACTTGAGTCAACTGCTCAATTTTCATCACTCGTCCATTCATAACACGAAAAATCTAGAATAAATCCAATCTCATACAGCAATTTAGCTCCATCTGAAGCAAAGGAAATGTAACTGAGTGATAAAGATTGCTGTAGTTTTCCTAGAAGGAAAAAGAAACTGAAATATGAGGAACTGAGGCTTATTTGGGGGTACATGATCGTAAAGGGACAAAGAAGTTGTTGTACAATTTATTTTATTTAGAGTCCAAATGTTCAGGATTGAGACACTAAATGAGTGTTTTGTGGTTTTTTTCTCTTAAAACAACACAATAGAAAAACTACAAGAGAACCAAAAAATCCAAGGCAGTTTGTTTCCTACTCTTAATATAATGCTAAGTGATATTGTCACTAAAATATTTCAAAAGGGGTGGGGGGAACTACAATAAAGAAATAACTTGGATATTACTCCAGGCATCATACCATAAGGTAGTGAACAAATAGTGATCTATTTGGACAGTGCTGACAAAAGGTGACTCACTTTGAAGGTTTGCTACAGCTCCAAACAGAAAGGGAGGAACTTAAGTACTAGGTTAAAGGGCATGATGAGATTTTAAAGATCCTAAGGCTCATGTTTAAGTAATTTTTGAACATTCAAAAATATGCATCTCGAACTGAAGTTTAAGATTCAAAATTTTAAATTTTGAAGCAAGGGGGCTGCATATAAATTTACTTTTTGTTACTTGAATTACTAACCTAAGACATAAAAAGACAATGCATAACATATGTCTACTTATACCATTAAAAAATTAGGAGATCTTAGTCATTCCTTTATGAATTCCAAAGTTAAGTTAGTATTAAAGATTGTAAACTTTGTCTGCATTAGTAAATTATTTACTATAAAAATTCAGTGCTTTATATCATAAAATGTATATAAGAAAAATGTAGTTATCATCTAAGTTGAGAATTAGAAATAATTTTGTATTTCTCATATTGAGTTAAGCTTTTACCAAGAGGTAGTCTGAGGTGTACAAATACTGTAGCAGAGAATTATTCACCTAAACGTTTCATCTCCTTTTATAGGCCAATATATGCAAACACAGTTTAAAAAAAACACATTTCACATAATTTGAGATCTCAACTCTTAAAAATATTTAGGATGGAATATGTATACATATATATTATGAATGCCCTAATAAAATAAAGAGGATTGAGTAATAAAGTTGGGTATCCTACTGGAGGCACCACAGGCACACACCAAGGCTACCTAATAGGCCAGTACACTGTTCTCTGCAACAGAAAAGAAACACTTGGTGAGGTCAAAGACTCCTAATAAATCCTAACATGCAAGTATACTTCATCATTCATCATACAAAGGGCTGGTCAGAATCTTAGTACTTTGATTGCCCAAAATCTGACCCTATTTGAGGAGTTTCAGGTGGAAACCTTTTTTAACTTATAAAATGGAAATCAATGGCAAAGTAGGATTGTGCTTCAAAGAAATTCCTTTTATAGTCAGTTTTAATGGGACGGATTAATTCCATTAAAATTTTAATATGGTATTTGGAAAACACGGAAACAATTAAAAATCATATATAAGTACCAGAATAATTTTTAAAATCCTTCTTAAAGATACTTAACTGTTACAATCCTAACTGAAAGAAAATAATTCTAAATCAATATTCTTCCTCCTATTTTAAAAAAACCCCTGAAACTTAATTGAACTTTCTGACAAGCAGATTCACAGAACCGACATTCAGTCTAAAACAGCTAAAATTTTAATTCTCTCTAATTAAAATTCCTTTTCCTAGTCTACCTTCATTGGAAATAATATCTGAAGAAAAGAAATCAGAAATACGGAGACAGCCATTCATTATTTGGAATTTTCTGAATTCAAAACCTTTCAAAGCATGTTTGTTACCTATATTAATCAGTTAATTTAATGGCTCAATGATAAACTGTGTATCTTAAACAATGATACTTCTGTTATTATCTGCAAAATACCATTCCACATAAGCTTGAATGAAAAGTAGTTTTATCAGTATTTCTCCTTCTCTCCATTACATTATCTGCCCCAACTGTTTGACTTTTCTTTTACCTTTTAAAAGAATGCAATTTGAAAAACTCTAACTTGTGATGCCCTGTTCTCGAAAAACCACCATTTTAAATCTTGTCTTTTAATCTTGGCCTTGTTACTTACCTGGAATTTTGTCTCCCCATTTCCCTAAATGACTTAAACCATGAGGATTGGTTGATGATTCTTCTACTATCATTAAGTATTACAAAAGGAAAAATGATATTGGCACACATATGCCAAATTTAGTTTTTAACAGCACCTGAGTGATATACCCCTCTCATTATTTTCAATCTTTTATAGTCTATAAATTTAAAATCAATCCTTAAATAGTAAGAAAGCTAGACCAACACAATCTAATACAAAATCAATCACATTCAGGACATTCTGAATGCAGACACTTCTTTCATAATACAGTTTTACAGTTTAACGGACATTGTTTAATATTATAATCTCTCAGATCCGACATTATCTTGTCTTACTTAAATATTTGCCTCATACTTCTATTTTATTTAAAGTTACCCTGTTGCCCACTCACCATAACACATACAAAATATGCTACTTACCCTCTTAATCTTTTACAGACTGGTAATTTTCATCATTAGTAGTGGATCTTTTTATTACTCACCCCCTGCTCCCAAAGTATACCAATAATAAGGATCAGATTAGGAAACTTAGCATCTTTTTTAAACATGTGCTTTCTTCTCCCTGTATAAGTGCCCACTATATAATTTGTGAATGATATCTGTTACGTATTATAGCATCTATGTACCTGCCCCGTAAGAATTCACCTTAGTCTTTCATGACCCTGCCCTGATCAGAAAAGTCAATCGCCAGAGTTTAAAGAAAAGCAGTAACCGTCCTGAAACTGAATTTTTGGATAAATGGTTTTGTCGTTATGGCTTAACAGTCATATGGCTATAACACAGGGACCCCTCCCTCTCTTCTTTTATTAACAATGGGACCTGACCACACTTTTTAAAGTCTAGACTAGTTTTCCACATGTTTTACATATTTTATTCTGACATCATATCTTTTAAAAACAAACAGATGCAAACATTTGCACTTATCAATGCCATTTTCTTTAGATGTGGTTTGACTTCTTCCTTCAGGCTCTTTGTCATCAAGAAGCAAGGTTTGATTTCAATACTGCCATTTGCTATGAAAATATCAGAAGGGGTCATCTTCAACACAATATTCCAGTGGGCTTATTCACTGATTAGATTAGCTGCATAATTTCTTCTAGGACATTTGTAAGAGACACAACACATATAGGATTTCAGTTTGGGTTTTTTTCTTTTTTTTTTTCCCCCCTAGGGTGATTCCTACTTCTCATTCATATTTTCTTTTTTTGAATATATTGCACAATATTTTATTATTAAAAAAGGTTTCACGTCTCAGGCAAAAAGTTTTTCTCCTTTACTTGGGAGGTGCTAATGTGTATTATTTTCTAAAAGAGGTAAGTGGTTGTCTGTGTGGCCATCTTCAAAGGGAACCTAGGGAGGAACAAAAAGACCAAAGCATTAGTTTTATTCCTTACACTATTTCCTCTAAACACAACACTTTATTTTGGGCAATTTCTTTCTGGGCGCCAAGAGCTACTATTTAGATATATGATACTATACTATCATAGTATCAATGATACTATGACTTAGAGATCAGCACCATTTATACTACACCACTTACAGAACTGACGGGTTTGTAGGCTCCAAGTCTGAAACGACAGTAAATTATTTCGACTATAAATTTTCCAATTCCATGTAACATGCCTGTAATAAAAAATAAGTTTATGTTTTTAATTAAATTATGCTTTTAATAAAATTTCTTCCTGTTATTCATTTCCTAATTTTGTAAGTAAGAATAAAAAACTATTATAAAGGAATAGATAAGGAAACAGTTTGCTTTATTCACTTCCACAGTCAAAAATATCAAGACAATTGAATTTTAAAATAAATGAATTTCTTTTCAAAATCACAAGGCCACATAATTCATGACCTTGACAAAGCAATCTTTTCAAAGGTGCTTAATATGTCTCACACCCACACAATTTTGAAAAATAAATACTACTAGCACCACAAATTTAAATGAATCTAAATAAAGCAGTAACAAAAACTTTCATAAGAAAATCTATTCATCCATTTTAAAAATATAATTCAAACTATATAAACTCCATGTAATATTAAATAGAGGTTAGGATAAAAAAGGAACTGTTTCCTTTCTTTATCTATTATACTTAACTCTCAAATTTTCACAATTACAATTCTGCAAGTTATCTTTGAGAGAATCCCATAATCTTAGGGCGAAAAGACCAAAAGTCATAAAAACATTACTGACTAAAAAATTTGTTTTCATATATTTCATAGTTCAACATACCATAAGATACAATTTTACATTGTGTACAGTTAAAAATACCTTAACTGAAAAAGAAAATTTACATTCAAAGTATCTACTATTTCTAGGCATTTTCTCATCTAATCCTACAACACACTTGCAAGTTAGGTATTATTATTCTCATTTTTATATAGAGAAAACAATTTCAGAAAATTTAGGTGACCTACACAAGGCTATCCCCATGTAAATGACAGAACTTGCGTCCAATTCTAGGCTCTCTCTAGCACACTAAGTAATCTCCCGTAAATCACTGAATGCAGTGAACTGAGTTATGTGCAACGCTTAATCAATACAGTTTTTGAGGTTTGAAATTAAATCTTAAAGAAAAAGTTCTTTAAGTATCAAAACATGAGAATGTGTATATTTCTTTCCCCTTTTAAGTAAAAGCATCTTGATTTTTACTGTTAGCAGAACTTTTAGAAATTAGACAAAAAAAGGAATGAATCTTAACCTGTTGTTGAAAAGATTCCTCCAACAATACCACAAAGCCTTACAAAAAACTGCCAGAATGGCATATGCTCCTCAGTAACTGTCACCATAAGAGAGCTGAGATCATATTTCATAAAAATCCCAGAGACTCCATGGCTGCCTGCAGCATGGTTAATGACACGTTCCTAAAGGAAGGCAAAAGGAAGGGGAGAGATAGGAGGAAGAGACAAACAGGATTCACATCATTAGGTTACTTGTATACAGTCAATATGAAGCCCTCCAGCCCTCCTGAACAAGAGGGACAACCAAATCTCTTTACGAATTGTCCTACTAGACCAAGCTCTCCAGAAATAGCAAATTATTCTGTATTCTTTGTATGGTTAGCTTTTGAAGCAATCAAAAGAAGAGAATCATTTTTTACTATTTTCTCAAAAAGGTCACTTTACATACTACAAGGTTTCTACTAAACTCAAGAGTTTATATGGCACATTCTTCATTGACCAAGTCAATGAAAACTACATTCCTATTTTGACATACTTTTTGTATTATTCCTTTGGTAAGAATTTACAAAATAATTCTATCTACTTCCTGTCATTTGAACGATAAGATTTAAAACCAATTTCAATTTCTGTTGTTCCTTTTAAACTATATGAGATAGAGTACAGGAAGAAAACATAATACATTAATTTGAAAGATATCAATATCTGAGCTACTGGTTCAGTTTTTAAAGGAATTTTTTTCTTGAAAGGAGTGTAACTAAAATTATAAACCTACCACAGTGTGCACACTGAGTGAGAATATATTGTTTCACTCCATCCTGTTTACACTTCAAAACTCAAGTTTGCAAATTTCTAGTAAATTTCTATTATAGCATGAAACAACTATGCTACCACAGTGCTTTGTCATGATTTTTGTGTCAGGCCCTACCTGTTTTTACTAAGCTGTAACTAAACTGCAAGCTTTAGGAAGACAAGTAACATGGGAAATTAAAACAATTTCATGTGGGCATTACAAAACCTCTTTGCTTATTAGCACAACAGAGCCTTCCTTATAAGCCATTGATCAAGTTTCCAATATAAAGTGACTTCATCTTAAAGTTCTGATAAGTACAATATTTTGCCGAAATTATAAATATATTGTCACCACCTATGTGAGTGGATGTTGTTTTAGGGATCATGGTGTCTACATAACAAAAGACTCATAATGATTCACTTTTGGTCTAGGAACAATGAAGGTCAGCCCTGTCCTTCTCATCCTCCACTCTACCAACTCCAGTTATTCCTTTTTTTTTCTTTAAAGTGAAATACAACTACTGTAGTTGTCCTGTCAATACTAACACACCCCACAAAGGTCCAATGCTCTGGGATTCTATTTTTTTCTTCTTGTTGATTTACTCTTGTTATTTAAAATACATCCTGGAGATAATTTCATATCAGTATATAGATATCGTTCTCTCTCTCTTTTTTAAAGTTGCATGTTCCTCCATTGTGTCGATGTATCACTTGGGTTGTTTCCAGTCTTCTGCCATTACAAGTAACAAAACGAATAGTCTCATATACAACATCACTTTTTTTCCACTGTATCTTTGGATACAATTTCTAGAAGTGGGATTGCTGGGTCAAAAGGTAAATGCATATGTCATTCTGCAAATATCGCCAAACTCCCTTCCAAGAGACTATGCCATTTTGCACTTCCTTAGCAATGTATGCATGCCCGTTTTCCCCAAAGCCGTGCTGCTGTGTAGACTGCCTGACCTTCAGGTGTTGCCAACCTTAGTGAGAAATGGTATCTCCCCACCCATAAAGAAATGCTAAAAAGCACAATATATACTTGTAGACACTTTACCTAGTTTCTCTTTCTCTCTGTATGTGAGTGTGCGTGTGCACACACACATACACGGAGTTACACATACTTGATTTTCCCTCCTGAACCATTTGAAAAGTTATAAACACGTGACACTTCACCCCTAAAAACTTTAGTATTTAGTTTTCCAAGAATAAGGAAAACTCTACAATTACTGAGGACATAGTCAACATAAGTTATAAGACTATCAAAGGAAAATTTCATATGGAGGAAAGCAAATTTTTAAAAGCACTTAAATTGTGGAATTCTTCTGGATACTAGTATTTGAATATTCACCATTCTTGAACACAATAAGAAAACCTAGCTTATAAAAATAAAAAATTAACAACAAAAAGAATGAAAGAAAGAAAGAAAACATGGCCCCAGAGTAGGTGAGAAATCTGTTAAACTGCCCAATTCCAAAATTCTGCTTCTCAATGTCAATATTTACTTATAAGGCCACTCCACCCTAAGGTTACAGAACGTTTGTCCTCTCAATTAGATGAATATGAAGCCCTAACTTAGGAAGGCAAACCCTCTAAATCTGCTATCTGAGTCACAATAACCATGTGTGTCCCAGGGTAGATACATTAATTAAAAAATAAATAACAGAGAAATCAGAAAATCTGCTGGCAGATTAAAAAAACCGCTTATACCAATACATGGGAAAACATTAAAAATTAAGATATTAAGAGTAAAATAATTAATATCATAGTTTAATAACTTTTTACTAATTGAAAACATTCCAGATTTTTAAAATCTACTTCTTTTCTTACTCTAAAACATACTTAATACCCATTTCTGATATTTTATTGACTTAAAATAAAATGTCAATGCATTTCAAATTTTAAATGGAGGAGGGCATTACCTGGAACTCCAAACTAATTTTGTAGAGGGACTATAAAATGCTTTAAATAAATAATTTTACCAGTTGGATTCAACTTACCCTTTCTGTCACAGAAAACTGATGGGTGTCTGCTGAAATTTTATATGTATGTAGTTTTGTTGGCACGATTGTAATAAAATATTGGAACATCTGGTTGTCTAGAATAAAAACAAAATGTAGTTTTTTTCATCAATCCAGTAGCAATGAAACTACTGCCAAATACATCAGCCTTCCATTAAATACATCTAATCTGAAATTTAATGCTACTTGTAACTTAATGTCTAACAAAAAAATATTATAAAAGAATCAATGAAAGCAATATATTCACACTTGGTAAAACAAGTTCTCAGTAAGCATAAAATAGTCACACAGGGCTTTCCTGGTGGCACAGTGGTTGAGAATCTGCCTGCCAATGCAGGCGACACGGGTTCGAGCCCTGGTCTGGGAAGATCCCACATGCCGCGGAGCAGCTGGGCCCGTGAGCCACAATTACTGAGCCTGCGCGTCTGGAGCTTGTGCTCTGCAACAAGAGAGGCCGCGATAGTGAGAGGCCCATGCACTGCGATGAAGAGTGGCCGCCCTTGCCACAACTAGAGAAAGCCCTCGCACAGAAAAGAAGACCCAACACAGCCATAAATAAATAAATAAAAACACTTAAAAAAAAAAAGTTAAAAAAAAAAATAGTCACACAGACACACACACACATCTATTAGAAGATGTCAAAAAAGATGAGCTAGTGATCTAGTTAGATATCCTTTATAATCATTATCATCTTTTTATAAAATATGGAAAATAAAAGCATTTCTTTATAGTACAGAAACTAATAAAAATAAAGTTATAATAGCATAACCACCACAAGACACATTTTCAGTTTCTACTAATATCTGAAGAGAAATAAATAAACCAAAACTGAATTAGCTGTTGGATATATAAAGCAAAATGTAGCCTTTGGATAAATATGAAGAATCAATACCACAATAGGAAAATAAGAAAAGAAACTACTCAATGATGGCCTGGGGTTACTATGTAATCAAAATGATCATATTTATATAGTCATTAGGCATTTCTAGGTTTAATACAAGTCATAAACACCAGTATATTACTAATTATTAACTAATTTTAAACAATTAACAGTTCACATGATACAAAACATGTTAATTCTCTAGGTATACATTCTAGAAAATTTAGAACTAGATATATCTATCTATAGTTTCAGCTAGGTAAGTGAATAGGGCCTCATTACGTTTGCGATGTACTTCACGTCACATGGTGATAATTGTCTATGATAACTGAGTACATGAATAAAATATATCAGTTTTAAATGTATGGTTTGATAAATTTTGACAAACGTTTTTATCCATACGATCACCACCACTATCAAAATATAAAACATTTTAATCATCCCCAAAAAGTTCCTTTGAACCCCTTTTCAGTCAATCCCTTCTACCTCTGGTCCTAGGCCAACCACTAATCTACCTTCTATTGTTACAGACTAGTTTTGCCTATTCTAGAATTGCATATAAATGGAGGTATACAGTATGTATTTTTCATGTGTCTAGCATGAATTAATTTTTATTTTTATTTCCATCAGTTCAATTTCTCTGTCTCTTATCTCAGTGTAATTCAGAATAGTAGAGGGAAAGGTAAAACTGTAGATAGAAGGGAGAGGTAAGAGTAATGGTCTCTTCAACACTAACATTAAACAAGTTTCTAACAAAATAAAGCAAAGTCTGTTTCAACTTCACCATTTCTTATTTCACCTACCACTATAACTACCACTTGTACCACTATAACTTTCAAAAACATAAAACAGTTTTTGGCCAGTTCTATTATTAATTTCAACTTAAATCCTAAATATTACCACAGATAATATTAGAGCAAAAGTGTGTCAACTTTGTCCACGACTAATAAGTGGCTTATCAATTGTGGACGATCTTTCATCCTTTGAGTTGTTCTCTGATGTAAACTGAACTGCTCAATCTGTGCTTATTTTTAAGGTGTTTTACAAATATCTCTATTACATCATAAACAAAAATAACAAGCTGAAAGTGATCGGAGAAGAAGGTGTTCAAGTATGAAGTATTTATTGAAAAAAAAGATGAAATTGAGAGTGGTGAGGTTATAACCAATATTGTACACATGGGTGGGATAATTAGACTTGAGGGAAAAAATGAGAGACAAAGGAAATCTCACCACGTGAGGAATGAAGTCCAATGCAATGAATAGTAGCCAATGCGGGTCAAAGAAACGTGACAGGGAAAATTGGAAACCTCTTAAGCTATGGAGAGAGAACTGCTGAAGACCTATTTGTCTAATATATACGTCTGTTAGATAACTTAATGGCCAGGCAGGGGGAAAATGCTGTTGCATTAGATTTTGCTGCAAGCCACAAATTGTTCCAAAGGTTATAGGTCTGTCCAAATCTGCACAGCATTAAAGATGTCACTGCTAAGTAATCCCCTCAAAATTCCTACATGAAGGAGGGGGTAGTTACCTGAATCCAACAGATCCGTAATGCTGAATTTTTTCTTTTGCGAAAAAGAGGCCCAATAGAACATGTATTAGGAAGGAGAAGAGTATACCTGCTTTAAAGCTCTGAATAACCTACTGACATTCATCTCATGCCATTTTATAAAATAACTCTAAACACCTCTTAGTCTTCCTGAACATGTAAATTTTAAGTCTTTTGAAAATTAATCTGTTCATATTTAGATCTGCTTCTTTACGAAAATGTATAGTTCATTTTAGCATCTTGAAACAAAGTATTAACCAACATGTTTTCAATTGAGCATCTCCTGTAATATTTAATGTATTTTGGTGTAGAATGAACACATAAAGATGAGATCACACAGAACAAAGCTTGTAATTCTCAGAATGTTTCTACTCACACATTTCCAAATTTAGTACACTCAAGCTTCCTTGAGTGAAACATTACCACACAAACATAAAATACTCATGAATTCTAAATAAAACATCTTTAATGTATCTGATTACAACACTAGGCTAAAAGAGTAAAATACTGAAAAGAACATTAATAAATCTATTTGAATTAATAAAAAATGAAATCCTTAATTACAGTTTTGCAAAGGCTAGAATTCCTAGTGGCACAGGAAGCTTTAGACGTCCTTAAGGCATATCATATAATATGACTATTTAAGAAGAAAGGCAACCAAAAATCTTCAAAAAACATGACAACAGATAACTTACTACAAAATTAAGGAAATAATCCATCCATATTTGCATAAACTGAAATTTTAAATGGAATAGATGGTTAAAACAAACAGTAATAAAAGGTATCTGTACTACTTCTGACTGTGTTAATACCAAACCATTCTAGAAAAACTCTAGGTTTCTGATGTTTGTAAAATTCTCTAGAGAGGTTTCTGATATGGTAAATACAGTATAGATTTTAGAACTTTGAACCTACACAAAGAAGAAAATTCTTCTTATAATGTTCAAACTTTCTTTTGTTCTTATTCTTTCTTTGTTGAATATGGAAAAGCAGTTATGCCCTCTTAACACATTAACCTTTCATATATTTAGAGAGCTTTTAAATTCTACTCCTTCTCCTGATTACTTCTGACTAATTTCTTATTCTGTTCCATGGCTCATTTTTTACCATTTAAAATTCATCCACTACTAGAACAAATGCTCTTACACACATCTCCACTTAAAGATGATCAGCATTTAAACCACTTCAAGATTTATCTGTTTATCTGTTACAAGGGGGTTAGGAAGAGGATTATTTAAAATGTATTAATATCAAAGTTATAAGAACAATTTGCCTACATGCAAATTCCAACAGTAATTATTAAATACTTACGATCTAATGCAATTTTTTCAGTTCCATCTAAAGGATTAATAATTCCTGGAACAAGCTCTCCAAAAGACAAATGATCTATTCTGTGAGAAAAATTGTAAGCTAAGAGGCAAAAAAAACCAATTAAGTACAGAAATTAAATTATTCGAAACTACATGTTACAGATTAGTTCACATTCTTACCTATTCTCAAATGAAAATATCTAAAATCTGCTGGTATAATAATATAGTATTTAAAACCATATTATTTTGAGAAAAATGCATGCAAATATGTGGGAATTATATGTATAGAGGTAAACACATTCTGATAAAATGCTATATCGCAAATTTCATAATTATATACGAAGTAATATCGAAGAAATAATATGACATCTAATTCTGATAAACAAAAAAATAAGTCTTTTCTAGTCCAAATCATCATATAGAAACAGGATTGTGTTGTTAGAAGAACTGAGATGATGTCCATGAAACTGATCAGATATATTTTTAATACACACTATTGCTTTAGCACATTTCTGTTAACTAAACTTGTTTATTATGGAATTTATTATTTGTTTTTGTTGTCTAAAGGAGACTTTAAAAACTAAGTTTTATGATAATCATTACATAAAACTAACTTGAATACTTTATATATGTGTGTAAATGTCCATATTTAAATTTACATATTGAAACAAGCTTCAAATATATTCTCTTCACTATCTGTAAAAACTAGCAGAAAAAAAAAAAAATAGCAGAAATGTGTACTAAGTGATATAAAGCACACCAAGGCTGCTTCTCCCTACCTCAGCAACTTCTGAGCTATGACTAAAAAGAAATATAGGTAGCTTAAAGACAAGAGAAAATGGATTAGTCAATAAGTTAGATCACTTATTTTCTCCTTTAGATATCTTCTTTTGGCATACCCCACTTCCAAAGCCCTACCTTGCACCAGCACTAAAAATTAAAAAACACACTTTTTTTGCAAGGACATCTTCACAGAAAGAAATTTCAGAAACTGCTTACAGTCGTGGTTGACAAGTGCTGCCAAGTGTGCATGACCTCGGGGATGTGGAATTGCCCTGAAAGGAGGAAAAAAAGATTAAAGTAATAACATTTAAATACATAACTAATTAAAATCATAAAAGGGATCTTTCCTAAGTTATATAATTTTCTTAGTATAAAATAATATGACAACATACTTGGCCCATGATTTAAGTAGGTAAATCTCATCTCAGTAATGCAATAAACTGGGGGTTGGCAAACGTTTTCTGTAAAGAGTCAGACAGTAAATATTTTAGGTTTTGTGGGCCAAGATGCAAAACTGAAGATATTATGTAGTTACATAACAAGAGAGAAAACAAATTTTCACAAACTTATTAATGAAATTCAAATGATAATAGTAGTAACTGAGTACTTTTTTAGAATCCAGGTATTTTTGCTGGGAGATAACATTTTGCTTTACTGGGGTTTAGAGTTGACATTCTCTATTTTCAAAATCCCAGATAGGATAAGGATAGGATACAAACCAAATGCTTTTCCATTTGGCCTCTCTTATTGATAATATGAGTTATCACATGGAGAGGTAAGTGAAATTGAGAACAAAGGCCAAAATATAGAAGTTCTTACAATATCTGTCAACGTTACCCTCTTTCAGTTAGTTTTGGAGTAGGATATTGTTTGTATCCAGAAGTGCAATAAAACCTTCTAAATTTCTTTGAGCCAACTATTATTTGTTGACTATATGATACCAAGAAATTCTAAGGTTCCCATCTACAGGTTGGGGATGGAGAGAATAGGTCCTGGCAACAGCAACAAAACAACAAAACCTGAATGTTAAGAAGAGTGGGATAACAAAGACAAAGCAGGGAATTTCCTGGCAGCCCAGTGGTTAGGACTCAGCACATTCACTGCCGAGGGCCTGGGTTTAACCCCTGGTTGAGGAAGTAAGATCTCACAACCCATGTGGCACGGCCAAAAAAACAAAACAAAAGCAAAGACAAAGCAAATGCTTGATTTGATCTGATCACTGTAAACACTGAAATAATTTTGCATAGAAGTCTAACACTGTCTCTATATATTTAAAAAATCTCCAGCAATGCTCTGTCCTGTTTTATGGCCTTTCCCTCAGTCTAGATGCCATTCTCTCCTTTTATATATAAAATTCCTAATCATCCATTAGTGTTCCAAGGTTTTCCTCAATAAAGCCTCCACTGACTTGCAGAGTAGGTCAGGTACCTTGTTATATAGTTTCTTATCAGCCATACATAGTTTTCCTTTATAACTTCAATACAACTATAATTAAATAATTATTAGTGTAATTCACTGTTTAAAATTCAGATTCTCTCATAGAATGTCAGCATCATAAGGGCAAAAACCCTTTCTCTGTTTTTCGCTGTTTCATCTTTAGTATCTAGCATGGTACTTTGCACATAGCAAGTACTGAAAAAATGTCTTTTGCAATGAAGAATTGTTCAGCTTTGCAAGTCTAGGTGGAAGGAAGGAAGGGAGGGAGAAAAGCAGAGAAAGAGAGAGGAGATAATTAGAGAATCTATTTATTCATTCAGGAATTTACCAAGTGTTTATTATATGACAGTTTCTGTGCTGGGTTCTGCTCATGAAGGCAGGTGGTCTGATATTTTTCCTTAACATTTACCTAATTTAACTTTATCCCAGACACATTTCTAACTACATCAAAATACTTGTCTCGTACTGGTCAGGGATTATATTTTGATGAGGATCACCAAAAGGAAAAACAAAACAAAAACCTAATATCCAACAAAATGAACAAATTAATGAAATGTCTAGGTAAGAGCTTTCTGGCTACTAAAACTTGGCAAGCTGAAGGTTTTAATTCATATCTACCTACAGCTTATATACTTTAATATATGAAATATGACATGACTGTTTTTCTTTTGTTTTGAAGCAGTAGTTTTTAAAGTTAGTAGTCTTCTCGGGCTTCCCTGGTGGCACAGTGGTTGAGAGTCTGCCTGCTAATGCAGGGGACACGGGTTCGAGCCCTGGTCTGGGAGGATCCCACATGCCGCGGAGCAACTAGGCCCGTGAGCCTGCGCGTCTGGAGCCTGTGCCCCGCAACGGGAGGGGCTGTGATACCGAAAGGCCCGCGCACCGCGATGAAGAGCGGCCCCCGCACCGCGATGAAGAGTGGCCCCCACTTGCCGCAACTAGAGAAAGCCCTCACACGAAAACTAAGAGACCCAACACAGTCATAAATAAATAAATAAAATAAATAGCATTATTAAAAAAAAAAAAAAAAAAAAAGTCTTAAAAAAAAAAAAAAAAGTTAGTAGTCTTCTCTATCCTGAGGTTGAAGGCTGAAGACATCAAAAATACACATTTTAAGAGTTCTCTAGTGGTTAGTTATATATTATTTGATTAACAAAGAATTTACTTTTAACCGAACTGCCAACTTGTTTAAAGTATTTTCAGCAAGTGAAAAGAACATACTTGCCCACAGTTATGTGAAAATTCCCTGCTACTTTATTGACATACAGATGACCACGAATTCTGCAAGCATCTGGAGGCTGCGATGGATCATCTTCCCTGTTACAACAAGATATATTAGAATTACTTACAGCATATTCAATAAAGTCACCGTATTTCTGGCGAGAAAATTTTATAGAGGGGAAAAAAAAATCCCTAAAGATCAATTTTTAGGTAATGTTCTAAATGTCAAAAGTAGAATAGCAGTTTTTTGAAGTCTACACATTTATTAAAAAACATCTACAAAATGAAAAAACTTACATAATTATTATATATATATATTTTATTTACACAAATATAAAATTTCAAGGTTATTCAAATTTAACCAGAGGACTAAGTCTAATGAAAGAAGAAAAATTAAAGTAAAGAATTACTAGTCCAACAAAGACATGCTTTTATCATGTTTCTGGTACTTCAGGGGACAGGAGGGGTTGGGAAAAAGACTGAGTAAGGGAAGGGCAGGCAGGTCACTTAACTTCAAATAGACATTAACATTTTCTTCCTAAGCAAATGTAAAACCTCTGTTTAGTTTTAAATTTAAATGATAATTTTCATGATTATAGCATTTCCAAATATAAGCTCTTCTAATCTATAAAAGAGACAAAAAGTGAAATAAAAACATGAAAGTCCTAACCAAAGTTTATACATCCTCATAATGGTAAATGAATTTAATTTGTTCTTAAAACCTAGTACAATTTTATATGAAGGTACACCATACACACGTAAAAGAGAAAAATTAAATGAAAATAATATTTGGGATAATCCTGATCAATATCACAGGCCATAAATTTAAGAGTAAAAAAGACATCTTGAGACTTCCCTGGCGGTCCAGTGGTTAAGACTCCGCGCTTCCACTGCAGGGGGCGCGGGTTCAATCCCTGGTTGGGGAACTAAGATCCCATATGCCACACGGTGCGGCCAAAAAAAAAAAAGACATCTCATCATACAGAATGATTACATTTTCTCTAAGAAATATAAGATTCAGAGGAATAAACCAATACTAAAATTATGTCACAGTAAATTCTTAATAAATAGTCTCACAAAATCTCCCACCTTGGTGGAAGTGCTGTTGATGTACTTTTAAAAGCACTTTTAAATATCACATCTTGAAGTGAATGTTCTTCTTGCAGTCTACTCTGAATCAGCTGTAGCATCCTAAATACAAAACAAACAAGCAATAGTTAAAAAATACAGTAAGACACACAGAGAAAGCCAACACTATTTTAAAAATAACACAGGTAGTTGACTTAGCTAAGCCATACATTTATTATTACATAACTTTATTCTAAAATAAAGTCCTAAGTATTCTTTGGTCATTTCCTTGAAAGTAGGAAAAGTGAGGGAGTATGGCTAGAGGTCTAACAGCTGGGCTCCTTATGTCTGTCTAATTCCATCAGTAATGAACATGTGGACCCTAATTACATGTCCATTATTGGTGGAATCAGGGTCACCAAGAAAGAACTTCTGTTCACCTGAATATCTAAATTCATCTTTCATGCATGCATGCAGCAATAACAAAATTCTTAGTTTTTGTCGGGCATTGAATAAAGTGTTATAGAT
Source organism: Balaenoptera physalus (assembly GCF_965194825.1). NCBI lineage: Eukaryota > Metazoa > Chordata > Mammalia > Artiodactyla > Balaenopteridae > Balaenoptera > Balaenoptera physalus. Next base: position 83,605,750 of record NC_138892.1, on the reverse strand, counting down.
ACAAAGAATAAGACAAATAAGAGGCCACATAATAGATCTGATGGACTTAAAGGGGCAGATTACTGGGGGTTAAACCCACACAGGAGCATCCAATTCTCATTACAAACCAGGCCACAGTGACATTTAATATCACCTAGTGTCTGCCTTTTCCAAAGAAACCTGAACTTTGACAAGACCATTCTAAATGAAATATTATATTCTACCTATAATTTTTAAAAAGAATATCAGCATATAAGGTATAGGATTATAGAGAACAAAGTATACATTTGAGAACTCACGCTTAGATTTTCTTTTTAAATATACTTAGCCACTAAAAACACATTAGTTGCTTGAAGATTTTTTTTTACAAAATTGTTACATTTACAATAACTCATGAAATTACTTATTCTGAAGAACAAAACCAAGAATAAAAGTATTTCTTCTCTCTAATATTTCTAACATTTTCAGCAATAACTTTGTATCTTTAGATATAATCCTATTTTATATTCTTTAATCTATATCTTTATATAACTAACATCCAAAGTCACCTGTATCAGAGTTCAAACTCAGCAAGTACAAAATTTATACCCAGAGGGAAAGGAGGGATGAATAGACAAAACTGGGAATTTTCAGGCCAGTAAAACTACAGGTACTGTAATGGTGAGTACATGTCATTATGTATTTGTTAAAACTCACAGAGTGTACATCTCCAAGAGTGAACTCTAACGTAAACTATGGACTCTGGGCAATAATGATGTGTTCATGTAGGTGCATAGATTGTAAGAAATGTACCACTCTGGTGTGGGGTATTGATAACAATGGAGGCTGTACACGGGTGGGGGCAGGGAGTATTTGGGTACTCTGTACTTTTCACTCAGTTTTGCTGTAAACCTAAAACTACTCTTAAAAAGTCTTTATATATTTATATACACATACATACACATAAATAACTTGGAAATATTATTATCAAACATAGGAACTTAAAGAAGAAGCAAATGTAAATCAGAATATATTTCACATCCCATCATAATGATATAATAAACATTTTTTAGAAGTGCAAGTGAGAGATAAAGACAAAATACGTATGCACCACCCACTAAGAACACTGGTAACAGGCCTATTTAAAATAAAAAGTCATTTTTATACTGTAAATTTAGTAGAAATAAAAAACAGTAATCAGGAAGGCTATGTCCAGGGTTTGAGATTTCCTTTTAATAAAGGAAAGAGATTAATTGGGATCCTAAATATTTTAAGAAAGCAGAACAATTGAAAGAAAACTTAAATATCTTTTAGCAAATTCTATAGGTAAAGAACGTTTTGGTATGCACATTATTCAGGTTGTTAGGCCTTAGGCATCTCTAGTCCATTCAAGAATATTTGTTTAGAAGCAGAACATGATAATCTAGGAAGCTTCAAGAGGCCAGATCCCATCTTCAGATTTACATGTACAAAGACTTAAAATCTTTAGATCTAATGCTAACAGAAATTGAAAGCTTCATATTTTTGCATGTCTTGTATTTCCAGAGTTCAACTTTTATTGCTTGGTCAGTGGGAAAAGAGGTTGATGACACCAAACTGTGTGTCTTCTGTTTCCAGAGTTCAAGTTTTAGTGCTGGGCAGTGGGAAAAGAGGTTGATGACACCAAACTGTGTGTGTGTGTGTGTGTGTGTGTGTGTGTGTATGTGTGTGTGTGTGTACGTGTATAACTTCTGCCTCAAATATACCAATAAATACCCGAGCTTATATTCCATATATAAAAGGATGTAGAAAATTCTACAATGGAAAATGTCTACCATTTTAACAGTAAAAACACAATCTCTTCTCTCACTTACTACTGGTCTTGAACACTAAATAAAATTCTAGATGAAAGGAGACTTCTCACTTTAACATTTCTGGAATAAAGTAATGTATTTCATCTCTGGATGGCTCTCTACTAAAAACGCTAGAAGCCCAGAGACACCTAATATTCAGTTATTTTGTTCAACACATTCGTTTCAACTTTAATTTTAAAAGCTCTCCAAATGGTGAAAGTGGAAATTAAAAGAGAAAGGCCTTTGAAATGTATTTAGGGACTAGAAAGAAAAAAAAAAAAAAATGGTTAAAAAAATTTTGTTGTAATAATCTTAAATTAGGTAATGCCTTTTTAAATAAGCATAAGACATAGTCTAGAAAACAAAAAGAAAGAAAAGAATGGGGATGGGGTAACCATTTATAACAAAGAACTAATTTCTTTAATATACAAAAAATCGGGCTTCCCTGGTGGCACAGTGGTTAAGAATCCGCCTGCCAATGCAGGGGACACAGGTTCGAGCCCTGGTCCAGGAAGATCTCACATGCCACGGAGCAACTAAGCCCGTGTGCCACAACTACTGAGCCTGCACTCCACTCTAGAGCCCATAAGCCACAGCTACTGAAGCCCGTGTGCCTAGAGCCCGTGCCCCGCAACAAGAGAAGTCACTGCAATGAGAAGCCCAGCACCGCAATGAAGAGCAGCCCCCCCCACCCCCACTCGCCACAACTAGAGAAAGCCCTCGCATAGCAACAAAGACCCAATGCAGCCAAAAAACAAACAAAACAAACAAAACAACCAAAAAATTATTTAAAGTTATTAAGAAAAAAACCAACAACCAAGCAAAATGGGCATACGGCATGAGCAAGCAGTTTCACACACACAAAAATACAAACGGGAAAAAAAAAATCCACAGATATTCAATTGATTTACAAAGAAATGTTAACTAAAACAAGTGCAATACCAGTTTTCACCGATCAAATTGGCAAAAATAAAAAAAGTCTGGTTATACCCACTGTTGGTGAGGTTGTATAGAAACAAGTACTCTCACATACTGATAGCTTTGGAATATAAATGAAACTATTTGGGGAAGATGTTTCGCATTATCTATCAAAATTTTTTTCCAGTTTTACTAATATATAACATTGTATAAGATTAAGGTATAAATATATGATTTGACAGATGTATATATGTGAAATGATTACCACCATAAGTTTAGTTAACAACCACCACCTCACCATTACAAATTTTTTTCCTTGTGATGAGAACTTAGCAAAACATTAAATATACTCTAAAAGATAAATTTCATTTCTAGAAACTTTATATACATATACATATATTCACTCAAGTACATAAGGAATATATATATATATATATATATATTATATATATATATATACACACACACACACATTCACACAAGGAATTAGATTCAAGAATTTTCACTGAGCATTGATATTAGAATCCTGCAAGCAATCTAAATGCCCATCGATAAGTATCCGATTAAATAAATTATAGCTTATCCATAAAAGGTACCACTATATGTACTTAAGTGGGAAGATGTCCAAAATATAAGGTTAGGTTGGAAAAAGAAAGTTATAAAACAAATGTATAGAATGACCCCATATGTATTAGGAAAAAAATAACATAAGCAAATATGGAAACATGTAGAAAATTATACACAAACAGAATATTTCTAGCAGGCTACACAAGAAATTTAACTCTGGTTATTACCACCAGTCAGTGGCACTAGGTTTAGAGAATGATGAGGAGGCTTTTACTTTCACTTTATATCCTTTATATTCAAATATGATCATATATTGCTTTTAAATTTTTTTAAATAGTAGTTAATACAATTTTAAATGAAAACTGAAGTGTATTTATGATTCAAAGTGCATTAAAGATTATAGGACTTTCCTAAGATCTGATAAAATCTTTGAAAGTATAAAGATTATATTATATACTATATTCTGCTAATATTTCATCCAAAGAAATGCCTAGAGAAATATATTAATCTATGAATAATTTACAGTAGACAAAAGAGACAAAGCATGATCTAATTTCCATGGACCACAATACTTTGTTTACTTATTACCTCTGCCACTCTTTTTGCTGTGGTGAAAGATCAAATATTGCCTGAAATAAAGGAAAACATAATCACTAGCACTGTCAATTTCTCTTGGCTCTTATATCATAATTTTTAAAAATTTTCTTTGACCAAGGAACAAATTTATAATAACATTAAAAACAAGTATTTGTTATTTACATTTAATCTTCCATAAGTCAAACTAAAAAATTTAAAATTTTACTCAAAAGTAGTATAAAGAGATTTCACTAATTGTGAATATTTTTCTATTACAGTTATCTACATTTATAGGAATGTATACAATGCAATCTATCACATGTACAAAATGATATTTTAAGACTTAAAATCATTTAAATGATGCCAGCATGAAACTTAAGTATTTAAAAGAGAAGAAGAAATGAAAAAGACATACAGCTTAAGTATAATATTCAAGCATCCAAAGCCCATATTCTTGCCAGGAAAATACCATGATAAAATCAAAAAGTTTTGAAATGACCTAACAATGTCACTATAATCCCCAAATGTATTAATCAAGAAAGAATAATTCAAGAAATTTTATCTAGGCACTATGTTCACCAATTCAAAGACAAACTTAGCGACTTTGTAGAATCAGAGGAAAAAAGGCAAGCTTCTCACAGTTTGTGGCAATATCCACAATTTAATTTTCCAACAAAAAGTCCACTTTTGCTTTTTATAAAGGCAATTTATAACAAGGCATATTAATTCTACTTTCTAACTTATCAATATTATTAATGATCCCTCCATAATCATGCCCTAACCTACTACTCTCTCACTATAAATCCTCTCTTTAACCCCTCATTGCATCAGACAGTTCTACCTCTGTGCCTTTGGTTATTTAATTATATCAACCTGGAACCTTCCTCTCCTGTAATTGTGACCCTAATGTCAGTCTAAATTCTATACACCATTTGCTCTAGGTTAATGATTATAATGAAATTACTTTGATTACTCCTCCTGCTGAACTTGTCTACACCTTGCTTCTCAACCTTTTTCACACCACAGCACACAAAGAAAATGCTATAAAACACACCATGGCAAACAGATGAGGCTACATGCAACTGCTCCCCAGTTACCTTGTGAATAAAACTACTGACAGCAGGGACTATGTGATTCTCCCTTTGACTTCCCCCAACTGCTCGGTATAGTGCTTAACACAGCGGGTAAAGAACTACTGAGTGGCCTACTTTGTGCTCGGCACTATGCTACTTAAATCATTATCTCACTTAACCTTCGTAACAACCTTGTGAGTTTGTTATTATTCTCTCCTTTTTATATATAAAAAAGAACTCAAAAGATTAAAAATTTTTTTCAAAAATCACAGATAATGAAGGTCAGTATATAAACCCAACTATGTCAGATTCCTCACTTTCTCACATCCCTAAAAGTAGTTATTTTCTTTAAATAAATAGTAGCTATCATAGCATATTGTGTGATCATGGTTTAGAAACCAGTAAAATTATTAGAATTAAGTTTTTAATATTCAGACTGCATATGAAAAGAATGAGTGAAAATTTAAAAACAAGTAAAAATTATCTCAAATAATTTTACATTAATAATAATTCTTAAATATTTTAATATAAATTAGGACAAGGGAAGGAATACTTATGAAACACTGTTAAACGTTTTTAAAATTACTGATAAAAATATACAATGACATATTTTTAAGTTTCTAACTTTCTGGCTAAGACATGACTTTTAGTTCATGACAGTTAAATTAAAATAAAACTTTCCTATTCCACAAATGATTGAAAGAAATGGCAGAAACTGTTACAATGGAATAATCAAAGATCTTGCCACAATTACATAATTCTAACATATTCATCAGTGCCTAATACCTGCAATTCATTATGCTTTACATTTTGTGAGCTATAAAGAAGAAAAAATAAAGTAATTGCTTTTCAGGAGCTTAGAATCTAGCTGAAGAGACAAGCTGTCCAGAAAAAATATTTATTAAAAAAATCAGAGACTTAAATAAACGTGAAGAGAGTGGGAGTGACAGACACTCAGTATGGAGAGAATACTAGAAAAACAGCATAAATAAATTTTAGAGGATAAGTTCAAGATGATTATCTCCTCAAATTCTCACAATGTCCAAAGAAACAGAAAAATGAGGACACAAACTGTATCATTATTTTAAATCATTTTAAATTAGCATCCATATGCTGGAAATTATCAAAAACTTATGCAAGATAGCATACAAGGGAGACTAAATTGAGAAAAGAGCCCAACACATAATTTATTTCATGGGACAGGAAAATCCATGAAAGCAGTAAATCCCCAGTTCAGAGAAACAGAGGAAAACAGGTGATAAAAGTTAACAAGACACTTGAGGAAGAGACAGTCACCATCCTAAGAAGACTTCTAGCAGTTCAATCGAGTGCCAGAGACCACATCACAAAGGGCATTCCACAGCATTATTATTCCCAGATTACATGTGACCTGGACTGTATTCTAAATTAAGCAAAAATACTGCTACAGCTGGCTGCTAATGAGGACAGTCACACCAGTTAAAGAAAAAAGGAATTACCCTAGCTAAATTTAACCTGTCAAAACAAATACAGAAAAGGAAATATGGGGTGCCGTGGTGAACCACTCTGCCATCCTGAACCCAATGTGACTTCCTGCTTTCTTTTCAAAAGCATCTGAAGCTCTAATTTTGCTTAAAAGAAACACAGTATATCTAAACTATATATCCTTCTCCTTTCATTTAGGTCTGGAAAAAAAAAAAAGTGGGGGCAGGGAGGGAAAGGGAACCGACATAACTCAACAGTCTATCTCAACTCTCAGTCAGTTAACTGGCCATTTATTTTCCCATCCTAAAGATGAACAAGAAAATAGATAGCTAGATAGACAAAAAGATTCATTAATTTGAAAGAAGTGGTATATCTGAGGTCCGAGGGATAATTTTCCTCTGTGATACCATTTCTAAAAAGAAGAAGAAAAGTGAAGTTTTTCTAATTATTTCTCAATGAGATTTAACATCATGAAGACAGAAAAAAATGGAGTGATCTGCAATATATCAGAGGTGGAAAATATAATCACTGAATTTTAAAACATAATGAAGGCATTGAAAAAAAAAAGATTGATCCTGCTGGATCAAGGTCATCTCCCAGAACTCACAGGCAAAGTTCAAAATATGCATCTTATGCAAGAATTGATAAAAATATTGAGAACCACTCCATGAAATTCAACATCACTTGATAAGAATTTTGAAAAAGAGGTAAAACCATTACTCTGAACATCATTAAAGCAAACAAACAAGCAAAAAACACTTAAAACTTCAGATCATTAATACCATCAAAAGCCAAAAATAACTAAAGGGGATCCACACTTGGATATATAGGATAAATATCTGAATTTCAAAAGTAAAAGAAAAAAGCATATAAGTAGATAAATATGTTACCTACAAAGAAAAAAAAAATTATGCCAGAAGGCAATAAAGGAATGTCTATAAAGTTTTGAGTGTAAAACACCATAAAGCAAGAATTCTATCCTCAGCCAACCTTACATGTATTAAGAACAGAATGACATAGGCAGTCTGTCATAAAACATAACCCACATATTCTTGCTTGATAAGGAAGTCACAGAAAGTCCCTCACAAAACGATAAACAAAAATAAAGAAACTAAGAAGGGTAGAAAATAAAAGCAATAAAACATAAAGTTGAATCATTATTCCTAAAATAGTATGAAATAGAATGCAAATGTTAGTGTCTGATAATAACCATCTAGATCTAAATTTCCAGATAATAGTTTAACATGCAATAACATGGTACCTGAATTTGTAAGGTTCCTAACCTCATTAAAAATTACTGATATCAATTTTTTGAGTGGCAATACAGGAGTTAGGAAGTAGGGTGGTTCAGAGTGGCAGTAACAAGTTACTTTTTCTTTAGAAAATTTTATTTAAAAAGTGTGTATCAAAAAGCATAAATAGGGCTTCCCTGGTGGCGCAGTGGTTGAGAATCTGCCTGCTAATGCAGGGGACACGGGTTCGAGCCCTGGTCTGGGAAGATCCCACATGCCGCGGAGCAACTAGGCCCGTGAGCCACAACTACTGAGCCTGCGCGTCTGGAGCCTGTGCTCCGTAACAAGAGAGGCCGCGATAGTGAGAGGCCCGCGCACTGTGATGAAGAGTGGCCCCCACTTGCCGCAACTAGAGAAGGCCCTTGCACAGAAACGAAGACCTAACACAGCCATAAATAAATAAATAAATAATTTAAAAAAAAAAAAAAAAAAGCATAAATATATTTTGTTCATGTAAACTAAAAATAATTTGGTAATCAAAACTGACCTAAGAGCTTCCTTTTTTTCTCCTCCACACATGCAGTTACTTCTAATCCTCCTCCATCACCTTTAGTCTTCACTTTGCAATTTTGTTTAAAGAGGGTTCACAACTGTCAATGGTAAACAAAACAACTCAAGAATGCATGGGTAAACATAAGTACCACAATGCCAACAGAGCAGTCAGCAAGGCAGAGAAGCTGGGAGTTCCATGCTTTGTTCTCTAAAGCTTCTTTAGGGCTAGTTCTGATCATGATCTGTTATCACCTACCCCTGTAATGTGATACCTGCCCCTGTAATGTGATGGTGTTTTCTGACAAATTAATTTTATTACACACAACTTGTGCTATGAAAACGATAAGAGAATGTCAGTATTTCACTAGGTCTGGGAAATGAAGGTGTGAAGGAGAGAGGAAGAAGTAAATGCATATGAAATTTCTCCTCTTAGATAATGCTTCATTCTTGATTACAAGAGAAATATAGCTCAAATGTTTTTAAGAACTTAAATTTGGTAAAAGAAGAATACAAATAAGACACAGAATTTCCAAATCATTAGAAGAAAAGAAGAAAATTTCATCACTATAGCAACTGTATAAAAGAGAAAAGGAAACTGTTAGGAAGCATTAACAAAAAATATAAAATAAATATAAGATTATAGAGGCTTATCCAGAATGTTAACAAGGCTTTGGTATTAGATATAATTTGGTAATTATATCTATGTAATTTGGTAATTAGATATAATTTTTTCTTCCCCCTAAATGTTTACAAAGAATATGGAGTACTTCCATTTATTTGTTTTGTTTTTGTTTCATTTATTTTTTATTGAAGTATAGCTGATTTACAATGTTGTATACTACTTTTGAATTAAGAAAATATATTTTTAAAAAACTAGCTCAGACAAAATTAAAAGCAAATATCAAAACTGTCTTCAAGGGAACAATTCCTCAAAGCATACTATTTAAAAGAACATGTAAATCAAACTTACTGGTTCATAAACTAGACCATCTGCAGATGCAACCATTGTTTCTGCTAAATCCAATACATCTGCTCCAATATCTGCATAAAAAAGAATTAGAAGTTTTATATTCTATGCTGAGAGTCAAACTATATCCACTAACCACTAACATAAGAAAAAATAAATGGAAAAGGAAAAGAGATTTAAGGTTGTTCTTAGATGAAATCTTTTAGAAATTAATTTCCTTAATTGGATAAAATGATTTCACACTTTAAAAAATTTTGTCTGAACTACTGAATTCTTGGTCTCTACTTTTCCAGCAGTAATTTAAGACACAATTTAAGATGAAAAAGCATCTTCATTTTTGAGAACTATACTGACTCAAACATTATCTCTCTAGCATATTAACATTTTTCCACTTCTACCAGTATAATTAAGTGAAACCAGCGAAGAAAACAGAAAAGGGTAACATCACCATTAACTTAAAAGATTTGGATCTGTATTTTAATATGCAAAAGTAAAAGTAAAGGGTAGTAAATTGAAACTGTGAAACAGGATATGTTTCTGGAATGTGGGTGTAAAAACCGGTACGCCAAACAAGAAAGAAATAAAGGCTATCCCTAAACTAGAACTTCGATTTATAAAAATTTCCTCCAATTTTCTTTCATTTTAATTATACTAATGTGAAAGTTAAATCTCTTTATGGAGAAGAAATTTAAAGAATACAAGCTGGGGAGAAAAACAATTTGTATTCTTAAGTTAAGATATCATAAAGGAAAAATAAAGTTAAAACAACCAGTGGCTTTTACTTTTTACTAGCAACTGTTTAAACCATAATCTATATGTGCAATTATCAGGTTAAACATGTACTTACACTGACACTTCATGGCAACAGTAATATCTATATTGATTCTCAATTTGCTAAAAGACAAAAAGGAAACATTAGAACCTACCAATTGATCAACAAAACATGAGCAATATATAAATCAACTGATCTATGAAAAACCTGGACTTCATACAGAATAAAATATGTCAATTAGAACTTGGATAGCATTCATATGGGCAAAACAAAGGCACTTTAAAAGTAAAAATTCTATTTTGTAATTATTCCAAAAGCCTTTCTGATTTCACAAGTTTTTAACACAGTATCCTTCATTTTAATGGCAATTCTACAATTAGTAAGTCCAAGCAACTCAGAGAAAAGTATTAACCTCTGTTTACATAAACCTTACATAGACTATGCCATTAAACAATACAAAACTTTCAAAATCAAAAGTTAGGAATTGAAAGCCTTTCTCTCCTTATTTACCAAATAAATACCATACATCAGGCATTGTACCTGATGTCCTACAAATACTATCCTCTTTATTCTTTACCATGGACCTACAAAGTAGATAGCTTCAGTTCTACAAATAAGCCAATGGTGTTTACGGCAGTTTAAATAAATGCCTGGCTTAAGACCACATAACAACGGAAGTGGCATATTGGAAACTAGGTCTGTGTGACTCAAGATAAATGTACCCAAATTACCAGAAAAAAAAAAAAAACCTGATTCTTAAAGCTTTGCATGGCCCTTTAAAAAGGCTCAACCAATGCCTTATTTTCAAATGCTTAGTTCAAATCAAATTAATTTTCAAATATCAGAATCAGTGCCATGAATAACAGAATGAGTACAATCAGGATCAGTCCTGTCCTGTGCTTCCTATCTAAACTTTTTTCACTCTAATAATTTTCATCTGGTTTCAATAGGGAGTACAGATTTTTAGAACTTCACAGAGTCTTAAAGTAGTCTGGAGTTCAAACTGTGTTCCAAATAACCCTGGGGTTTAGGCTCAGGAGATTTTATAGGAAGAGGATGAGGCCAAGTAGACAGGCTTCTGGGCATCCCCACTACACTTATGTGGTGAACTACATGACTTCATTTGGAAAGAATCAAAATTATTTCATTGGTGCTAAAACCAAAATAAGAAAAACAACAAATTCCTTAAAAACTAATGGCATTAAGAATAACACTGATGTTATAGATCAAGAAACTGAGGCCCAAAAGAAGTCGGTTATATGACTTGCCCAAGGTTACACAGCAACTATTACAAATGTTGACTGACTGAATTCTCACTGACCTGAAGAGGAAAGTACTATAATTATTATCCCCATTTTACAGAAAAGGAAACTGAACCACATGCAGAAATAGAGTTAGTAAGTTCCCTAAATGGCAGAGCTGGGATTGAAATTGAGAAGTAAATGTTTCCTGCTATCTAGTGCAATCTAAGTATTATAAACCTGTTATCTTCAATCAATTAAAAAATCCAAATAATACAAAAAAATTAAAATAAAGTATATTTTGTCTCCTAATTAAGGTACTAATATTTTCAAAGGTTTAAAAGTGATGTTGTTTACCTTAAAATATAGTTTATACACAATTTACAACAATCAAGCTATAAGCATAAACAATGTAACCTTAGACAATTTATTTTCCAGCTCACAGAGATGAGTAAGATATTTCAAAATCTAAAGAGTAAACAATTTCAAAACATCAAACAATTTCCGTCATTTCAACATCTAAGGAAAAACATATTCTCCTAACCTTTTTAAATAAATGCATTCAATCAGAACGTTTCTCTTAGAATTTAACCAGTATTCAAATTATTCTAAAATGTTTTACCTAATGCATACAATTAATGAGGATTTTTCAGTACTATTTCTTCAGAATTAAAATAAACCAAGTATAAAAGGTTAGACTTTTTGTTTAATATGTTACCTTCAGAGCAATTTAAATCTAAAGGTATTTCAAAAAAGTTACCTAGAAAAATCCTTGTCTACTTCATATTCATACTTCATCCATGTATCTTGATATACTGAAAATTCCATTATAGTTAATAAAGCCATAGTGGTAAATGCTATTAGAGAAACTGAGAAACCAACAAAAAAAGAAAGAATTAAAACAATTTTTAAAAGGTAAACAGCAGAAAACTATTTTAAGTAAGATTAAAATTAGCAAAGAATACCCTAATATGATTGCCATGTGAACGAATATAATAAAAGGTTTTTCTTAAAATAGTCATTATAAATTTTTTTCTAAAACAGCTCAAAAATGAAGATTTAATGAACACAAACATGAACACAAACATTTGCACTACTGAGAAAGCATTTTATTTCTTCAATATGAAGGACATTTCTCACTAAATAGATTTGTCAAAATTCTACAATACATAAAACTTTTACCTTGTTATATATAGCAGTGTCACAGATAAGATAAATGATGAAAGTAAGCATAAGTTTTACAACACAAATTTGAAAGTAGTCCCCTCATAATTAAAAATGTATCCATGCCTATAGTCCAATTAAAAACAAAACAAAACAAAACAAAAAAAACTAGCTTAATTTCTTAGATCCTGAGAAACCACAACAATCTGTGTCGGAAACTCAAATAACATCTCCAAATCTCTAATAAAACTCTTTCTACTTTGAAAGCTCCTAAGTATTTCACTTCATTTATAAAAGTAAAAGATCTAACAAAAAGAAAAAGCACTATCATATACTATGACAAACTACACTTAAAATGGATTGTGCATCAAGAACTTGTACTATTTTCATTAACAAAAGTTAATCACAAGAGATTAGAAATAGCAAGCAATTTATTACACATTTTACAAAATGAAATGTCAATCTTATGGGAAGTATATTGTCTTATCAGCTCTTCATGGGGAAAGAAATAATAGTAAATACTGTTACAGTTGCGTATTTTTCTGATATATTTCATTATTTATTTATTTAACAAATACTACTATCTGTACCAGGCACTGCTCTAAGCATTTTATAAATATTAATTTATTTAATTGCTACTGCAACTCTACCTGGTAAATACTGATATCATCCCCATTTCATAGAAGAAGAAACTAAAGCATAGACAGATTAACTTCCTCAAGATCAAGTAGTTAGGAAGGGGCAGAGGTGGAATTTAAATCCAGACAGTCTGATTTCAAAGTCTACGCTCTTAACTATTACCCTATGCTGCCTCTCTTCAGTAATGTGAATGTCTATAATGTCTAAATTGACTTATTCTTAACCAAAACAGACTGAGGCAGTTTCAACATCATTAAATAACTTCAATTCTATTTACGTATAAGAATCTCGTTAATATACGTATACATAACTCAAGAGCACCAAAGCAGTAAAACTGGATTAATTTGTTCAGTAATGTTTTAATAAACACTGCTAAATGCACAGACTGCACTGGGTTGGATGCCAAAAAGAATATATATAAGAATAAAATTAAGGCAAATAGTGTGACATGAGGACAGTCCAACTATAAAGTTACTGCACAGTTCATTGATGAGTTCTTCCTCATGGCTACATTTCTGTATGTTCTTGATTGATAACTTAGAAGTTGCACTTACTGAAGGAGTTTTAATTTGAACTGATACTCACCTGTACCCCCACTGGCGGAAGTCTCTACATAGCTGTCAGGAACTTTCGGAAAGGCATCCAACTCTTTCACCAAACTTAAGGTTTTCTTCCGATTCAGTCGCCTCATCTTCAGGAAAACCTTCTTCTTCTTTCATATAGTCATGCTAAGGAATAAAAAATGAATAAATGAATCCTCCAAAAAGATTAGAAGGTTTCTTTTATTTTTAGATAACTGACAAATGTCCTTGGAACAACGTAACATTCTCATTCCTCCTTGAGAAAAAAAAAAAGCTTAACACTTATCCACATCTCTTTTTTCTCCACTTCCACCCTGACAAAAAGTACTAATGAAAGGCAATTTACACACACACACACATTAAATAGCCAAAAAAAGTGAAAAGCAATTCAATCACATTTATAATATTTGAATATACAAATTAAAATAAGAAAGTTTTTCTCCTATGAAATTAACAAAACATATAAAAATAATACATTCCCATTAATGGATGACAATGAAGTAAAACAGACATGCTCATACACTGCTAACAAGAATATAAATATTCACCACTCTTCTTCTGACTACGTAAATTCCTTTTTTAGGAATGTATCCGAAGGAAAATATCTGTGTTGTGCACAAAAATTTGATGAGGATATTTCTTGTATGGCTATTTTTAAATAATGAAGATAGAAACGAACTCCTCGTATCCAATATACAAACTACAGTGAATTAAGAGTTCTAAATCTATGTAAACACTGAAAATCTTATAAAAGAAAACATTTAATGATGTAAGAAAATACTCATAATACATTAAGCAAAGACCAGAAGGCCATATTCCAGTTTTATGGGAGACAGGGAAAAAGATACATGGGAAACAAACAGAAAGCCTATACACAAAATGTTATAAATAGATCATGGGAAGATTTTGTCTTCTTTACAAAATTATGGACTTTCCAAATTATCTGTTTTTATAATAAAAATATTATTTAAAAATTGACTGCTTGCCATTCTCTTTTTGATCAATATGCCAACTATATCTAAAATATGCTAGTCATAAAAATAACTGAAATCTCAAATATTTTATATGACTGATTTATATAAATATTATAGGTGATACTACAAGCATTACCAGAAATCAAAGTTGTATTGATAAAATCAACACATAACAGAATAAGTTAAATGGTTGCAAAAGTCACTAAAAGAAAAAGAATGTCTCTAGAAGAAGGCAGAAAGACTTGTCTGAAATCTAAGTAAGATTAATACAGAAAGAACAGACCACAGAAAGAGCATTCATGGAGAAAAAGGAGACTCAGGGAAGTAAAAACTGGCAGTAATCATGAACACTGTCCAAAAGAGAGCAGGCCCTAACCAGGGGCATTACTAATCAGTCCATGAAGGAGCCATTGCCCTAAAATGAAGCTAAATGCATTAATGGATTGATTTCATTTGCCATTATAAACACCCAACTAACTCCCCTTGCTGATTCCATACTCAAAAGTGGCCTTCAGAATATAATTTTGCTTTTCATGTATATGGTTTTCCTAAGGAAAAAAAGAACATGTGGACAAGAGATGACAGTGTTTGATCCCCATGACAGTTATAGAACTGCTCTTCTCATCTGTAAATTAAGCTTCTGAGTGTTTATTAAGCATAAGCCATGCTCCTCAAGTTTGTTCAACTCAATAATCAAATTTATTTTCTGTACCTGCTTAGCAGTAACAGCACCAAGACTGATCCTTCTTCCATCTTTCAATTTATACTCATTCTTTCCTACAGGAGTTAAATAATAAATATGTTCAAGCCACTTATCTTTAAGACAAAACTCTCCACTTAAGCTCAAGTCCAACTCCAACTACTGTATAGATCTCCAGCTGCATACTTACAGCAAAACTTAAAGGTATGAGTTGTCCATATTCATATACTGAGACTACTTCCTCGCCTCTCAACTAAATTTGCTCTCAGCAAGGTCATTAACAACTTGCTTAGTACCAAATCCAATGGACACTTTTTAGCCCTTAATCAATTTTGCTTCTGAGAAAATATATTTTCTCACTTATTCATCACTTCTTTTTCTTCTTGAAACAGTCTCTTACCTTGGCTTAGGTAATACTATACTCCTGATTTTTTGTTTTACCTCTAAGACCTTCTTTGGCTTATTTTGCAGATTCTTCTTCCTCTCAGAGGGCACTAGGCCCTCCTCCCAACCTCCACACTTTCCCCAGGTGATCTCCCATCCCTTCCATTTCTATCTACATGTTGATTCCTCTCAAATCTTTGCTCCCAGTCCAAATCTTTCTGCAGACATGTATATCTTTTTGCCTTCTATTACATTTTCATTAGGGCATTCCAGAGACAATTCAGACTAAAGTCTAAAAATAAATACTTCACCCTACCAAACCTGTTTCTCCTCCTGTGTCCCTATATTCATTAATGATGACACATGCACTCAAATGCACAAGCTAGAAACATAAGTTGCATCCTTAGACTTAAACTCTTCCTAAATGTCTCTCAAGTCTGTCATTTCTTTTCCAGGCCCATTGAGAAGTTCCTTAGTAGGAGCCTAGTCTCAGCTGCCATAATCTATCTCTGCATTGCTTCAATCTTCAATCTTTCAATTCACTCTCCACACTACAATCAATAATATTTTTAATACATAAAGCTGATCATATAAATTTTATTTTAAAATATTTTTATAGGTTCCCATTACATTTAAAGAGTTTGGACCCTATCCTAACATGGTTTACAAAGCACTCAAAACACAGGCCCTGCTTATCTCTCTTCAAAACCCCATCCCTCAAAGTCTTAGTTCCAACCATACTAAATCACTTTCTATTCCTTAAACATGCTATTCTCTCTACTATAAATATCCTTCCCCCCCTCCCCCACCTCTACATGTAGCTAACTCCTATTTACTCTTCAAGTCTCAGTCTAAATATCTCTCTCAGGGGAAAAAAAACAAACTTCTATGACCTCAAACATATGAGTTATAGCATGGGCGCCTAGGACATTGTGCCTTTATCACACTATTTATACTGGCTTGTTTAATTTTGTTTTCTCCATTGTAATTTTAGGACAGGAACTATGTCTAATTTAATCTTTGTATCTCCAATGCACAGCAGGTTACCTGATAAATATTTATGGAAGGAAGGAAAGAAGGAAGGTGGGAAATTTCCCCAGAAAAACTCATGGTAGCACAGCTTTCCAATCAAAACAGTCATACATAGATAAGTAAATATGTAAAAATATAAGATCTACAAGAAGAATTTTTGTTTTGCTCACTACAGTATATCCCTAGCACCTACAACAGTGGTTGGCACATAGTAGGTATAGCATTGTTGAGCAAATGAATTAAACTGTGAATTTTACTTTCTAAACTTTCTATATTGTAATGAGCTCTATAAATGCTTTCTTGTAAATTATATGTAAGTATAAAGATATGGCAAGCAGCTAGTTTTACCAACCCTCTAACACTTCATATAACACTTCACCTATCCTGCACTCCTCCCTTAATCACCTAACCAGTGCACTCACTTGGCTATTTCCCAGCCTCTGGCTTCTTCCATTCCTAGTTTTCAAGATTCCACGGCCTGACCCCGAGGGCATGCATAGTGCACTCTCATTGCCTCTCCCCCATCCCGGGATAGAAAGGTGGACAACAGCAGGCTGTGTCTCACCTTCTGCTAAGACAGCTCTATTCTACAGTGGAGCACCTTGTCACTCTGTTGCTGCTCCGGTCCCATTCCTGTTAGCTCAGCATTAACCTACACCCAAGAAATTCGTTCCACCTCGAAAACTTGCCAATCTACTCTATAGAGCCACTGTTCTGACATGAACAAGTCATCCAATAACTTCCAGTTTTTCTAAAAGCAATCCTTCTACCTGCTCTTTATGAAACATGACATTCTCCTGGTGGTAATTCTCTTTGAATCATACTTCATTTCTGAGACTCACAGGTAAAGAAGTAGCATGTTTTAACATGATATCTCAACCATCTCTTCCCTTTTCAAGTCTATCTTCTAATAATAGTAATAAACACACATACTACATAGAATTATAGCTAACTTTCATATTATGTGCTAGGTATTATTTGAAGCACTTTATATATTAAATTCATTTAATCCTCTAAAGGACTCTACAAAGTAAATACTATTTTTATTCTCACTTATAAATAAGGAAACTGAGGCACAGAACAGTTAAGTATTTTCTTTTTTTAAAAAATATTTATTTATTTATTTGGTTGCACTGGGTCTTAGTTGTGGCAGGCGGGCTCCTTAGTTGCGACTCGCCAGCTCCTTAGTTGTGGCTCCTGTACTCCTTAGTTGCAGCACACAGGCTCCTTGGCATGCGAACTCTTAGTTGCTGCATGCATGTGGGATCTAGTTCCCTGACCAGGGATTGAACCCGGGCCCCCTGCATTGGGAGTGCGGAGTCTTATCCACTGCGCCACCAGGGAAGTCCCCAGTCAAGTATTTTCAAGGGCCACACAGCAGGTGGTAGAAACTGGATTCACTGCCAAGCAGCTTGGTTCCAGAGTCCATGCTCCAACCCATAGTGTACACTAACTCACTTCAGCACTTGATTCATCTTCCATTAACACCTGGATATATTTAGAATTTCCTTAATGACTTCAGCACCTGGATCATTCACTGTACTTCTCTTCTTCCCCATTCCATCACCACCCTATGACGCTCATTCTTGGGCACTCATTCAAAATGATAATCCTTTTACCATGTAAGCCCAACAGATATTCTCCAGTGACTTCCATCTTAATTCTATACAAAGCCACACATGAACAAGGCCATGCTTTGGTTCCTCTTAACTTTTAAAACTGTGCCACCTCTAATATCCAAATCACCAATTTTCCTCTCTGAGCAGAAACAATTATCCTTCCAGCTCTTTAATTTCCTCACTAGGGAAGAATCTACTCTTCATTTTCCCTGTGTTCTCAATCCCTTGGATTCCTCCCAGTCATCCAGTTCCACTGCTCCCATTCCCAACTCTATTTGCCTCTCCATCCAGCTCGGTCAGACATTTTCAAAAACACATTTAGAAAGACCCTAGATCAGTGGTTTCCAGAACCACAGAACTGCCATTCTGTTACAAAAGTTTCTAGTCTGTACCTAAATGAAAAAAACAAGGACAATATAGGATTTTTTTTAAGTTAAATTTATTCAGTTTAAAAATCTGTCTTTTATTCTGAGACTAGTTCCTTCCTTTTTTTTAATGTGTCGAATGTCCTTTCTTTTATGAAGTGATAAAAGTAGATAGAAAGTTTTTTGTTTGTTTTGTTTTTGGATATCCTCCTTTAATAAAATTAAAAACTGCAATTCTATATCAGTCCTTAAGTCCAGCCCCTTTCCCTGATTTTTTCTATACATTTTTTTGTACTGGTTAACAAAATTTGGGAGCCATTATGCTAGATTCCTTTGCCCATTGGTTGGTGTTGCTCTTCATACTTTGACAATCTCCAGTCCAGTACCATAGCTTCAATTTCTCTCCTGAACTGTTGTGTATACTAAAAAATAAAACAAGCAAATTCCAGGAAGTCACTGATAAAAACTAAGACAATGCTTTGAAAACCTGCATAAGAAATAAGAAACCACCTTTCATGCTGGAACACAGAGACACATTATCAACACTCAATCTAAGTAATGTCATATAGCTAGTATTTCATCATCTGTGTCCACATGAATATAATGAAACTATCAGATGCTTTGCCAAGATTAAAACATAGAATTCATGACACTTTTATGGTCTGCTCAATTAAGTTTAATTACTTCTTCAAACAAAAATGGAGACACAATTTATCTTCTGCTAACCACACTTTATGAGCTAACTTCTATTTTTAATGATATTTAACAATATGAGAAATATTTAATTGGTTAATACACATGGCCATTGTTGTGAGTTGAACTATGTCTCCCAAAAGGATACATTTAAGTCCTAACCCCTGGTATCTGTGAATGGGTCTTATTTGGAAATACTTGGGTTTTTAAAGATGTAATTAGTTAAGAGACCATACTGCATTAAGGTGGCCCAAAATCCAATGACTGGTGCCCTTATAACAAGGCCACGTGAGGATACACAGACACACAGGGGAGAATGCCATGTGAAGACAGGCAGAGATTAGAGTGATGTATCTACAAGCCAAGGAGCCAAGGATTGCCCAGATGCTAGAAGAGACAAGGAAGGTTTCTTTCCTAGAGCTGTCAGAGGGAGTATGGCCCTGCTGACACCCTGATTTCAGTCTGGTAGCCTCCCGAACTGTAAGAGAACAAATTTCTATTTTTTAAAGCCATCCAGTTGGTAATTTGTTATGGCAGTCCTATGAAACTAACACAAGCCATTAATAACAATGAGAAAGGAGATGGAACAAATATTATCCAGGCTATCACTGAACTTCAGAAACGAAAAGCAAAACCAGGACTTATATGTAATTTTAAACTACTTGACAATATTGCATTAGAATGCAATAAATTTTATGAAAGATAACTTAGTTTCACTTTACAAACACTAGATATCAAAAAAGTACTCATTCTTTTTACTTTAAAACTTTTTACAACAGAGTTAAATTTTGTTTTTAAAATTATTTACACTAACAGAATTCAAACAAATCTAATAAACTTCCAAGTGATTAAAAAAAAAAGGTTTACTTGGAAGCCAAGTAAGATGGTATAAATGTGAGTTTTCTGTGATCAAAAACACTAGGGGTACTTCTAGGCACTTACCAGCTATGTGACAAATTTGAAAAGATCCTCAACTTCTCAGAATTCTCTTTTATAATTTTGTTTTAAAAGGAGGGACGTAGACATAATGGTTACCTCACAGTTTTTAATCAAGATAAAAATGAGTCATTTGATAAATATGTTTCTAATTCTCAAAAGAAATGCAAAAACTTGTAGGACATTTGAGGTTTATGTTAAAGTCTTTAGGAAGGTGGGAAAGTATCTGAAGTTAGGTGATAATAACATGAATAGACCGAGGATTATACAAATGGATAGAATGAAAGTTAAAAGAAGAGACTATAGAGTGATGGCAACACAACAATTTGGAAGTACCTAGTAGCGAGATGAAGCAAAGACAATCATCACCCTCCTCAAAGAATGGTTTGACTACAGTAACTGCTCAATAAAAGCATACAAAACTGAATTAAATTAATTGAATTAAACAAGTAAGGAAAGTGTGAGGAAAAGGTCAGAGACACATGAAATATATTGAAAACAGAACGAAGGTCCCCAAAAGCAAGGAGAATGGGTTAACAAGGCACCTAGGGCAGAAATGACCTAGAACTGACCTAGACTGAAGTAAGACTGCATGGAGTAGTAGAAGGAGGAATGTGTACCTTAGTAATTAAGAGAGGATGACGGCTTAAGAAAGCAAGCAATTGGAAGATGGAGTTTAAGGACATTTTAACCATATAGACTGAAGAGTTTAATCAATTTTGGAATCAAAGAAATTACTTATAAAAGCATCTTCTTCAGTCTATATTTTGACTAAGAACAAAGGCAACATTTTGTGAGTAGGTATAGAAGTTAGAAAACAAAAATTTAAAAATAACAAGAGCTAACATTTAATGAAAGTTAACTGTATGTCAGGCATTGTTCTAGGTGCTTTGTATGTTTTAGCTCACTTGATCATCACCACTCACTTTCTGAGTTAGGTATTATTATTATTCCCATTTTATAGATAAGGAAACTAAGACAGAAAGAGGTTAATTTACACATCATGACATTAAGAGGCAGAATCAGAATAAATATAGAAAAACTGTTGAATAGGATTTGGAGCACGCACAGACTGCCTAAAAAGTAACTTCTATTAAAAATGTTTCACTATTTCTTCCAATTAAATGACTAATCCTCAAAGAAATTTATCATTTTTTCTAATTCTTTTTTGTTGCTGTTGTTCCAAACTAGTACTGATTTCCTCTGAGACTTTCAAGATTGATATATGTTTATGATTTGTACCCTCAAACAATTACAGCAGTCAGTTGTGACTGAAGTTCATCATCAAAAAGAAAGAAATTCCGCCCCACGTTCTCCCCCCGAAGAAAACCATGAAATTTCTTTTTTTCATGTTTTTCCTCTAAGAGAACTGGAATAATTGCATCAATTTGGAGATAGCAATAAACAAATTAAGTAAACAAATATAAGTCCTGAATTCTTCAGTGAACAAGCCTAATTCATTTCTTTATAATGGCTGTACACTAGAGTTCAATGAAATACCTAAGTACAACTGCAAACAAATAAATAAATCCCGTTTTTAACTGTATCTTTATCTGCTTCTGTATCTTCATCTTTAACTGATTCTGAAAGCCAGTCTTGCATCATTTTAACCGATATTTTGTAATTTTGCGTTGTCTCGAGGGCACTAAATCCTAAATATAAAAGTTACTGGAACGTGTTTTCTCAAACAATGACCTATTAATTCTATATACTACCAATACCCAAGGCTATTCTCTACCACGAGCTGACACGTTATCTAACAAGGGCTTCTTAACTCTCCGAGGGTTTCAGAAAAGTAGTGACACTCGGACCTGTCTCTTCTACAGCATCTCACCCTGCCCTGCCCCTTTCTCAATTTCCTAAGCGGCGTGCGAACCTCCCGAGGCGAGGCCAAGATCTCGGTCTTTCTTAGAGAGCGCAACTTGCTGCGAAGAATTTGGTATTTGAATGGGGATGGGAGCCAGACACCCGGGAGGATCAGGACACGATCAGGCTGGTCTTCACAACGCGGGACCCTCCGCCCCTGCGGACGGGAGGAGCCACCGGGGCACGGGGCACTGTGAGAAGCAATGGGCCAGGGTCAGCAGCTATGGGAACGCAGCTAAACTCCTTCAAGTTGGAAGACAGCGGAGAGACACTGGACCAGGAAAAGGGGAGTTTCCAGGCGCAGCGCTGCCCAGGGTCCTGCCAGTAACGACCCCGGGGAAGGTAGGTAGACCGGCTCCCCGGTCCGGCCCGCTCTCCGGAAGAGAGGAATTAAGACAGAGAGCCAACGCTATGACGGGCTCTCACCCCTTTAACCACATTCATGCCCTGAACAGCCCTGGAACAAACGAGAAAACAGCACCCAGCGAGGTTTCAGTATTTTACCTTGTGCTACGGTCCCAGCCGACCGCCATGTTTCACAGAAGCCCGGTCGCCCGGGCTCCCGTTTACCCGGAAATATCGCGAGAACAAAAGCAACTACCACCGTTAAAAACGTCAGCGGGGTTGGGGGGGGGGGGGAACGGTGTAGAGTTCTCGCGATATTCCTTTCGCTGACGAAGTGCTTTGTGAATCAAGAGGTGTGAGCCAAGTTAAAGGGGCGTGGCTAAACAGAATCGCGGTTTAAACTTATTTCAGTTGTGATCACGTGGCTAGCAAGGAATTAACTTCTCCAAGGAGAAATTTGTTACCTACCAACGGATACTTAGAGACCACAGAAAGAATCTCAACTCCTATTATAGTACTTCGTTAGGAATGAGATACTTGGGTGCAGGAATTAACATTTGCAGCCTTATCCGTATTACTCTTCCAAACTCTGCACCATGTTTTGTGCCCCTTTATTTTCTTCTGTCAAGAACGTTTAAACTTTAATTTCCAGGCACAGGTAACGCTTTTAATTATTTGTTAAATGTTTTTCTTGTCTTCCAGATGGTAAGCTCCGTAAGAAATCACATCTGTCTTCCTTATTCTTATACCACCAATACTTCTCTATGCACTCGAATATTTGTTGAGAAAGAAAATTAATACTTCATTCACCTTTTTTCCCTAACACTTCATATTATAAGAGGTAACAGAGGGAACTTTGGGAAAAAAAGGGCTCAAGAGCAAGCCCATGTGTTACCAGATTTTCCAAACATTGAGATTTTTAATTTTATGATTTATTGACCAAAAATTCTAACAAAAGCGTAATAATGACTAATTCTTAAAGGGTAAGCACTGCTTTTTTTTCCCCAGTAAGCAATATTTATATGCTTTACTTTCCTCATCTCGTTCAATCTTTTACAACTGTGTACGATAATAACATTATTTACCCATTTAATAGATAAGGAAATTGAGTCAAGTGGCAGTTAAGTGATTTACCCAAAGTCAGATAGCTGGGAGAGGCAGAGAAATCTTGACCACAAGACTAAACTGCCTTTCAAAGGAGCAGTCATCATTTTGTTTATTGAATTAACATTTATCGAAATATGAAATTTTACTAAATTTAAACTATCCTAGAAAATAAGGGCAGATAAAGAGTTTCCACTGATGCAATTTCATTTCCAGACTTTCATTTCAGGATTAGTCCAGAAACTTTAAACCAACTCTAAACTGATATAAAGTTTCTGCCTCCTTCACATATTTAAGAAGAAGCATAATGTGATGTCTAAGATCATAGACACTGTAGCTAGGATTTCCTGGGTTAAAATTCCAGTCCAATCAATCACTTACTAGCATGTGACCTTGGGCACATTATTTCATTTTTTTGTCCTCTTTTCTTCATCTATAAAATTGTACTATAATGTCTCAAAGATTGTTATAAGGACTAAATGAGTTAATACATATCTAAAGTGCTTCTTTATCTTAGCCACAAATGCACCATCAGCCCTTCCTTTGTAGGTCTGATTGTTTGAGGTCTTGTGTGGCTGGAAGCTGGTTGTTGTTCACTTAGTTACACCTGATGCCTGGTCTCTAGAGTAGTCTACTTTCAGGGTAACAACTATCCCATAAGAGTTGGATGTCCCAGTGAAACAAAACTGACTAATTTGATCCTGCTTATTTAAAAAGCAGCTCACCATCTTCTAAAATACTCAGTGAAGACTAAATTTCCTCCTGAAGATTGAAACCTTGCTTAACTTGAAAGAGGGGCGAGTACTTAATCCTATGTTACTGGTGGAGTTATATCTGGAAAACAGTTTGCTTCCAAGGAAAAAAAAATGTCCATTGTATTATGTATTACTGAAACTGTGGGTAATGATTAGTCAAATCCGTTTCACCTGCCTTCACTAATCAAGGTCATTTTAAGACTTGCTTGTCCTCCAAGCAGCACATAGCCTAAACAATAAGATGTTTGCCCGAGTTATTTTCAAGCAACTTGGGGTCATCTGTGTCTAGCTCAAGCTGAGCTGGTTAAGGCTGGATGGGACCACCAACCCTTCAACTGGGCATGTGGAGTATCCACTTGGTGACCTTTTGAAGGTGCAGTGGCCCATAGCTTAGTTAGGCCTGCACAGAATGACTGTTACCTCACCTTTTTCCCATCACCCTTCTCCATGCTCCCCCACTGAGACCGCCCTGCTTCTTTATTCCATAAATACCCAGAGCCCCTTGCCTTCAGGGAGGCAAATTTGAGATTTGCCCTCCAGCTCCCTCACTTGGCTGCTGTGTGGAAAAACCCTGCCTTTGCTGCAGACCTCAGCATCTCAGCATTTGGGCTTGCTGTGCGCTAGGTAAAATGAACCTGGTTTGGTAACATTGCCCACAGAAGAGAACTGGGAGATAGGTGTTAGACTGGGAATTAACAACTGGTGCTAAACAACCTGTATTTTGTGCAAATGATCAAAAGGTGTTTTCATGCTGATTTTTGTTTGTTTTTTTCTTTTTTTAGTTCTCTGTAGTTTGCATAAAAGTTTTAGCAAGTAAGCAACAAAATTAAGGTAAGTTAATACTTTTTGCTATATGAATGCCCCAGAAACACCTCAAATTCAATATATCCCAAGTGGATTTTATAATTTACCCCAAATCTATTTCTTCTGCACTGTATCTACAAAAGTCAATGGCACCACTAACCTCAGATTCAGTCACTAGCTACCAATCCCAATGACCAATCAATTTCCTTCATTAAGACTATTTCCAGTTTCATGCTATACACCAGACTGTGTGATTTTTATGTATGTGACAAACTATCATAATTAGAAAGGAAAAAAACCCAGGATGATATGACAGAAAGAAAATCAACTTTCAACTGAGCACAGCAGAGGCATTTTTCTATTTTCTGATAGGATTATATACCATTGATGTTGAGCTAAAAAGGTCAAATAATTTTCATCCCATATATGAGATATGTCCATAAGTTGATTTTCCTATCATGTAAAAAATATAGAAGCAGCTAAATATGTAAATAATATATGGTCAGAGTTCAGATGCTTTGACTAAAAATTGTGAATACATTTGTATATCTTACTGTTCAACAGGACCTAACCTGACAAATACTCTTATGTATTAAACTTGTTTTTCTAAGTAAAGGATAGTTGAACCAACAATAGTGAGGTCCCCCTCCTCCCTGTCTGGGTCTTAGAAGGAAAGAAGCCAGTCAGACCTGTTCCCCCCTGCCCTCCACCTTCTCATGAACCAGTCTTTGCATGAGTAAACTTGGTCAGAAGTTGATTTTTCCTCTCATGGAGGGTAGTTAGGTTGGGGGAACCTCATTAAAGGTCTGAGTCCTTGACACAGATTGAGGCTGCTGCTTTGGTATCACATCCGTCTATAAGGGTGATGCTCTATAGCACAGTGATCGATCCCCTTTGGCACCCCCATCATAACAGAGATGGGGATTGCTGAGTCCGAGGTAGGAGACGCCATTAACATCATGTCTATC
Organism: Balaenoptera physalus; assembly: GCF_965194825.1. Taxonomy (NCBI): domain Eukaryota; kingdom Metazoa; phylum Chordata; class Mammalia; order Artiodactyla; family Balaenopteridae; genus Balaenoptera; species Balaenoptera physalus. Next base: position 83,579,669 of record NC_138892.1, on the reverse strand, counting down.
CTAAGCCAAGTCCACGCTGAAGGAACACACAGGAACCCATTAGAGTCTTTCATTTGGAGGCAAAAGGTGGAAAAAATGAGGCTGGGAAATTAGTACTTTTTTTGTTTTTTGTTTTGGTCTATACACCAAGCAAATAGGCTTGATTCAGTTGAACTATATGATTTGTCAAGGATGAATTAAAAAAACAATTATTATAAAGTTCAAAGGGTGCTAGCAAAGGCCATAAAGGACAGTGCAGCTCCCCCTTGCTCTCTCTTGGATCATCCTTCGGGGAAATGCAGCTGTTCTGTCATCAGCCCACTCAAGAAGCCCAGTGGAGAGGTCCACATGGCAAAGCACCTTTGTGCATTTAAATATTCCTGATGAGAAGTCTAAAGCCACTCAGATTCTTGACCCATTGTATCAGACCTGTTTTTCTCTGGAATCTTATGTAATTTTCTTGTCCCCAGTGCCTTTAAGCGTCACAGTGACATCTGTGATCTGGGTCCGTCTTCACTCTTGTGCTGGGCATCCAGTGCATTCTTTCCACCTGACAACACATACCCTTAAGTTCTAGGAAGTTTTCTTGATTTGTTTCCTTGATTAATTTCTCACCTCCATTTTCTCTATTTTCTCCTTCTGAAACTCCTATTATTGTTATGAGATGTCCTGGACTATTAAAAATGATAACTAGAGGAAATGGGAAAAGGATAGCAGTGAAGTAAAGAATTATAATTTTTGCTTTATACAACCACAGTATCACTTTTTAATTGACACTGTTTCTTTTGCATTTATTCCTAGAAAAGGTGATAAAAGTAAAATTAATGCAAAGTATTATAATTAGGGATGTGGGAGAGACTTCTGGTTGCCATGTAAATACTCTTCTCTCCTTCTTTAGTATAAGAATCCTGGACAGTAAACCCAAGTGAAGAACTATATTCCCAGGCTTGGCAGGTAGATATGTAAGTAAAAGTCACTGAGTAGGGCTTTTATGAAAGCCATTTATCCCCTTTTCTCCTTGCCCTCCCTCATTTCCCATCTTGGAATGTGACTGCGATGACCTGAGCCCTGCAGCAATTTTATGACTTGAGGATTGAATCAATACATTGAGGATGGTGGAGGAGGAAGACAGGAAAAGCCGCAGGCCCTCTAACTTTGTAGAGCTGCCTATCAGCTGCCTGACTTCATTTAGGTAAGAGAATAAAAATCGTATTTCCTTCAAACTACTGTAGTAAAGTCTTTTTAACCAGCAGCTGGCAAGTAATTCCTGGTGGATCCAAGGAAATTTATACTATTTTTAAGCTCTCTGAAAACTGAACCTCCCTTATTACATGTAAGTCTTCTTTTTACCTCTCTCCATTTTATTTTCCTTCTCATGTTCAAGTGTGTGAATGAAGCCAGCCCAATTCCAATCTCTCCATGCTCCCAGTCTTATCTCCCCAGTCCAAACTCCACAATCTTGCCTACATTATCTTCTGAAAATACCCATCAGCCATGTGATATAGTAATTAAAGTCTGTAATCAGAAAAATCTATGTGTTAATTTTGCTCTGAAACCAGATGTGTGATGTAAAACAAGTCAACCTCCCTAGCTTCAATCTCCTCATTGGTAAAATGGGAAAGAGAATGTCTTTCTGATACAATTGTGCTCAGAATTAAATTAATATATGTAAAGAAGTCGGCACATGGAAAGCTACTAAGGTAGCCTAATGGGATTGTCATTCCCCAATTAAATCCTTAGGGAAATTATGAAGAGAATTTTTGAAAAAAAAAAATGGAGACATAAAAAAGAACAGAAAAATTAGAAAGCTATACTGTATTCTTGAACAGCAAGGCTTAATAAAATCAACCTCTCCCCAAGTAACATATGACATAGCCTCTGCCTTCCACACATAACAGCATATTGCTGGATTTTGACTACATTCAAACATGAGAGTTTTATCAGATTTTACCCATCCTGATAAAAGTGCTGTTAAAGTAAAAATTCTGAAACTGTTCCTTAAAAAAAATTTTGTAAGTGTACAATTCCATGATTTTAGTAAATTTATGCAGTTGTGCAACCATCACCATAATCTAATTTTAGAACATTTCCATCACCCCCATTTTGTTATTTCTTGCACTTACCCATAACCTTAGGGAACCACTGTTCTGCTTTCCATCTATAAATTTGTCTACATTCCATGTAAGTGGAATCGTAACATGTAGTCTGTTGCAACTGGCTTCTTTCAATTAGCATAATGATTTTGAGGTTCATCCATTTTTGTAACAATTTTTTAACTATTCTCTTTTCTTCAAATATTTTTTAAAGGATCCAAGGTCAGGTTGGGGGGAAATCCTCTTTAAAACTTTATTTTAGAAAAATGCACAAAATAATAACTAACATGAATTGAAAGTTTACTAGGTGCCAGCCACTTTTTTTAAGTGGTTTGAATTTATAAACTCCTTTAACTATAGGATATCTCTATGAACAGGTTTTTTTATTACCTCCACTTTGTAGATGAGAAAATGGAAGTATAAGGAGGTTAACTTGCCCAAAGTAATAACACTAGTTGACGATGAAGACGGGATTTGAACCCAAGAAGTCTGGTTTCAGAACCAACACTTAATCCCTATTCCCAGGGGTTATTAATATTACATTCAAAACATTTTCATAAGATTAGCTTTAATGATTAAATGACCTAAATGGAAATGTCAAGTAATATCTGGCACCTAGGAGATAAACAAATTTTAAACCCTTTTCCCCTGGAAGAGAATAGATGGTAGAAAATGTAATTGCCAGTGTTAACTAAGCAAAGTTAAATAGCGACATCAGGGAATGCAAGTGTCAGTGACAATTTGTGCTTTCTAGGCAAAGGGAACTGCCAAAAATGCAAGGGTATAATGCTCCGAATGAGTGTGGAACTCTAATTACCTGGAGAGAAGAATAGGTTCTATGCTGAGGGCTAGTATTATTTAAAAGGTCTGTAAGTATACTTATACTGTGTAGTATTCAGTATACACAGAAGTATATGTAAGTTATGGAGCAAGATCGTAAACATCTGTAAAACCGCCACCCAACTTAACTAGAAAATTATTAATACCACTTGTGTGTGGTTCCTCATCCTATCCCCACACCCCCCGCCCACTGCTCTGAATGGTGGGTTATTTTCCCTGGCATTTTTTTCAACCATATATGAAGCCTAAGCAGTTTAATTTTGCCTGTTTCTGAGCTTTATAGGGTACCTACTCTTCTGAAATTTGCTTTTTAAACTCTGCATTGCTTTTAAGATTCACCTAAAGAGCCTGTGGAATGTCATATATTTTACTGCTGTGTGAGTATACTATATAGATTTTGATTATCCATGCTTCCCTAGTGGACATTTGGAATTCCGGCTTTTGCTGATATTCACGTTTCTATAAACTTTCCTGTACATGTTTAGTGGTCATGGTTGCATCACTTTCCTAGGACACTGTTCCCAAACCTGACTGCACATTAGCATCATGTAAGGAGTTAAAAAAATTACCCCTGGGACTTCCCTGGTGCCCTAGTGGTTAAGACTCAGCGCTCCCAATGCCGGGGGCCTGGGTTCAATCCCTGGTCAGGGAACTAGATCCCACATGCCACGCAACTAAGACCCAGCACAGCCAAATAAGTAAATAAATATTTAAAAAAAAAAAAAAAAAGACAAGACGGAGGGTTAGAGAAAATGAAGTAATGCAATTTATGGCTTAAGAATGAACAACAAAATGTTCCAACACTCCAAATGACAGGAGAGATTCAGAGTATGTGTAATTGTTAATAGGAAAACAGCTTGATACAGATTTCTTTAACATAAGATATTGGTGTATAAAACATTAAAACATAAAACAAAAATCAAATCAACTAATACTTGAGCTTTAAAACTCAGCTCAAATATTACTTCTCCTGCAAAACCTCCATCCATCCTTGCAGAAAATGTTGGTTGTTCCCTCCTAGACTGGCAGCTCCCATGGCATGTGGAATTGGAATTATCTTTGTATATTGTTCTTCTCCACTAGAATGAGATGCTAAAGATAAGGGAAACTTCCTTTTTCAAGGTGCCCCTACTTGCCACACAGTAGGTGCTCAAGGAGGACATTTTTAAATACACACATGAGTGAAAACTTAGGTTATTAGGTCTCTAATTTTTTTAAATTTGGCTATGTAACCCTTAGAGACTATATCAATTTACAAAATTGATTGTAACCTAATCCACATAGAACTTGACCTTGAAATGAAAGAATAAAAAAGAGTTCTTGGGAAGAAGAAACAGTCAAAGTAAGAAATAAAGCATATGTCCCTCCTGAGTTAAATTGGCTTTCAGCTAGAGAAAGGGCAAGTAAAACAGTCTAACATAGTAAAATAGTCTAACACAGTTCTAGGGAAAAGATTAAATACAGAACAATTTGAAAATTACTGCCAACTGAAGCTGAAAACGGAGCACCAGTCTCTGACCCTCGAATGAAAGTAAGGCAGCTTCCTTAGGTAGTACATGGAATGCTAACCCCTCGTCCTTTGCTGACAGAGCCCTCAAGCATCACCACCAGATCACTGTCCCAGGAGGTCAGAGATTGTGCCAGTACCAAAATTAACCACCTTCAGATCATACTGTGAAGAAGAAAGCTTTAGACAGGCCTGACATTTTAATACAGCCCATCTTTAACCCCCCTTAATGTCATCTGATTGAAAAGATGAGAGAAATTCAATGAGACAAAGTAAACATGGTACAAAACAAATTAACATAAGAATTAGAGAATCCTTATTGTAAATCTCATCTTTCAATTTACTGAGAGTCCCTATCAAAGAGTATAATTTAAATTAATTAAAGCAGTTTAGACCAATATTCATGTAAGAGGTTTTTAGTAAATACTGGGAAATTCAAAATATTTTCCCTTTATAGCATTTGCAAAAGAGAGGAGAGACAGAAAGAGAAAAAGAGAGGGGTAGGGACAAGGGGGTGAGAGAAAGGGAGATCAGAGAAAGAAAGAAAAAAGTATTTATTTTTTGCTTATTTCTTTATGAGTTGTTCTTTGATTAAGTTATATTGTGCTTACCTAAAAAGTTAAACTATCCTCCTTTTTTGAATGCTGTAATTTTGGAAACCAAATGATAAATTTTGGTGGAAAATAAGAAAAAATAGTTGCTTCAGACTCTTTCTTATTCTATATTATATATCTCTGTGATGGGCTTTGGCATTAAGTATCCAGGCTCAGGGGCCTTCCTTAGTTTTTGGCTAAGCCTAGAGAGATGAGGGTATTGGTCAGCTGAAGTTCAGATAAATGTTTTGTAAACAAGTGAAATATCCTAAGATTTTATCTAAAAATTTAAAAATCAAATGATAAGCCTGATAAATAATTTCTTAAATGTCAATTGCTCACTGAAATTGTGAAACTTACAGGGACCATTCCTGTATAACTGTGCGTAGGGCACTGTTCTATGTGAGTAAAATTAAGAATTATATGGAGTGAGGGCTCCCCTGGTGGCGCAGTGGTTAAGAATCCGCCTGCCAGCTCAATATCCAAAAAACAAACAACCCAATCCAAAAATGGGCAGAAGACCTAAATAGACAATTCTCCAAAGAAGATATACAGATTGCCAACAAATACATGAAAGAATGCTCAACATCATTAATCAATAGAGAAATGCAAATCAAAACTACAATGAGATAGCATCTCACACCAGTCAGAATGGCCGTCATCAAAAAATTTACAAACAATAAATGCTAGAGAGGGTGTGGAGAAAAGGGAACCCTCTTGCACTGTTGGTGGGAATGTAAATTGATACAGCCGCTATGGAGAACAGTAGGGAGGTTCCTTAAAAAACTAAAAATAGAACTACCATACGACCCAGCAATCCCACTACTGGGCATATACCCTGAGAAAACCATAATTCGGAAAGAGTCATGTACTACAGTGTTCATTGCAGCTCTATTTACACTAGCCAGGACATGGAAGCAACCTAAGTGTCCATCGACAGATGAATGGATAAAGAAGATGTGGCACATATATACAATGGAATATTACTCAGCCATAAAAAGAAACGAAATTGAGTTATTTGTAGTGAGGTGGATGGACCTAGAGTCTGTCATACAGAGTGAAGGAAGTCAGAAAGAGAAAAACAAATACTGTATGCTAACACATATATACGGAATCTAAAAAAAAAAAAAAATGGTCAGAAGAACCTAGGGGCAGGACAGGAATAAAGACGCAGACCTACTAGAGAATGGACTTGAGGACACGGGGAGGGGGAAGGGTAAGCTGGGACAAAGTGAGAGAGTGTCATGGACATATATACACTACCAAATGTAAAATAGATAGCTAGTGGGAAGCAGCCGCATAGCACAGGGAGATCAGCTCAGTGCTTTGTGACCAGCTAGAGGGGTGGGATGTGGAGGGTGGGAGGGAGACGCATGAGGGGGGGGATATGGGGATATATGTATATGTATAGCTGATTCACTTTGTTATAAAGCAGAAACTAACACACCATTGTAAAGCAATTATACTCCAATAAAGATGTTAAAAAAATAAAGAATCTGCCTGCCAATGCAGGGGACATCAGTTCGAGTCCTGGTCCGGGAAGATCCCACATGCTGCGGAGCAACTAAGCCCGTGCGCCACGACTACTGAGCCATGTGCCACAACTACTGAAGCCTGTGTGCCTAGAGCCTGTGCTCCTCAACAAGAGAAGCCACCGCAATGAGAAGCCCGCGCACCACAATGAAGAGTAGCCCCCGCTCGCCACAACTAGAGAAAGCCCATGCACAGCAACAAAGACCCAGTGCAGCCAAAAATAAGTAAATAAAATTTTTTTAAAAGCTTAAAAAAAAAGAATCTTTAAAATTAAAGAAAAGAATTATATGGAGTGAATAACATCTCCCTTCATATCTTCCAATGTTAACCAAATTAAAAAAATAGTAGAAGTATATATGATGGTATTCAAATTTGACATATAGTACATGGTACACTAGACATGAAATTAATGACATTTAAGATTGTAAATTCCCAGGAGGCATGAACCAACATTAGCTTTCTGTGACCGATGTTTAATATTAAATGTATGTACACACCAAATCCAAGCTCCTCAATGACAAGGGTTGGGGGAAGTGACATTGAGTTTTTTAGCAATGACAAGAGACATATTTTTCAGGGAGGCGGTCATGTATTTCCTTTCCCACTTAGGAACACAGTTCCACCATGCTGCTCTTCCAGTGATCATGCTTCTCCTCCAGTGACAGATGTGATCCAGTCTCTATAAGCAGAAATTCTGGTGAAGACTGTTGGTGCGGCAGGATGGCAGTTACTGCTGCCCCAGCTCACAATACCGATGAGCTTGTACTGCCCATCCTGGGCACACTGCAGTGGTCCTCCAGAATCTCCCTGCAACCAGCAAAAAGAGAAGTTCATTCTCCTGGCTGCATGATTCATGGCTGACACTAACCCCCAACTGCAGGGGATGATCTAACAGCATAGGGAACTACTACTACTGAGGTTGTTGGCTGGTGTTACAGATCTCTGAATCAGATCAAAATCTATATTTTCAAGGCGAGGCTGAAAGAAACATTTAGCATAAATTCATTTTGTGCTGACAATAGACTGTGCCATGCAGAAAGTTTCAAGCATCTAATAAATATAAATGACTAAATGATGGTTTTGAGTTACGTGAAAGCATCTTTATATTTTCAGTGCTACTGGAAGTAGGTAGTTTGAGCTACCCAATTCAGCTATGAAGTTGAACCACAAGAAATCATTTTTTTGTGGATCAAAAACAGTTGAAAGTTATCAGTTTCACATAGTTCAACCTAGCAATTGAACAAGTAATTCCTTTTGAGAATAGAATCCACAAAAATATCAAATTAGCAATCACAGTACATCAATTGAGCAATGTACTTACTCCTCTCACTTTTCATTTTAAAACTACCATACATTTATACCTTTTTATGGTCAGCAAACACCCATTCATGAGACACACTGAGAAGAAAACTCCTGCCCTCCTCAACGCAGGCCTTCATTACCATACAGGAGGATGATCCTGCAGCCCCTCCGCATATATTGGTGTTTTTAATATCCAGTCCCCAGTAGCTTCGACAAGATGTACTGCTAATCAGTGGTACCTTTGCCTGCTGCACCGTTTTAGGAAATTCACCTTCTAGTGGAAAAGGAATAAAAACACATAGGCAAATGATATTAAAGGATGAAACAAAAATAGCCTTATATATACACAGACTCCAAGGGTTAAATCCCACCCATTCTCCCCTCTCAGCACTATAGTGATGCTGTTAGGTGACTTCTAAAAAACTAATAGAATCACTCCACAGTGGCTTATACAACAGAAACAATGAAAAACATTTTATGTGGGTTCTTTTGTCTTTAGTCCTCAGAAGATATAAAAATATCACTTTCCGAAAAAAAGACAAAGTTTACACTCAAATCAGTTGTTGATAAAGCAAACAATATAATTCATTTTTTACATATTAAGTCTATACTTTAATTCATTGGTTTCACGACATTCTCATTCTTTTGATTTGACTTCTGCTGAGCAGACATTCTGGTTAAGTGCTGACACTGACTGGAAGCTGACAACTGAAATTGCATTCTAAATAACTCTTTAGTTTATTGGATATTTGTAAGTAGTTAATTCATTTGCAGAATAGGGTGTATGTGAGACCAGAGTCATGGGTTTGATCTTTATATGGACTAGAATATCTGCACATAATCTTTCTAGCCATTTACCTTTTTTTTAAATTGAAGTATAGTTGAGTGATTCAGTTATTACATATGTATATTTTTTTCATATTCTTTTCCATTATGGTTTATTACAGGATATTGAATATAGTTCCCTGTGCTACACAACAGGACCTTGTTGTCTATCCATTCTACATATAATAGTTTGCATCTGCTAATCCCAACTCCCACTCCAACCCTCCCCCTTGGCAACCACAAGTCTCTTCTCTATGTCTGTGAGTCTGTTTCTGTTTCATAAATAAGTTCATTTGTGTCATATTTTAGAGTCCACATATAAGTGATATCATATCTACCCATTTACCTTTTATACCAGCCTATCATTTCAGAAAAATGCCTCACAGCTTTAATAGGCTTATATATCTTCAAGTATGGGTTTGCACAATAGCAACATCTACACTGTTGTGAAAACAATTATGTGTGTGTGAGTGTGTGCACTCACAGTGCAGTTGGGAGTAAATACATATAAGTGAAACACACAAATATTTATTAGGTAATAACATCACTAGATATTTACCAACACAGTTTTTAAAAGTATCAATGAACTTCTATTAATGAATATGATGGCCTAAAACCCAACCAGTCACCTTTAGGTCCATTATGAAAAAAATTTTTCCACTATCATTCCTATTAAAAATACAGAAAAATTGAAAATGAGTAAACAGTGTACTCAGACTTCACATATATTTGTTTGGATTCTAATCTTAGAAGGGGTAATAAAATATACTCACGATGAGGTTCAGTTATTCCCCATCCAGCAGTCATACATTTGGAAAGTAAATTTATTTTATCATCTTTCCCTGGCAAACAGATTGGAGACACAAACTTTCCTAATTAAAAGGATGAGAAAGAAAAACGCATATTAACATTGTCAATACTGTTTGCTCTTCAGTGATGGCTCTAGAAATACCTACTTTGACCTAACAGTACCCTTTCTAACCCTGTAATTTAATAAGTCTTCCAGAAGATTTCACCTGTTATTTACTCAGAGGGGATCATCCCAATATACATGTTACCACTTTGCTCCAGGTATTTCCATATCCTCCTAGGAAAACAGAAACACATGCCCTACACTGAAATGTGGGGCTTCTCATCCATAACCATTTTTTAAAGTGCATCTGTCTTTTTGCCTATGTGCCTTCAGGACATCACCTTGTTGAATTTGAGATGAGAGTGGAGAAGAATATAATTGGTTTTTTTTTAAGATTTTTATTATTTATTTATTTTATTTATTTTTGGCTGTGTCGGGTCTTAGTTGCGGCACGCGGGCTCTTTGTTGTGGCGTGCGGGCTTCTCTCTAGTTGTGGCATGTGGGTTTTCTCAGGTTCCAGGGCGCATGGGCTCTGTAGTTTGTGGCACACAGGCTCTCTAGTTGAGGCACGCAAGCTCAGTAGTTGTGGCACGCGGGCTTAGTTGCCCTGCGGCATGTGGGATCTTAGTTCCCCAACCAGGGATTGAACCCGCATCCCCTGCATTGTAAGGCGGATTCTTTACCACTGGGCCACCAGAGAAGTCCCTATAATTGTCTTCTTTTTTCAACTATGTTACATGAAGAACGGGGAAAAAACACGTAGCAGTTTAACTGTTAAAGTATTTTTATAGCTAATAAGTATTTTTATATCTAATTCTATCTTCACAGGTTATTATAAAATATATTGATACATTATACATTTAAACATTTACATTTTTTCTTATCACTAAAATCTGTGTATATATAAATATTGTGGGTTTGTGTGTCTGTGTGTATATATGCCACACACACACACACACACACACACACACACACACTGAATGCAGTGCTCTTGTGTTTGTTTTCCCTTTTTCCCAGGCTGTTTAACTTCATTTTCATCCAGATTTTTACATACTTAAATGCGTCAGCATATCTGCTATCATAGGCCATTTATTTCAATGATATGTTCTTTATTTTTACTGCTATCTCTTAATAAAATTAAATAAAACTGTTTGTAACTTGTCTATTCTTTTCCTACTCATCTCTCTACGTGTGTGCCAAATCTTATGTTATTCTGCCTTCACAGATAATCATTGCACTATCGTATCTTCTCCCAAATTTCCTTGAGCTAAATAACATTTTCCTACTAACAACATATTTTTTTAATCAGCCATTTTTCTTATTCTGATATTCTTCATTTACTAGATTATGATCATGCCATTTACATGGCATCATTACTACATCATTCTTTTTAATAGCATATAGTGTTCAGATAATGAATGTACCTCGATTTATTAAATTCCATTGGCAAACATTTAGACTTTTAATTTTTTCCCTTATAAGCTGCATCAAGTTTCCCAGATCATGCATCTGTGCATTTGTGCCAGTATTCCTGGATGACTGAGTTGCTGGACCACAAGGCACACACTTTAAAACTTGACAGATATTGCCAGATTGCATCATTTGGCAGGATGGAGGAGGGGGATGTATTGACTTGTACTCCACATCCAGCTGTGTTTATAACTTAGAAATATGTCAAGAGTCTTGAAAACAGTTATGCCCTAAATCCAGCATTTCTGCTTCCGAGAAATTTATCTTAAGGCAATCATAGACCTGGAAAAATGTACACATAAGGATAGTCAATCCAGTATTATTTAAATAAAAAAAAAGGAAACAACCTTTACACGAATGTTTGTGGGAGCTTTATTTGTAACATCTAAAAGCTAGAAACCACCCAGATATTCTTCAACAAATGAATGGTTAAACGTTATAAGTGGTTAAACATTCATACTGTGAACACTACTCAGCTATTAAAAGGAATGCACTACTCATACATGCAACCACATAAATGAAGCTCCAGGATGTTATGCCCAGCGAAAAACGTCAATCCCAAAAGGTTACATATTATATAATTCCATTTATGTAACACTCTTGAATTGACAAAATTATAGAAACAGAACAGATTTGTGGTTGACAGAAGCCTGGGTGGGGAGGGTGGAATGGGGAGGAAGGAAACGGGTGTGGCTCTAAAGGGGCAACAGTAATGATCCTTATGGTGACAAAAGTGTTCTGTATCTCAACTGCATCAATGTCAAATCCTGCAAGATGTTACCATTCGTGAAAACCAGGTTAAAAAGTACTTTGGTTTCTCTGTATTATTCCCTATAACTGCATGTGAATCTACAATTATCTCAGCATTGAAAGTTTAACTAAAAATAAATTTAAGAAGCAGGATAAAGAGAAAAAATACTGATGTCAGAGCTCCAATCCTGAGATTGTAATTAACTGTTCCAAAATGCATCTGGGCTGATAGTTTTGTTTGTTTTGTTTTTAAAGCAACTCAGAGGATGATAATGCATAGTCAAGGTTAAGAAGCACTGTTCTAAATGCTCTCACTGACTCAGTTTTAGAAGCATAAAAAGCAAATGGTAGGGGCTTCCCTGGTGGCGCAGTGGTTGAGAGTCCGCCTGCCAATGCAGGGGACACGGGTTCGAGCCCTGGTCTGGGAAGATCCCACATGCCGCGGAGCAACTAGGCCCATGAGCCACAACTACTGAGCCTGCGCGTCTGGAGCCTGTGCTCCGCAACAAGAGAGGCCGCGATGGTGAGAGGCCCACACACCGCGATGAAGAGTGGCCCCCGCTTGCCACAACTAGAGAAAGCCCTCGCACAGAAACGGGGACCCAACACAGCCAAAAATAAATAAATAAATAAATTTATTATAAAAAAAAAAGCAAATGGTAGACTGAACCATGATTGGGGGTTTGTAGGATGGATGCACGGAAAAGACATAAAAACGGAGGTCTATAGGCAGAAACAGAGGAGAGAATTGGAGCAAAGGAAGAAAACTGTCCCAGAACCCTGATGCCATGGAAAGGCTTGGGTGTGAAAGTAGGGACTATCCACAGATCTTAGTTACATCCCCCCCAATACACCTTCCCACTGAATGCTCACCTGTGCTAAGTAGGTAGGTGGGTTACTGCCATTCCCTTTCTACAAAGGATAAAGCTAAGGTCACAGAAGTTACATAACATGCCCAAGATCACATGGCTACTTCGTGACAGAGCCAGGATTAACAATGCCTCACTTTCACTTAGCTTTGGCTTAAGTTACTATTTTTTTAAAAACCAAGATTTTACTAAGTTATGAAGGCACAGAAAATTAAACATCTGGTGGTTCAAACTAATGTTCTAAGTATTTGGGATAACCTCATAGAACATAAAGAGTCTCAGGAGAATATATAGGACAAAGTTAAAAACATACTTCTCTGAAATCTTCTCTGGACCTCTGTCAATTAAATACACATAACAGCAAAATGTTTATGCAGATACTTCAGCTTTTAGAGAAAGCATCTTAGAATGTAAGGAAATTTTAAAATAATTATTTAACTTCAAAAGTACATACAGCACTTCTAAGCAAGAAGATAAAAGGTTCAAAATATGGAAAAGAGTTATCCATACTGACCTAGTTCAACAGGGTTTTCCAGATGCAACAAGCATAGATCATCATTGGGAGGAAATTGTGTGAAGCTGGGGTGAGTGTATACAGCTTTCACTGGTATCAGATCTCTATTTCCTGTATTCCACAGGTAACTTCTTCCTATTACCAGGTTGTCTGTGACAGTACTTGTCATAAGAAAAGGGAGTGAGGAAATAGATACCACTTTTAATGAGGCCATCACTTTTCAGAATTACTAAAAATGTATTCTTTAACATTTTTTTTGCTTCTATACTCCAATTATATTATTGCCAAAATCTAGTCCCCAAAACTTTCTTTAAAATTTTCAATCCACATTAATATCCTTATTATCCTGAATTCTTAGAAAATGGGAGTTTCTCATTAATTCAATCCTTGAGAAAATTTTTAAAGTATCTACTTTCTTGCCTTTATAACATCAAACAAAATGATTTAGTACAATATTTTTTTGACAATTAAGATTCATGATGCCTCAAGATAATGATTTTATGTATTATAATCATTATGCGTTATATGATGTACTTATGTGATGGTCACTGAAACTATCCTGAAAGTTATAGTTACTCTACTCCCTAATACGATGTTTCTCAAAGAAATGTCTAGGGACCACATGCATTAAATCTGGCTTGTGTATTAAAAATGCAGAATCCCAGACATAACTCAACAAATCAAAATTCAGGATTAATATTCTAAGATTCCATTTATAGCAAACTCCCCAGGTAAGTTTAAGCACATGAAAGTCTGAAAACTGCCTTAATAAGGATGCCTTCTTGTGATTTAGCTATATCAAAAGTAAGAGTTGGGGAATGCTAAAGAAATTGAGTTTTTGGTTCATTGAAGCTTCCTGCTCACCATGTTATTTGAGCAGATGCTTTCATTATAAAGCCAATTTTAGAGACCCTGAAAATGTTATATCTACTCATTCAGCTATGGGATATTGTATGACAATGTCAACTGTCTCACTACTTCTGGGAGATAATATTAAAAACGTCAAGCTAAGACTCCTTTGAGGAAGGAGTTTTCAGATATTTCCATATTACATTGAGACCAAGATTCAGATAAAGTCAAAGAAAAAAAAATGTTCCTTTAAAGGACATTCTTTAAAATTCTTTGAAACTTTACACATTTATTTCAGGACTGGGTATGATCGTCAGACAGTCCGTAGAGGAGAGCAAGGAGGAAAGGAAGCCACATTTGAGCAACCCCTCAGCTCTGGGCACCATGCTGAGAGACTGATGCAAAAATGTTGAGACATCATTACCTTCATTTTTATGGATGGGGGGGTGTTGTTAGTTACTTATTAATTAAATTATACCTAGAAGCAGGAAGCTGCTTTTAAAATTAAACCTATTAGTAGTAAGTGTATTAGTGAAGCACAGAAAGTTTCATCAACCTAACACGTTCATTCATTTGCAAGATGGGGACTGTATCCGTGGGAGCTGATGCTTAATGTTTCTTGTGACGTGGGGAGAGCACAAGGAGTGCACCCACTGTGGACCCTCAAATAGCTCCTCACCGCCCTGCTCTCCCCAACCCTGCACCACTTGGGCACACACCTGAAGTTGCAGTGTGCCGCTGTCAGGACCCACTGTCTCCCAATCAGAGCACCTCCACAGTAATGCTGTCCTTGGTACTGCAGACTGACCAGCCAGGGCCACGACATCGCAGGGGCGGCATGACCACCAACCACCCTGGGCTTCCCAAGCTTGGCTGGCAACACGTTTGTATTCCTCTCAGATCCTTCCATGAGAAATGGGTCAACAACAGGAATTCCACATTTGTCTTGGGCTGGCTGTCTTCTGGTATTGTTTTCTACTGTTAGCCCTTAGAAAAGTAACAACAAAACATCAGATAGCAATACTTGTGAAAGTCTATTAAAATCTCAGAATGGAGGCATTTATTTCTTTTGTAGGTTCAAAACTAGGATTCTTTGCAAGAGATGAGACTCATCTTTTCTTCCATTGCTTTTAAATGAGTAAAAATCAATAGTTAACTAAAGCATTAATATATACATCTTTAGATGAATCAGAACACAAATCAATTTTTAAAAAAAATAAAAAATTGCACTTAATCATGAAATTACTGGAGATTGTTCTTTCTGTGGCATCATTTGTGTTATCCCAGTATAACGTATCTAGACACATCAAAATACTTTATGCTACATGTGTTCAAAATAAAATGTTTATATAAAGGAAAAGCATAGGGAAAATTTCTACCAATGTGTTTACTCCATTCTCAGATTTATAAAGAAATTTACCAGGGAATAACAAGAGACTTAAATATAAAGAAAATTAAGCATCTCCATAGCCATATAATTTCAGAATGATAAGATATGGTCACTTGTGAATTCTTTACTTGAGTTTTTTTTACACTAGAAATCTATTTAAAACAAAAAGTTTCTAGCATAGTGGGTTTGTGTTTATTCAATACTTATGTCAAAACTCATTTCTAATTTCTTTTCAGATATGTATAACACATGGATTCCCTCTTTTAAATACATATGCCTAAAAAATATGCACTCTTCAAAATTAAGATTATCCTAGATTTTAGGGAGAAAAAACCCACAAAAGGTATGTTACTCAAACATGTCTTTAGTGCATTAAGGTTTACTGCATTACTGCATGTTTTTTATTGCATTTGTAATCCACATTATATGTGGTAACTCAGACTTCTGGGCTGTTTGTACACATGTATAACAGCAATATTTTATTAGTATTCAACTTACTTTAAAATACTTAAAAAAAGAAATGAGGCTAAATATTTTTACTGTGAGAATAAAAGGTCAGTTTAGAGATATAGTGATGAAAGACAAAAGCAATGGACACAGAAGAAGGGTCAGTTAGGTGAGCATCCCTTTAACAATTAAAAATCACACCTATAGGATGATGTGGTTCAGTAGTCTACAGCTCAAATCCAGGACTCTTAGGAGAGCCCATTCGTTCCACTATCCTAGGAAAGACAGACCGACATCAAAAAGAACTTTGCGTTCACGTGGATTAAATTCTTCCTGCAATTACACTCCAATCAAGAAAATCTCCTAATAATAGATTCATTAGGTTTTTTAGTCTTAAGCACAACTAATGGAATTCTAGCTTAAAATTAGATAGGATAAGTAGATAAAAAGCAGCACATTTGTTTCTGTTTTATGCAGAGTAGTATAGGTTCAGCTAAAATATTCCTTTTGAGGGCTCTTCATGGGGGTGGGGAGGTGGTTACTTAATAAAAAATATGTTAACAGAGACATGGAAACACACTGAACTCTACCCTTGTTTCAGCTTGAATGGCCCCAGTGGATCTTTTAAATAGCAACTGACTGACTCTTATGTTTATCACTATTTCTTAAATAAAAATAACATACACACATATAGACACATACTCACCCCAATTAACTTTATTAGCTCACATGATCTACCAGAACCACCAAATTCTCATGCCTTAAGGAATGGTTGGAAATGAAGTTATCCTATTTTTAGTATTAGAGCAAGGTGACTGACTACCAGTGACTCCTAAATCAGTGGGCCCCAGGTTCTACTTTAAGGCATATATGGTACCTGCTTTAATAAATGTTTTAAAACAATTTCTTACCATTAATAGGCAGTTGGATCCCAATATTGCTTTTCTGTGATTGCTTCTGAGTCATATCTTCCAAAATAAGTTTAAAACCTCTTTCTCCCACAGATTCATCAGTCTTAAAATTCACAGTTAGGTAAGCACCACTGGATATCAAGACAAATTCTTTCTTGGAGCCACATAAATGAGCTGCAATGTGAGATATACTCGATAATTAAAATACTTTTCCTGTGTAGTTACATAGGTAAAAGAGGGAGAAGAGAGAGAGGGGACATTAAATTCCAAACAAATCTTGACAAAGGAATGATTATCAATAATGTAAGATCAAGATTTGTGGGATGAAATTCATGATTTGATTGAAACGATAAAAGGGTATAGATTTTAAAAGATAAAGGGAAAAGACTGGGCTAGCAATTGATATGGAAATGATATACAATTATATGGCAATCTTTGATCATAAAGATAGGTAAAGAGGCATTTCGATGAAGATAAATGGACAGAGAAATAGAAGTAATGGAACAGCACTATGGACCAAAAGTTTGCATACTCCCAAAGTTCATATGTAGAAATCCTAATCCCCAATGTGATGGTAGTAGGTGAGGCCTTTGGGAGGTGATTTGGTCATGAGGGTGGAGCCTTATAAACCCTTATAAAAGAGACCCCAGAGAGCTCTCTAGCCCCCCTCCCCAACTTTTTTTTTGCCATGTGAGGATATAGCAAGAAGACGGCTATGAACCAGGAAGCAAGCCCTCAGCAGACACCAAATCTTGGACTTCTAGTCTTCAGAACTGTGAGAAATAAATGTTTGTTATTTAAGCTACCCAAACTATGGCATTTTTGTTATAGTATCCAAAACTGACTAAGACTCACAGGCTGCCCAAATACAGACTAGTGATGATCCTTTCCTAATTCAGAAACACAAAAGTTGTCACAAAGATGGTCCTGATAGTGATAGGCCATTTGCTGTAATTTATCTGTACAGGCTGTAACTTAAATTCTCTCAAAATAAAACAATGATACACTACTGATTTGTCTTAAAGATAATGTTATCTCAGAAATCTGAGAAAGATGGGGAATAGGACAACAGTTAATCTCTACATCATTCTTATGCTCAGAGAATCTGTTTGGTGAATTGGATGTGATGGGGAACTTTTGGGATGTACCATGTCAAGTAAAGGCATTCTGCATAGAGTCAACTAACACTCTGGAAGTTTTAAAATAATGGAAATGGGAAAATGTTACTCTGTTTTTCAAAAAGGAGATTGGAGGTTGGCAGAGGGGGATGGGTAGGAGACAGAGAAAAACAAAGAGGCTAGAGGATTTCCAAAGTCTTGTATCAGTGAAGTAGTGTAGCTTAGCCCTTACAGGCTCAGATTCTATAGCCAAACTGCTGGTTTGGGCTAGTTCTGCCATTTATTAGCTATGTAGCCCTAGGCAAGTTATTTAACCTATCTCTCTGCCTCAATTTTGTCATCTGTATAATGGAGATTGAAAAAATACTCACATGGAATTATATGAAGTTGTATTTATGAAGCATTATAAGTGTTTGTTAAATAAAAATAAACCAGCAAAATTTTACAGCAAATTATTAGACAGATGGGTTTTGAACACTTGAAGAAGGAATCGGTGGTCACAAGCAACCAGCATGTGATCCTTTACATGCCATATTAAATTAACCTAATTTAATTTTTAGAGTTAATTAGATGGTGGCTAGGGGGAATGAGATAAACTTAATGAATCTTAATTTCAGTGAGGCACTTAATAGAGTACCTTATGATGTCCCTGTGAACAGATATAAAATGTAAGTGGATAATTATATGACTAGGAAGTTTCACAGCTGATTAAATAACCAGACAATGTTAACCTGAAGGGAAGGTCTTAATGGTATGAAAATGGTTCTATCCTTGGTTCTGCCAAGTACAGTATTTCTATTAATGGCTTAGATAGAAATACAGATAACACATTTACAAAATGTGTAGGTTTAAGATGGGTGGCTGAATGAGAAGTAAGGAACTTGGTTAAATATAGAATCTTAGTGATAATTTAGTTCAAGCTTTCATATAACGCGGAGTTCCTTTTTTTAATTTTTTAAAAATTTATTTATTTTATTTATTTTTGGCTGCGTTGGGTCTTCGTTGCTGCATGTGGGCTTTCTCTAGTTGCGGCAAGCGGGCTTCTCATTGCAATGGCTTCTCGTTGTGGAGCACAGGCTCTAGGTGCGTGGGCTTCAGTAGTTGTGGCGTGTGGGCTTCAGTAGTTGTGGCTTGTGGGCTCTAGAGTGCAGGCTCAGTAGTTGTGGTGCACAGGCTTAGTTGCTCTGCGGCATGTGGGATCTGCCCCGGACCAGGGATTGAACCCGTGTCCCCTGTATTGGCAGGCGGATTCTTAACCACTGTGCCACCAGGGAAGCCCCTAACATGGAGTTCCTTCTAAAATACCCTTGGACATATGAAACCTGGATTTGAAGATATTACATGGAACTTATGAGCATTTTCTCTTTTTGAACAGTTCTAATTGCTTGACAGTTCTTGCTCATGTTGAATCAAAAGGCATCAGTGTAATGATGGCCACATGGTTAGTGGAGTGGCCAAGGATATAAATGTTTGAATCAGAGTGCTTGGGCTTTAATCCAACTTTCTCTATTTACTAGTTATGTCACTGGAGGCAAGTTACTCAATATATTTGTGTTTCCTTATATTTAAAATGAGGATAATGTAACCTACCTCCATACGACTATTAAGAAGATTAAGAGTTAAAATTTCTTAAGACTATGCCTGAATAATGGTAAACATTCAATAACTATTAGATGTTACTAGGCAGAACAAGTTTCATACCTGGCCTGAGAGTCTCTGTGAGAATTCCATAAATATTTGAAGGGAAGAAATTATGATCCTTCTGTCTTCTCTCTTCTCCAAGATAAACATGCCCAGGTGTCCACACCCTTCAGCATCCTGGTCATTATGTTCTGTGGATGTGATCCAGTTTGTTAATGTTCCTTAAAATTGTTGCTTGACCAAGGATGATATTTAATAGCCAGTATTGCAGGAGCAACAGCCAGACAGACTGGCCGTTGACTATGAAGATTTGTAAGACTGAGCTAGTGAATGCCAGCTCCGTGCCAACCCTAAATTTGACCACACAAGGGAACTTATTTCTTTTATCTTATCATTCTTTACCAACACTGCTCTGAAATTCTGTAATCATTTGAGACTTCTGAAATTTTGATTTCAAACATCCTACTTTCTAAATCACCACTTCCTATCTATCCTAATCCGTTAGTATTTCCCTGCTGTAATTGTTTGCTCTCTCCATGACCTTCTCGCCATTAATCCCATAAACTTTCTATATCCATCACCCTCTAAGAAAGTGAGAGATTTTGCTGTCAGGAGAAGCAGAGAAATGGGGCAACAGCTAAATTTCTTGTTCTGTTTTGTTTTGAATTATGGGTAATACTAGAATGTGTTTGAAACTGATGAGAATGATAGAGGAAACTGATGAAGTCAGAGAATGAATAACTTAAGGAAACTTATAAGAAGCTGACAACTCTCAAATTTATATCTCAAGCCCAAACTTTAAAAGTTCTACTTCTAGCTCCCTGTTGCTAACTCAACCTAGATGTATCATGGCATTAAAAATTTAACATGGGGGCTTCCCTGGTGGCGCAGTGGTTGAGAATCTGCCTGCCAATGCAGGGGACACGGGTTCGAGCCCTGGTCTGGGAAGATCCCACATGCCGAGGAGCAACTAGGCCCGTGAGCCACAACTACTGAGCCTGCGCGTCTAGAGTCTGTGCTCCGCAGCAAGAGAGGCCACGATAGTGAGAGGCCTGTGCACCACGATGAAGAGTGGCCCCCACTTGCCACAACTAGAGAAAGCCCTAGCACAGAAACGAAGACCCAACATAGCAATCAATCAATCAATCAATCAATAAATCTTTAAAAAAAAATTTAACATGGATAGATCTCTCCCCACAAATCTATTTCTCCCTCTAGTATTTCCCATCTCTGTAAATGCCACCACCTCCAAAAACCTCATACCATAACTTAGGAGCCATCCTTGATCTGCAGATTTAATTCCACATTCAATCCATCCAGAAATCCTATCAGTTCTATCTCCAGATCTGTCCACGTCACTTGTACTCCTTTGTTGCCATCCTCTTTCAAGGCAACATTATCTATTACCTAAAACAGTACTAACAGGACATTCTGCAATGATGTAAAGTTTAATATGAGTGCTGTCCAGTATGGTAATCACTCACTACATGTAGCAATTGAGCACTTGAAGTATGGCTAATACCACATTTCATTTCATTTTAACTAATTTGAATTTAAATGACAACATGGATTAGACAGCGTAGGTCTAGATTACCATGATAGCCTCATAGCTGCAGACATAATTCACCCTGTCACCCTAAAATCCACTCCCAACATGGCAGTCATAGCAGCCCTCAACTTACTCCCCTGTCAAAAGCCTTTAATGACCTCCCATTGCACTGGCATAAAATCCAAACTCCTTACGATAACCTGAGCTGCACAACTAGGCAAAGCCTCCATCTTCTACAACCTCACCTCATTCCAGCCTGTCCTCACTCAATCTCCAGCCACTCTGACCTCTGAGAGTTTCCTAGGTTACCAAGCTCTTCCCACCTGTAAGGCCATTTTCTCACTTATTTTTTCATCAAATATTTACTAAGTGTTAGGAGTGCTCTAGACACTGGAGATACAGCAGTGAACAAGAGACTAAGTCCTACTCTCAGGAAATTTTCATTCTGGTGGAGGGAAACAGATTCTAAACAAATAAATATTGATATATACGCTGCCAGGTCATGATAAATGCCAAGAAGGAAAAGTGGAGGAGGGTTACTTAGATTGTGTGATAGAAGAGGCCTTAGATTAGGTAACATTTGAAAAGACATCTGAATGAACTGAGGAAGTGAACCTTGAAGTCACCTTGGGGCCAAGCAGGAATATGCTCGGTTAGTCTGAGGAAGAATAAAGAAGCCAGTGTGCCTGGTTTTGGGTGAAGGAGAGGGAGAATGGTAGGAGGTAAGGTCAGATAGGTACTAGACACCTTTGCACCTGCTATTCTGGCCTTGCCTGGCTGTTTCCTTCTCATTCTTTGGATCTTCTGTGACCATCTTAACTAAAGCAACTGTCTACCCACTATTATTCCATACTTCTGCTTCAACTTATTTCCTTCAGATTATGTTGACAATCAATAATTATTTGATTATTATTTACTGTTAAATACTGTTACTAGTTTTCTTCTTCTTTATCATCTGTCTTCCCAAAAGAAGGTGGCAGTGATCATTTCTGAATTGTTTACCATTGTTTCTTCAAGGTGCCTATCACATTAGAAAATGCTCAGTCATGAATGAATTTAACCTGTACATTTAATATGGTGTTTACTAGTTACTGATGTCTTACCTTCATGGGGTAAATGGAAGAAGGAAGACCAGATGAACCTTAATTTTGCTAAGTTCTTTTCATTAAAATATTGTAAAAGCATTGCAATGAAGACAACTTGGAGGCTGTGTACCACTCCATTTACATTCACAGAAATAATTAAAAACTAGCTAAAAACTGATAAATTCTATTCAGGTGAGCGAAAAGATTTAGTAAGAAAAGATAACTGAGACAATATAGACAATGTGGTTCCACATATGGGCTAGCCCTTCTAACTAGCTGGGAGAGTAGTAATGGGGCTCAGTGTTCAACAGTTTAACAATGCTTATAGAAATTGCATATTTCACTGAACTAAAACTATGTAAGGACATAAAAGTATATGAAATAAAACTGTATAAACTAGCAAACAAATGGTAGTGTCCTCACTTTTATATAGAATTGTATAAGCTAATTATAGAAATATTAGTTGTCTCATTTGTAATCTTTTGACACCCATGAATTTTTGATTAATCAGAACTTTTAAAGAGGAATAATGTTGTCAGGTTGAGGAATACTAAAGAGTGAGAAAGAGAAACGCAGCCCTGACATCCAGGAGCTGGTCCAACACTCACAGCTGGACTGTGTTCTCCTGTTGGACATAAACAATCTCACAGGACATCAACATCAGACAAGACTCTGAATCTATGATAAAATGAGACAAAAACAAGGTCATCTGTAACCAACAAAAATACCAAACATTGACCTCTCATGGCTGAAATGAGAGCTTGCTACTTCTTTACCAATCACAGTTTTATCCTTACTCTAGTCAGGGCTCCCTATGATTGAGATACCCAATCATAAAGTTGCCCCACTTCCTGCAAGCAATCTAGAGCAAAGTACACTTCTCTAGACCTTCTCCAAAATTACCTGACCAAAGCCTAAATACTGTAATAGGTTCTCTCTACCACCCTTTTAA
The DNA here is from genome assembly GCF_965194825.1 of Balaenoptera physalus. Classification (NCBI taxonomy): domain Eukaryota; kingdom Metazoa; phylum Chordata; class Mammalia; order Artiodactyla; family Balaenopteridae; genus Balaenoptera; species Balaenoptera physalus. The sequence continues at coordinate 83,556,599 of NC_138892.1, read as the reverse complement.
CAACCCATGGTTTTCCAGGATATGTGTTTTCCCTCTCCACAATGAGTAATAAATCTAACTTGGTCAACTCCAGGTATGTTCCAAGGGTCTCTGGTTGAAAGGCATTCACAAGAGTTAGGGCTGGAGGGTTGGATGCTATAGACACCTCATATTAATCTTATGGAGAACTGATAGCTTGATATTTTGTATCTCCTCTGCCTCCATACTCTCAATTGCTTTAGAATCCTTGGCAGGAACCAAACTTGTTGATAAGAAAAAATTTAGATAACTTTGGAATTTCAAAGCACATTGCTGAACTTACTGGTGTTATAAATCCTAGAATATCATAGGAGTGGTTAAGGCCCCTGGAAAAAGATAGCATCAAAACTCTCCTCTTGGGGCTTCCCTGGTGGTGCAGTGGTTAAGAGTCTGCCTGCCAATGCAGAAGACACGGGTTTGAGCCCTGGTCCGGGAAGATCCCACATGCCGTGGAGCAACTAAGCCTGTGCGCCACAACTACTGAGCCTGCACCCTAGAGCCCATGAGCCACAACTACTGAGCCCGCATGCCATAACTACTGAAGCTCGTGCGCCTAAAGCCCGTGCTCCGCAACGGGAGAAGCCACTGCAATGAGAAGCCCGTGCATCACAACAAAGAGTAGCCCCGCTCGCTGCAACTACAGAAAAGCCCCTGCAGAGCAACAAAGACCCAACACAGCCAAAAATAAAATAAATAAATAAATTTATAAAAATTTTAAAAAATAAACCTCTCCTCTTGCCCTTTGTGATAGGTGGATTGTAAAGGTGTCCTGATTGGCATAACTGGTTGGAGATTGGAGAAGGTGATACAATATTGAATTACAAAACCTTTGGAAAAGTTCCCTCTATGTGTCAATCTTAGAACAGGATATTGCCTGACATCCAAACATGGTAGACACCATGTGGTCAATAAATCTCCAAAGATTATTCAAGATAATTGACCTTTACCTTTTAATAATTTACCCTGGGCCTAAAGAGAACCACCTTTACTGTGAGGATGAAATCTGAGTAAACAAATTTCAAAAAGTTACCTAAAAATGCAGTTTAGGAAATAAAACCTCTTAAAACATATGACCTCCTGAGAAAAACAAAATTAGTGTGCTCCCTAATGGTAAAATGAGATAGGAATCACTGGGTGAAATCAAAAAGAGCTGGAATTAAAGGTCAAGATCCAGTGAGTACGGTCTCATGCTCATCTCATTGTGTTCAATAATACTCAGGGGCTTCCCTGGTGGCGCAGTGGTTGAGAATCTGCCTGCTAATGCAGGGGAAACGGGTTCGAGCCCTGGTCTGGGAAGATCCCACATGCCGCGGAGCGACTAGGCCCCATGAGCCACAATTACTGAGCCTGCGCGTCTGGAGCCTGTGCTCTGCAACAATAGAGGCCGCGATAATGAGAGGCCCGGGCACCGCGATGAAGAGTGGCCCCCGCTTGCCACAACTAGAGAAAGCCCTTACACAGAAACGAGGACCCAACACAGCCATAACTAACTAACTAACTAACTAAATAAATAAATAAAAAGTAAAGCAAGAATAGAGAGAAAATAGAAGAGTAAGAAAGAGAACACAAGCACATCACATAAATAAGCATGACATGAAGAAAATTGATGTACATTAAAAAAAATAATAATACTCAGGATTCTGCTGAAGGATCTGATGGAAAATCACTGACAACAAATTATATCATTCCAAAGGCAAATGTAGGTCATGGTTTCCATATATATGATTATATAAATGCTTATATGAATGCCACTCAATGTAGGACATTTAAGAAAGTTCAGTTTACCAAGTAATCTTGATTGCTGATCTGGTCCGTCATAAATATTGAAGTAATCCCATTCACAGTTCCAAGATTCTTCTGTTATAAAGCCTTTAATCACTGCCTTCATTTTATTTCCTGACATAGAATAAAAAGTCCAAGTGCAGTTCAGCATGTTAGGATAAATGTTAGGATAATTGGGAGATGTGATCTCAATAGAACGAACTGGAATCAAATCCAATACTGGACATCCTTGAGGCAAAAAGAAAAAAAAAAACATATTTAATACAATAATGAAGGATCTGGTTTTAATGTCTACAACTAGGTCATTAAGACCTAAACTGTAGGGCTTCCCTGGTGACGCAGTCGTTGAGAGTCTGCCTGCCAATGCAGGGGACACGGGTTCGAGCCCTGGTCTGGGAGGATCCCACATGCCGCGGAGCAACTAGGCCCGTGAGTCATAACTACTGAGCCTGCGTGTCTGGAGCCTGTGCTCCACAACAAGAGAGGCCGCGATAGTGAGAGGCCCGGGCACCACGATGAAGAGCGGGCACCGTGATGAAGAGCGGCCCCCACTCTCCGCAACTGGAGAAAGCCCTCGCTCAGAAACGGGGACCCAACACAGCCAAAAATAAATAAATAAATATATTAAAAATTAAAAAAAAAAAAAACACCTAAACTGTAGTGTACTTTTATAAAGTTCTATCACTATTTTTTTGCTTCCATAGCTCCTTATGTATGGTGACACAGGGTTTAAATGACTTGTTTTGAAAATCTGACACCTCCCAAAAGAAGACAGATTAAAGTTCTTTGAGTTTAACTCACAAACTGTGAACCACTAAGTCAACCATATCTATATTTCAATGTAGTTTTGTTGCTCATTTTTAGCACACAATCTTCTAAATCCCCGAGTAAATTAAACACTCCTAAAATTCAGCCTACACTTCAAATTACAATCATTTATTTGGTAGGGAAATTTGGATTACTCTCAGATAGTTGAAACCAGGATATGAAGGTTCACAAGGGCCAAGGGGCTACTACACCAAAAAGAGAATTGAGGAATTCAGTGACATTTTGGGTTTACTCCAAATGCTCTAGGTAACCTAAAGTTAATGTCATCCAAAAACATTTACTTATCAATAATCTTATCATTTTGTTTCACTATGCAATGGCCCAGCCAAAAAAGAAAACGAGAGAGACAGAGATACATGCACAATCCAAAAGACATAAAATATATGGAAAGAATGTTAATGAATAATAGAATTCAAATAGTTAGGGAAGCTCCCATAAATAAAACATGTGTTTCTTACCCATTAATTAGATAGGGCGCTACCTTGTTACTCTCTACTCCCTGATCTGACCCAGGTCTCCACCACCCCCAAAGTTTGACACTCAGAAAACTAGTACAAGTTCATATTTCACTATAAAGCAAATAGAATAAGGACACAACACTTGAAAGTTTTTGATAGCAGCCAGGGTATACTTCTTCCTGAACAGTGTTTAGCAGCAAAGATATTCCTCACTCTATTTCCATAATATCAGGTAAACAAAGCCAAGACAATGAAGCCAATTCCTTACCTCCTTTCTCCTCTTTACCATTAACTTTAATTTTTCCTTTCACAGAATCTAGAATAAGAGAATATTCAAGGTCAATATATCCTATTTAATACTTTATATTTCTTTATTCTTTTGTTTAAGTGATACGTTTACATTGTAGAAAATTTCAAAAAAAAACAGATTTCAAAGGAGAAAATAAAAGTCTCCTGTAGTCCCATCCTATAACCAATACTCATATTTTAATGTAACTCCTGCTTTTTCCTAAGCTATAGTATATACATTTTTTAATTGTATTTCATTTTACACCATTGTAACCTCCCCTACCCCCCCAATTGTGAATATTTTTCCATACTACTAAATATTGCACACACATTTTATGGTTTTATATTTTTTACTCACATAGATATAACAATTTCTACTGATATATTTTAATTTGTAATCTCAAGAATATGAATGATGAGTCAGATCTTTAACAAACCTCACACATGGGGTAAATCTATTACATTTCTGCTGTTGTTAGAAAAATGTCTGCACTAAAGCTTTTCTGTGTTTATCTGAAAACAGAAATTGAACACGTGTACGAAGTCTGCTGAGTTGACTTCTATTCATCTTTTAGCTCTAAGCCAAAGGGATTTCTATAAGCAAAACAGATGTATTTCTTATCCATTTATTAGATAGGGAGCTACCTCCTTACTCTCTACTCACTAATCTACCCCAGCTAGAATGTCATTTCCTTTATTCAGACAATTCTTGAGCATCATCTATTTGCTAGGCATGTTGTACATTTTGGAGATAACAGCCGTGGGGCATGCTTGGTGTGTCTGGGGAACAGCAGGAAGGATGGTGTAGAGCGAGCACTGGGGAAAATGGCAGGAGAAGTACTCAAGGAGGTAGCCAAGAACCATATCATATAGAATCTTATAGGTCACTGTAAGGACTTTTACTAAGAGTGAGCTGGGAAAATATTGAAAGATTATAAGCAGAGGAGTAACATGATCTGAATTATTCTTTTAAAAATAATTATTCTGGGTAGAATGATTATTCTGTTTAGTCTGGCTATTAGTAAAACAGACTAAACAAAGGCTTGTATCAGAATGTTATAGTGACGTTGAGAGGTAGTTGGATTCCAGATCAGTTTTGCTGAAGGCCCACAGATTAACTAAATCCAATGAGAGATGTGAGAAGAAAAGTCAAGGATTACCAAGATAATGGCTTGAGCAATTAATTAGTAAACTGTAGTTGCCATCTACTGAGGTGGGGAAGATTGGTGGAGGAAGAATTTGGAGACAGGGGTAGGAAATCAAGACTTGAATTCTGGTCATGTTAAGTTTGAGATGCTTATTAGATATCCAAATGAAGAGGGAGGCAATTGGATATATAGCACTGGAGTTCAAAAAAGAAGTTGGGACTGGAGATATACTTTGGGAGTTATCTGTGTAAAGACGGTATTTAAAACTAGGGATTGGGTGAGATCATTTAAGAGTGACTACAGGTAGAGAAGAAAAGAAAGTCAAGGACTGGGTCCTGGGACACCTCAACTTTTAATAGTAGAGAAAAGGAGGTGCAACCAGCAAAAAGACTCCAAGGAGACCAATGAAGTAAGAGGATAGCCAAGAAACAGTGGTTTCCTAGAGGCCATGACAAATGAAACTCCAGAAGGAAGAAGAGCTTATCCGTGCCAAATGCAGCTATTAGGACTGAGAAGTGACTGTTGGATCTGAACCTGTGGAGGTCACTGGTAGCTTTGGCAAGAACACCGTCTGGGGAATGGTAAGAAAGAAAGCCTTATGGGAATGGATTCAAGAAAAAATGAAAGGGTAAAAGGGTAGACAGTGAGTAGAAATACATTTCAAGGTGTTTTGCTGTAAGAGAACAAAGAAAGTTTTCCTAGAATTCCATGCCCATCCTTTACCGAACTAAATAAGATCTCTCCTTCAAAACTTAATATAGTTGTTTTTTCACTCTATATTTTTCTATGAGATTATTTGATTAGTTGACTGAAAGAAAAATGCACAACCTAAGAGCTATGAGTTTGTTTTACTCAGTGTCTTACTGAGGACTAACCCACAAGACAACCGCTCAGTAGCTCTGAGAAAGCTGTTCCGAAGAGGTAGGGGGAGAAGCCAGCTTAAATGTGATTTTGGCTAGGGAATATGTGCAGTCAAGCACATGTCTTGATAAAACATTACTGCTAGTCACAAAGTACAGAGATCTGAAGTTAATGATTTTAGTGCTTTTCTGTGTATGGGAAAATGCAAAATCTGGGTTCATTAAAATTCTTCCAGAGATATACATCTAACTATGCAAGGGGCTTGCTTTTCCAGAGCACAGAGCATCCTGTTATCACCTTAGTTTCTTCCCTCTGAAGCACAGAGTACACTGTCCATCAGCTACTGCAGTGGGTTAATCATGGCAGAACTGGGTGATGAGCAACAGTCTCTGTCCTTCTCTGTTTACAGATTACTGACTATCTCCCCCACTAGACTGTAAACTCTTCTAGGGCAGGGACTGTCTTGTTCACTGCTGAATCCTCAGTGCTTTAAACATGGCCTGGCATAAGTTTAAAACAATTTGTTGATAGCCTGAATAATTAAAGGCTTAAATGTGAGATTTTATTCTATTTTATGTTAGCCCCTTACGGTATACTTTCACTTACATAATTTGAACTTGATGCAAATCTTCTTTGTGTTCTCCATCCAACATTTCTCACATTATCAGACTAAAAAAGTATAATGTTTTTTGCAGAAATATTTCTACAATTGTATTCCAATTAACAATTTTAATGAGTATGAATTGATTAATCTTAAGGACTAGAGCAGTTCTAATAACTATTCAGAATTAAGCATAATTGCAAATGCTTTTTCCATGATACCCAATTTGCAAAAGTTCCAATTTTCATAATGCTGTCTATGCCTTCACCAAAACTATAGGAATGTTGGGCAAAGCATATTTTTCAAGAATCTGGTTACAACTAATATATATGAACTATCCACCAAACAAGTTTTAAAAAAAGAATCAATTACTCTTGATATTAGTACATTAAGGAAATGAATTTCAAAATAGAAAAATTACTTGAAACTTTTAGGCTAGGGATAAAAATTTCCTACTGCATTTTTACAATATTCCAAGTATACAGAAAACTAGACAAAATTATTAGTTGCTGTAAGAAAAAATGAAAAATCTGATCAATCTTATGCCTTAAGGAGGTTTAGCTTGAGACCTCCACAGATTATAGAAATCACAATCTTAAATATTGTTTTTTTCTTCTCCCCTATAGCTGACAAATGAAATAAAGAATTCAAATCTCTTTATTTGATAACACATATTTTCTAATAAAGCACAATAAAACAAACATACACAAAAACAAATATGAAAAAAGTAATAGACTTACCAGACATATGAAAAGAATATCTCAAAGAAAATTTTTCCATGGCCAAACTGACATTGTATGTGAAAATCAACATCATAAGAGGACCATGAGATTTTAATGAAGGTGAATCTCCTTTACATAGATCTCCTAGACAAAAAAAAAAAAAAAAAAATCTTACTATTCATCAAGGCAAAGGTTATTGAGCAAAGTGAAAGGAAAAAAAATCCTAGTTTTAATACAAATTTATACTGTATCCCGTATCAACAATATAAAAATGGGAAAATTAAGCAAAATAAAACCCAATTAGAATAGAGAGAGATGTTCCAGATTCTTGAGTATAAGCAGTTCTAAGAAAGTGGTTCCAAACCAACTAGGACACTGTATCCAGTTCTTATACTGTCTGAAATACTTAGGTAGATCTTTTTAAAGCCATATAATATAAAAGAAGGTAACATGGTTGATACTGAGCAGGGCCCTGGGGGGCTCCTGGGCACAAAGGCTTTCTGTGTCCCCCGTTTCTTGAATTACAGGAAATAGCCTCCATTCAGCCTCCATGACCTTCCTTGAGTTTCAAAGGGCAGATTCAAGCAGTTGCTAATGAGGGAAGGGAGGGGATGCGAAACCAGGGAGAAACAAACAGTCAAGAGAAACAATAGTACAGCCTGGTTGGGGCAAGGTCCTGGCTCCCCATCAACGGATACCCACAGCACTATCTTTGAACTGTTCTGCAGATACTGAAACCCCCTCCAGGTGGGAGAAGTTAACAATTAACCATGGTATGCTGCTCACAAGCACATAGGCCCCAGACTAGTTGGAACCTGAAGGTTGATGATGCTGACTCCTACTTACCTCACCACCAACCAATCAGAAGAATGTCCACGAGCTGATCACGCCCTCTTTGAACCATTACTATAACACTTCTCACTACCCTCTCCAAGTGGGGACACATGGTTTCGAGGGCATTAACCCACTGTGACCCCCTTTGCCTGGCAAAGCAATCAAGCTATTCTTTTCTACCTCACCCAAAACTGTCTCCAAGATTTAATTTGGTCTTGAGGTACAGAGGCTGGTTTCAGTCTAGCTAGGTCATCAGGGAACTAAAAAAATATTTTTGTCACCCAACTGAAATAACTATATATAAGGGAGTATATTTGAGCCTTAGCTACATACAGCCTTCATTTATCCACAGCACAGCCAAATGAATAAGAGGCAAGGTACAGTAATTGGCATGAAAGTCAAAACCACTAGCTGGTGTAAATGAAATTTTTTTAGGCAATAGTTCTTAGAGGTCTCCTGTGAATCAGAATCCTAGGGCTAATTAGCAATGGTTTCGCTCAACCTCCCATTACCCCTGGGCTTCTAAAGCATCCTTCAGAAGATGATGGAGACTGATCCTCACCGATGGTTCTCTCTCTTGTGAGGCTGACTGCTAATAGCCAGACTGCTGTCATGAAGTTCTCTGTAACTGCTACCCTATGAATCTAGTTCAGCTTCTAGAACAAAACATTTTTCTTTCGTCTTTTGCTTTTTATTTTTTTTAATAACTTTATTTATTTTTGGCTGCATTGGGTCTTTGTTGCTGCGCACGGGCTTTCTCTAGTTGCAGCACGCGGGCTTCTCATTGCGGTGGCCTCTCTTGTTGCGGAGCACGGGTTCTAGGCACATGGGCTTCAGTAGTTGAGGCACATGGACTCAGTAGTTGTGGCACACGGGCTTAGTTGTTCCATGGCATGTGGGATCTTCCCAGACCAGAGCTCGAACCTGTGTCCCCTGCGTTGGCAGGCGGATTCTTAACCACTGCTCCACCAGGGAAGTCTCTCATCTTTTGCTCTTTATAGTTTTCTTTAAGATAAGAATGTTTAACCATTCTCTGGAGAAAACTTGGAGAATTTTAAAAACAATTACTTATAATATTGCAATCTAGAAATATCCACTTAAACATAGTGGTGTGTTTCCCCTTAGACCTTTACTTAAGTCATACATAGCACTTTTTAAAAAAAATTAAAATATACTGTGTAATTTTTTCATTCCAATCTTCTCACTTAATATTGTTAACACAAGTTCATGTGCCCGACGCACGGTGAGGCCAAACAAACTGAAATGTCGGAGTCTGGAGCAGAGAAAGGTTTATTGCAAGACCATGCAAGACTCATGCCCTAAAAAGCCTCAAGCTCCCCGAAGGGTTTAGGGAAAGCATTTTTAAAAGCCAGGTCCTTAGGCTCCAGGAGGCCTGGGGCTCTGTGCTCATGGTCATCAAGTAGTTGACATCTTCCATTTGGTGGGGTTGGGGGGAGTGTTGGTGGTCCACATCTAAAACAACTCAGGAAATTTGCAGAGTATGGGGGGAAGGCCTGTCCCTGGAAGGCCCTATAGGATCCTGCTCAGTTACAATATTACATGTAAGATTTTTCTGTCTTCTAAAAAAGTTAGCTGAAAATATTTTATTTAGTGGTGGCATAACATTTTATCCTATGGATTTACTATACTTTTCTTAACCAATTTCCTATTTAGATCCTTTTTTTTTTTTTTTTTGGCCATTATCATAAATAACACCAGCTGAATGAATATCTTACACATAAATGTAAGGCATATTTTTTATAAATATGGGTAAAAATAGAAATGCTGAATAAAAGGTTATAGATTTATAGCTTTTGAAAAATATTTCTATGTCTTCCTCCAGAAAGCATACGACATATTGTACCTAAACAACAACATGAAAATGTCTGTTACACTGCATTTTGTCTACTAAGTATAATCATTCTTCAAATCTTTTTTGTCAGTTAAGTAGGTAAAAATTTTTTTCATTTCCGTTTTAAAGAGGCTAAGTATTTTTTCTCACATGTATTTATTTGTCTATGAATTGCTCATTCAGATCACTTGCCCATTTTTATAGTAAGGTATATCTAGGAAAATAGTAATTCTGAACTGCGTTTTAAAATTAATTGATTAAACTCTTATTGTACTATTTAAAAATTGTTTTATGTTAGGGATCCTCTTATTTCTAAAAGAATATAGCTGTCCTTTACAATTGTTGAGTCAGGGTTTATTATCATAAGGTTAACAATTCAAATCTGCTCCCTGTGACAAACCATTTCTAAGTTTAACTGATCATACTTCTGAAACAAACATTCTAACAAAAGCAGTTATAACACACATAGTTTCAAGTCAACAATTCTAGAACTATTAAGCTTTTCACTATTATAGGAAAACTGCCCTTTTTAATAAACAGATGGCCAGAGGATCACTTCATTGTGACAAGAGGCAAAATAAGGAGAGATGTAATTTAGATTGTATAGTAACTGATATGCAAATATTCATTAACCTTCCTTATCTATCAAAAGAGGTTAAAGGTTAATCCAGTGCTTTTTGTTTTCAAAATCACTTGGGTCAATAGTTTGTAATTCTTTTGGAAAATGAACAAAAGACTCAAAAGCCTTGGGAACTCTGGTTTTAACCTGAAATTCATTCAAGGCTGAGTCAAAGATATTTGGGCCTGTAAATTAATTTTATTTTACAGATTTGGGCTTTTCTAATACTGATTTGTAAACATTCCCTATATTAATTACCTTAAGCCTTTCTCAGAGTTGTTGAAAATCTTGTTTGTTATTTGCTTTTTAATTTTGTTTCTGTTGAAGAAAAGTTTTTAGTTATAAAGGAGTTTATTGATAATTTCCTATTGTCTTCGATTGCTTTTACATGAGAAGATCCTTCTCCATCCATAACTAATTGCTTATTTTTTAAACTTTTAATGGCTTAAGAAAAATGCTTAACTCTTTAATCAACTGTTCTATGAGGTGAGAGAGAATATAATTTATATTTTCCTCCCTGATTTGTAATGCCAAGTTTATCACATATAAATGCCTTACAGTTTCTTGGGCCCCTTCCGGTCTATTTATTTCTAGTCATGTGTGTCTATTCTTGTAAGAGTACTACCTTTTAAAATTATCATTATTTTAAAGTATGTTTTAATATTGATAATTCACCTCATCATCTGGTCATTTTTTCCCCCAAAACATTTTCAGCTAGTTCTGTTTATTTTAAGGATAAACTTTAGTTATTATCAATTTCCTCCTCACTCTCCAAAAACAATTCCCATTGGGATTTTGCTAGATTTTGCTATATTTCTAAATTAATTTGGGGTGAATTAATGTTAATTTTGTCTTCCAGTTTTAGAACATGGTCTTTTCTCTATTCAGATCTGTGTGTGTGTGTGTGTGTGTGTGTGTGTGTGTGTGTGTGTAAATTTCACATTTGCACAATAAAACTCACATTTCATTTTAAGGTTATTCCTAGTTACATGGTTTTTGTTGCTAATTATGACTGAAGTGATTTTTCCATTATATCTTTTAACTAATTTTTACTGGGATGGTTTTAAGGATATGATTATTGTATCATTAATTTATATCTATTTTTTCCTAATTTGACCTAGTTTTAAGATAGATAATACATTTTCAATATTAAACTATTCGTGCATTCTTGGGATATAGCATAGTTGGTTAGGTTAAAAATATTCATTCAGGGGCTTCCCTGGTGGCGCAGTGGTTGAGAATCCGCCTGCCGATGCGGGGGACACGGGTTCGAGCCCTGGTTTGGGAAGATCCCACATGCCGCGGAGCGGCTGGGCCCCGTGAGCCACAATTACTGAGCCTGCGCGTCTGGAGCCTGTGCTCCGCAACAAGAGAGGCCGCGACAGTGAGAGGCCCGCGCACCGCGATGAAGAGTGGCCCCCGCTTGCCACAACTAGAGAAGGCCCTCCCACAGAAACGAAGACCCAACACAGCCATAAATAAATAAATAAATAAATTAATTAAAAAAAAAAAAATTCATTCAATAACCTATTGACCTCAAAAATTGAGTTAACCCCTAGAGGCTGTGAGTCTTATGTGCAGAAATTGAAATAGAGTCATAAAATTTTTGTGGAAGAAGATAGGAAATATTACATATGTTTTGTGAACTAATTCTAAGTAAAGAACAAATTCTAAGTAAAGAACAAATTCTAAGTAAAGAACAACAGATATATAGTTCATTAATTCTATAAATTATAACTGATATAACTAATGTACTGTTTTCCATTTTTCTTTATTTCTTTGTTCTTCCAAACTGTGTGTTCTCCAACACCCCATTGATGGAGAGGCAATTGGGAAACAACAGTCTAATCTTTTCTTCTAAGCACCACAATCTTAAGAATATGAATTAAAATGTATAATTCTAATTCAAACACAGCAGAAGCTTGGTTTCTTTTATATTGGTTAACATGCATTCTCTCATTTAATTCTCAAAGTAATCTCACGAAGCAGTACAAGTAAGGCAAGAAAGCAAGAAGCATAGATAATTTCCAAGGATACTGGGCCTAGATGCTATACTCTCCCCACAAGAAGCTAAGCCCTTATTGATGTTATGTTGACTCAGGACCAGGAAAGCTCCATGTTTACTAACATTCTCTTAAGTAGAAACACAAAGATTGTTAATACACCTGCTTCTGGGATGGTAATGTAAGCCCGAAGAATAAAAGGACAGTGGGTTAGCAATTGGCTATTTTATCAACTCTGGCAGGGCTCTACCTACGTTGAGAGTGACACTGGCATCTGGGTCCTTTCTAAAGAGTCAAAGGCCAGCAAAATGCCACACATCCTCTCCCTCTGGGAGTCACCTTGTTACCTTAGGCATCTGTATCTCTGACTTAAGCAAATTGGGAATTTTTAATGCCCATGTATCTGTGTGTGCTAGTGATGGTGGGGTGTCTCTTCTTTTAAATCACACAAAAAGTTACAGGTAGATTATCTTCATGTCACAAATGAGGACAGTGATTCTTAGAAAGCTTTGGGAACATTCCCAAAGTCACTGAATTACTCTGTGGTAGAACTGTGATCTACTGGACCCAGGACCATCAGATTCCAGAACTCTAGGCTGCTATATCCGGGTATATTGGGTAACATCAGTCAGCCAGCCCAAACCCTGTTTCCATTTCCCTTTTCTCTAGTCATCTCCCAGTCAGGTATGGCCATGTGACAAATCTGGCCAAAGTGACTTAAATTTGCTACAGGATCCCTGGAAACGTATTTGCTTTCTCCTTGGTGATAATCCTGCCCTGTGCCCCTTCTTTCTTTTTCCTCCAGTGTAATGGTGACAACTGAGATAGCCATTATGGCACCACTAGGAAAAGGCCAAGAGAATTGCAGTAATGCCAGTCTTTACAGAGTTGAACTGTTGAGCTGGTGGTGCATCTGCATCCCTCTGGATTTCTCTTTCTTTCAGAATAATAAATTTAAGTCACTGTAATCAGGTTTTCGGTTACTATCTAATTGACAAATGCATTTAATGCCTTTCCTGTGAACATTATTTTGCCTGATTAATATTATATTCTCAATTTTCTTGTGTTACATTTGTCTAAGACTGTTCATCCTTTATTTTTAGTATTTCTGGGCAAGTATAATCTAGGTATGACCCAAGTAAACAACATATAGTTGGGTTTCCTTTTTAACTTAATCAGAGAGTGTTACATTAATTTCAATTACAATAAAAAATAGTAACAGTAAGGCTAGTTCAATATCACATAAGAAGAGACTAATTTATGTCATCTGTAATTCACACACTGAATATAAAATGCTCTAAGAATATTCTGTAAAAGAAAATCAATAGCATAGTTCTTCACAGGAAATTAGTTACCTATTAATTTTTTGCCTGATCCAAATCCTTCGTAAACCCACAGGTGACCCTGACAGGCCAAGGGCATTGGTTGCATCTGGAAGTTGACAATATCAAGGCGAATGATGTGATTTAAAGGGGCTAATAATCTCCAGTGGCAGCTGTAGCACAGATGAAATAAAGTCAGAAATGATTTCTTAATGGCATATGTTGTTGTTTACTTTGTTCATAATTCAATGCATCACTCAGTGAGTCACTGTTATTGACTCTACCTGCTTCTTCTGTGCTTAAGGTGAAAGAAAAAGTTAAACTATAACAATTAAAAATATTTTCTAATACTGAATTTGTCAAAAGTTCACCCATTATGGTGAATGGCTGGTCAATCACTTGTATTTTATAAATTCTGATTGGCAGCCTATAAGAGTTAAAGAATATTCTTTTCCCAAACTTCCCCAAATCACATAAATTTACTTAGGATTGATACTATATGAATCTTCAATTTTTTTGTTTCTCATTTTAAATTTATTCTAATGTTTAATTCAGGGAAGGTTCTCTTTCCACTGTGGCATTTTAAGAACCATTTATTGAGTACCTACTGTGTGCAAGAAGCTTTTATGTACATTATTTCAATCTCCAAAACTCTTTGATAGAGATTTGGCTTTCCACTTTACCTAATAAATAGTCTCTTTTGTTAGGAAAGTACAATTTATCAACAGTATTTATTAATGTAATCTTATATTCAGTTTTCATATATTGAAGGCCTCAAATCAGGGATTATCTCAAAGTCTATTCTTTAAGGGAAGGAAGTGGAAAATAATGCCTTAAGCAAATAACAGATGTCCCTGCTTGTCAAGGGATCATCCATCAACTTCCATTGTAGTAAACATTCTTTCCTCACCTCATAGTGGTTCTGTGAAAATATCTTGGGATTTCTATGATTCCTGTTGGTTTGGTCAGAATAACATCGTCACAAGTGGTCACATGCTCTTGGTTTGAACTCTGAAGAAATTTGGTAGTTTTACTGCCCTTTGGACCTAGAAATAAAGAAGAAAAGGGATTGAGGTAAAACTAATTTTTAAGAGGCTTGTTATATGCCTTTTCAGATCAGAGCTATCAGCTTTCCTCCCTAATTGTTTTAGAAAAAAGTTAACAGGAGATGGTTAGTTTCACTGAAAATTTTCTATCTGCAACATTCAAAAGATACAGAAAACCAGCACCTCTCTCAAATTATCTTTGGCACAACCTAGGGTCTATGGAGGATAAAGTGTGATAACTATAGAAAATGCAGGTTCCCTGCACAATTCCATCTAAAAGCAATATTCATTTTGAAAAAAAGTTTTATTGAAGTATAATTGATTTACAATGTTGTGTTAATTTCTGGTGTACAGCAAAGTGATTCAGTTTTACACACATATATATATATATATATACACACACACACACACACACATACATATATACACACACATATTCTTTTTCATATTCTTTTCCATTATATTTTATTACAGGACATTGAATATAGTTCCCTGTGCTATACAGTTCCCTGTTGTTTATCTGTTTTATATACAGTAATTTGAATCTGCTAATCCCAAACTCCTAGTTTATCCCTCCCTGACCCCCTCTCCCCTTTGGTAACCACAAGTTTGTTTTCAATGTCTGTGAGTCTGTATCAGTTTTGTAAATAAGTTCATTTGTGTCATATTTTAGATTCCACATATAAGTGATATCATTTGATATTTGTTAAAAAGCAATATTCATAACATAGTTCTTTAGGAAAAAACTTTCATATGACATACATGCTTTTATTACTCACTTAAGTTTTTTCCAAATGTATCTCTGAAACGCTTTTCAGTGCCAAAGAGAAAACCTAGCTCTTGGTTACCTATGTTCAAGAGTCAGAAACCTCACTAATTACATGTTTGAAAATGCAGTCTGAAAACCCTGAATTGCATGAGTTTACATTTATAATGCTAGCATCTACTATTTGTTTAGTTTGTTTTTACAACTCATTCTAACCTTTTATTATTATAATATCAGTATAAAGAAAACTCTAATACAGAGATAATAAATTGTCCAGAGCTAATCAGCCAGCTAAGATTTAGAACTCAAATCTTTCAATCCACAAGAATTATGGCTACAGAAAAGGATCAGTGTAGTGTAAAAATCACAATCACAATAAAAAATGCGATCTTGCAATCAATATATCTTAGCCATGTCCAGAAATCACAATTCTGAATGATTTACAAGTCAATCAGCTTATTTACTGAGTAGTTTTTCCTCTTGGACCAGACCAATCTCAGATCACTTAAACAGGTTTTCCCTTCAAACATAAACTCGTTCCCCACAGAAACATAATTTTTCTTACAAAACAATGTGTAAGTTTTGAAATATTCCTAAAAAGAAAAACATTGATTTTTAACTTTATAAGTTTACTAAATGACCAAACATACCTTGGACTCTAAAGACAATATAATTTATGGCAAAAGCACCTTGCATACGGGAATGAAATGTCACCCTCACCAGTGGTCCAGAGCTCATGAAAATCATTGGGTAAAGCCTTCTCCCACATAATTCACCTAGGTTAAAAAAAAAATCAAATTTGATAAAAAACAAGAACATTTGCTTCTTTAACAGTTCTCTAATTTATGCGTAGCAATTACTTAAACTCCACTCTGCCAAATGAGGAGCAGGGTTCCAGAACTCAAATGACTCACCCAAAGTCACAGACTGATGGTGGGGAGTCAGGATTGGAAGCCAGGTTCAAAAATTCAATACCTATTACAGTCAGCTATGTCACACAGCTCCCTTGAAGGACAATATGTAGCAAATTACAGTCGACTATGTCACACTGCTCCCTTGAAGGACAATAGGTAGCAAATTATTTTATCTTTAAAATAAGGCTGATGTGCCATTTTTCTCCTAGAAAAGTAACCTATTTATTAAAAATATATCACTGTGAAAATCCATGATGGAAAACTTTTTCCACCTGAAAATTTATTCTTTCCCTACATCCAATCTTCTTTTGACCACTTTACTTTGAGAACCTAAGTCAAAGACAGAACATAAAATTATAACCATAATTCTAAAACGATTCAGAGGGCTGATTAAAAAGGTATAGAAAGAACCCTTGACTTTCTTAGAATCAAAGTCACCTACTATTAAGAATAATTCAGTATCATTCTGTAACATTTATTTAAATGTCACCTGCTCAGTAAGACTTCTGCCAGTTATACTGCATACAACTCTATGGCACCTGCATCCCAGATGCTTCTTCTCTCCCTTCCCACCTCATTTTCCCCCAGCCCTTCTGTCTAACATATTATATATTTTATTGCACTGTGTCCTCCCCCAACTAGAATATAAGGTTGGTAAGGGCAGGGATTTATTTTGTCCATTTTGTTCACTACTGGATGCCCACAACCGAGAAGGGTCAGTCCCTGGCCCACAGTAGGTGTTCCGTATATATTTATAGGGAAGAAAGAAGGGAGAAGATTATATACAAGAAGAAAAAAACATTAGTTGGCATAACATCTTAGGGTAAATGATGTTGAAATACTATTTGAAGAATAAGCAAATATTTATTTATAGCAAGAAGAGATGAACGCAGCTCTTGAATGGTTTCTGGCTCCCACAGGGAAAAACATAGCATTTTACAGTGTACTAGAATACTACCTGACTTGAGTAAGAGGTAATATTTCTATCATAGTCCTACAGTTCCACTAGCTATCATCTGAAGGAGAGAACAATTCCACAAGTTTCAAGCTGACAATTTCAAATCAAAGAAATGCTGCGTTGAAAAATTATAGGGGTTCCCCAGGTAATCCACAACAAAGTCAAACATCGTTTTCAGTAGGACAATGATAAAGGCAAGTTTTCCCAGAAATCATTTATTTCTATATGAGAATCTGGTATATGATAAAGATAGCTATAAATTAGAGATAAAATAGTTTTTTTTAAAAAAGGAAGCAGTCATAAGGCCATTTTACCATATGAGAAAATATATTTCAGCAGGATTAAGCTTTTTTGAATTAAAAAATTTCTGACCTCGGATTGGGAAATTAATTTTTAAAAATAAAAGCAAAGAGATAAATCAAAGATCAAAGATATATATGAATATATTTAAACCAATAAATTTAAAAATATTTACATCAACATATAAATACACAAAATTTAAAGGCAAACAACAACCTTATGAATAAGTACTTGTAACTTATGACAAAGGAAAAAGTATTATATATATAATATATATACATATATATAGCTCTTATAAACCAATAATAAGATCAATACTCAAATTTAAAAATAGATGGTAATGACAACAAATTTAAAAATACAAATAGCTAACCAACACATGAAAAAAATTTATCCCCATTAATGATTTTAAAAAAGTACAAATGCTTATTTAATTGATAATATCAAGTTATGGGCATGGTGAAAGAGGCTCTTATGTATTGCTAATGGCAGTGAAAAATGATTTAGTCTTTCTTTTTTTTAAAACAAGTATTTAATATATTTATTTATTTATTTTAAAATTTTATTTATTTTTGGCTGCGTTGGGTCTTCGTTGCTGCATGTGAGCTTTCTCTAGTTGCAGCGAGCGGGGGCTACTCTTCATTGCGGTGCGCGGGCTTCTCATTGCGGTGGCTTCCTTGTTGCGGAGCATGGGCTCTAGGTGCGTGGGCTTCAGTAGTTGCAGCATGCGGGCTCAGTAGTTGTGGCTCGTGGGCTCTAGAGCACAGGCTCAGTAGTTGTGGTGCACGGGGTTAGTTGCTCCGTGGCATGTGGGATCTTCCTAGACCAGGGCTCAAACCCGTGTCCCCTGCATTGGCAGGCGGATTCTTAACCACTGTGCCACCAGGGAAGTCCCTGATTTAGTCTTTCTGAAGAATAATTTAGCAGTATGC
Organism: Balaenoptera physalus; assembly: GCF_965194825.1. Lineage (NCBI taxonomy): Eukaryota > Metazoa > Chordata > Mammalia > Artiodactyla > Balaenopteridae > Balaenoptera > Balaenoptera physalus. Next base: position 83,538,347 of record NC_138892.1, on the reverse strand, counting down.
ATTCATGCCAAAAAAAAAAAAAAAATGTTCTGCGTCTCTATTATTCCAGTTTGGGGAGACATAGTAGGGAAAAATAGCCAGATCGCTGTTCTCATGATGCTTTCATGTGAGTCAGATAAGTAAAGAAGATGATTTCAAATAGAGACCACTGTTACAAATGAAATAACCAACAGAATATGATAGAAAACGACTGTGGGAGGTGAAGGATGATGCTACTTTAGACTAAGAAGGCCTCTTTAAGGAGGTGACCTTTTAATCAGTCACTCATTTATTAAATGCCTTCATTATATCCAGCACCGTTCTAAGCACTGGGGATTCCTGAAGTGAAGAGATGAGTTTCAGTCCTTGAGAAGCTCATATCAATAGGGAAGACACTGACATGAAAACATGAAACAACACCATAGGTTAGAAGACAGTAATGCCAAGAGAAGGGCCACTAAGAAGTACAGAGGTGGGAGTGATGCAATTCACATCAATCAGGTAGGTCTCATTAAGAAGGCACATTCTATGTGGAGAAAAGGGAACCCCTGAACACTGTTGGTGGGAATGTAAATTGGTGCAGCCACTGTGGAAAACAGTATGAAGGTTTCTCAAAAAGCTAAAAATAGAACTACGATATGACCCAGCAATTCCACTCCTGAGTATATATCCAAAAAAATCAAAAACTCCAGTTCAAAAAGATACATACACCCCCAAAGTTCATAACAGCATTATTTACACTTGCCAAGATATGGAAGCAACCTAAGTATGAATGGATAAAGAAGATGTGATATATATACACAATGGAATACTACTCAGCCATAAAAAAAGAACAAAATTTTGCCATTTGCAGCAACATGGATGGACTTGTAGGGCATTATGCTAAGTGAAATATGTCAGACAGAAAAAGACAAATACTATATGATATCACTTACATGTGGAATCTAAAAAATACAACTAGTGGGGGGGCGGAGTCAAGATGGTGGCATGGGAGGACATTGAGTTTGCGTCTCCCCAAAACTAGGGCACCTGCTGGACGCTGGTGGGGGACCTCAACACCCAAGGAGATGGGAGAAACCCTCGAATGACCAGGTAGGACACAGGGGTAGTGAGAGGGGAGGAGAGGTGGAGGCTGGACAGGACTGGTGCCCCTGAGGGGTGGCTGGGAGAGGGGAGGGGTTCCCTTGCCTGAAGAGACCCTTAGGGGCTCGGAGGATCATGGGGGAGCGTGCCTAGCATTTCTCCTGCCCAACTGGGCCCCAGGAAGCCGGCTGGGCTCCCAGACCGGGTCCGCTGCCCTCTGAGGCCCCCTCCGGGCTGTGTTGTACCTAGGGGCATAGGAGGGAGATGGGGGGAGAAGAGGAGAGGCAGATAGGGAGGGACCCTCCAGGATCAGAGGACCAGGGGAGGTGCAGAGGGTGTTTCCCCCCACCCACTCAGGCTCTGGAAAGCCTGCTGGGCTCCCAGGCTGGGTCCTCTGCCCTCCAAGGCCCGCTCCAGCTGCAGTGACCTAGGGACATAGGAGGGAGGGAGGAGGGGGTAAGAGGAAGAGAGGCAGACCGGGGGGACCCTCCTGGACCAGGGGATCAAGGGGAACATGTCTAGTGTTTCCCTTGCCCACTTGGGCCCAGGGAGCCTACTGGGGTGCCAGACCTGGTCCTCCACCCTCCAAGGCCAGACACACTCCTGGGCCCCTCCTGCTACCTCAGCACCGCGCCCCCCCCCAGGGCCTTTACCAGTGCTGTGGGTCCTAAGCATAGGCCCTACCCACCACCTAAACCCCACCCCTGCCTAAGCCCAGCTCCCAACAGCCAAGGCCTTTTCCAGCTTTTTTTCCTCCTCTTTTTCACTATTGTGCTTCTGTTTTACCTTCCAGTTGTTGTTTCATCTACATTTTTATTTTTTAATTTTTTCTAACATATCTGTTAGTTTTCTAATCTTATTTTATTTTTACTCTTTGTTCTGCTCCTTTTTTTTCTTTTATTTCCTTTTTTTTTGCCGCTCCGCTTGGCTTGCGGGATCTTGGTTCACGAGTGGGGGGTTATGCCTGAGCTCCTGTGGTGGGAGCTCTGAGTCTGAACCACTGGACTAACAGAGAACCTCAGACCCCAGGGAATATTCATCAGAGTGAGGTCCCCCAGAGGTCCTCATCTCAGCATCAAGACCCAGCTCTATCCAACAGCCTACAAACTCCAGTGCAGGAAGCCTCAGGCCAAACAACCAGTAAGACAGGAACACAATCCCACCCATCAAAAAAAAAAAAAGACAACAAAAATATATGTCACAGATGAAGGAGCAAGGTAAAAACCTACAAGACCAAATAAATGAAGAGGAAATAGGCAACCTACCTGAGAAAGAATTCAGAGTAATGATAGTAAAGATGATCCAGAGTCTTGGAAATAGAATGGAGGCACGGATCGACAAAATACAAAAAATGTCTAATAAAGATCTAGAAGAACTAAAGAACAAACAAACAGAGATGAACAACACAATAACAGAAATAAAAAATACACTAGAAGGAATCAATAACAGAATAACTGAGGCAGAAGAACGAATAAGTGAGCTGGAAGACAGAATGGTGGAAATAACTGCCAAGGAGCAGAAAAAAGAAAAAAGAATGAAAAGAATTGAAGACAATCTCAGAGACCTCTGGGACAACATTAAACGCACCAACATTCGAATTATAGGGGTCCCAGAAGAAGAAGAGAAAAAGAAAGAGTCTGAAAAAATATTAGAAGAGATTATAGTGGAAAACTTCCCTAACATGGGAAGGGAAATAGTCACCCAAGTCCAGGAAGCGCAGAGAGTCCCATACAGGATAAACCCTAGGAGAAACACACCAAGACACATATTAATCAAACTAACAAAAATTAAATTTAAAGAAAAAATATTAAAAGCAGCAAGGGAAAGCAAAAAATAACATACAAGGGAATCCCCATAAGGTTATCAGCTGATTTTTCAGCAGAAACTCTGCCGGTCAGAGGGAGTGGCAGGATAAAGTGATGAAAGAGAAAAACTTACAACCAAGATTACTCTACCCAGCAAGGATCTCATTCAGATTTGACGAGAAATCAAAAGCTTTATGGAAAGCAGAAGTTAAGAGAATTCAGTACCACCCAACCAGCTGTACAACAAATGCTAAAGGAACTTCTCTAGGTGGGAAACACAAGAGAAGAAAAAGACCCACAAAAACAAACCCAAAACAATTCAGAAAATGGTAATAGGAACATACATATCGATAATAACCTTGAATGTAAATGGATTAAATGGTCGAACCAAAAGACACAGACTGCTGAATGGATACAAAAACAAGACGCACATATATGCTGTCTACAAGAGACCCACTTCAGACCTAGGGACACATACAGCCTGAAAGTGAGGGGGTGGAAAAAGATATTCCATGCAAATGGAAATCAAAAGAAAGCTGGAGTAGCAATACTCATATCAGATAAAATAGACTTTAAAATAAAGACTGTTACAAGAGATAAGGAAGGACAATACATAATGATCAAGGGATCAATCCAAGAAGATATAACGAGTATAAATATGCACCCAACATAGGAGCACCTCAATACATAAGGCAAATGCTAACAACCATAAAAGGGGACATTGTCAGTAGCACAATAATAGTAAGAGACTTTAACACCCCACTGACACCAATGGACAGATCATCCAAACAGAAAATAAATAAGGAAACACAAGCTTTAAATGACACAATAGACCAGATAGATTTAATTGAAATTTATATCACATTCCACCTGAAAGTGGCAGAATACACTTTCTTCTCAAGTGCACATGGAACGTTCTCCAGGATAGGTCACACCTTGGGTCACAAATCAAGCCTTGGAAAATTTAGGAAAACTGAAATTATATCAAGCATCTTTTCTGACCACAATGCTATGAGATTAGAAATCAATTACAGGAAAAAGACTGTGAAAAACACAAATAAATGGAAGCTAATCAGTACACTACTAAATAACCAAGAGATCACTGAAGAAACCAAAGAAGAAATAAAAAAATACATAGAAACAAATGACAATGAAAACATGAAGAGCCAAAACCTATGGGATGCAGCAAAAGCAGTTCTAAGAGGGAAGCTTATAGCAATTCAGTCTCACCTCAAGAAACAAGAAAAATCTCAAATAAACAATCTAACCTTACACCTAAAGCAACTAGATAAAGAAGAACAAAGAGAACCCAAAGTCAGTAGAAGGAAAGAAATCATAAAGATCACAGCGGAAATAAATGAAATAGAAACAAAGAAAACAAGAGCAAAGATCAATAAAACTAAAAGCTTCTTTTTTAAAAAATTTTATTTATATTTTTGGCTGCGTTGGGTCTTCATTGCTGCATGTGGACTTTCTCTAGTTGCAGCAAGCGGGGGCTACTCTTTGTTGCAGCGCACAGGCCTCTCTTTGAGGTGGCTTCTCTTGTTGCAGAGCACGGGCTCTAGGCGCACGGGCTTCAGTAGTTGTGGCTCGTGGGTTATAGAGCACAGACTCAGTAGTTGTGGAACATGGGCTTAGTTGCTCCATGGCACATGGGATCTTCCTGGAGCAGGGATCAAACCTGTGTCCCCTGCCTTGGCAGGCAGATATTTAACCACTGTGCCACCAGGGAAGTCCCAAAAGTTGGTTCTTTGAGAAGATAAACAAAAATTGATAAACGTTTAGCCAGACTCATAAAGAAAAATAGGGAGAGGATGCAAATCAATAAAATTAAAAATGAAAAAGGAGAAGTCACAACTGACACCGCAGAAATACAAAGGACTATGAGACTACTACAAACAACTATATGCCAATAAAATGTCCAAGAAGTGGACAAATCCTTGGAAAGGTACAATTTTCCAAGACTGAACCAGGAAGAATTAGAAAATATAAACAGACCTATCACAAATAATGAAATTGAAACTGTAATTAAAAATCTTCCAACAAACAAAGTCCAGGACCAGATGGCTTCACAGGCAAATTCTATCAAACATTTAGAGAAGAGCTAACAGCTATCCTTCTCAAACTCTTCCAAAAAATTGCAGAGGAAAGCACACTCCCAAATTCGTTCTACGAGGCCACCATCACCCTGATACCAAAAGCAGACAAAGATATCAAAAAAAAAGAAAACTACAGACCAATATTACTGATGAACATAGATGCACAAATCCTCAACAAAATACTAGCAAACAGAATCCAACAACACATTAAAAGGATCATACACCATGAACAAGTGGGATTTATCCCAGGAATGCAAAGATTCTTCAATATATGCAAATCAATCAATGTGATACACCATATTAACAAATTGAAGGGGAAAAACCATATGATCATCTCAATAGATGCAGAAAAAGCTTTTGACAAAATTCAACACTCATTTATGATAAAAACTCTCCTGAAAATGGGCATAGAGGGAACCTACCTCAACATAATATAGGCCATGTATGACAAACTCACAGCAAACATCATTCTCAATGGTGAAAAACTGAAAGCATTTCCACTAAGATCAGGAACAAGACAAGGATGTACACTCTTGCCACTCTTATTCAACATATTTTTGGAAGTCCTAGCCACAGCAATCAGAGAAGAAATAAAAGGAATACAAATTGGAAAAGAAGAAGTATAACTGTCACTGTTTGCAAATGACATGATACTATACATAGAAAATCCTAAAGATGCCACCAGAAAACTATTAGAACTAATCAATGAATTTGGTAAGGCTGCAGGATACAAAATTAATGCACAGAAATTTCTTGCATTCCTATACACTAACAATGAAAAACCAGAAAGAGAAATTAAAGAAACAATCCCATTTATCATTGCAACAAAATGAATAAAATACCTAGGAATAAACCTACCTAAGAAGGTGAATGACTTGTACTCAGAAAACTATACAACACTGATGAAAGAAATCAAAGATGACATAAACAGATGGAGAAATATATTATGCTCCTGGATTGGAAGAATCAATATTGTAAAAATGTCTATACTACCCAAGGCAGTCTACAGAGTCAATGCAATCCCTATCAAACTACCAATGGCATTCTTTACAGAATTAGAACAAAAAATGTTACAATTTGTATAGAAACACAAAAGACCCCAAATAGCCAAAGCAATCTTGAGAAAGAAAAACAGAGCTGGAGGAATCAGGCTCCCTGACTTCAGACTATACTGCAAAGCTACAGTAATCAGGACAGTATGGTACTGGCACAAAAACAGAAATATAGATCAATGGTACAGGATAGATAGCCCAGAGATAAACCTATGCATATATGGTCACCTAATTTATTTCAAGGGAGGCAAGAACATACAATGGAGAAAAGACAGCCTCTTCAATAAGTGGTGCTGGGAAAACTGGACAGCTACATGTAAAAGAGTGAAATTAGAACATTCCCTAACACTGTACACAAAAATAAACTCAAAATGGATTAAAGACCTAAATGTAAGACCGAATACTATAAAACTCTTACAGGAAAATATAGGAAAAACACACTTTGACATAAACCACAGCAAGATCTTTTTTGAACCACCTCCTAGAGTAATGAAAATAAAAACAAGAATAAATAAATGGGACCTAATGAAACTTAAAAGCTTTTGGACAGCAAAGGAAACCATAAAAAAGATGAAAAGAGAACCCTCAGAATGGGAGAAAATACTTGCAAGCAAAGCAACGGACAGAGGATTAATCTCCAAAACATACTAACAGCTCATGGAGCGCAATATCATAAAAACAAACAACCCAATTAAAAAAATGGGCGGAAGACCTAAACAGACATTTCACTAAAGAAGATGTACAGATGGCCAAGAGGCATATGAAAAGATGCTCAACATCACTAATTATTAGAGAAATGCAAATCAAAACTACAATGAAGTATCACCTCACACCGGTCAGAATGGCCATCATCAAAAAAATCTACAAACAATAAATCCTGGAGAGGGTGTGGAGAAAAGGGAACCCTTCTGCACTGTTGGTGGGAATGTAAATTGATACATCCACTGTGGAGAACAGTATGGAGGTTCCTTGAAAAACTAAAAATAGAACTACCATATGACTCAGCAATCCCACTACTGGGCATATACCCTGAGAAAACCATAATTCAAAAGGACACATGTATCCCAGTGTTCACTGCAGCACTATTTACAATAGCCAGGACATGGAAACAACCTAAATGTCCAACGACAGATGAATGGATAAAGAAGATGTGGTGCATATATACAATGGAATATTACTCAGCCACAAAAAGGAACAAAACTGGGACATTTGTAGGGATGTGGATGGACCTAGAGTCTGTCATACAGAGTGAAGTAAGCCAGAAAGAGAAAAACAAATATCGTATATTAATGCATATATGTGGAACCTAGATAAATGGTACAGATGAACCTATTTGCAGGGCAGGAATAGAGACAAAGATGTAGAGAAGAGACATGTGGACACAGGCGGGGAAGGGGAGGGTGGGACGAATTGGGAGATTAGGTTTGACATAAATACACCGCCATGTGTAAAATAGATAGCTAGTGGGAACCTCCTGTACAGCACCGGGAGCTCAGCTCAGTGCTCTGTGATGACCTAAATGGCTGGGATGTGGGGGGAAGGGAGCTCCAAGAGGGAGGCGATATGGGTACACATATAGCTGATTCACTTCATTGTACTGCAGAAACTAACACAGCATTGTTAAGCAGTTATACTCCAATGGAAAAAAAAAAAAGAACTAGTGAATATAACAAAAAGAAGCTGGCTCAGATATAGAGAACAAATTAGTGGTTACCAGTGGGGAGGGTGTCAATATAGAGATGGGGGAGTGGGAGGTACAAACCATTGGGTGTAAGATAGGCTCAAGGATGTGCTGTAGAACACGGGGAATAGAGCCAGTATTTTGTATTAGCTATACAAATGTGAATGGAAAGTAACCTTTAAAATTATATTTAAAAATGTCAAATCAAAAAAAAAAAAAAAGGCACATTCTAGTCAAGACTTGAGTAGATGGATGAGGAAGAGCTCTTTGTAGAGCTGGGAGAGGTAGATGGACAAGGGCCCTGAGGGGAGAGCAAGATGAGCTAAGGGAGAGCAAGGCAAAAGGTCATCCTAGGGAGTCTGGATTTCACTGCAGCTACCAGGAGATCTCGAGCCATTTTATTCAGGGTGGATGGGGAAGGTAACCTGATCATAGGGGGAAAATGTGCAATGTGGGATAGGCAGTTAATCGTTTTCTCTGCAGTCTAAATGAGATAGTATTTCTAAAGAAAGATCCTTTAAATAAATGTTTGAGCCTTCTAAGTCAATAATTCAATCTCTCAGAATTTATCCTGAGAAAACAATCTCAATCTCAAAGCAATTCCCTGGCCTCCGTATACTCCTGAATCAAGCACGTGCACTTGTGTGTGAATCACACACACTCAGAGTAACATACATAAACTTTTCTTTCCAGGTATCCCCATCAACCAAATTATTTCCAACACCTTCCCACCTCCCCCTTTACTGAGAGCCAAAAAGCCTGTATTACACCTATACAAAGAACAGGTGGCAAGTTTGCTGAACAAAACCAGGTTTGCCTGTACAGGAAATGAAATGACAGTTGGCATGTTATTAGCAAATCTTTTTAATTCTACCATTTTAAAAATCTTTAATGTATTTTGCTTTATTTGAAAATTCAGCACCTTACCCCCTGCATGATTTTTAATTATCTTAACCCCTCCTCTGTCTTACACACATTCCTGGCATTCTGGCATGGTTCTGCTATGTTTGAAGAATCTGGGTTCTCCCGTCTTTTTTTTTTTTTTCCAAATACACATACATACAAACACTTCCACTCAACCTTTAGTATAACTGTTTTGTAAATTCAAATTTTGAAAATATTAAATGTGCCTAGAAAAAAAGTCACGCCTACTACATGAATCAACATTTCAGTATTATTACCAAGTCAATCTCTCCCTTTCATCATAAGCCGCCTACACAGAAAAGGCTCCCAGCACAACGTATAAATGCCCCTAAGGTTTACCTGACATCCTTCTCTCATTGTGGTTTTCTTCATAAATAGTCAGAACTGAATCGCGACACACATGAGACCCAGGGAGTGACAGATACTCAACCGTAAATTTTGCCATACTGCTTGGTGAAACTCTGAGCACCCAAGAACATTCCAGTTTTCCTCTATAATCCAGTGGATATCTTGGAGAGGAAAAAAAGCCTCTGGGCTCTTCCAGCTCCACTTCAGAGTAACAGCCTATGATTCAGAAAATAGGGACACCAGGGACCACATAAATAAGACAAAGAAAAATGAGATTTTATCATAAACTTGAATAATTTAGGCTTGCAAGAAGAAAATTAAAACAATTACCATCAGTTACAAGTTCTTGGGTAAAATGATCATCCCATTTAATGTGTCCTACTTTTGTGAAATGAGGTTGTAGAAGTATAATTTAAACAATAATTACTTAAAATGACTTTTAACTGAATTTTAAAAATTTCTTAGAAAATGCACAGTGGACTGCATTGCATCCAGCCTGTTTTCATTTTTTTCCTTCTTTGAGATGCAACTGCAGATCTGTTCCTAAAAGCTTCATTGACTTCGCTGAGCACTTATCTTGTTGGGACAAATGATTACATTCATGGAGCTTGTGACTGAGATCAAGAAAAGGAACTGAATCATATAAAGTCATAAATTCCCAATCATTCACTATTTTTTTGTAAATGGGGTAACAATTTCAAAAAACCATTACTAAGATTCATTCATTCCCCTGTATAAAAAGCAAGTGGTGGGAGTGGGTAGGTGTTAAATATGGCAGAATCCTAACACTTTTTCTCATAGAATATTCATAGAAGTAAAATAAAACAATACCCTTTTATATGTAAAACTTTGGAAGTTCTTTGGTATGCATAAGTATTTCTGAACACATACAAATGAGAAATATCTTCTCTGCATTTTAACAATGTTCATTTTCTAATAGTCTGAATGGGACAGTTCAAAGAACACACTTGATGATCACTACACCACAACACTTACTGACCCTCATCATGGGTCATACCATCCCTCTTCTAAGTGCTTAACATGCATTAACTTACTTTGGCACTCATTGAAATTATTCAGTTAAACCATCAAAATCATTAGGTTTTATGATCTTAAACCTAAGTCTGCTTTCCATCTCAACCCCAATTCCAGATTTAATTTAATCTAAATATGGCTCTTTGACTCTTGTTTTGACTCCTGACTCTTGTGTTGTCAGAACGTACCACCCATAACTGGTCCCTGAGTTACTCCACTTCATTCCTAGAAGATTTTAGCAGTCATTTTCTCCAACACTATTCCTACCATATTATCTTGCTGATTTCAACAGCCATACAGATGATGATTCCAGCACTGAATCTTTTCAGTTTCTCAACTTTCCTCCAATGATCTTGTCCTTCACCTGACCTCATTCACTCCTCCAAAGGGTCAGCCCCTAGAGACCTGGTCATTAGCAATAACTGCAAGCCTTGCATAAATTCAGTTTCAAGAACCACCATCTCCAACCACAACCTTCTATTTTTCAGCTTACACCAACACTCCTTCACCTTTCGAGACCTGTAGTTCATCTATCCCACCACCTTTTCTTGTTCCTTAACTTTTCATCCTTGCTTCACTCTTTTCCTAGCTTAAATTCCAACCATCCATCATTTTAATCTCTTCCTCACACACACTCTCAATTCCCTTATACTCTTGTATACTTGGAAAAACCCACTGTGATTGAATCTACTCTCCACCTGGGCTGCATCTATGTGGTACGCCTCAGTGTCTCCAGAGGAAAACATACAACCAAACTAACTGATTAGTCTCCCTCTAAATTTATGATCATTCATCTCAGAGGCTTTTATGCTGCCAAACAATTCTAAGATATTTTCGTAGTCCATGCACTTGGTCACTTTTTTTGAGAACTGTTTACTACTTTCTCCTTTTTCTCTCAAAACCCTCAGAGCCTCTCCCACAATCCTCTGTTTCATGTGCTAATAAAATATAAGCAATTAGAGGAGAACTGCCATTCCCATTCCCACATGTACAAAAAAAGCAGCAGTGCCTAAATATTCTGCTTTCCATTTGGCAACTATGGATAAACTGCACTTTGCTCCTATCCAAGACCAACCCTTCCACCTGGACACTAGATCTCATCCACTTTCTTCTACTGAAGGTCATCACTCTAGCAATCTCCCCCTTCTCTCTTGCATCCTTTTCAATTTTCCTCCAACTCTTTCTAGTTGTCTATTGGGCTTGAGTGTATACGGGAATGGCTGGGGCAGAGATGGATGAAAAGGGAAAGACTCTGGCCATTTGGAAACCAAGAATGATGGTATCATGGAACTTTTATCTCCTTATAAATCTATCACAAACATCTAAATCTCCAGTTCCTTTTTGCTTTTAACTAAAAATAAAAATCCTATTAGCAAATAGACACTGACAGTTGGGGGAGAATTAAGAGAGACACTAACACTGATACTGGTCTTGGTCATCTAATATCCAGAGTCTTTATCTAGCAAGATACCTGAAAGCCTAAGGGCCTTTGTTCATGTAGCAATAAATAGCTCAGAGGTCAGAATAATTCTGTGAACGTCTCCAAAATTCAAGCACTGTTCACAACCACAAGACTTTTTTTTTTTTTTTTTTTTACCTGCAACAGCTGTATCTACGGGGTAGAAAAGATCCCTAGACAGTAACAATAACAACTCTCCTGTCTTTCAGCTTAAACTACCAACCAGAATGAAGACACAGTTTACGGTATTCGAAAGAAAATTAGTGAATCCAGATGAGCAATGCTTTTTGCTAAATTCTTACTAGCTATATTAATGGCATAACATGAACATCTACTACCTGGCCCAGATGCACTGTCTCTTGAAGGTGTGGGTGGTGGCAATTGTTGTCTTGTTAAGATTTTGCTTTCTTTATTTATCTGAAGTAAAACAGGACCTGCATCTGGGGAGAACATGTTAAAAGTAAATAAAGATGAAAGTCTAAGGACAAAATGTAGTCTGTTCCAGAGAAGATTTTTTCAAAGAGAATGCAAATCTAGGATTAAAGCAGCCTCAGGAAATGTCAGTTTTACCATAACCTGCCTAAGGAAGAACTTATTCTTACAGAATTTTAATGTGCATTTTAATGTGTTTAGAAACTGAAATAAATAAAATACTATATTATGGTCTTCTCTTTCATAATGCTGATTTCCACCACTCTCACCTCCCCCAAACCCACTCTAAAAAAAAGAGGCACCATTTTATAATATCTGAAAAATATTTACCTTTGATTTTGGATTGAATCCAGTCCAAGAAGACACTCACCCTGGCAAATACGCCTGGCTTCCTTGGCTGGGGACAGCCGGCTCCCCAGCTGACAATGCCATAGAGGACAAAGGGAGCTTTTTCATGTTTACATACTAATGGCCCACCAGAATCTCCCTGAAACACCAAGAAAACATGTTCTAAAATTGCTTTAATCAGAACTCCTGCTTTCAATTTTGGAACAGGGATAATCAATAATTTATTCATAATATATTTCTTTAATTTCTTAAAGATTTATTTTTATCAATTTGTATACCTTAGAATACTTAGACTTAAATAAATGAAATCACAAATAAAAGAAATGAAAGAGGAAACATTACAACTGGTACCACAGAAACACAAGGGATCATAAGAGACCACTATGAACAACTATAAACCAAAAAATTGGATAAACTTAGAAGAAATAAATTCCTAGAAACATACCACCTACTAACACCAAATCAAGAGGTAAAAGAAAATCATAACAGACCAATACAAGAAAGGAGATTGAATCAATAATCAAGAACATCACTACAAAGAAAAGCCTAGGACCAGATGGCTTCACTAGTGAATTTTACTAAACATTTAAACAAGAATCCTTCTCAAAGTCTACCCAAAAACTGAAGAGGAGGGAATACTCCAAAACTCATTTTATGAGGTCAGCATTACCCTCATACTAAAGCCAGAAAAGAACACTACAAAAAAGATAATTAGGCCCATATCCCTAATGAACATAGATGTAAAAATCCCCCCAAAATACTAGCATGCTGAATTCAACAGTATATTAAATGGATCAATCACCATAATCAAGTGGGATTTATTCCAGTGATGCAAGGGTGGTTCAACATATGCAAGCTAATAAGTGTAAAAGTTAAAAATCGTATCATCATCTCAATAGTACAAAAAAGCATTTGACAAAATGCAACATTCTTGCATGATTAAGAACTCTCAACAACTTGGGTATAAACAAAACATACCTCAACATAATAAAGGCCATATATAACAAACCCACAGCTGACATTCTACTCAACAGTGAAAGGTTGAAAGCTGTTCCTCTAAGAGTAGGAATAAGACAAAGGTGCTCACCCTCACCATGCCTATTCAGTATAGTCTGAAAGTCCTAGCCAGAGCAATCAGGCAAGAAAGTCTTTTCATACAGAAAGTCTTAAAGACTCCACCAAAAAACTGTTAGAACTTATCAATGAATACAGTAAAGTTTCAGGATACAAAATGAACATACAGAAATCAGCTGTGTCTCTATACACCAACAAAACACACACACACACACACATATATATATAAATCCCATGTACAATAGCATCAAAAGAATAAAATACTCTGGAATAAATTTAACCAAGGAGGTAAAAGGTCTCTATACTGAAAACTATGACTTTGATGAAAAAATTAAAGACACAAAGAAATGGAAAGATATCCCACATTCATGAATTTGAAGAATTAATATTGTTAAAATGTCCACACTACTGAAAACCAGCTATAGATTCAATGCAGTCCATATCAAAATTTCAATGGCATTTTTCACAGAAATAGAGAAAAACGATCCTAAAATTCACATGGAACCACAAAGACCCTCGCATAGTCAAAGCAATCCTGAGAAAGAACAAAGCTGGAGGCATCACACTTCCTGATTTCAAAATATATTACAAATTTATAGTAATCAACACAGTATGGTACTGTCATAAAAACAGACACACAGACCAATGAGACAGAATTGTGAGCCCAGAAAAAACCCTCGTTTATATAGTTAACTAATATTTCACAAAGGAGCAAAGAATACTCAATGGGGAAAAACTAGTTTCTTCAAAAAATGGTGTTGGGAAAACTGGATAACCACATGCAGAGGAATAAAATTGAACCCCTATTTTACACCACAAAAATTAACTTGAAATAGATTAAAGACTTAAACATAAAACCTCAAATGGCAGAACTTCTAGAAGAAAACATAGGGAAAAGCTCCTTTGACTTGGTTTTTGGCAACAGTTTTTTTGGGTATGAAACCAAAAGCACAAGCAACAGGGCCAAAAATCAGTAAGTGGGACTACATCAAGCTAAAATGCTTCTGCACATCAGAAGAAACAATAAACAAAATGAAAATGCAACCCATGGAATGGGAGAAAATATTTTCAAACCATATATCTGATAGAGGGTTAATATCCAAAATTATAGAACTCATACAAATCAATAACAAAAAAATGCAATTGATAAATAGGCAGAGGATCTGAATAGACATTTTTCCAAAGAAGATATACAGATGGCCAACAGGTACATGAAAATGTGCTCAACATCACGAGAATGCAAATCAAAATCACAATGAGATATCACCTCATACCTGTTTGATCAGCTATCATCAAAAAGATAAGAAATAAACAGTGTTTGCAAGGATGTGGAAAAAAAAGAGAATCCTTTTGCACCATTGGTGGGAATATAAATTGGTATATCACTGTGGAAAATAGAATTAAAAATAGAACTACCATATGATACAGCAATCCCAGTTCTGGGTATATAGCCAAAGGAAATAAAAATAGGATACTGAAGAGGTATCTGCACCCCCATGTTTACTGCAGCTTTATTCACATTAGCCAAGATATGGAAACAACCCATTTTTCTGTCAAAGGATGAATGGAAAAAGAAGATGTATGGAGTATATGTGTGTGTGTATTTTATATATATATGTCTATATGTATATTTGTTTACTTACTTGTTTATTTATTCAGCCACGAGAATACTGAATACTAAAATGGAATATTATTCAGCCACGAGAAAGAAGGAAATCCTGCCATTTGCGACAACATGGATGATCCTTGAGAACAATATGTTAAGTGAAAACTCAGAGAGTGAAAGAGAATTACTGTATACTATCACATATACATGAAACCTAAAAAATGGGAAAAATGGGAAGATGCTGGTCAAAGGGTATAAACTTCCAACTGTAAGATTAACAGTTTCTAGGGATCTTATGTACAGCATGGTGACTGCAGTTAACAATACTATATTGCTTACTTGAAAGTTGCTAAGAGAGTAGATCATAAGTGTTCTCAGCACAAGAAAGAAATGATAATTATGTGAGGTGATGAAGGTGTTAACTAACCCTACTATGGTAAGCATTTCACAACATATAAGTGTATCAAAATCATCACATTGTACATTTTAAATTTATAAAATGTTATATGTCAATTATATCTCAATAAAGCTGAAAAAAAAAAACCCCAAGCTTTAAAACATAGGATTTGCAATTTTTTAAGACAGCCTTTCTGATTTTTTATCAGGACTTTTTTTTTTTTTTTGACACAAATGTACTTAGGACCAAACTAAACCTTTAATTTAATTGTCTTATAAAATAAACTGAGCTAATAACATATTTGATGTAGCTGTTTATTTTATATGAAGAATTTCACAGGAGAAATCCTGAACTGGGAATAGGAGACAGACTACATTACATCTGTAATGTGGAACAATTAACATTTTCTCTGGGCCTAATTTTTTTCCCACATAATTTAAGATTATACTTAGGAGCCCCTTCCAGTTTGAAAATAGTCTGATATGTCAAATCAGGTGTTTTTTTATTCACTCATTCATTCAGTACGAACACATACCCAATATAGAATTTTTCAGTCGATTACAAACATTTTGTGATACGGAAGGAGCCTATCTAATTTATCTTTTATTGTCAGCACTTATCATAGGGCCTCGCACATGGTAAATCCTCAACAAACAAATGGTACCTACTGATTATTTTAAAAATTATTCAGTGCCTACTGTGAGCCAGGCATTCTGGAAAAGAATATAAACAAGTTAGATGGTGATAATAGCCATAAAGGAAATAGAGTGAAGAGTTGAGAACAATGGCAGCTGTGTGTATGCTTACATGTGCATGTATATACTTGTAGTTTCAATAACATTTGAGCTCGTACATGAAAAATAAGAAGGAGGTGGATTTTCAAAAACCTGGAGGAATAGCATTTTAATGCAGAATTAATATCTGGGCTAAGGCCGCAACTTAGACAAGGATGTGGCAAGTGTGAGGTCAGAAGGCAATCGATGTGGCTGAAAAACAGTAAGCAAGAGGAGAGAAATAAGAACTAGATTGGAAAAGTCAGCAAGAACAGAACATGCATCACTCTGTGAAGACAAAGATCAATGGTAGGTCAAAGAACTTGAGATTAAAAAAAAAAAAATCTAAAATTTGTTGTGAGCAAAGAACCACAGGATTCTACACTGTGTATCTGAAACTCCCATGTCTCTGCATTCCAACAGTCTGATGTTCACCTTCCTGGATGAGACATTACATTAGCAGGTCCATTGCCCCTGAGTATACACAGGAGGGTAAAAACCCTTTTTTTGGGTAAAAACCAATTACCTGATAGAAATATTAGAGTCCGTTTCATCAAAGCAAGTTTCTGAAGTCATCCTTTTAGTAATTCAGTATTCTTTATAAAAGAAAGCTAGCCACATCTAGTCAGAATCTCTACTCCTATTTTCCTTTCTTTGTAGTGGCTGTAAATTTAGTCACACTGCAGCGAAAGTGACAGCTGGATGTAGCTGAAATAAATATAGGTACCAACCGAGATTATGGTATTTGGGTCACCTCTGACATGGACCTATTTGTGCTCTTGATAGATTAAGCTCTTCCCTTAATGTTACATGCTGTTAAACATGACAGAGACAGCAGAGCCATCTGTAATTTTCCTGATGCGAAAAAGAAAGAAAAATCATCCCTCAGAAGGGGGAGAATGCACACATTAATTCAGAGTACTTTTCTATTGGATTTTTATAACGTAACAGTAATGTCCTCTAGCAGAGGGTGTGAGTGCCCTTCCCATGTTCCTCGGACCTTCCAATCCATGCCGGATGTGTGCCTGAGGGCCCTTGCCCTGTCCACCCCAGCCATAAGGCAGCTCAGACTGCGGGAACTGCTCCCCTGCAGCCCTCCAACCGTGACTCTGGGGAAGCTCCCTCACCCCTCCGAGGGGAGGGGATAAATATACTGCATGTGTTTTGCATCACTGCCAGAGTTTCGCTGCAGGATTCAGCTCAGTCCCTCCCTGTGGTAGTTGGCTTCACAGCACATTAATAGCACATCAATAGATGGGCTGCCTTCCCTTCCCTGTACCACCTCCTCACATTTCTACCGGTGATATTTGTACTTTCTAAGCAGACTGTTGCCCTTGAATCCTCCTCTCAGAGTCTGCTTCTAAAGAATGCAAATTACAATATGCAACATAAAACAGAATTTGGGCAGTGCTTGACACAAGGAAAGGGTTTAACTACACTAAATTTATATTCAATGTTAAGAGGGGACCTCCTTCCTTCTCTCCTCATTTTTTCCAATGGAAATACTTCTATCCAGATTAAAGCCCAGTTTTCTCCCCATAGAGGTGGTATCCATTGGTTTCTGTTTCTTCGTGGCCAGGGGGGTGGGGGGAGCGGTTGGGGGGGGGCAGGGGAGGACTATCAAAAAGCTGCAACTCAAGATTCATTCTTTCTTCCCTCTCTACTCTAGTCCAGTATGAAATGATACAACAATCTGGAGAAGTGTGTCTGCTCTACAGACCCCAA
Source organism: Balaenoptera physalus (assembly GCF_965194825.1). Lineage (NCBI taxonomy): Eukaryota > Metazoa > Chordata > Mammalia > Artiodactyla > Balaenopteridae > Balaenoptera > Balaenoptera physalus. The sequence goes on along the minus strand of NC_138892.1, from coordinate 83,520,527 downwards.
CTTTCCCTTAGGCAGGCTGCCTCAAGTCCAGACTAGGTGTTCAAGGTGGGCTGCTTAGTGCTGGAAACACTTTTTGGTTGCATACCTAAGGCATATTCCTCAGTCAGCTTTGTGGATATTAAAGCTGGTGTTTTGTAATCCTTTTGCCTGTATCCTGTCTTTTTCTTAGTTGATTCTGAACTTGCCAATAGCATGCTTGCCCAACTGACGTGTGAATACATCTGCACAGCTTCGTGCCTATAGGATATCACTAAAATTAAACTACTGCTTTGTGATTTGTTTTCCGCTGCATATGAAGACCATTTTTTCAAAAGTTCTCATTTTCTTCATGATTATTTTATTTTATTCTGTGGTAGAAAATTAAGTGTGAGTACCCAGGAGTTTAGTAATAATTTGAAACAATAAAACTCTTAAGGCATAAGTAGGATACACTAACTTATAATCCTTATTTGCTCGTTCCCCTTTTACCAAAGCTTTAAGTATATCTGAACACAGCTTCCCACCTGCAGACCAGTTCAGTGGTGTTGCCCTCTCCTACCTTCTCATGGGCTCCTCTGTGTACCCAGTTCCCCTCTGACTGATGGCTGTTTCTGTCTCCTCTCTGCCATCTCAGCAAGCTTGACTAAATAATTCACTCTTCCTATTGTCCTACTGGCTTTCGAGTAGGGGTGTGGCGTGATGCTGCAGGCACAGGCCAAGATGCTTGTCTATGGCTTTGAGAGTAGATTCTTCCTGTCTAAGGAGAATCTCCAACAGATGACAACTTCCTATCTTCCTCTGCAAAATTAGAATCCTCTCACCTGACCCACATCTTTCCGTCCAGATGCTGCAAAGCCAGCACAGATCATCTTCTCTGTAATCCCTCCTGGATGGGCAGAATAGTAAGTGCGTTCGCAGACCTCTCTTTCTAACACGGACACTTGAATCTGCTGTAAGCGACTCGCTAGGCCACCATCTAAGAAATAGATTCAGAAAGAGAGCTTGATAATGAAGTAAGCAACAAGTGGTGTTAAAGAAATATATTTAAGTTCAGACTTGCTCTACACCGACACAGCTGCCATCATTCGGTTTTGCCTAAGCTGATGCAGAATTCTGAATCCAAACACAGTGTTTTGTGCAGGACATCTTTATTTCCAGATGTGACATCTTGGTGAAGAAAATCCATTGGCAGGAGAAACAAGATCAGAAACACTTTTTTTCTAGCTTAATTCTGATTTAAATTTTAGTGTTTCAAATATTGCTATTAAGAATTCAGAAAGAGAAATTCAGTAAGATATGAATTGGTGTCACAGATAATTTATATTATAAATATATATGTTTATATATTTATACAGGTACAGTTGACCCTTGAACAACACAGGTCTGAACTGCACGGGTCCACTTATACTCAGATATTTTTCAATAGTAAATACTGCAGTACTACACGGTTTGTGGTATGTAGGGCTGACTCTAAATGACACTTGAATTAACCCACGCATTGTTCAAAGGTCAACTGTAAATATTTTACGTAAACATATAACTACATAACAACAATATATTTATATGATTTCCAATTGTAACAGGGAAGAGCCAAATCAGACTACATGTTGGATCTGTTTCTTTTACTTTAACCTTTGCTTTCCGCAGCTTTCGTTCACTGAAAGGATACTGTCTGTACATAATGGCCTGCCTCGGGGAACCCTGCCCCTCTACCTGAATGTTAAACCAAAGTGCCTTTGTTCAGGGGAGCATCCGGACCCTGTCCACCTGTGGATGGCTGCAAGAAAGAAGAAAGTAACACATCCCCTCCCCGAGGCTGGCCATTCCAGGGGATATTTGCAAAACTTATGGCCATTTTACTTTACTTCCTCATCTCCTCCCCATCTCTGTGCTAAAAAAGAAACTGGCATCCAAACCCCATAAGATGGTTTTTCAGAGACACTAGTCTGCCGTCTTCTTGGTCTGCGGGCTTTTCGAATAAAGTCATATTCCTTGCCTCAACGCCTCGTCTCTGATTCGCTGGACTGTCGTGGGGCGAGCAAAGGGAGCTTGGACTCGGTAGCGCTCATATAAAACAAAACCATATTTCTCTTGTTCCTTCATTATCACTGAGGCCTAATCTCAACTCTAATTTAAGATGACACTGATGATGAACACTAAAGAATTTCTTCTCCCGCCTGGACCTCAGGCAGGCCTATGTTAACACGTGTCCTGCGTGACTTATTCTATCACTTTAGATTTATGACTAATTAAAAAAAGGTAAGTTCAGTATTTGATAGCCCTATAACTTTTTGGAAAAAATTAATAAAAATTACTTTACATTTATGTAAATAGTATCATTATATTTTATTTATATGTACATTTATGTAAATAGTTCCTTAATATATTATATTTATATTTATAAAACTTTTTACTCTAAGCTATTAATACTCACAACAACATTGTGAGGTGGGCTGTCACACTAATCTCACACATGAAAAAGCCAGAGCTCTGAAGATTTAATCACACAGCACCTATGGGACAGAACTAGGACCTAGCCTAGGTCCAACTCTAAATCTTATTATTTTTTTAATGTAGTAATCTAATACATAGATAATTTAATGTATTTAAAATCCTCTTTTCAGGGGCCATCCCTAACAATGTTGCTTATTATCATGTCTCAAAATTGAGAACTTGTTTTCTCTCTGAGACTAAAAGACTGAATTCACCTTTTATAAAACTGTAACCACCTCCGTCGTCTGGTGGTCACGGAGTTGGTGAAGGTTGAAGATGTTAAAGAACAGGCACATTTATTCAAGGGCTTTGAGGCCAGTCAGTCAATAAAAATTTACTGAGCGTTTCCTCTATGCTAGGTAGACACTGACTCCTGGGGAGAGAGCAGTAAATTAGGCAGAGATCTGCCTTCGAGAGGCTCCCGCTCTAAGGGGTGGGATGTAGAAAATGATTCCGTAAAATTATGTCAAGTCCGTTTATGTGCAAGGAGATGATAAAACCAGAGAGTGAAGGAAGGACAGTCCTGCTGCAAGAAAGGGGTCAGAGAAGATTTGAATTGAGGATGGAGTAATGAGGAGGGGCTGTGAGAAGACTGGAATAGGAGTACTCCGGGGCCAAGGAAACAAAGTACAGAGCTTGAGAAAGAAAGAAGACACAGTGCCTGAAGGTCAGCCAACAAGGGGACAAAGGAGGAACTGAGGCTGGAGAGGTATGGGGAGGTCCAATGCAGAGCCTTCAATGCTGGGCTAGGAGTTCAGATTGTATTCCAAGTGTAACAAATAAGCCATTCAAGGTTTATCAGCGGAGCCACACTGATTTTAAATCCCACTTTTGATATTTATTAGCCATGGAATTTTAGCAAATTACTTAGACTTCAGGGCCATAATCTCCTCATTTGCAGAATGGGAGGATAAAATCTCCTCATATGGTGGTTGTGAAGATTTTAGAAAAATGCAATTCAGCTGCAGGTAGCACAGTAAGCTGAGAACATGAATACTGTATGAGGTCAAAGATATCTCACCTCCTTCAAGCTCACAGACTTTACCATTATTTGTTTTTAAATTGAAGTATATTTAATTTACAATGTTGTGTTAGCTCCTGGTGTATAGCAAAGTGATTCAGGTTTATATATATATATATATATATATATATATATATATATATATATATATTCTTTTTCATTATAGTTTATATATAAACTTTCCCATTATAGTTTATTACAAGATATTGAATTTAGTTCCCTGTGCTATACAGTAGGACCTTGTTGTTTATCTATTTTATATATAGTGATGTATATATGTTAATCCCAAACTCTTAATTTATCCCTCCCCGCCCCCTTTCCCCTTTGGTAACCATAAGTTTGTCTTCTACATCTGCAAGCTCACAGACTTTAAATGACATATAAACAGAAGGAAAATATAAAAGAAAATAACTTTATACAGTGAAAAGAAGCAGGACACAAACATCAACCCATTCAGATCTTTCAGTATTTCACTATGGCTTTAAGAACTCTAGAATCTAGCCCAGGGGTCATCAAACCCCAGCCAACAGGCCAATTTCATGCCAGGCCCTAACCAAACCCTATTTATTACAAGCCTATTTATTACATCCCCAAGCCTATTTATTACAATCCATGAACTAATTATGATTTGTACATTTTTAAATGGTTGAAAAGAAAATCTAAAAAGGAATAACATTTTGTGACAAGATTATTGTATAAAATTTAAGATTCATGGACAAGTTCTGTTGGAATACAGCCACCTCCATTCTATAACATATTGTCCATGGCTGCTTTGTGCTACAATGGCAGAGCTGAATAGCTGTGACAGAGACCACATGGCTTACAAGGCATTAAATACTTCTATCTGGCTTTTCACAGATCTAGCCTACCTACGATTAAGTCACCCTGATGGAAAAATATAAAACAGCTCATTCTCTAATTTGATGAACTTTACAGCTACATAAAACATGGTTTCTATCTTTCAGAAGGAAGAAGGGCTAAAGCAGATACTACTTGATATCATTTCCATGACACATTCTCAAAACTCTCAACCAGCAGTGATGTTTACGCAAAAGTAAAAAGTTTACCTTCACTAACGCTTCCCCATCCAGTCACAACACAGATCTCAGAGGAAAACAGAGGTTCCGTGCTGTGCGGGAGACACACTGGCCTCACCACTGAGTTGAACTCCAGAGCAGAGCTCAGCTGTATTAGGGCGATGTCAGAGTCAAAGGTCAGTCTGTCAAAGTCTTCGTGCACCACGATGTGTTTTGCCCTTCTCACCTGTATTGTTAGCAAGCAAGAGATTACAAGGCAAAGTCAATGAGTTGAACAACTTCCTTGTATACTGGTCCAAAATAATCTTAAATCTCTGCATTTCCACACGTCAGTAATGAAGATGACTTTGTACTAAATTAGAAAGGGCAATCTCTGTTAATAATTTGCAGGAGTCCATGCACCGCTTTCTGAGGACTGGTGGTCCTGGAAAAACCAGACTATGGTGGACCTGTGTACATGGACCTGAATTTGCACTTCCTGACTCACCTCACCTAATTTTCAGATTAAATGTGATCTCAGATGGTATCTTTAAATGTTGGTATAAATGATAAGTATACGAGGGCATTAGGGGATTAATAACTACATGTTTTAGCTAAATGTATTCCCTGGCATGTGACAATTTAGGCAGAATAACCATTAAAAACATTTCTCACCTGCTCAGTTGGTTCCTTCAAGGTTCTGTCATGGTCTCCAGCAACAACGGTCCACAAGAGTGGATTATTTTTCCTGGAGAGAGAAGAACAACAAAACTTTGACATGAAAACACGTTTTTCACCATTTGGTCTAACCCCGTCTGGCCCTACCAACATGCACTGTTCAGTTCAGTCAGGGGCCACCCACTGCCCTGTCTGGCACCTTTGTGTAACCAGCAATGCTGCACTCTGCCTCCTGACCTACCTGAGGACAAGTTCCTAATTGTGTATCTTGCCCCCTTCTTTTGGCCATAAAATGTCTTTGGAGCCCTTACCAAATATCACCAAAGACTATTTTTAAGTTAAGAAGGAAAAAAGAAAAGTTAGAGCTTATTTTAATTTCATAGTGACATTAGGAATGCATGAAAAAAAATACATTCATAATGAGGTAGATTCTGGTCCATGTTTTACTGTTAAAAGTATCCAAACATTATATTACAGGAACCAGAATTGATGAAACTCAGGTTAAAAAAGAATTTGTCAATTCAAAAATAGGTAAAATTCACGTATAGTGTTAGAGATCAGGGCACTGATTCCTTTTAGAGGGGTGATTATTGGGAGAGGCTCGTGGGGAGCCCCTATTTTGTTTCTTGATCTGGGTGCTGGTTACATGGGTGTTCGCTTTGTGTAAATTCCTCTAACTGTACTAAAGATTTGCACACATTTGATATACTTCAAAAAGATGTTTAAAAATTTAAATATACACCATTAATTTGCCACATCAAGATCTCCAGGGCTTCTCTAGTGGCACAGTGGTTAAGAATCCGCCTGCCAATGCAGGAGACATGGGTTCGAGCCCTAGTCCAGGAAGATCCCACATGCCGCGGAGCAACTAAGCCTGTGCTCCACAGCTACTGAGCCTGCGCTCTAGAGCCCGCGAGCCACAACTGCTGAAGCCCACGTACCTAGAGCCTGTGCTCCACAACAAGAGAAGCCACCGCAATGAGAAGCCCGCGTGCTACAACGAAAAGTAGCCCCTGCTCGCCGCAACTAGAGAAAGCCTGCGTGCAGCAATGAAGACCCAATGCAGCCAAAAATAAATAAATAAATTTTAAAAAAAGATCTCCAGTTGAAAAAATATCCAAGTAAAGAGTCTCTCAGGGATTTCCCTGGTGGTCCAGTGGTTAAGACTGTGGGCTCCCAATGCAGTGGGCCCGGGTTTGATCCCTGGTCAGGGAACTAAAGATCCCACATGCTGCAACTAAGACCCGGTGCAGCCAAATAAATAAATATTTAAAAAAAAAAAAAAAAAAGAGTCTCTCAATTGCCAGAAATACACTGTCACTTCAGCTCGGAGATTAATTTTTCATTTTTCAAAACTGTTTCTTCAGTAAAATTTATTGAAATTATTTTTCAATACACTTTATTCAAAGGAGATGTTTCTTAATACACATAGGCATCTTCTCCCTAGTCATAACCATGCTCATTTCAATTTCTTGCATGATGAGTCTGACTCATTCATGTGTTTCAATGTGCCTTTATTAAGGGAACTAACTTAGGTGAAGTGCCTGGCAAGTACTCTACAGATGGTAATGACTCCATAATGGTAGCCATTTATTATTATCTTGTTATTATCTGTCATGCACTCTAATGGAAGGATCAACTTTATTTTCAAAGTCACCCTCTAAATCATTACTTGGTAGTAAATTAACTTATTTCTTAAAGCTGTTACCAAGCTGTTGTCCTAGAATCATACCCCTGCCCTTCCCTTGAAAGGAAACCAATTGCTCTTATCTAAGTCTCAGGAGAAAGCTGCAAAGAGAAAAACAAGAACTGGTTAGACCCAACTAGGCCCAAGATGGCGGAAGATTTGACTTCCAGTAGACCTTGGACCTCATTATACGCTCATTGTAATACAATAGCTAAATGACGTACCCACCAGTGCCATGACAGTTAATGGTTGCCATGACAACACTGGAAAAGCCCATACAAGAACTGAAAAGGAGTGCTGCATCAGTTCCAGGTCCAAACCACACCCTTGTTCTCGGATAGGTCATGAATATTCCTCCCACTCTTTCCAATTCCCTCCCTTTTCCTTCGACCCTCCTATATATATGGTGTCTCCACCAGAATTGGGTTAACAAGTTGAATTTCGAACTAAATTCCCACTTCTCCATTCTTCTGCCATTGAACAAAGCTTGTGCTGTCCCAGTCTCAGCATTGGTTTCATGATTGGCTGTGTGAATCCGAGTGGAAAAAGAACCTCCCTGGCTGAGACAAGGGGTGTCCTGGCATGTGTCCAGGCGACCAATTTGGTGACAAATTCATTCTACTTTTTTATACAGAGAATAGTGTCCACAATACAAAGAAATAATAAGCATCATGGTAGAGTTGATAATGTAGCTCACAATCTCTAGTCAAGAAATTGTGCACAGTCATCAAATATCCTTTTATTTGGTAGAGAACACTGTAAAAAGCATATGACAGCACAATGTATGCTTTATAAAGCAACAAAGCCTGAGATTTCTCCAATATGGGACAATAGCTGAAGGTATCAATTTATGAATTTCTCTAGCCTTTCTTCCCACTTGCCCATGATCAAGCTTCATTTCTTACATCTTTATGGCCTTATCCCCATTGCAACAATGGGGCATGTATCACTTACTGCAACAGAAGAAGAAAGAGTAACTGCTAAATTACAGAAAGGGGCTGATATTGATAAAACCGCTGATTTAGGTTTGAGACAGAAAGATTCCAGTGTACAATTGCAAAGTGAGTTTAGTGCCCTAAAGTAAGTTAAAAATCCCACATGAGCACGAAGACCAGAGTGGAGTCAGCAAAAGAAGAACACACCAGGTTTTTCCTAAGGATAGGACAACATTACCTAGGAACTTGTTAGAAATACAGATTCTCCGGCCCCACACCAGTCTTTAAGTCAGAAACCCTCCAGGCAGTTCTGATGTGTGCTAAAGTTTGAGAATTAATACTAAGGGTAACCAGTGCCAGGGACAGTAGTATATGGGAGGTGATACAGTGTTGCTGTCAGTCGTCCTTATTGTCTTTGGAGCACTACCCAACAATGCCAGCCAGCCTGGCACCTGGTGACTTTCAGCAAAAATGATATCTATCTCAGCTCCCAGATTTTGCACATTTCCTCAACTGGCTTATCCCACATGGCAAACCTGCCTTCTCAGTGGATTTGGATACTCAGAAGCCCCCTTCTATGGAGGATGGAGCCCTGGATGTCTATAAGATTGATGAAGATGAGGCAGGGAGAAGCAAGTCCTTGAAGGAATCAGCTGAAGAGTTCCCTAAAGGCAAGGCATGAATGGAACATACTACCTCTGTTATACCAGCATATCAAACACTTCTGGCGTAAAGATCTATATAGTTCAAGCTTCAAAAAGATATTTTTCTGGTCAAGTAAGTTAGGCAACTATGAAAAGTTAAAGAAAAAATGAGGTGCACAGACATTTTTCATATCAGTATAAATACAAGGCACAATGTTTTGTGCAAAAAATTATAAAACACTACAAAATACATTTAATGTGCATAAACATTAATGGAAAACCAGATAATTAAGACATTCTTAATATTGATTACTTCTAGAGAGGCGGAATGGATTAGTGAAATGGAGAAGGTAGTTTAGATTTTACCTGATAACTTTATTTAACTGCCTTTTTAAAACAAACATTATTACTATTTTAATAAAATTTTACAAAGAAACCAAGAAGGTTCACTAATGACATTGGACACAAGTTCTTTTTGTGGTTAACTTAAGTGGTTCACAAACATTTTTAGCTGACTCTGTTTATTAATCTCAATTGACTCATCAAGTTGAATACTCCACCTTGTGAAGAATGGTTTGCTGTGGTCTATATCTTGCTGCAAGGAGTCATGGTTCATGACATAAATTCAGGAACAGACTAAACTATTTGACAAGGGAGTCTGCCAAAGCTTCTTCTGTGCCTCTGGTATCAATACTAATAGCTGTTTTCTCCAGTGCATTAATTTTCACTAATTAGTCAGCTATAACTGAGGCTTTTCCATGGTACATAAAAATGCACTTTGATAGAATTCTTATAACATGGCTTCTCCAAGGGCAGGAGGTGCTAGAATGAACCATGTGGTACTGGATTGAGTTGGAAATATTCGCATGAACTCATGTTTACTTTAATATAGGTACAGATAGATAAATATGTTTATATAAGTGAGTTAGTCTGCATACTTACATTTTCTAGCTCTTTCAGCTAAGAGGGCCTAGAAGCAATAACACCCTAGTATCAAGCAGGGTGCTCAGCACCCAGATCTTGACTTCTCATGCCATTCTCCAATAAAAATGAACCAGGGCTCACGGGAGAAATGGCTGATTCTAGGACTGAGAGGGGAATATATAAGATGAACCTGGAGCATCCTGTAGTGTCACAAAGGATGGGGGCATATCAAAAAGACAAGAAGCCACTCTGAAAGAACTCACAGTAGTCAAAGCTGGAACAATGTGAGCAACAAAGTAAATATACAGTATTTATAAAAATAAATATTTTCAAGTCCGCACCGGTATAAATACATGATCTAATAAATAAAAGGAAGAGAAGAGGTAAATCTCCCATACAGAAGAATTTCAAATAATTTTTGTAGGAAACTCTGCGCTCAAGAAGGTGGAGCTTAATGCCCAACTGTTTGAGTGTGGGCTACCCTTAGCCACTTGCTTCCAAAGAGTAGGTAAGAACGGGGGAAAGATGTAACTTTACAGTGGAGACACCTGGCAAACACTGCCTGGACCAGTGATGGAGGTTAACGTCATCATTGAGAAGTCATGTTGACAGCTTGTACCCTTGATATGATGTGATAAGAAGGGCATGTTACCTCTGTGTTCCTCCTCCCCCAAATCCATAATCCCAGTAAAACCATGAGAAAAACATCAGACGAACTCAAACTGAGGTACATTCTACAAAATACCAGATGAGTACTCCTAAATACTGTCCAGGTCATCAAAAACAAGGAAAGTCAGTGAGACTCAGAGCCAAGAGGAGGCGAAGGAGACAGGACAACTAAATGCACCTTGGTGTCCTGAATGGCAGAGGGAACAGCAACTACACAGACCTTGAGAAAGGAACAAGCATAGCATGTTTGAGGAAGGGGGTGGGTCCACTGGGGACAAGCAGGGGAGGGGTCAAGATGGAGTCAGGGACAGGGAAGGGTTCTGGACCTTGGCTGTACATTGGAATCGTCTGGAGAGTATTTATTTATTTATTTATTTTGAAGTATAGTTGATTTACAATATTGTGTAAATTTCTGCTGTACAGCAAAGTGATTCAGTTATATATATATATATATATATATATATATATATACATTCTTTTTTAAAATATTCTTTTCCATTATGGTTTATCATAGGATATTGAATATAGTTCTCTCTGCTATACAGTAGGACCTTGTTGTTTATCCTCGGGAGTATTTAAATATACAGTGTCCAGAACCAACCCACAAGTGATTGCCTTAACTAGTCTGGACAGAAAATGAATTAATTACAGTTACACACATCCACATGATTTAATCTATATATGTTATAAAGATAAAAGCAAATCACAGAAGAATATAAACTATAGTTCTTTTACATTAATATCAAAACCAGGAAAAACAAGGCGATATACTGGTTTTAGGGATTCATAGATGTTAAAACCAAAAAAAAAAAAAAAAAAGCAAAGGAATTATGAACACAAAATTTAGCATAGTGTTTACCTCTTTGGGAGGGGCAATAAGGGGTTTTGAAAGGGAAGTGTAAAGATCCTTCTTACACTAGGTAGTAGGGACACAAATATACATTTACTAACTATTCTTTAGATTACATATGTATATTATGTACAGTTTTTCATATCATGGCATAGTTTACAATTTAAAAACACTGAAAGTTCAGTGATCAAGGTGTGGATTATCCTACTGTGCTCTCCACTGTCGTGAACCGTACTTTAAAAGGAACAACACTAAACCAATCCAGGGTAAGGTGCAGTGCATGGCGAGGCCTCTGGAATTACAAACAATAGAACAATGAGCATCTAGCTTAAGGATTAAGTTAAGGGCACTGTGAGAGGGCTCTTGAAGTATAGGAAGGGCTGTTATGTGAAAGAAGATAGAGATTGAGTTCTTGTTTTCTGGAATTGCAGTAAATTTAGATCAATAAGTTTCTGCTACAGAGAAGCAGACTTGGGCTTAACATAATCAGAGATCCCTATAAATGGATGAACAATTTCAAGATTTGATTTGCTTTTTCCTCACTGACATTGTTTAAATAGAGGCTAGATGGACCTGGGGCAGAAACACTGAAAGGAAGATTCATGCTTTAGAATTAGTCTGGATGATTTTAGAAGTTAGACAGTTTTATTTATGTCCTAGGTATGGTACATAAATACATTAGTAAAATATCATCAGTCTCACTCACGATTGCACACAATGGGCTGCAGTCAGAATCCAAATAGAGCTGATGATGGCACCTCCACACTGGTGATTGCCTAGAAACCTCAAACCCACCTGCCACGGCCAGCAGTGGGGGCAGGCTTCTTCCCCTCCTGCAATTCTCCTGGAAAGCCACTGGGGACTAAATGGAGGGATGCCACAGACACCTACAGCAAAGGAGATCAAACTAATGACCCATCCAACTGAAATAATTAAGGACACACTCTTCCCGCAATGGCTTGCCATAGCCAACAGTAGTAATTCCCAAATACCAGATGAGTTTCACGAAGATATAGATTCCTAAGACCCATCTCTGTAGAATCTGATTTTAAAAGCTTGCCTAGGTGACTCTGCTAAGCAATCAGGTTTCTAGGTACTGGCCTAAAAAAATATATTTATTCATTCATTTAACAAATATTTATTTAGTGTTTGGTGTTGCCAGGCACTGTTCTAGACATCGGTGACATATCAATGAATAGCATACTGTAGACAAAAATCCTGGCCGTCATGGAACTTACATTCTAGTAGGAAAATTCTGTTTGTTAGCAAAGGATACAAGGTTCTTTATTATACATCCTTGTTTAATCTCTCTTTCTCATTGTATAAAACCATTTACCAATCCCCAAACATACCAAATTCGCTCAGACATCCAAATGCTGTTCTCTTGTCTGGAATACTGCTGTGACTCAGATCAAGTACTATCTTCTCCATGAAGTCTTCTCTGACTCCCCCGTAAGAGGCAGACAATTTCCCCTCTTTATAGCTCCCTGTGCAACTTTCTATTGATATTAAAACCCATCAACTAGAACATATGAAATACATGCATACAGAGCAATGAAAGTTCGTAATATTTAACCAGACACTTAAGATTATAATGAAGTTAAAAGTTGCAAGTGTGTTAAAAAAATGAAAACAAAAAAGTTTTGTTTTCACCCTTTGCCCCCAAATGCAATATCATATTAAACACAGAATTTAGGAAGATATTTTAAATATTAAGCTTGCATAGGAATAAATGAGGACAAGGATTGTTCTCTGTACCTCTTTTTTCCTGTCATAAAGCTTATTTCTTCTTCCCTCTATTTATAAGTCTATACTCAAACCCAAACAGGGTTCTGGAAATTTCACAGGCTTAAATATAAAACTCATTCTTGCTCACTGTGAAGCTATATCAATGCAAGATGAGTTTTCTGTAAAGAGACATCTAGTTAAACAAGAAAGGAAATTAAACAGATAAGAATCACATGGTCATCAACTCACCATATGGAATATCTTTTGTAGAAGATACAGCATTGGTTTTGGAAGATGATGTTGATCCAATTTTGTTTAAAGAGCCTGCAGAGGAAAAAAATATTAATTGAAAATATTTAGAGTAGCCTATACTAGCTGACCCTACTTGCTTACACTGGTCAATCATAGAACCGCTCTTAAGTTGATCTAACTACTACTATCTTTCAAATGTTAAATGCCAGATCCCACATATGTGATTTGGTTGTATAGCTCTTAATATCCCTGTTGCACCCTTCTAAGCATTTCTTCCTTCCTTGGCTCCATGAAATTACTCTCTTGGTTTTTTAAAAATATATCTATGGTCATCTTTGCCCAATCTCAGTCTTTATTTCAGGATCCTATTATTCATTCTGAAAGATATTCCACGAAAGTACTGTTCATAGCCCTATTTTTATTCATTTACATATATATGACTTCCAAATGTCTGTCTTTGATCTAAATCTCCTTCCTGAATTCTAGACCTAGGACTAGTTCTAGAACTGCTGGATACCTCCATCTGAATCTCCCACAAGCTCATAAAAATCCACATATCTCAAATGGAATCAATTGATTTTAACAGTCAAGATGGTCTTGTTATGTTTCTCTGTATCATTTAATGACTCTACCATCCATGCAGCCACTCAAGCTAGAATCCTGGAAATCATGCTGGAATTTTTCTTCTTCATATATCTCCTTCCCCACAACATAACTAATCAAGCAATGTCAGAATAAATTCTTACCATGATTTCCTCACTACTCTCCTTGTGAGTGAGTTCACCCTTAACCTCTAATGCCATCTTCTACATTACCACTAAGGTTTGAATTCTGGCTCCACCTCTTGCCAGCTATGCACCTTTGGTAAAGTTATTGAACTCCTAAGCCTCTGTTCCCTCATCTGTGAAAAGGGGAACAGTATACAAACCTCTTAGGTTTGTACTGAGGAATAAATGTAATATTACATGTGAAATGCTTAGTCCATACCTGGTACAGGGTGAGTAATCAATAAATGTTAACTAGATATGCTGTCACTGTGGTACTTAACATTTAATGTCCTGTGTCCATCATGATCTAACTCTCACCTTTTTTATCATTCCCTCCAAAACTCCAACAATGTTGAGGTATTTGTAGTTTTTTGTACATCATCCATTCTCTTTCACATTAGGGTCTTTGCATATGATATTCCTTTTGTCTGAGTAAAGGCTACTTTATTTTCTAGAATGACTAGAATCCTACTAATCCTTCAAAGCCCTCAAATATCCCAAAACAGAGCCAATCTCATTTCTGAGTTACACTCTCAAATCTGAATTATCTACTTTTCATATAAGGTGCTTGGAATATTTTTTGATCATCTAGTGGACATAGTTTCTTGGCATCATCTGAAGTACTTCTTAAAGCACAGGTTCCAGGGCCCCATTCCACATCTACAGAATCAAAATCTTTGGGGCTGGGCCCAGGAATCTGCATTTTAGTTTTGCTACCTAGGTGATTCAAGCACCCTAAATTTAGGTAAACATGGTTAAATTATTTTCCCTATAACCATTTTCATAAGCAAAATATCACGATCATACAAGTGTTTATACTCACCTGAGGGTAAAATGCTGAATCTAGCCTTGAAGCGTTGGAAATTCTTTTCACCATCACTTTTAAAATGAATCACCATCATGTTACCAGGACTGAATACCCGAGTAGGGTTCAAGATTTCACAAAGCTTAGCTGTAAAAGTTTTAGGGAACTTTGCTTTATGGTTACAAAAAATTAAAAATCAGAAAACAGAGGTAAAACATCATCCAATTAATTTTCTTCCAAAAAGTTTTGTTTTCTCCAACTTTGCTTTGTACCCTTCCATTTCATGTGGGAATCAAACACTAGTTTTAAGATAACAATGTACTATAATTTTATCTCGCAAGAAAAACTCTATAGATAGGGTAAGAATATCTGACTTTTAGTATGCATAGAAACCTCAGTTGACTGTTAATTTATAGACAATGAGAAGAGGTGAATTAAAGAAAATCCCAAACTTGGTATTCCTCCTTCCAAACAGAGCCTGGCTACACTTCATGTAAATAGGTAACACATCTGAAATCTGCTTCACCTAACCCCCACTCTATATGGGTCCCGACCTGCTGCATCAGGGAATTGGGCTCCCTTCACCTGCCCTGACTATCCAAATAAACATTCCAAAGTTATCTATATTCCTGGCCTCCAACCCACACTACACCTAGCTGAGGGACACATAGTAGGTGTTAAGGATGTGGCAACATGGCCAGAAGGGATAATTTTTCATACACAGTAAATTGGCAGGTCAAAGCTGAAAGTATATTTGAAGATTTAGTTCAAAAATTAACTTCTAGGGCTCACGTAGAAATTATAGCTTTGAATAATCTTTTTTTGGTTACTTTTCTTGGACATGAAAATGAATATATCAGCAATTGAAGGGATTAATACAGAAAAAAAAGTTTAAAATTTTACCTTAAATCGCTGCCAAAAATTTACTCAGTGTTAACATTTTCTTTTTTCCCTGGGACCTCCTTTTCACCTTCCAAATATTCTGAAACATTCTTCAAATTTTGCATGTTTCTATTAAAAACTTTACTGGTAAATCAGTTGAAGTGATAGATTTTAAAGCTAAAGTTTTATGGCATCATGAGTTTCCAGTATAAGAAATTCATATCCCACTCTACCTCATGGTATCCAAGGAAGCCAGCCAATGCTCCAACTCCTCTGGTTTGTCTCATACTTTTCAGATTAAATTTAAAGGACAGAATATTACCCACCCACCCCATGCTCCTCTTCAGGATCACCATAAATCACAACAGCATGAGTACAGTTTTGATTAAATTCAATACTAAGGTCTTCAAATGTCAACTGTATAAATTATAAACATAACCAGAGAAGTGGTCACAGAGAAGATACAAACTTTTAAAGTTTCCCTCTATACATTAAAGGGCTCTCAGTCACACCCTCGTATTCCGTTGGTAGAAGGGTAAACAACTGCAGCCTCTTTGGAGGGCAATTACTACCAGATTTAAAGACACAAACCCTTTGACCCAGTGAGTCCACTTCTGGGAATTATATACATCCACATCGTCCAAAAACAGTGACACAGGAGCATACCAGCGTTGCTGGCATGGGCAAAGACTGGCAACTCACTAGAAGTCTGTTAATAGGGAACTGGTGTAAGAAATTAAGGGACATCACACAATACAATTTAATGCAGTTGTTATAAAGAAGCCCTCTGGGCTTATCTAGAAAGATCCTTGAGATATTTTTAAGTAGAGAAAGCACTGCCAAGCAATATGAATATATACATGTTTGTAAATGCTCAGAATCTCTCTCTATGGATATTCCAGAAACTTATCAGTGTTTGATTCCAGGAAGTAGGATGGGAGTTAGATGAGAAGGAGACTTACTTTTTGTTTTAGTCTCTTTTAAACTGCTAAAACATTTTAAACTACATACAAAGATCCCCTTTTACAGTTACAAAAAAAAAGCAAATAGAAGATCTTAATCATATGACAATTTAACAGTTCTGATGAAGCAAGTTCTACTAAACACACACAGCTAATTTCTTGATGAAGTAAAGGCCTCCTTAGTTGCTTACCTTTATAATGTGTTTCTCTGGAGCATGAATCAACCAGTGACACCCTACATTCCTGGGCTACAGGTGAGGATAGCCCGCAGAGTGAATCATCCCTTCCACCACCAGCAGAGCCCCACTCCCACATCCTGAACCTATGGAAGTGCTGGGGAAATCCTAGGTGAATAGCCAAAGGCATTCCCTCTTCCTTACCCTCATATCACGGAAAAACAGCAGGGAATCGCATGGCTGATTTAATACCTACCTGCTTCTGAGTTCTTCTGTATAGCAGTAAAGGTAAGCTCAAAGCTGCTGCCACTGTTGTCTGTATCAGAAACAAAGGTAACTGTGGCCTCATTGGTCTCTGTCAGCAATGGTGAGGGCAATATATTTCCACAGACCTTACCTTAAAAGCAAAAGAAATAAGATTACTGAAAAATGATGGAAACAAACTTAGACACGTGCTTTTCTGATACTACCTTCCATGAACTCTCTGTTCTAAATACACCAAAGTATACAGTGGTCCCTTTAATTCATTCTACACTCTGTTTCAATACTTTATACTCCATTTACTTCCGCATACCCAATCTCACATGTCCAAATTCTACTCATCCTTCAGGGTCTAACTCAAAGTCCAGCTCTCCATAGACATTCCCTGACAACCAGTGGAAACGAGAGCTTTTCTGAACCCCATAGCACATAGCCTATTCTATGCCATTTCCTACTTTGTGGTACACCTTTATTTACCTCACCAAACTGCAAGCTCAGTAGAGCAGAGACTACTTTTACGCTGTATACGTCCAGTACTTGGTATGATATCTGGTTTAATGATTGGTTTAAAGAATGATTACTGGGTAAAAAGTCCTGAAGCATGAAATCATTTAGTCAATAAATATTATAACCCTTAGCACAATACCTTGACTATAGCATTCTGTCAAATACTTCTGAAGAGATATCTGTCCTAATCATTGGCCATATGGAGACCTAGAGACCGAGGTCTATGCCAGCTCCAGAGACCTTCTATCACGCTTAACACATAATATTTCAATTAAAGTAAATATATCAGTTATGCTTATATAGCTTATAAGAGGTATTCAATAAAAGAAATTAAATGACATGAAATTATCTATTGTCATAAGAAAAAAGAAAATTATAAAACAATGTAGAGTTCAGTGTGTACAGTTAATATGTATAGATAAATATACATCAAAATGTTAGCAGCATTTACCTCTAGGTGGTAAGGTTATGAATGGTTTACATTTACTTCCATATGCTTTCTGTCTGTACCAGATTTGGCAAACGTGCACTCGCTTTTGTGGTAAGAAGGAAAAAACCGACATGGCCTTGAAAGGAAGTTTCTGACAATTGTGAGATCAATTTCGTTCAATACTGCTATTAAACTTGAGAAAGGAATCGATAAACCTCAGGAAATATGCTGGTCTTTGCTTCCACTCTTACCACACACACTCTTGACCCCTTCAAGAAGGGCACAGTTTGTAAGATGAAATAATTTCCCTGTGTGCAGAAATCTAATTTCAGATTCTTTAGCCCCTCTTTGGTTGTTTGGATACTCTAAAATGACAAATGAAAATAAATGTAGCATACTCACTAATAAGCACTCCACTGCTTGATTGTAAAGATACATAGTCATGGTCACATTCAACTTGATTTTCTATGTCTAAGCTTGTAAATTTTATTAGGATAATTTTATTTTCTGGTACCATTATTTTCCAGATACATAAGCTGCAGAGGAGAAAGTGAAGGAAGTATAATAAATGGCAGTCAAGTGTGACAAATAAGATCTAATATCTGAGGTTTAGCTCATAACTCAATACTAAAATTTTACAGGATATTAGAAGGTAAAAGGCAAAGGAAATTCTTTATGTGAGAATAATTTGTTTATGCTCAAATTGCTGGCATTTCTGCAACAAATGGAGCAGTACTAATTAGAGAATGGTCAGAAACCACCCTTTAAATTTCATTTAGTTATAAAATGCAAGAATTTTGATCTACGAATTTAAGAAACCTAAGATTCATCTCTCTAATTTATTAGTCTAATTGAAAATTCATAATATTCACCCAGAAGTTGAATTATGGATTATGAATTATGGATTGACCATGTAGCATATTTTAACCCAAACCAGCCACATCCTCTTAGGTCAGCCTAAGTCATAATCCCTGCAGTTGCGATGTTAGCCAACTTCCAGTAAGGTAAGCTGTGACCTTTTACAAATATCCTTAGAAACATGTTTAAACATTTTGAAAGTAGTTTACATAATTTAACACACAATCCTTTACCTTTATTTTTCTACATGAATTCATACTATTTACTCAAGAAAAGAAATCCCAGTGGGCCAGACATCCTCAGGGTCTTCTATGGCTCACATTTATGTGAGTGCAGAGCAATTTTTTTTTTTTTTAATTGACAAGTGACCCTCTGTCATGATTTTCATTGTTCATTTAATTATTTTTTAATTTTTTTGAAGTATAGTTGATTTACAATGTTTCAGGTGTACAGCAAAGTAATTCAGTTATGCATACATACATATTTTTTTTTCAGATTCTTTTCCATTAAAGGTTATTAAAAGATATTGAATATAGTTCCCCGTGCTATACAGTAGGTCCTTGTTGTTTATCTATTTTATATATAGTAGTGTGTATCTGCTAATCGCAAATTCCTACTTTATCCCTCCTCACCCCTCTCCCTCCTTTGGTAACCATAGTTCATTTTCTGTTTGTGAGTGAGTGCAAAGCAATCTTATCTGGAACCTAACATGTCAGAACGAGCTTCCTTCTAAAACTCCATAGTCTTTATCAACAACCTTAGACCTGCTAACTGTCCCATTGCCCTCCAAGTAATAACTTCTCAGGACTGTAGGAGTTATCCAACCCTTTTATGCCTAGTTTCCAAAACCAAACACTGTAATTCTCACCAAACATCTTCTCCTTAACCAGAAACTCCTTGCTTTACTCTTTTTCTATTCAAGCTCATCATCCTGAACTAGATGTAAAAATAGACTGCCTAAAATATTATTAAAATCACTTTGATTTAAAAAGCAATAAGCTGCCTAAAATACTACGATGCCCACTTTTCCAAGCACTTTAGTTGGAAAAGCGCTCCATATCCATCTTCCTTCTTGGGATTCATTTCCCCCCGCTGAGGTAGGCAGGAGAGAAATTACTCCCCCTTCTCCAAATAGAAAAACTGGCATTGATATTGAAAGAGTCATCACATCTCACATATAATGGGAAATGCAGTTTAGGCTTTATGACTTCAAAGGACACTGCTTTCTCCTGTTTTCATC
Organism: Balaenoptera physalus; assembly: GCF_965194825.1. Taxonomy (NCBI): domain Eukaryota; kingdom Metazoa; phylum Chordata; class Mammalia; order Artiodactyla; family Balaenopteridae; genus Balaenoptera; species Balaenoptera physalus. The sequence goes on along the minus strand of NC_138892.1, from coordinate 83,500,763 downwards.
TTATTATTTTCTAATTCAAAATCTCTAACTCAAAGATGGAAAATAGATTTCAAGTCACATGCCAACCTTGATTTATTGTTAGTGATTGCTGCATGAAAAGGATTCTGAGGTCTAGTCAAGCTGAGTGAGAGAGGGGTATCAGAATTAATCACTGATTTATTCATTCAAATATCTATTGAGCATTTATTATATGCCAGGCACTGTTCTAGGCTCTAAAAGCTGTAATATCTTCCATGGAAGGAGACCATCTGAATGCCATGAATCTGTCATTTCTGAGAGTCTAGCTACCACCTACCAGAATAAAGACAGGCTTGGAGAGACTATAACTCCCTGCTTCGATTTCACATTATCTCTGTCTCCCTTACCATTGGCTAATTAACTCCATTTGGAATTTAAAAGATCATTCTTCCATCATTCAAGTTTGCTTAGCATGCTGGAGTCACTAAGTAGGTAAATTGGCTCCATGCCTTATTACATTTCTAAAACATGTCTTTTCACATTTGAACATTCTAAAATCAGAAGGATCTTACAATGGAGTCTTACAGTTCAGTTAGAAGGATCTCACAATGTTAGTCTTACAATCAATGGATTGAAAGAGTGTTTCAAGAGAGGATTTGTAATAGTTTTGGCCAGTCACCTGGGGGTACTATTGACTGCATACTACTTAATTTTTCTGCTTGAGGTGTTTTAGACTACACTAGTGGTGAAAATTTTAGACTACATACTTGTATGAATATTAGCTTATGATTCAAATTCTCAGGAAGATTTGTACCCCTCCCTACATCCATTGCCAAGGTTGAGGCATGTAACTTTCCACATGAGTGGGCTTATGCCTGGTATAGCCTTACACTGAAGGTATAGGTGTCCCACTTTTATATGGAGATCTCCTAATCTTGGGTATTTTGTTTTCTTTATTGATGGTACATAAAATAACAATGAACAAACAGTCTGTTTTCGATGTGTTGAAATATGGTACAAATTCATGCTAATATTGAGTTGTAATGTAGCTGAAAGTCTTATTCTCTTTAGTTGACTTCTTACTTTAGTCCCTACAAGCTATTTAATATCTTAACTATTTAATCTTAACTTCATTCTCTAAACGTGAAGCAGTTCAAAGCTCACAATTACTAAGACAGCATCTAGTGCAAATTCCTTCAAATTTCCCATAGATTACCTTGACATTTTCTGTTACTTTCCCAGGAAAGGAATTATCTTCCTTCTTTCTAAAGCTAAATCTTTATTTGTTGTGTTCTTCACATATATATGTATTTCTCTTGACTAATCACTCTTACTCTCTCTTCTGCCCATAAGAACAGTTAGCCCTACCCTTCAAAAAACAAAATCCCCATTTCTCTTAATCCTAGTGCCCTATTACCCAAAGCCACTGTCCCATCTTCCTCCTTCTCTTCACTGCTCAACTGTCTTCCTCATCTCAAACAATAGCAGCTCCTTCCTTCCTGTAGGTCAAAAACCTTCAACGCAATCTTAAGTCTTTCTCTCTTGAAACCCAAATTTTCAACTTGTTAGCAAATCCTGTGGCTCTACCACTTCTCACCACCTCGACTGTTACAAACCTGGTCGCAGCTATCTTCATCCTTACCGGGATTGCTGCAGGAGCTGGTCTTTCAGCTCTTGCTCCTGCCTGTTCTATGGTCTATTTTCAACACAACAGCCAAAGAGATCCTTTAAAATGTGTCAGATCATGTTCCTCCTCTGCTCAAAGTCCTCCAGGGGCTCCATATCCTACTCACAGTAAAATCCAAAGTCCTTCTTATGCTCTAGAAGTTTGGCCACTCATTATCATGACCACTTTCGCCCTCTCTCACTTAGCTCTAGCTAAGTGCTATTTTATTTTATTTTTTTCTGCCAGGAATATCCCTTCCCAAGATGATCGTTTGATGGCCTCAATCATTTCATTCAAGTCTTTGTTCAAATATCATTTTCATAGTGCAGTCCTCCTGAACATCTTCCCCAATTATTGCACAACTCAGCACTCTCTACCCCTCATTCTTGCTTTATTTTCCTGTACAGCACTTACCATCTTCTATTGTATGTAATATTATCTGTATTATCCCCACTTTCCACCCTACAACTTGCCCCACAAAGGAAAACATTTTTGTCTGTTTCATTCTCTGCTGTATAACTAGCACCTAAAATAGTGCCTGACACATCTTAGGGCCTCAATTAATTTTTACTATTTGGTGAAGGGATACCAAGTTTTCAGCAATCACTTAACGCATTGTGAATATAGCTTCTAACCTTACAATTCTACTGAATCAGTTCCTAAATTTTGAATTACCATATCCAATGGCATTTTATCTAAACTCATTTTGACTTTTGCAATGTTTGATACTACTAAGAACACCCTCTGTCTTGAAAGTCTTTCTTGCAGAGATCTCTTCAATACTTCATCTAAATTGAATCACAAGTTCTCTGTCTTTGAGGGTAAATTGTCTGTCATCTGTGTATCTCTTATCCAATAGATAAATGCTTTCTAGAATCTCACGCATAGCCATCCATCCTCTGCTCAAATATCCACTTATAAAGGAAATTCATTATCTCCTGCGCAGGCCATTAAATCTCAGAAATCTCTCAAATTAGAAACTACTTTACATTGTATTGAAATCTACCTTCTTCTAACATTTACCCTCTGCTCTTGTTCTCAGCTCAGCAGTTAATCAGAAGTCCAATTCTGCTTCTATGGTAGCCTTTCAGATAAATCAAGACAGTTCCTTCCCCCTGTCAAGTCTTCTTTGGAACGAATATATTCCTAGTTCCCTCCACCACATCTCCCAAGGCACTGTTTTGAATTTCTTTTTATCTTGGCCATTGCCCTTCAGGTAATTTCCAGCCTATCAATGTTCCTCTCTAACGATTGTACCTAGAGACCTCCTGCCTACACCCCAGCCCAGGACTCTAATAGAACAGGACTCTGGATGCTATTCTTCTAAAAGTTTAAGCAAAGATGGCAAAGGCTTTATTGGTATTATATTATTACTAGGTTGACTCACAGAATGTCACCTTAGACTCTTAATAAGCCTTTTAAATATGGGCTGCAATTAAGCCACATCATTTCTGTCCTATACTTGTAATGGAAATTTACATTTATTTTACATTAATTTTGTAAATTATAATCTCACCACCCTTTTGACTTCCCATTTCCCATGGCATAAAGTCTAAGCTTCTTCACATGGAACTCAAGGTCCTCTACAATTAAGGCCTTTTTATCTTCATTGTCCACTGCTACCCCAGTTCCTGTTTACATTAACATTGTTCTCCAGCTGCACTGGGACACACTGTCCAAACAGCCCTGATATTCTTCACCTCCTGACATTTCTTATATACAATTCCCTCTGCCTGGCATGATCTGTAGAAATCTCTTATATGTTAGAGCTACAAAAGACTTCATGAGCAATAAACTCATAACTATACTTCACTGTCTAGTTTCAATACCATCCCCTTAACTGAAGCATCTCTACCCCTCCCAACCACAGTACACACACCTCACAAATCACTGCAATAGGAACTATTCTCTCCATTGTCAATAGTACCAACACACCTTGGTAGTGTGGATTATAAAGCTTATTTTACCTTGTTTTATAGTATAGTTATTTTTGTCCAGCTCTCTCCTCCTACCAGATTATAAACTCATAGAACTCTCATCTACCTTTGAATACCTTTCAATGCTCAATGCGATTTTAAAAATGAATGTAGAACACTTAAGAAAGTGAGATATTTGCAAAATTAATTTTTAAAGCTTAAAGATATTCTTAGCCATATAGAGGACAAGGTAGGTAAAAATTTTTTTAAGATACTGAAGCTTATACATCATGAACTATTTTCCCTCTTCTAGGCAACACTGAACAAAGTATTACAATTATTACAGAAATAAGTGGGACAGGATTAACCACTAGATTCCCAAAACAATCTCACTACCAGCTGCTGTTAATGTTAGATATTTGAATACATCAATTCAGGTTAAGTTCCAGTCTTTATTTGTTTGTTTATATTTTTTGTTTTTTTTGGCTGTGCCCCGCAGCTTGTGGGATCTTAGTTCCTAAACCAGGGATCGAACCTGGGCCCCCTGCAGTGGAAGCCTGGAGTCCTAACCACTGGACTGCCAGGGAATTCCCCTCGTAAGCTCCAGTCTTAATGCTGATGATTCATACTAACAGGTATCAGAAATACCAATTAGCAAATATTTGTCATCCAATACCAGATAAAATATTTAGGCTTTTATGTTAATCAAATAAAGTAATTGAGATACCAGATAAAATTGCCAAAACATGGCCCCTTAAAATGGCATGATTTGGGGGAAAAACCCAGGGATCATTCCTACCAGGGTTACGTACCGATTATGAGAATGGTTGCTCTCTTTTGAATGGGGATAACGAATCTTCCCATTTTCTCCAAATAACACTGTTCCCTGAGGTCTACAATCTTCCAAAACATAGGAAAAAAAAGCTGATTATTTTGCTCAGCCATGGACATTTCAAGACATATTGTACAGAGTCAGCTTGAAGCTATATAATTTATATTATATAATTCGTATTTATGGAAATGCATTTGTTTGTAGGTGCCATGACCTATACTTTGTATTTGCAGACTTTGTTAGGAAAATTTCTAAATCATAATTTTAAAATATATATAATAATTTTATTAATTAACCATCTGATATTCTTTACAATACTTTTTCTCCCACTTTTACTGAGGTATAATTGACATATAACATTATATTAGTTTCAGGTTTATGACACGATTTGTTATTTATATGTATTGTGAAATGACCACCGCAGTGAGTGGAGTTAACATCCATCACCATACCTAGGTACAAAACTTCTTTCCCTTGTGATGAGGACTTTTAAGATCTACTCTCTTAACAACTTTCAACTATGTAACATAGTATCATTAACTATAGTCATTGTACTGTACATTTTTATCTCCAGGACTTATTTTATAACTGGAAGTTATAACTTTTGACTCCCTTCACCCATTTTGCCCACCCACCACCTCTGGCAACCACCAATGTGTTCTGTGTATCTATCAGCTTTTTTTTTTTTTTTTTTTAATTCCACATATAGGTGAGATCACACAGTGTTTGCCTTTCTTTATTTCATTCAGGATAATGCCCTCAAGGTCCTATCCACGTTGTCACAAATGGCAAGATTTCATTCTTTTTTATGGCTGAAGAGTATTCATAATATTCTTTATCTGAGTTCTTCAGATTTAACAATTACCCAATTTTCTCAAATCATGAGTCATAGTGAAGCTGTCAAATTATAGTGTATGAAACTAATATGGTGTTTTCCCATCTCTAAGTAGGATTTCCTGGGTTATAATAAAATACCTTTGTATAATGATATTAAAGTAAAAGTACACAACTTTTAGCAATGACATGGCAAGTCTCCAGCATTCGCTCAGAAATTTCAGACTCCTGTGTCACATTTTAATTGTTGGAAGCTAGAACAGGCAACTAGGGAATGAGAAGCTTAGAAAGATGATATTAAGGAGGCGTTATGTAAATAAATTACTTGTCACATTCTGATATTCATTTGACTGTGGAATTGATGGTTATTGCCTGATTTCATTGCCGTTTTAAAATACTGTTACCATTAACCTTTGTCCAGCGCTTGTTAACCTTTTTAACTTTCTCTTCTAGGTGATGAAAACAGAATAGAATTGTTACCAGGAGAAAAATTTCCCCCTGCAGTAATGGCAATGAACAGAACACTTTTACTCTGAAGACCAAATGAAAGTGAGTTGAGAGTGGGCTCTTGTTGGAGGAGGCACTAGTGTTCAGCTGGACCAGCAGCAGGAGTGCTTTTCAAATCATCAGCCAGGTGGCTGGTCTTGGACTACAATGAGGCAAGGAGGGAGGGAGGGAGGGAGGGAGGGAGGGAGGGAGGGAAGGGAGGGATGGCGGAAACACTGTGTTCTGCTGCTCTGGGTCCTGGCCTTTAACACATTTGGTTCTTACACTCAACCGCTTGTTCCTGTAAGCTGTGCTTCCTTATGCCTCTTTATTCTGCAGAGGCTGTCCCTTGTGCCATTTTCTTGAGCAGATGCTGTCCCTTTTCATTGCAAACCTTCTGGCCCCTCAGAACTGAGCCCCCTAGGCCCCCCTGCAGTGTTCTTATAGCTCTCTGGGTTTATGTGAACTTCACCTTTTATCACAACTATCCATTTACTTCTTTGTCTCCCCCAGTAGTTGGGAAGTTCCTTGAGGACAGGTTTGGCATCTGCAGACCAATATTTATTTGCCAAATCTAGATTTTAGTGCCATAGAACAAAAATAACTCTCCAAAGCCTCCTTTATGTTTCCACTCTTGCCAAGTAAAATTAACAAGGGTGAAAGGGAGAAAGGGTGATTTTTTTTTTTTTTTGGCCTTGGGGCAGGTGGGATCTTAGTTCCCCAACCAGGGATCAAACCCGTGCCAGGTGATTTATTTTTAATGATCTTAAGTAGTTTAGGAAAAAATTATGTCAACTGGTTAAATGCAGAAAGAATCCTCTAATGAGTCTATAAGCAAAACTATTTTAAAATCTCATAAGTACAAAAAAGCCCACATTTCATGAAAATCTACATGAACATAAACGTGAAGATCCAGTTGATGCTCAAATTAAATTGACGGGTATCAGTGTTAATTAATTCAGAGTTAGAAGTTTATATACATTGTATTAGGAACTGAAAACAAGCCATATTCTTGCTTTATTTTAAAGCTTATTTCTGATTATATCTGCAACATAGAGTAACTATCCTTGAAAGAAGCATGACCATTTTTTGAGTTGCAATGAAATGAGGAAGAAGGAATTCATAGAAATGACACCCACCTGTCATGGTCTGAGTGATAAAATCCATTAACTCAAACACCTTGGAAAAAATGCCAGGTGATGCCCTTCTATAGTTATTTCTGAAAGGATTCCAGCCTCTAGCACAACCAGCTCCCCAGGAAGTTATCCCAGCAAGAACCCAGTTTCCATCGTCTCTTCTACAAACAAGTGGACCTCCAGAGTCCCCCTTTTATAATAGAGAAAGAGGAAATTTTAAAATAGTCACAAGTTAAAAATATTTTATCAGGTCCAAAAATATCAGCACACATCTCAGAGAGAGAAGAAGTAGAGGCATATAAGCCCAAAGGTCATTATTCATCAACATTTTTTGTCTATCATTTTGTTTCTTCATCATTAGCTTCAAAGGACTGTATTTTCACTTAGATGTAACCTCCTTCCACCCACTTCATGCAATCTTGTCAATCTAACACTTAATTCCTCTCTTCCTCTCAGTCTTTTGGGAACAATCATATATATTTCAAAATAAATAGAAGGAGAAGGGGGAGTTCACAGATATATGCTTCCACTATAGCTTGTCATCTGGAATTACTCAGAAAGACTGTGTCACATCCCAAGCCCACAGCACCAGTGAATAGAGCCTCTAAAGTCATGCAATAGCTCAAGGCTTTAAAAACAGAATGCCTGGGAACCTAATTTTGTCCCAGGGGCTATATATAAAGGATCCATTGGCTCTCAGACTAGAGGATAAAGGACCCACAATTTCAGGATCCTTTCTTTAATAATTCTTCATAATGATATGTTGCTTTGAAAACATGTCAATTTTGTGTCAGATTAAACCCCCTCAAGAGGCACAGAGTTGTTTGAGAGCTTTATCCAAAAAATGATTGCTTATAAAGGATGAGACAGGACAAAGCAACCTAAGTCTACCTATGTTGCAATTTAGAAAGTGGAATAACTGTAAATTTCTATCTCTTTCATCCCAAACTCTTACTGGTCCTTATTCTGTTGCCCCCTAGAAGAAAAATTAAACATTTTTCCAACAGAAAATTTTAGGGACCTTCACATGGCAGTTTCAAGCTGCTTGCTGGCAAAGAATAAAGAATCCCTGCTCCTACAGTTAAAAAAACAAACAAACAAAAAACAAAAACAAACAAAAAAAGCCACTTTCCAAGTAAATTATCTTCTTCATCTAAAACTTAAAACACATGTCTTTCACAAATTGGCCTCCCTTTCCTTTCTTATCTTGTCAGGATTGGTCTTCTTTGTGAAGCTGTTATGTTGGCCTTGGGAGGTCACTGTCATTCACAACATCTTTTACCCCATAGTTACTATAGCTATGCTATCCTTGGTCAAACTTCGTGCAAACACTGCATTCTTCACTAAAGCTTGAAGAAAAATTACAATGTTTAACAAAAGGTAGAATGAAAACTAATTCAGAGCTGACCTAATTAGTTAGCCAAAGTGGTCATCTTGTTTGATTCCATTAGGCTGGAAATGTTGAAACCACCTTCCCTGCCTCTCCTCTTCACTCCCCCAAAAAGAGGTACAGGGGTAAGAATGGACATGGGACAGAAAAGAATTCTCTCAGCCCTGGTCAAGGAACCTTTTTCAGTAGAAGCCAGATGGAAAGATGAGGGAAAAGGGAATCTTGAAGAAGTAATCCCCAAAAGCAGCTCAGGAGAAAAAAAGAATCCACTATCACCCACGTGATAGTGGGTGAATAACTGGACTGGTTTATGCTTTTTACCTGGCAGGCATCCTTTTCCCCATCAGGAAAACTGGCACACGACATGGTCCTTCCCAGGGGAGGAAGGTTCATACCCTTGAGCATAGTTTTACATGTTCTGTCATCCATGATGGGAAGTTCCACTTCCTGTAGGACATTTGAATATTCTGCTGCTGTGGAGAAGGGACTGATATGTTAGTCAACAATTGTCCTCACTGAAAGAAACCAATAAGAAGCTTACAAGTTTAAAACTTGTAGATGTTTAACCAAAATGTAGAAGGCTTTTTTTTTAAGCTGTGAATGATATTATTTCCTAAAATCTTATACTATGTGATAAAGAACATTTTTTTAAAATTTAGATTTTTAAGGTAACATAGGCAATTGTGGCTTCTCTGAATATATGCTTAAATGTTTCCTCAAGAGGAAAACTTTAGTCAATAAGGCAATATTCTGTAAAATTCTTCATTTTTAAAAAAAATCACAATATTAAAGATAAGGAAGCTTAACTACTGTTACTTTACTGTATTATTCTTCATCTATTATAGTTACCTCTGGTTCCTTCATCTGACACACCTAACCAAAATGGCAGTAGGAGGAATTTTATGTAGAGCCTTAAGTATAGACTTTTTATGGTGAAGACAACCAGAAGTCTTCATTGGGCCAGAACTCAAGGGGGAAAAATCCCAGGATAAATGTATTATTCAGGACCAACAAAATTCCTGCTTCCACTGGGCATGTAAAGGGGCCTGGAAGAAATATTACATTCTTTTGATGCGTCTTACTCTCTGAAATCTTGCCCCATCCACTGGCTATGCAAAAAATCCCTTCTTCAAATATATCACCTCTATGGGGAATAGAAATCGGCTGAACAGTAGTTCCTAAAAAAACAGCAGTAACAAAAAATCATAAGAGTCACAGACAAGTAATGGCTAAATATATCTGGAAACTGACGTCTGGTTGATTTCATGGTTTCTACACTTTCTTCCTAAATGTAATAATGACATACATTTAAAAATTTTTTCTCTCTCAAAAGAACTATTTCATATTTACAGAAATTTAGAAAAATGCAAGTAGAATAAGGAAAAACACGTTACGCATACCACAATGACCCTCCCCAAACTAGCAACATTTTAGGTTGTGCCCTTGTTCTTAAGGGATAGTTTTTCACTCAAGAGTAATTGAGCACTATTATGTGGCAAGCACTCTTCTGGGTCTCAATGAATGAGCAGAAAAAAGAAATCCTTCCCTGGCAGAACTTAGATACAAGTGTGAGTGAGTGAGTGAATGTGTGTGTGTGTGTGTGTGTTCGGGGTGGGGGGAGTACAAACAGTAAATCTAATAATTTAGTTGTTAGGTAATATGTGCTCAGATTTTTCCAGAAAAATCAGAACAGGGTAAGAAAGATGAGAAGTCTGGGGATTAGGAAAGATAGCATGGGAGATGCAATTTTAAAAATGGTAGCCGAGGGGCTTCCCTGGTGGCGCAGTGGTTGAGAATCTGCCTGCCAATGCAGGGGACACGGGTTCGAGCCCTGGTCTGGGAGGATCCCACATGCCGCGGAGCAACTGGGCCCGTGAGCCACAACTACTGAGCCTGCGCGTCTGGAGCCTGTGCTCCGCAACAAGAGAGGCTGCGACAGTGAGAGGCCCGCGCACCACGATGAAGAGTGGCCCCCACTTGCCGCAACTAGAGAAAGCCCTCGCACAGAAACAGGGACCCAACATAGCAATCAATCAATCAATCAATCAATCTTAAAAAAAAAAAAAGAACTGCTTTAAAAAAAAAAAAAACTGTAGTCGTGTCAAGCCTCACTGAGCAGAAGCTGAGGGAAGGAATCAGGCAGTCATCTGGATGGAAAGCATTTGAAGAAGAAAAAAACAAAATGGAAAGTCCCTGCAGTGGAATCATGCCACATATGTCTGAGGAAGAGTGGGGAGGTCAGGATGGCTGGAGCAGATTAAACAAAAGAAAGTTTAGTAAAAAAATAAACAAAAAAGAGGTTAGATACAGGGCTAGGATGAGGGTGATGTCAGCTGATAAGAACACTGATTTCTATCTGAGTGTAACGGAGAACCACTGACGTGTTTTCAGCAGAGTAATATAATCCGACTTAGATTTCAAAAAGGATTATTCTGGCTGCTGGGTTAATAATAAACATTAGGGATGCAAAAGAGGAAGCTGGAGATGATTCAAGAGACCATTCAGATTAACCTAGGCAAGAAATGATGGTAGCGTGGAACAGGATGTTAGGAGTGGAGAGGGTGAGGCAAAAGCGACAGAATTCTTCTGATGGAGTAGATGGATAGTGTGAGAGAAAGAAGAATGAAGAATGAGCGCAAAGTTTTTAGCTTAAACAACTAGAAGATAGAGTTGTCATTAATCCAAATGGAAGGCTATGGATACAGCAGATTTAGATGTAGGGGATAATGAGGATTTTATTTTAAACATATTAAGTTTGAGAAGTCTATTAACTATCCAGGTAGATCACTAGGCAGTTGGCTATAAGACCCCTATTAATCCCAGTACCATATATAATACACAGAAACCTGGGCTGGATATATAACATCTAGAGCTATCTTCAAGTAATTGGTGTTTAAAACCTTGATCCTGGATGAGATCACTAAGGGAGTGAGCACAGAAAAAGAAGAAGCGGTCCAAGGCTGATACCTGGGGCACCTCTACAATAAGTCACAGAGAAGAGGAGGAGCCATCAGAGAAGACTAAGAGAGGGTGTAAGAAGAAGTAGAAGGAAAACCAAGGGACCCCTAAAAATCAAGTGAGGAAAATGTTTCCAGGAGGGTATGAGCAACTCTGTCCAAACTCCTATTAAGTAAGCTGAGGATGGAGAATTTATCTTTGAATTTAGCAACATGGACATGGTGACTGTGATGGGCAAATGTGGTAGAGTGGTGGGGGTGAAAGTGTGATTAGCTTGGATGTCTAATAGACATCTCAAACCTAATACATGCAATTATGAGAATTGAGGAGAGGAAATTAACATGCCAACATGGCTCTTCATAGAGTTTTTCTATAAAGGGGAATAGAAAAAAATCAATAGTTTCTTTTGATATACAAATCTAGTTTCAGGGGCTTCCCTGGTGGCGCAGTAGTGGAGAATCTGCCTGCTAATGCAGGGGACACGGGTTCGAGCCCTGGTCTGGGAGGATCCCACATGCCGCGGAGCAACTAGGCCCGTGAGCCACAACTACTGAGCCTGCGTGTCTGGAGCCTGTGCTCCGCAACAAGAGAGGCCGCGATAGTGAAGAGGCCCGCGCGCTGCGATGAAGAGTGGCCCCCAGTTGCCGCAACTAGAGAAAGCCCTCACACAGAAACGAAGACCCAACACAGCCAAAAATAAAAAAATATAAAAATAAATCTAGTTTCAGTTATTCTCTCTCAGTATTTTGATGATCTTGTTCTTCCATCTTCTGACTTTCATTACTGCTGTTAAAAAATTAGCTGTAAATCTAATGGTCACTTCTCTGTTGGAATATAGTATTCTCTAGATTTTTTGAGATCCACGCTGGGGTTTTAGGATGCTATAATTTCAGCACAACATATCTAGATATAAAATTATTTTTAATATTATAGTTTGAAATTACTGGGTTTCTTAAGTCTGAAGCTTAGTGTCTCATCAGCTATGACTAACCCTCACTCACTTTCACTTAAATTATAGCCTCTCTCTCCCATTATCTGTATGCCTTCTAAAGCTCAATCTGATTGTTTACCATACTCTTCCAGTCTATCTTCTCTGTTCCACTTTTTTGTCTCTTTGGATAATTATTTCCAATCTTCTACTTCTCTATATTTGATCTAATCTGCTATCTAATCCAACTATTGTGTTACTAACTCCAGTTATATTTTCATATCTTTTTTATAGACTCTTTTCCAAGTCTTCCTCTTCAGTTAATAGTTTGTTCTTCAGTCATTTTTGATAGACTTTAACTTACTTAAACTTAAGTAAAACATACTTTATATCATGTACCTCATTTTAATGCCTGCAATCTTGGAAGGCCTGATTCTGGCTGCTGTTATTTTGGACTCTCTATTTGGTGGCAACTTTCTCTGCATGCTTTTAATTGTGTGCTCTCATTCATTAAAACTTTATGGGAATACATGGAAGCTGAGATTTAAGGTTCATCTCTTCAAAGAGAATCTACTACCTTTGCTTCTGCCAGATACCCAATTACTCACCTGGAACAACTTTAAAGTCTTGGCTTGGAGTTTTTGGTGACAGGTAATGTGAATGCCAGCATCAAACCTGAATGAAGCCTGGCTCCGGCTACAGATTCTTCTGAGAGCCCTCCATTCAGGGCCAAGGTTCAAGTATGTAAATTTCCTTATTCCTTCACTTTATGTGGTATATTTTCCTTTTTCCCCTATCTTTCAAAGCATCAGCTTTCAGGAAGTCCCAGGTTACATCCATGGGAAGCTCCAATCAGACTTTCCCATCCCCCATCCTACTTCCATGCAGGCTCCTTGCATGGCCAGTTAAGGCTCTAGGTTCTTAAAGATCATTTAGATGCCTCAAGGGCAGTCACTGACTTCAGTGCCTGGCTAACTTCTCTGGATCTGTTCTCTTTCATTGTTTCTGGCCACTGAACACTTCCCTTTCTTGTTTTTTAAAAAAGTAGATTTTTAATATTTTAACCAGAATGTTTAGATTATTTGTGCTGACAGAGTGTCAGATATCTAGTACATAACAGTGACAGAAAGGAGAAGTCTCTGAGGACATTTTCAAATGTCCCACACTCCTTGGCTAGAGCTGAGTACAGGTAGATGGCCTAGAATATTGCCCAGTCAAGACACTGGAGTACTTAAAATGTTGATTAAGTTAAGCATATGTAATTTGTGGCTGGTACAGTGTTTTTTATATGTTATAGATTAAACAAAATTATTTTTTAAGGAACAAAACTTAGCTATTCAAATATTTCTAGATATATACACTGGAACGGAAGTTAACTGGCAGACAATTAATAAACACAGTTTTCTCCATTATATTTTTTTGTACTCCAACACTCCCTACTTACCAAAGTTGGCTTTATGTTTTAGATATAGCAGTGCAATATCAAAACTCATATATCCAAGTCTGTTGTATTTGGGATGGATAATAATTTCTGAGACAGGAATTTTCTGTTCCTCCTTATCCTTCTGAAAGAGGTTATACTCCCCAGCAGTCACAGTCAGATGTTTAATTTGTTTCCTAAAACCAAACAAAAATCTTTCAATAAGTCTAGTTGTCTCCCCCAAGAAAGACAGTCTTGGTTTCATGTAATTAAATGAAAGTGATTAATGTACCTTTAAGCATTTCTAAGTCTTAAAAGAAGACGTATCTTTATTAGTGATTATTATCAATTGTTATAATTCCCTGTAAATTATAGGTATCTACAAAAAGTCATGGTTTTCAATCACAGAGTGTTTACATTCTGTGAACCCTTTCCCCTAGCATCAATTGTCTTTCTGCATAAAATATTTGTGTCTTCTTTTGTACATAAACCAGTCTATATATGCTCTACCATTTTAAGCAAGATAGAAAGGTTGTTCCTAGAACTGTCCTTCTTTTCCTTTTACTAGTACCCTCTTCTAATCTAGTCAAGTATCTGTTATTTCCACAGTATTTTTCCCTCCTAATTACTGAAACTCAGATTATTATTAGAACATTAGTGCATTCATTTAACATTTGATGTTAATACTTTATTAAAATAAGTAACCATCACCCCTACCCCACCACTAACTCCACAGATCATAGATGATGTCTGGGATCTTTGGGGTCTCTGATTAGTAGAGCAGGAAGCACAAGAAATCTTGGGATACACACAAGTTTCTGGGAATCAGGAAGGTCAGTGGATCGGTGGACGAGAGGGAAAAATTAAAAAAGGGACTAAGATTGAACCTTGTATGGTATTTAGGGCATCGAATCTCCCAGTCCTATTGCCATAGATCAAGGTTTGATAAGTAATGGAAATCCACAACTTACTCATCGAGGCTAGCCAGGCAGTGTGCTGCTGTAACCACCAGATCATCTTGAATCAAGCTTCCTCCACAGAAGTGCTGCCTACCTGATTTCAGGGAGACCTGCCCAAGAAAAAAGTTATGAACACAACTAATATACATTTCCACACAGATGTCATCTCCTCCAGAAACATTTGAAACCAACTCTTCTAATATGATGTCACATTAAGACACTGATATAAATTGGTTAGGAAGAGATTTCCTATGAAGTATACTCTTTGACAGTGAGGTCAAGTGGGGTCCAGAGAAAAATTACATGTTAACCTGGAGTTGTGGTATTTGAAACAAAGGAAATAATTCACCGTTTTCTCATTAAGAAATCAATGCCTTTGTTATACCCACCTGCCACGGGTGTCCACCAACTGTTGAATTTCCCCAGCTACTAATTCTGGAGAAGAACCCCGATTCCAAGATAGTTTCCGTACTTTTCAAATCAACTGCACGAATTCCGCACTTCAGTCCTGCGTGGGAGAGCATATGTGTGATCACGCACACACACACACGGCACCGTATGTAAGCGTTCACTTTATCAAGATTTCCACGTTCGGATTTTCCTGGCCTGGCTCAGGTGTTCTGGTGTCACTCAGCTGCAGGCTATCCCCTTTCTTTTCTCAAGATACCCCTGACACGATACCACTCGTTGCCTAGAACTTGCCTCGCGACCCACCCCCTGCCCTTTACAGCCTGAGCTAGCTTAATAAAAAAAGACCTGGGCGCTGCATGAGGGCCTCTCCCTCTGGTGATGGATTCGGGGCTTTCTCTGGGACGGTGAGCATCACATAATTTAGGTGGAACGAAAGATACTGGAGAACATGTGCTGCTCCGGAACAGAGCTGTCAGGTTTTAAGTTACTTCTACTTGGTTATCTTTCCTTGGAGGAGAAGCCTTAGCACAAGCATGATTAGCAGATGTGCCGAAAAACTTGAACTGCAGAATCCAGAGGACTGCAGAAGAAAATCCGGCCCAGGCCCTTCTCGGGCACCCCTGGCTGTTCTCCTTTCTGGCCTGGGGAGGAATGAAGCCCCCTTGCCGGCGCTCAGCCGCCCGCAGCCTCGGCGCCCAGGGCCGGGCTCACCTCTGCTCCGCCAGGGCCAGGGGCGGACCGCGGGCAGCAGCAGCAGCAGCAGCATCAGGAGCCGCAGCGAAGCAGCCCCAGGCGGCGTCCGCATGGCGCCCGCGTGCGGGGCCCCGTCGGTCGTCCTCAGACGCCGGCGGCGCAAACCCGGCGAGGAGAGGCGCTCCGGCCGCAGGGCTCGCGCTCCCGGAAGCGCCTGCGCTTTTCACCCCCTCCTGCGGCGCCAAGGGGCCGCACCTGCTGCGCCGCCGGGCGCACAGCTTTCCCTCCTCAGGACCAGCCAAGCCTTGGCCGCTCTCGGGCCGCCCAGGTGTCATAGCGACCCCGCCATCCGCCCCCGGAGATGGGAGCGAGGTGACCTCGAGGGTGAGCCTGGGCCAGACGCGGGAGCAAGGGGATCAGTGGCTAGAACGCTCAGCGCAGGTGAGTTCTGTTCCCAACCGGGGAGTGTGGCCCAAGCCCAGGGTCAAGGAAGCTGGGCACCCATGCAAGACACAGGCAGGCTGACCGCTGAAAGGAGGAGGACTCAGGAAAACTTGAGGATTTAAAGGTACCACCCTGCTTCTAAGAAGCTTGTTGAAGACCTTGACACTCCCAAGTTTTCAAAGGGACTGGATGTGACAGATCAGGTTTCTGCCCCGTTCCTTTTCTGAGTGGCAGTGTTATCATCAACTTCAGTGGAATGGACCAGAACTGCAGGGTCCAGCATTTAAGATTATTAAAATGAATTCACTAGCAGGATTATCATGTCAGCATTTTTTCAATAATTATTTTCTAATAAGTAATTTGTAACAAGTTAGCTTGAGATTGGGAAAGAAATAAAGCCAGAATTTAACTGATTTATAATTTATCAAAAAATGAGGGCAAGGCTAAGCGAACATTTTATATGTATTAACTAAAATATATATATTTATATATATTAACATTTTATATATATTAACTATATTATCAAAAAATGAGGGCAAGGCTAAGCGAACATTTTATATATATTAACTAACCTAGACACCAGTCCCCCAGCCCCAGTTATCTCACTTTTGTATAAAATAGAAATAAAAGCTCCTTGAGGTAGGAGGGTAAACAAATTAGGGAGACAGGCAGGTGGTAGACAGAAGGACAGGAGCACAGAGACAGTCGAGGTGGAGGGAATGCAGGTCCAGGAACAAGCAGCTGACAGTCAGAGGGGGGCAGAAGGTGAATTGGGAACCTTCTGGCAAAAAGCTTAAAGAATGTGATTGGCACCCAAACTTGAAACACACCATCTCAAGCCTTCTTGTCTTATGAAGCTAAAAGGGGTTTCCGTGATTTTTATGTTCCAAGTCTTAACAACACTGAAAAGCTCTAAAGTTGCACTGTCTAATAGAGTGGACATTAGCCATGTATGGTTATTAAAATTAATATTAACTAAAATAAAAAATTTCATTCCGCAGTTGCACTAGCTACATTTCTAGTGCTCAATAGCCACCTGTGCCTAGTGGCTACCATATTGGACAGCACAGATATGGAACACTGCCATCATCAACAGATACTTCTGTTGGACTGAATTGTTCTTGAGAGTAGCACCATTTTAAGCATTTATTTAAAATAGTCACAACTTGGATGGCAGTTTGATTGAGCAGATGACTCCTGGGTTTCAAGCTTGGGTGTCTAGGGGACACCAGGAGGGGACTTGGTAAGGTAAGCAGCTCTTTTCTGAAAATACACTGCTACACCTGAGTGCTGTAAAAGAACTCTCGAGGTAGTGGCTGTCTGACCCATGGCCCTCACCACTCTCATCTCCGAGTTTCGCTTTCACTGTAGTGACCTCAGGATTATTACCATAACCATCTGTGGCCCCAGGGGCACACTACTCTCCAATAAAAGCTCAGACCCTCCAAATGAACCCAAACTCCTCTCTTTCTTCTTAGCAAGAGAGGGTCAGATTAAAGCCACTACAAAGCTGTTACAAAATAAAATAGAAGGAAAGAAAAAATGAACATGTGCTGTGCACGTTGGACCCACGATGTTCAAGTTCATGGCTAACCTCATGAAGCTTACAGACCCTGTCCCCTTGCAGTCTTGTGCACATGGTACACACAGCTTTGCAGGATCTTCAGTGGTTTGTTTCACACCTGGGAGTCTCCATGGGGTTGGGTACTGTCTCATTTCCTGTTACATCACAGCTCCCTTTGTTTCCAGAGTTCAAACTCACAGCCTCAAGTGAGACCTTGTCCTTCTATACAGAATGTTGATCCCTTTCTGGCTTGACAAAATAATGCCTTTCCATTAAGCAGAAAAAGAGCCATTCAATACGAATTGCATACATAACAAAAGCTAGGTCATTAGTTTTAGATTTAAATTTGCTGGTAAGATGATGGTTTAAATATGTTGGGTTTGTGATAATGTTGAAGGGTCCAAATGGAAGGGTTCTCTTATTTAAAAACAAAACAAACCAAAAAACTTCAGAAAAGGAAAGGATGTCAAGCAGAGTGGGCTGGACTATCCCAAATTGGATTGGGAAATCCTTGAATTTGAACATATATCTTCATTAGGGCAGCAAAATAATGATCTGCTATTGGAGGCCTTCCAAGACTCTTGATGGAGACCCCAGCTCTAAGCACAGTTGTAAAATTAGGAGTGTTAGGAGACTAACCCATGAACAATGAGCAAGTCATGGGGCAAATAATATTTTGTTTAAAAAATGTTTTTCCATTCCCGCTAAACCACTGGTCTAAACTCTCTAACGCTCTCCCAAGTCCCACAAGACCTAGAATCAGCACTAAAGTGATTATTAGTGACGTTAGAAACAGCAACTTTATTTGAATATTTGTTGCAGAGACAGATTTCACTAGGTTGCAGAGAAAATGTGAAGGATGTAAGTAGAAAGAATGAGTGAAGACAATTTATTTAAAATAGTCTGGCTGTGAAGGACATAAAGAGATGCAGTAGCAGCCAGAGATGAAAAGGAATAAAGGAAGGATTTTTTTCCAGTGATCTTGATGGTGGCTATCTGTATCTGTGTTTTTAAAATAGAACAAAATTGATAAGAGCCAGAAAAAGGAAGAAGTTAAGGAAGAAGAAGAAAGAGATTAAAGAATGGAATGAATTTCTGCAAGATGTGATTATCCAGGGCCGAGGGCCCTCTTCTTCCATTGTAGCAACAGGAGAGAGGGGAGAATTGGGTGCAGGTTAAATTTATAGACGACAGTGCAGGATATTGAGGGTTTTCTACCTTGTATTTACTCCATAAAGAAAGAGGTGAAGGCATCTCCTCAGTAAGGTGAGGGGAGAAGATCTGGAATGGGTAAGCACAGAAACAGTGGTTGTGAGATATGAAAAAGAGAGCAGACACAAAGCACACAGAACAATGCAATGAATGAATGAATGAATGGGGAAAGGAAGAAGGATATTCATTTTTATTTTTAAAGCAGGCACCTACTGGTGACATGGATTTCAGTGGGTACTAATCACGGAGCACTTGAGAGATTGAAACAAGACATAATTATTTTCATCATATTTTATATAAAATAGACATTTACATAAATTTTATTTTGGAAAGATCTAGGCAAAGTGTACATAATCAGACTTAAATGGGAGAAATACTTTATGGGAGATATATTTGTAACTGGCACAGCAAAAGTAACAAAAATGTACATTTATATACAACTGATCAAGAACATGATGTAAGTATTTTCCTCTGACAAAAGGAGGGATGGGTGAGTCACAGCAAGTCAAATGATTTTCACATTGTAAAAGCAAGCCATGGCTTCTACAGATATTTTAGTTCCTTTGGAGGAAATTTTTTAAAATCTTTTTTCCTTAGAAACATAAAAAAATCGCTAATTTTTATGTGTACAGACTGCAAAATAAGAGTAGTTACCTCTGCCATATTAAAGCACTTGGGCAGTTCAGTCACTTTTAGGGTTGTTTGTGTATGTGTTTTGCTGCAATGATTAAGAATTTCTAAAACGAAGGGCAACACTTATCAGTTATCTCTTCAGAGGCAGAGGGCTTTCCATTTGGATTCAGGGCACTCACAGAGCTTGAAAGGTCCATAGAACTAACCACTCCTTTAACGGGCAATAAACATGACTGAGACACTTGGTAACTTGTCCCAGGTGAGGCGGCTCCTCGGTGGCAGAGCAGGACTAGAATGCAGATCTCCTGATTCTTGGACTGGGTCTCCCCTCCTATGGACCAGCAAGACAACCCCAAAAGGACATTATGCACACTGGAAAAGTCTAAAGTGATACAAATATGCACCATGTGCACCACTGAGAATGGGAAAAAACTCCTGGATTTCTGGACATAGACACCTCTTTTCAGTTTGTGGTAAATGCTGATCTAAACTTACAAACTAATAATGACTGCATATTGTGATGGGTGCTAATCTTACAAGTTATATGCCCTAAAGGTTTTAATGGAAAGCATCCTTGGTGATAAAAATGGAACGTTTTTATATGAGCCTATTGATAGATATTGATTCTGTTGTGACATTTTATTTTACTGACAGTAAACCATAGCTTTGATTGAAGTTATTATTTCTTTAAGTTATATGACTACTAAAAAACAAAAATAAGGAAGTGCTATTTTTGGAAGAACTGTTCAACATATTTTTCACATTGAAAATTTCAAGAATAACCATAAACAGTTATATTTCTCCATAACTTTTGGCATTGTAAGTTTTTATCCTATTCAATTACAGCCTAATTACAAGATTTGACAGGTATTTACTTTTAAAATGCCAAAAGATGCCATTTAGATAGTTAAGTTTTGCTATTATTGGGAGATACCAACATACAATTTAATCAAAGTAAATGTGATTCGGAAACCAGGAAAAAAATTAAAATAAACAAAACACCTATAACTACATTTGCTTTGAGTGTTATTACTAATATCCTATGGATTTATTGATCTAAGGTGCAAATCCATCACAAATCAGAGAAAAAGTTTTTTTAAAAAAAAAAAAACTGATTCTAATGAGTACAATTAAGAAATAATTAACAAAAGCTGACGTGTGTAACCTAAAGAAAGAGTGAGACATAGAGAACACAGCTCTATGTCATGGGCCCTTCTATGAGTCATAAACAATATGAGTTTTATATACAGGGCACCTCGTCTGGTACGTGCAAATGGCAAGGCAATCCCTCTCCATCTGAGAACCAAGAATTCTGTAAATATAAGGTCAAATTATAGTCCAGTTGCCACAAATGGGAAACCACCTCAGCCAGCACACCTGTTTGTCAACCTTGGAATGGCAGCCTCAACCAACCAATTGTGCCGTTAAGTCATTCTTTTGAATTCTTTGGCTCATTTTAGTCTAAATTTAAAAGTGAAAATTCTAAAAGATTATAAACATCTCCTTGTAAAAGTCATAAACTCTTATTAAAGTCATTAGCCTGCAGTGGTTCTCCAGCCACATTAGAATCATAACCTGGGTGGCCAGGGTCCAGGGATTCCTAAAGGTGGGCACGCAGGTGATCCTCAAATCCACGAGGGCCGAGAGCACCTGTGTGTGAGGGGAGAGATCTCAGCTATCAGCTGAACGCCGCTCTTCAATCCGGGAGGCCTGGAATGTTTAATAGAGGCGATACAAAACCTTGTATGGAAAGGTTTGGATTTTCTCACTTAGTCCTGTTGAAACGCAGTTGCACAACCTTGCACCAAACCGAGGTACCACGTGTTAGGCACGTCAGACTCGTACACTGGGGGCTGTGAAGTACTGTGGGAAGTTGGAATCAAAGCGCTGATAATCCTCTTTGTTTTTTGATGGGCTGCAAAATAAACAGGCCTAAAAGATATATCTCAGGATTCCCTAAAATAAAATTTCTTTTCCTCCAAGGTATTTAAATCTTTGGTTTAGTCCACTTACGTTACATCAATGAACCATGTTTTACGAATGCCGTTAACAGGTTGAAAACATCTGAATCAGTTTTAAAATCCTGAATAATTCTTAAGGTTAACATAAACTTGTAAAGCCATTCTCATGGCTCCTATGTCGAAGGACATGTGAAAGGACTGACACTTATTGGAGAATTTGAAGGCAAGGAGAACTGGTTCTGGTCAGACAGAAGGACAGGTTAGACAGACTGGCAGTGGGAGGGGAATACATGTACACAAGGAACCCTAAGTGTAGCTGAGACAAAACAGCCAATGCTGCACAGGGTAACAGTCACAAACGAAACTCTGCTCGTTAGATCAAGTATTCAGCTAGACTGAAGCAACTCCTGTCCTGTCCTCAGCCACCTTCCCTCCTACCCACGACCCAGTGCAAAATGGAATTATTCAAAAATTACTGAGAACTTCAAGCAGAGAATTCAACCAAACACAAGGTGCTTCTGAGTGCAGGACTCTGAGGGTCTACAGAGACTGCACGTCCACGAAGCTGGCTTTGCAATTCCATCTCAGAAAGGGGCTATCAACTCACAGCCAAGCATGCTTTTGTTAAGGGAACCTAGATGCATTTCCATGAGTAGCCAGGGCTCTCCATTTTTATTTTGATAAGGATGAATTCCACATATTATTTCATGTTACAAGAACAAATAAAAATAGTTATAAAGTACACTTAATATCTCTGAAAAATAATATGTGATTTATTTTCTTATAGGCACCACTCAACTATGAAAAGTATTTCATTGGCCACATCTAAGTGAAAGTATTAACTCAGGACAGAAATATCTGGTCCAACAAACAGGCTTATTTTTAGTGTTCAAAGAGATGCCAGTGTGTGCAGAAAGAACGAGACAGAGTGACAGAGTGAGAAAGACGGAGAGAGGGAGGGGGAGAGAGAGAGAAGGGGCGAGGGAGAGAGGGCAGGAGAGAGAGGGGGAGAGAGAAGGAGAGAGACAGAGAACAGAGAAAGAGAAAAGCACCCAAAAGAAGGCAGGAAAAGTCTCCTGAAGGCCAGTGACCATTTTCTCTCAGAAACTTAGGCTGTAATAGCCATTTCAATTATTCCAACAAATGTACTAGCCTATCTTTAGCAGCCCGTCAAGTAAGGCGTAATTGCTTTTCAAAATTTGGGGCTCTATCTTTTCCATTAACTTTCTAAGTATGAGTTTTTGTTACACTAAAACTAAAAAGTTGTCATTAAAGTCCTAGATATTGTTTTTAGCTAGGGCTTCATGTTTCTCATTTTGGGGATAGAGTAGTTATTTTACAATATATACTGTAGTACATTTCTTGACCTTAGGACTACAGAAGTATAATTTGGGAGGGAATAAAAATATTTTAAATGAAATTTTGGATACATTTATGATATATAACATTAAAAGACTATTAGAAACAGAAGATCAGAGTGGTAATATATACATTATTGGATTATTGATATACACAAACAGAATACACACAAACAGAATTTGCTAAGTCAAATTCTGTAATCCTTTGTATTTAAAATATTCCTGGCATCATCCCTTTCCAAACAAGTTTTTCCTCCTTTTATCTAGATTTACCTTGACAAAAAAATAATAATAACAACATAGAGAGGCAGTGGTCTCTGATACTGGGGTTGAAAAGAAGCAGAAGGCTTCTTGCTCTGGCCTGAGCATGTGACATACGTGTGCCTTCAGGCTCCTACATGTGTATGACACCTGGCTTAGCACCAGGAACAGCACTGACCAGAGTGGGTTTGTTTTTTTTTTAAGTTTATGATGAAAACCAAATGAGAATCAGTATTCCAATTTCTTCAATTTCAAAATATATTACCTCCCAAACACTGAAGGCTGATTCCTAATTTCTTTAGCTTTAGCAAGTGAATAGTCAAGACAAATTTTTTAAGGGGCTGTTAAAACTTAACTACCTTGTAATTTAGATTTATAATTTTTGTATGATCAGTTGTGAAAACTGCTATTAAAACCACTATGTACAGGGAAAAAAAGTGTGTATATATTAAATATTTTATAAGTTATGAAATAAATAACACTAAAAGACAAATGTCAAATTGTAAATTCAACTTTGCCATCCCTATCTTTTAACTATAAATATATATTTTAAAATTATGAATTTAGACTTTTTTTCCTAGATTTTTTGAGCATTCTCCATGAAATCTCCAAAATTACAAATACAGAACCAGGAACTGCAGGTTCATTCATGTTCTAAGCACAGAATTCTGATTAAGTCTAGGAAGACAAATCAATAGAGCTGTCCATCTATTTAGAGTCTATGAAGATTTCTGTAATATACCATAAAGATTCCTCAGTGGTTAAATATATTTTCAAAAAATAATCTCAGAACGTCTGAATGTTAAGATAATAAAGTAGAACATTTCTCTCAATTAATATCTTTAATATTTCTCATGTAGAATATACTATTTTTTTCTCCACCAAAATAACAATATATCTGGAGGCAGAAACATTTATGAGTTTTAAAAGCACTTATGAAATCTTAGAGCAGAACCACTACTCTAGTAATACCTGTAATAAAATTAATTTAAAACATTTCCATGAAGAGTCAGGGGTAGCAAGACCCTTGATTTTTCCCTAGGAATAAGAATACTCATACACAACTCCAGAAGCTTCCTTTTCGACATATTAGGCAATGGGAAAACAGCTTGTATCAGAGCGGAATTTAATTTACTTCTCAATAGGGCTCTAGCACTATCCTCAGAAGGATATTAGACAAACCTTACTTAGCTTTATCTTACAATAGCCCCTTTCCCCATATATTCCAGAAGGTTTTACAAAAACTGTTAGATACTCATTTCTAGTTCTGGAGAATTAAATGAGTTACCTCTTGGTAGAATTTCCCAAATGGTTTATCCCAGAGGATTTATCCTCTCTGAAATATCTCCTCTCATAAAGAAGAGATGCCATGCATTCATAGCATTTCAAGCCTCTATTTCTGAGACACAAATATCTACACTAAGAAATGGAATTAGATTTCCAGGTTGGAAAAGCAGACAAATATATGAAAGGAAATCTGGAATTAAAGCAAACAAAAATCTGTAAAATGTGTAGTTGCTGTTTTCCTTCCTTCAGGCCTTCTAGCCCTTCCTTGCTCTTTTTGTCTTCTTTCATGGAAATGCAAGTCCCCAGCACAGGGTTACCATCAGGTGTCCCAAAATGTGCCACCCTGAACTCGAGTAAGAGGAAAACTTCATCGGTTGTGCCCCAACTGATGTGAAAGCAAGGCTTCCGTCTGTCAGTTCTTCCTCTTCCAAAGGCACCAGTACTGTCCCTTGGAGACTTGGTCAAATGCTGCTACGTTTGATCCTTTTCTCGAACTTCTTGTAATCTTTTTTCTAGACGATCCAATTTGGCAAGATTTTCCTGCAGCAGTTTGCTGTCTGGAACGAGCTGTAAGGCTCTCTCATAATAAACTCTTGCAGACACGTAGTTTCCCTGTTGAGAAAAAGAAAGAGAATAATTATATTCTGATCCATCAGAACACTAGCTCGAAGAATGGGGAAACTAAGAAACAGACCTTCTCGCCCATTTTAACATTAACACCCTCATAACCTCAGGAGACCCTGTCTGCACGTGTAATTTTATCCTTATCTGTTGGTGCCTTTGAGAATCCATTTGTTTTAACTACCAGACCAGATGGAGAATGTGAAGGATAAGGTTACATGGCAGCAAAACAGATTTCCAATTCTACTAATACAGGGTATGAAGCTATAATTTCATAGCATTCTCATAGGGTTAGCACTATTCCTTTGTAATCAAGTGGAGCCAAGGCACTGGAAATTCATATTGAGAGGGAGGGGGACAGAAAGAGGGTTGGGTTGGGGGAGAGGGGTGTGTGTGTGTGTGTGTGTGTGTGTGTGTGAAAGAGAGAGAGAGAGAGATGTTTTTGAAATTGCAAGAGTAATGATTAAAAAGTAAATAGTTCAGGAGTCCACTACAGCTATTTAGTGGTAGGAAGTATTTTAATCTTCACCTTAAAACATAAAAGCAACTTTTGCCTAATACAGGCTTTAATGCAAATCTAAGTTTTTATAAAATAAAAAGAACTGATAATAAATAATATGGAGTCAAATTTATCCCATACTCAAGGTGTGTGACAATATATGTCTGCTGGATACTCTAAAGGCCGGAGGGAAGGTATGTCACTCTGGACCTGCTAAAGACCCCTCTGTTGGCCCCCATCTGGTTTGTTCAATGCTTCCCTAACTGGCAACCATGCGTGCCTGGTCCCAGAAGGTCCCTGACAGACTAGTCAGAATTACTAACTTTTTTCCAGCCTCTTTTCTGCCACTGAATGTATTCCTTCCGTATGGTCGACCCCCTTTCAGGTCTGTGTGCTGCTAAGTGTCAGAACCAAGATCGGTAGAGATCTCTCCATTCCAAAAAAACCAGCATCTGCTCTGCTGTATTCTCAGTTACAGCTCCATGTGGATGAAAACTAGTTACTCTCTAAATTTCCACCACAATTTAAAGTAGTACCTCTTGGAGTGAAAGTACTATGTAGCAATAGCAACCTATATTTGTTGAATGCTGAACTACTTCCCAAGTGAATGAACAAGTGTCAAGACCTCAGACCCTACCTGACATATAATGAGCACTCAATCTGATGCTGTCATTATTGTTATTATCAAATGACTATTTATGTGTAAATGAGTAAACACTGTCTATTTCTTATGGTATTCACTTGTCATACTGGTGAAAAGGAGAGTAAAAATGACCTCACAGATAACTGTACATTGGGAATCCAGGCGCTGGCATGTGCACAAATGAAAATATTTCTGATTATTAACACTGATTCTGATAAGAGGCTGAACAGAATTCTGAACAAATGAGAACCTGGATTTAGCTACATTACTATTGTTTTCAATTCAAGTATTTATCTTCAGAGTGTCTCCTGATGTTAAGCTTAGCACATAGGTGCAGATAACTGAACATCTGTGGCTCTTAGATTGCTCTCAAAACTGTATTCCTACTGCGGCTGATTTTGAAATCGTTTTCCCAAGAGGTTTCTCTGAATTTAGGCCTTAGCCTGGTGCCAGGCATCTCCTTTGATCATCAGCTTTCTCTGTCCTTTCACAAAAAATTCTAGTCATAGAGTTATTTTCTCCCTCAAGTTGCTCTTTTCTTGATGCAACTGGAAGCCTTAATTTTTTAAAAATAAATTTATTTATTTTATTTGTTTATTTTTGGCTGTGTTGGGTCTTCCTTGCTGCGCGCGGGCTTTCTCTAGTTGCGGCGAGCGGGGGCTACTCTTCATTGCAGTGCACGGGCTTCCCATTGCGGTGGCTTCTCTCGTTGTGGAGTACAGGCTCTAGGCGCGTGGGCTTCAGTAGTTGTGGCTCACAGGCTCTAGAGCGCAGGCTCAGTAGTTGTGGTGCACGGCTTAGTTGCTCCACGGCATGTGGGATCTTCCCGGACCAGGGCTCGAACCCGTGTCCCCTGCATTGGCAGGCGGATTCTCAACCACTGGGCCACCAGGGAAGCCCTGGAAGCCTTAATTTTTAAAACAAGTTATAGCCCTTAATTCAATGTCCTCAATTTACAGATGCTAGATAGGGAATTTGAATTATCCAATTTCTAGAAATGTGCTAGTTACTATGATAGCCACTAGTCATATGCGGCTATTTAAGTGTAAATTAATTATGATTAATTAAGAATTCAGTTGCTCAGTGGCACATTTCAAGTGCTCATTAGCCATGCGGGGCTAGTGGCTACTACCTTGGACAGTACAGACATAGAACATTCCCATCATCTCAGAAAGTTCTATTGGCCAGTTCCATTCTAGAAAATGCATTAATGTCATAAGGCAGGATTGAAAATAGTACTTTGTGATATGGCCCAGGTGATGCAACTCTTTGATTATAAAGAATGTATTGTAGCTTTTTGGTCCATCCATTTCATTTTACATAAAACTTCATGAAAAATATCATCTTTTATTTCCAAGTAGTATGAGCAAGAGTCAAGCCTCTTCTTCTCTCTCTTTGTGTCATCTCCTTGCAAAGCCTTATTCCAACTCTCAGCCTTGCACAGCCCTCAGTCCTTCCTAAGCTTCACCCAGGCTCAGGCTCAGTGGGGCCCAGGAATGGGATAACACTGCTTGATGCATGCACTTCCTAGCAATGCAAAGGTCACAGAAAGTTAATGGTTGTTCTTGAAGGCGTCATAATGATAATCCTGCATCCTAACAGTGACATCAAAATGACTACATCCAAGCCATGTGCCTGGTCTATATATTTGTATTGGATTGCATCATATGAATTTACATTTAAAATTAAACATTTTAAAATTACAAACATGGCAATTTTATATTGTTCAACCTAATACATGATGGCCGCAAAGATGAAAAAAGATAAACTAATTTTTAATCAGTGTGTTCGTTATATTTTGAAATAATACACTCAATAGATCCTTCTTCAATCTCCAGATACCTTTGCAGAGGAAGCACTTCTAAATTTAAAGCAATGGGTTCATTTGTTAATCTGAAAGAGTTCAATAAATGTACTATTTTCTCTTTATTTCCAGACTTAATGAACACTCTTGAGTACATTTATTGTACTTTATCTAATTAACAATTGAACCCATTTCTTTAAATGCAGGTGCACTCCATCTAAAAACATATTAAGTGTATTAAATGAAAGTGCAACTACTTAATATATTATTTAAATATTTAAAATTATTATGTTACTGTTTTTAAAAGTAAGTTCATTCTATGTTTCCCAACTAGATACTGCTGGACACCCTAGAATGTCATTAAGATCAGAGCTTGGTTTATTGGGCTCTGATAAATGTCATGACTGGATTCACCATCTATGTTCCTCTATTAGACCAAGGCTAATAGTTGCAGAGTAACTATCCCATTATCCCCTCCCATCTGTAGAGTCATGGATCACCTTTTTGTTTTACTGTGTTTCTGAGAGTGACCAGTTCCCACTTAATCGTAAACCCTATTTAGCCTTTGTTTAAATTCTAATCACTACCTCGCTATTTTGTCAGGGTAAAGACTGATAGAAGCCTGAAAATAAGTTAGCTAAACAAAAGTGATCCTTTCAAAACATGTCAGACCATGGCATTTCTCTGCTCAAATTCCTTCAAGGACCCCAACTTGTTTGGCATGAAAGCTGAAGACTTTACAATTCCTTTCAAGGCCCTGCATCATCTGGTCCTTTGACCTCTCTGACCCAGCTTCTATCATTTCCTCTCACTTGCCTTCTCCCTAGTCTTCAAATACACTGGCACACTCACACCTCAGGACCTTTGCACATGCACTTTCCCTATTTTGCCAAGTGGCTTGCTCCCTTCAGATCTCTACTCAGATATCACTTTTTAACTGAGGCCTTCCCTAACCACCTCAATTTAAAATTTCAGTTCTTACCCCCAGCACTCCCTATCTTCTTTCATTCTTTTATTCTCCATAGCACTTATCACCATCTGATATATTCTATGTATGTATGTATGTATGTATGTATGTATGTATGTGTTTACTTATTGCCTATTTCCCCCTAACTAGAATGTTAGCTCCATGACGATAGAAATTTTTGTCTTATGTGTTAATTGCTGTATTCCTGGTACCTAGAAGAGTACCTGGCACATAGGATATTCTCTATAAATGCTTGTCAAATGAATTGGATGAATGAATGAATGCCAGTGAATCTTTGATTTCATTATAGACAATAGTCCTCCCAAGGGTAATTTTCAATTATTCACTCAAAGGTAGCTTTTTCTTTTGAGAACAAACAAACAAACAGCCTTGTTTTTCAGTAGGTTAGGGAATAAAAGATACATTAAGTATAGGAAATAGCAATACTTTATCTTGACAATGAGTTAAGCCACAGGAAAATAAGCTACATTAGCATAGCACCAACAGAATTTTACTTCATATAGCAGATTTTATCTGCTCTGTGATGATACTTAAGTACATATGATTTTCTTTATGATAAACAAAATTATGAAATCTAATTTATATATATATTTTTTAAATGGCTTCATGATATTCAATATCGAGATAATACAAAGTGAACATAAAACTGTCTAATTACATTTTTGAACACCTATGTTTTCAGTATTCAAATAATTCAAAGAGGAAATTAACAATAGTTTCTCAATCTTTTAAAACAGAAGAAAGAGAAAATACAAAGGGAAAACCTGGTTCACATGGAAGTGAATTATTTTCTTACCTTGATGTGCTGGATTCCACCCATGTTCATCCAGGCCTGTGCTTGATCTGGATTTAATTCCACGGCCACTTTATAGCTCTAAATACATAAGAAATATCTTCAGGCTGGGAAACGAGAACCCATCTTTAACACTACAGATTGTGGAAACCATTTTCTTCATATGTGGAAATTTAAATTGTTAATAAAATGAACAGTCACTTCTAGTTCACAGGTGTCCCCTTTATTTCTATTATTTTTCAAAGTCGATGATTCTAAAGTGGAGGAAACTGAAATGTGTAATTTCCTTGCAGAGCTAACCTCTGGACTTAAAAAGGCTGAAGGTGCCTGCCAGGAGTCCAGGTGATTTCTATAACAGTGCATAATTTCCCACTGGCCTCGATCTGCAAGAAAATGGTGCCCTTCGGCTTTTTTCACTATAAATGGAGTTTGTAAGAAAAATTTTTTTATAATCACAGAATCTTAGAGTAGTTTCCGAAACAGCTTATATCTCTCACAAAATCTGATCTGATTATTCAGCCCATGCTTAAATTCTTGCAGAGAATGGTGTTCAGTATCTCTTTAAGGACATATATTTTACCAGGGAATAGTTTTAATCGTTAGAAAGGCTTTCTTTTTCTTCTGCCTTATGAAAGATCTTCAAATGTTTGAAGAGAGTTACTTATTTCTCAAATACTCTTTTTTGGTCTGAATAACATGTATCCCATTAAATGTCATAGCCGTGAGGTATATTTTTAATATTTTGCCTGTTGTTTTGCATCAAAGGGCATGCTCACCACTGAGTCTTGATTTTAAGAGTGGTCACCTTAAATAAAACTAAAGGCTCAGCTGAAGCAAGAAGAACTACAATCTTGCAGCCTGTGGAACAAAAACCACATTCACAGAAAGATAGACAAAATGAAAAGGCAGAGGGCTATGTACCAGATGAAGGAACAAGATAAAACCCCAGAAAAACAACTAAATGAAGTGGAGATAGGCAACCTTCCAGAGAAAGAATTCAGAATAATGATAGTGAAGATGATCCAGGACCTCGGCAAAAGAATGGAGGCAAAGATCGAGAAGATGCAAGAAATGTTTAACAAAGACCTACAAGAACTAAAGAACAAACAAACAGAGATGAACAATACAATAACTGAAATAAAAAATACACTTGAAGGAATCAATAGCGGAATAACTGAGGCAGAAGAACGGATAAGTGACCTGGAAGACAGAATGGTGGAATTCACTACTGCGGAACAGAATAAAGAAAAAAGAATGAAAAGAAATGAAGACAGCCTAAGAGACTTCTGGGACAACATTAAACACAACAACATTCACATTATAGGGGTCCCAGAAGGAGGAGAGAGAGAGAAAGGACCCGAGAAAATATTTGAAGAGATTATAGTCGAAAACTTCCCTAACATGGGAAAGGAAATAGCCACCCAAGTCCAGGAAGTGCAGAGAGTCCCATACAGGATAAACCCAAGGAGAAAAACGCCGAGACACATAGTAATCAAATAGACCAAATTAAAGAGAAAGAAAAATTATTGAAAGCAGCAAGGGAAAAACGACAAATAACATACAAGGGAACTCCCATAAGGTTAACAGCTGATTTCTCAGCAGAAACTCTACAAGACAGAAGGGAGTGGCATGACATATTTAAAGTGATGAAACGGAAAAACCTACAACCAAGATTACTCTAGCCAGCAAGGATCTCATTCAGATTCGATGGAGAAATCAAAAGCTTTACAGACAAGCAAAAGCTAAGAGAATTCAGCACCACCAAACCAGCTCTACAACAAATGCTAAAGGAACTTCTCTAAGTGGGAAACACAAGAGAAGGAAAGGACCTACAAAAACAAACCCAAAACAATTAAGAAAATGGTCATAGGAACATACATATCAATAATTACCTTAAACGTGAATGGATTAAATGCTGCAACCAAAAGACACAGGTTCGCTGAATGGATACAAAAACAAGACCCATATATATGCTGTTTACAGGAGACCCACTTCAGACCTAGGGACACATACAGACTGAAAGTGAGGGGATGGAAAAAGATATTCCATGCAAATGGAAATCAAAAGAAAGCTGGAGTAGCAATACTCATATCAGATAAAAAAGACTTTAAAAAAAGAATGTTACAAGAGACAAGGAAGGACACTCCATAATGATTGAGGGATCAATCCAAGAAGATATAACAATTATAAATCCAACATAGGAGCACCTCAGTACATAAGGCAACTGCTAACAGCTATAAAAGAGGAAATCGACAGTAAAACAATAATATTGGGGAACTTTAACACCTCACTTACACCAATGGACAGATCATCCAAATAGAAAATTAATAAGGAAACACAAGCTTTAAATGACACTATAGACCAGATAGATTTAATTGATATTTATAGGACAGTCCATCCAAAAACAGCAGATTACACTTTCTTCTCAAGTGTGCACAGAACATTCTCCAGGATAGATCACATCTGGGTCACAAATCAAGCCTCAGTAAATTTAAGAAAACTGAAATCGTATCAAGCATCATTTCTGACCACAACGCTATGAGATTAGAAATGAATTACAGGGAGAAAAATGTAAAAAACACAAACACAGGGAGGCTAAACAATACATTACTAAATAACCAAAAGATAACTGAAGAAATCAAAGAGGAAATCAAAAATTACCTAGAGACAAATGACAATGAAAATACGACCATCCAAAACCTATGGGATTCAGCAAAAGCAGTTCTAAGAGGGAAGTTTATAGCTATACAAGCCTACCTCAAGAAACAAGAAAAATCTCAAATAAACAATCTAACCTTACACCTAAAGGAACTGGAGAAAGAAGAAGAAACAAAACACAAAGTTAGCAGAAGGAAAGAAATCATAAAGATCAGAGCAGAAATAAATGAAATAGAAACAAAGAAAACAATAGCAAAGATCAAAACTAAAAGCTGGTTCTTTGAGAAGATAAACAAAATTGATAAACCATTAGCCAGACTCATCAAGAAAAAGAGGGAGAGGACTCAAATCAATAAAATCAGAAATGAAAAAGGAGAAGTTACAACAGACACCGCAGAAATACTAAGCATCCTAAGAGACTACTACAAGCAACTTTATGCCAATAAAATGGACAACCTGGAAGAAATGGACAAATTCTTAGAAAGGTATAACCTTCCAAGACTGAACCAGGAAGAAATAGAAATATGAACAGACCAATCACAAGTAATGAAATTGAAACTGTGATTAAAAATCTTCCAACACTTAAAAAAAAAAAAAAAAAACTTCCAACAAACAAAAGTCCAGTACCAGAGGGCTTCACAGGTGAATTCTATCAAACATTTAGAGAAGAGCTAACACTCATCCTTCTCAAACTCTTCCAAAAAATTGCAGAGGAAGGAAAACACCCAAACTCATTCTATGAGGCCATCATCACCCTGATACCAAAACCAGACAAAGATATTACAAAAAAAGAAAATTACAGACCAATATCACTGATGAATATAGATGCAAAAATCCTCAACAAAATACTAGCAAACAGAATCCAACAGCACATTAAAAGGATCATATACCATGATCAAGTGGGATTTATCCCAGGGATGCAAGGATTCTTCAATATATGCAAACCAATCAATGTGATACACCATATTAACAAATTGAAGAATAAAAACCATATGACCATCTCAATAGATGCAGAAATAGCTTTTGACAAAATTCAACACCCAT
Organism: Balaenoptera physalus; assembly: GCF_965194825.1. Taxonomy (NCBI): domain Eukaryota; kingdom Metazoa; phylum Chordata; class Mammalia; order Artiodactyla; family Balaenopteridae; genus Balaenoptera; species Balaenoptera physalus. Next base: position 83,467,406 of record NC_138892.1, on the reverse strand, counting down.
TTATGAAAAAAACTCTCCAGAAAGTGGGCATAGAGGGAACCTACCTCAACATAATAAAGGCCATATATGACAAACCCACAGCAAACATCATTCTCAATGGTGAAAAACTGAAAGCATTTCCTCTAAGATCAGAAACAAGACAAGGATGTCCACTCTCACCACTATTATTCAACATAGTTTTGGAAGTGTTAGCCACAGCAATCAGAGAAGAAAAAGAAATAAAAGGAATCCAAATCGGAAAAGAAGAAGTAAAGCTGTCACTGTTTGCAGATGACATGATCCTATACATAGAGAATCCTAAAGATGCCATCAGAAAACTAGTAGAACTTATCAAAGAATTTGGTAAAGTTGCAGGATACAAAATTAATGCACAGAAATGTCTTGCATTCCTACACACTAATGATGAAAAATCTGAAAGAGAAATTAAGGAAACACTCCCATTTACCATTGCAACAAAAAGAATAAAATACCTAGGAATAAACCTACCTAGGGAGACAAAAGACCTGTATGTAGAAAACTATAAGACACTGATGAAACAAATTAAAGATGATACCAACAGATGGAGAGATATACCATGTCCTTGGATTGGAAGAATCAATATTGTGAAAATGACTATACTACCCAAAGCAATCTACAGATTCAATGCAATCCCTATCAAATTACCAATGGCATTCTTTATGGAACTAGACAAAAAATCTTAAAATATGTATGGAGACACAAAAGACCCCAAATAGCCAAAGCAGTCTTGAGGGAAAAATACAGCTGGAGGAATCAGACTCCCTGACTTCAGACTATACTACAAAGCTACAGTAGTCAAGACAATATGGTATTGGCACAAAAACAGAAACATAGATCAATGGAACAAGATAGAAAGCCCAGAGATAAACCCATGCACCTATGGTCAACTAATCTATGACAGAGGAGGCAAGGATATAAAATGGAGAAAAGACAGCCTCTTCAATAAGTGGTGCTGGGAAAACTGGACAGCTACATGTAAAAGAATGAAATTAGAACACTCCCTAACACCATACACAAAAATAAACTCAAAATGGATTAGAGACCTAAAAGACCAGACACTATAAAACTCTTAGAGAAAAACATAGGAAGAACACTGTCTGACATAAATCACAGCAAGATCTTTTTTGATACACCTCCTAGAGTAATGGAAATAAAAACAAAAATAAACAAATGGGACCTAATAAAACTTCAAAGCTTTTGCATAGCAAAGAAACCATAAACAAGACGAAAAGACAAGCCTCAGAATGGGAGAAAATATTTGCAAGCAAATCAATGGACAAAGGATTAATCTCCAAAATATATAAACAGCTCATGCAGCTCAATATGAAAAAAACAAACAACCCAATCCAAAAATGGGCAGAAGACCTAAACAGACATTTCTCCAAAGAAGACACACAGATGGCCAAGAAGCACATAAAAGCTGCTCTACATCACTAATTATTAGAGAAATGCAAATCAAAACTACAATGAGGTATCACCTCATGCCAGTTAGAATGAGTATCATCAGAAAATCTACAAACAACAAATGCTGGAGAGGGTGTGGAGAAAATGGTACACTCTTGCACCGTTGGTGGGAATGTAAATTGATATAGTCACTATGGAGACAGTATGGAGGTTCCTTAAAAAACTAAAAATAGAATTACCACATGATCCAGCAATCCCACTACTGGGCATATACCCAGAGAAAACCATAATTCAAAAAGACACATGCACCCCAATGTTCATTGCAATAGCCAGGTCATGGAAGCAACCTAAATGCCCATTGACTTTTGAATGGATAAAGAAAATGTGGTACATATATACAATGGAATATTACTCAGCCATAAAAAAGGAAAGAAATTGGGTCATTTGTTGAGATGTGAATGGATCTAGAGACTGTCATACAGAGTGAAGTAAGGCAGAAAGAGAAAAACAAATATCGTATATTAACACATATATGTGGAACCTAGAAAAATGGTACAGATGAACCGGTTTGCAGGGCAGAAATTGAGACACAGATGTAGAGAGCAAACGTATGGACACCAAGGGGGGAAAGCGGCGGGGGGGTGGGTGGTGGTGGTGCGATGAATTGGGCGATTGGGATTGACATGTATACACTGATGTGTATAAAATGGATGACTAATAAGAACCTTCTGTATAAAAAAAAAAAAAGACACTTTCAAATGACTGGTAGAGGCAGTGTTTTTTAGGAGTTCAGAGGAAACAAGGTCACTGGGAGAAAGGATGGTCTGGAGGGCTTCCTGAAGGAGGACACAGGTCTGTGTTGGTAGATGAGTGGGAATCTGCAGGGGGTTGGGGTGGTGTGGGCACAATGTTACAGGATGTGTGGAACGCCAAAGCTCTTCAGGCACTAGTCCAGCTGAAACAGAGGGTTACTGAAGGCAAACAGAGAGAAAAAGAGCGAACGAGGGGAGGAGAGAGAGAGAGGGAAGCTGGTTTGAGGGCAAAATGCAGAATGCTTTAAACATCAGGTTCAAGGTGATAATTCAGAAAATAATGCAGAGGTATTGTGGAACTCCTAATAGTCAAAAACCAGAGGCTCAATTATAAAAAATTAAACTTATTATGTCAATTAATCAGAAAATTCACTCCACAAAACATGGCAATGATCTTAGCTTTTAATGTATATGCTTCATTAAAGATTGAGGGAGTATTAATTTTAATCCATGAATTTAATAACAATTTTATTAAGTCTTTATACCTCAAAAGCTTTGTCAAGAAGGTTCTGCTCTCTTAGTTGATTTCCTTTTGTGAAAAAAAGTTCAGATACAACTTTTGGGTCCTTTGGTTTCAGCTTCAGAGCCTTGTCTATAGCATCAAGTGCCTGTACAGTTTGGAAATTAAGACACAATAAATGTAGGTTAGATAAAGAAAAACTAACTTAAACGCTAACATCTATACTTTTTGTTTCTTATGTATTAGCTAGTGTGGTGAGTGACAGTCAGAACACATTTTTCATTTTCTCTGATGTTCTCATCAAGGAATAAAGTAGCCCTGACAAAATAATTTCTCTATACTCCAGGTTTCCTATTTACATTAGTGACAATGAAATGTCCCTGATCACTTTTCAGGAAGGCTGTGCGATCCCATTGAAAGAAAACAAGATCAGAGGTCAGTTGTGTTGCCCTGACCATGTGTCCATCTGGACCACTCCAACAGCCTCCTTTTAGGGCCCTGGTGCCCACTCTGCCCCCAGCACCCACTGGCCCACCCCCTGCAGCCAGAGAGCCCTTCAAAGCACAAATCTGATATGTTGCTCTTTTCCTTAAGACCCCAAAGCTTCTTCCAGGATAAGGAACAAAACCCTTGCCCTGGTCCCAAACCTTGGGGTTGAGTCCCCAGCAACCTCGGTGGCTGCATCTCACAGGCGCCCTGCTCCCTCACGCCCATTCCTCAGACAGGCCATTTACTGTTGACAGGGCCTTTGCATGTGCTTTTTCTTGCCTGGAACGCTATGCACTGCCCCTTTTTGCTTAATAACTCCTATTCATCACTCAGCCCTCAACTTCACATCACTCTGCAGGGAACCTAACCACCCAGACCACCCGGGTCCCTTGATTATATGCTCATTAGGGACCATGCTGCTCTCCACGGCATCTCTGGGCACAGCTATAATTCCACACTGGTTTTGTGATTACTTGCTCAATCTCTGTCTCCTCTTCGACTGTAAACTCCACAAGGACAAGGGCAATGTTTTTGTTTTTTTTTTCTCACACCACTTTATTCCCACTGCCCACCCCAGTGTCTGGCATATAGCAGGCATTCAATGAATATTTTTTTGAATCAGTTCATGTATTTACTGGTCATGTGACTTTTAAAATGGACATAAACAGTACAGTTGCAACACAGGGCCTTAAAGGAGGCCTGACCTGCCTTAAAGGGTTGTTATAAAGAGTCTAGAAAATATCTTTGAGGGAACATGGAAAATGATAAAGCATACAAATGTTAGTCTTTATCATTATCGAGTTAGCTGAAAACAAACTGAGATAATACCACATAAAATCTTCAGACCAAGGATGAACCAAGAAAATAGCGTCTCGAGGGGACATCTTAGGAATCAAGTAGGTAACTGAAAAGTGCCCAGAAGATACGCTATGCCAACTGATGATGTTCAAGACTGCTCAGCCCTGTGAGCGTGCCAACTGGAGGGTCGTTCAGGTGCACCCCATTTTCTACCTGTGAACCCAAACAACTCCAAACAGTGTCCTCTCTACCTTGTCGTGCTGCTCCTGCTTGCTGTGGATGGCAGACAACAGGCGATAGCATTCAAGGCACCCAGTCTCCTCTGACACAATGTGATTGGTCACCTTTTCAGCTTCTTTTGTCTGACCCATCACGGCCAAAACCTGAGCCTGCAAAACCACAGTGACTTTGGCTTAGAAGGTACTTGGCTATCACCTTATCAAATAAAGCACTCTTTATCAAATAAAGCATTCGGGAAACACTTCCCACAAAAATGCTCAGCATCTCTTTGTGACTCACAGAGAAGGCTGACTTACCACAGTTTATAGGCTTAGTCTTCTGTTGTTTGTTTCTTTATTTAGGCATGCGCATGCATTTGTGTATGAATGGCAGGAACATCAAAGCTATTCAGTGACTTGTGCCTTTTTAAAAAAGTTGACTATGTCAAAGAGAAATTTTTTCCTATGGTTTCAACAGAACACTGTGTTTATAACAAGATAACAAGTTTGTTTTACTGAAAATCTAAGGAAAAGGAAGAGTAATGATCCAAAAATTGAAATAAAAAATATTGTTGATATTAATTTTCCTGAATTTGATAGTTGTACTGTGGTTAGGTTAGAGAATGTCCTTGTTCTTAGGAACTATTTAGAAATAAAGGGTATGAGATCTCTAATTCTCAGATGGCTCAAGACAAAATATCATGTATTAATAATATGTACATGCACATATACACACCTAAGTATGCACATACATATGTGTACATATACACATACATACATACATGAGAGGATGATAAACAAATGCATCAAAGTGCTAAAAATTCATCAATCTGGGTGAAAGAGTATATGGGAGTTATTTAAAATTCTTGCAAATTTTGGTAAGTTTGAAATTATTTCAAAACAAAAACTTAACAGTGTTTTTAGGGTCCATGTGTTTGGTGAATGGCTCTAACATTGGTTATATGAATATTCATTAAATGGATATAGTATAGTGTTCTCGTTCCCATTTTGAGGCATACTGACTACAGCTCCCTGTATTGCATGCCATGAGTCTACTCCATTTTCTTTCTTTTGTCCATCTACTCACCAGTGCCAGGCGGAGTTCCCTTTGGGAAGGCTGAAGGGACACAGCTTCTCGGTAAATCTGCAAAGCCTCTTCATATCTGCCAGTGTTGTAATATAGAGCTCCCAACGGTGATAATATCTCAGCTTTGCGTGCCACCTGCAAGGCGCTGAATTTTGAGAAAACAAATGGACAATTTTCTTCTAACAGGTACATTTCCAAAGGTTGAAACTTAGATTTAGGGACCACTGTCCACGGTTTGAGACTCTGCTCCCACATGGTCTTTGTTTTTATATCAAGAAGAATGTAAAAAAAGATCACAGTGCCAGCCTCTGACTATAAGGATGTCTCTAGTGACGCACCAATACGTAAACTGAGCCCCAAGGACCTGTTCCATTTATGGTGATAGACTTGTTCTGATGTATGCACAGGTTTTCATCTAGATCCGTTTTCGGAATTTCTATTTGTGGTTTGGGTCGTAGTCCTTAGCTTCAACAGAAAACAATGGACTAACTAAAATGGCAATTAAATTCCAACCTATGCTTTAACCAGCAGGCAAAAAAGTCATTAACTGGGATATCATTTATCCCCAAAGTGCCATTTATTGTACTGTTCTCTTTGGAGAGGAGACTCTGTATTGCCTGCATTGGCAAAATTTGCTAGTATTCTGAGAGCATCTGTTCCAAATAACTGAGAATTTGATGGCCAATTGCAGAGGTCTTAGGATGACTTACAAAGTGAAAAACAGGAACTTTACCGTTTGTACCATTCTTCAGCCACGCTGTTGTCTCCCAGTGACCTGTAGAGTCTCCCCAGGTTCACCATGGCCACATGATGGCTTGGGCTAAGTTTGATGGCCTGTTGGTAATGGGCCACTGCCTTCTCTGGAGAGCCTGTAATCAACAGGTGGTAGGTTGGTAAGAGCAGAACATGCCTTAATTATAAAACACACAGACTTTTTTTTTTTTTTTTTTTTTTGGGCTGCATTGGGTCTCTGTTGCTGCGTGCGGGCTTTCTCTGGTTGCCGTGCGCGGGCTCTAGGAGCGCGGGCTTCAGTAGTTGTGGCTCACGGACTTAGTCGCTCCACGGCATGTGGGATCTTCCCAGACCAGGGATCGAACCCATGTCCCCTGCATTGGCAGGCTGATTCTTAAGCACTGTGCCACCAGGGAAGTCCCTAAACACATGACCTCTTTAATTTCTCTTCTGATGATCTTTTTTCTTACAGCCATACCACCAATTATTCAGTTAGTAAATTAGCTCACATTTTGGCTTCTGCTTGCCACTGCCTACCTTTGGACCATTTCACTATTCATTTTCACTTCCAAAGAAATTAATAATAAAAAAGCAGTAAAAACTAAAACCTGTTTCTTTTATTAAATGTATTATTTTAGTCAAAGTGGTTTCTGGCCATTGCCTTAGTTAATATGATGTTTTGAGATTATCAGTGATTGGTATTTATGTAAGATATTGTTGCTTCTCATTACACAAAAAGTGGAATGGGCTGTTATAGAAAGAAAACTGTCCTGAAGCAATTTCTGAGGGTCTGTCATAATTACTATACCACAACCTAGTGATTGAGGCACTGCTTTAAATAAGCAGGTATCTGCTGTATTTTGAAAATCTCTTTTTAAATCATACATCTTTGTTTAGAGGGTATTTATTGAATGGGACTTTAAAAATAAAAATAATACCACCTTGCATTTGTGCAATGCATTGTATATTTTAAGACATTAATTAAATGATCTCATGATTTTTGCAGGTATTTTGATCCTATTTAGCTGCCTTTTGATAGCACTTAGTTGCCTCTTGGGATTTAAAAGATATTAAAAAAATATGATCACTTTACAGATACAGGCTCTAAAGTGCAAAAACATTAAGAAACTTGACAAAAATCCCAGGGGAAGTGAGGTTAAAGGTCAGAACTACCATCAAGTCTCTCTAGTATGATAAGGTTCCCCAAAGAAGCTTCCTAGTGAAATTATATGTAAGCTAATGAACTGTGGAGAAGTCTCAAGTTCTACATGGCATGGAATGTTTATTACCCACACAGACATCTTCTCAAGTCTACCTTCTTTGAATGCAAGTTTGACTAGGAGGTGCCAACAAAGACTCTTCGTACGTATAGGTCTATGTATAGGTCATGATAGGGAGAATTTCAGTAGTATAAAAACAGAATACAGTGGGAGTGGTGGGAAAATACAGAGGGTGGTCAGTGAGATTTTGGGGGGCTGGGAGTTGGGGTGGGATATTTTGTTGCTGAAGTAGAAGGAAGATCAGGCCAACAGGAGGTCTCTTCAATTTTTTTTTTTGTTTGTTTTTAATCTTTGATACCTAATTTATTATTATGTTGCCAAAGAACCAGCAGGTGGCACTAAGAAACAATTTTACATGTGAAAGTAAGGGATGTTTCCTAGGTGTATCAGAATGTAAATTTGTCCTAAGAAACAGAAGGGCTTCAAATATCCTAGAAAATAAAAACCCTTTTGAGCATTTCATATGGACAAAATAATTAAAATCGAATTTTATTGCAGGGCAGGTAGTCTAATAGTCAATGAGAACAAAGCGGTGTTTTTGTATTAAATTCAAGCATCTTTTCATTCTTTACAAGTATTCATAACATGCCAACAGTATGCGGGGTACAAATCATAAAGAAAACAGAATTCCTGCCCAGTAAAGTTTTACATTAAATAAGATAAAGTGTATTTTATATAGCACCTGTCCTATAAGGGTACTCTATCAGTTATAATGGTACAGTTTCTATAGTATGTATCACATAAAGAACAATGAAACAATTTAAGACTTTTTAATCGGCTGTAGAAAAGTATTTAGCACCTGCCAGTAAATAGATACAGAGGCAGGTTCTGCATCGTTGTAGAGAACAGTTCATCATCATAGATTTATAAACTTGTATAAATGCTATTCAAAGGAGACTGTTGCTCATTAAAGCATCAAGGTCACTTCCTACCACCTGGGGAGTTTTCCTTAGCAATCTGATTATATGAATTGGGCAGATTCTACTGAATTGAGCTTGAAGATTTAGAGAAACGACAGCCCCAAGGTACAATGCGACTGTCAACGGTGTGAGCTTCCTGCCAAGCCCAGTGAGTTCTACTTTTGAGGCATTACTGGGGCGGTTGCCATTTAGCTTGATAGATAGTATTATCTCATCTCAGCAGAACAGGTTCTCTATAATCTCGCTTACCAGTATCAACTAGGAAAACTCCATAGTTGTTGTGTAAGTCTGAGCTATCTGGGCAGTTCTTTATTCCAGCCTGGTATATTTCCTCAGCTTCCTTAAACCTCTCCTTTAAAAGAGAACAAAGAAAAATATATGAGAAAGTTTTTTAAAAAAATCAACAATAAGCTGAATAATGGAAGTGGGAAGAGCAGAAAATAATTTACTGAGCATCTGCTATGCAACAGACACCAAGATCAAACACTACGTACTTTGAATTAAAGTCAGTGCCAACTGCACACATACCAAAGACTCATACTTGTGTTTAGTTCCTTCAGCGCAAACCAGCTGATGTTTACTAAGAAGCAGTATCTGGAAGGATTTGCCCTACAGTTGGAAAAAGCCTCAAAATGGATACTTGAATGGGATGCCCTCCACCCCAGTAACTCTCTGGATGAAAATACGTATGATCCATTCATATAGGAATGCCTTCCGAGGTGGCAATCTCACTGGGAGACAGGGAGGCCTGACTATCTGACACAGCTGCATTTGCATAGCTAGCCCTCTTACCTATATTGTATGATTTATTTGGGGAGGTTTTTTGGAAGGAAGTGGGAGGGGAAGCTGATGCTGATTATGGGAGGGGTTTGCCTTATCCTTTCTTTACTCTAAATATTTCTATAGCCCACCAAACCATTTGTTACTTCCCTTATCACCCGCCCTTTCCATCTCTGAGCTGTTCCCTCCAACAGGAATATAGGGTCCCTCAAAAGGCACACCTCCAACTCCTCCCTTTGTGGCAAGGCCCAGATCAATTGCCACAGCTTCAATGGATCTTTTTCTAGTTGTTTTGGTCTTCTACTCTAACAATCCACTTTAAGACACTTCAATAATTCTGAATTCGTTTTTAGGCACATTTTCCACAACCATCTGAGATTGTCACGTCACACTTTCTTTTACAATGTAGAAGGTAACACCTAATTAATGAATCAAATGAAATGAAATCACCCAGGTTCTAACAATTACAAGTAACCATCTCCTAGTTTCTTAGTACTGCTATGACGGTCAGGTGAAAGGCAGTCGTTTGGCATAAAACACAAAGCAACTTTTCCTTTCATGTGCTCTGATCATGGACGCCGTCCATAATTTTATCAGAAGTTACTACTACTAAGCATTCAACCAGACACATGAAAAGGGAATGTACGGCAGCATTTTTCTCAGACCTGACACCTTAAGCTTGTGAATAAAAATGCCCTGAGTGCTTAGCAATAAGCCAAGAAGCCTAAATCTGATTTGACTCAGAAAGGCGAAACACTTGACTCTCTGTGGAATGACCAATGCCATCTCTTCGAATCCACATATTTAAGTACCATTCAGGGAACAAAGTGTGGTTTGAATTTGGCAAATTTCTCTTATTTGAATTACAAATCCATAGTCCAGCAAAAATGGATTTCCATGTTTCTAAAAGTGTGTTTTCTAATTGCCAAGCTCAACAAATTGTCAAACTCAAAAGAAAATTAGAGGTGAATGAAAAATCTCAAAATGTCTTCTTTCAATCTACTGAAGAAAAGAAAAACTTTCTGAAGGTATCACCCACTGAAGGTCTAGCAAATTGGTGAGTGTGCATGCGTGTGTATTAAATGGAGACAGGCAAGACACAAATTACATGACTCCAATCGAAGTAATAGATAGAGAGTAGTGTTGCATATTTATTCATTTACCCATTCATTCAGCACATGTTTTCTGTAATTGCTATAGAAAGGATCGCATAGTAATTAAGAATTGGGCTTCCTCATAAAACTAAAAATAGAGTTGTCATATGATCCAGCAATCCCACTCCTGGGCATATATCCAGACAAAACTATAATTCAAAAAGATACATGCTGGGGCTTCCCTGGTGGCGCAGTGGTTAAGAATCCACCTGCCAGTGCAGGGGATGTGGTTTCAAGCCCTGGTCTGGGAAGATCCCACATGCCGCCGAGCAACTAAGCCCGTGTGCCACAACTACTAAGCCTGCACTCTAGAGCCCGTGAGCCACAACTACTGAGCCCGTGTGCCACAACTACTGAAACCTGCACGCCTAGAACCCGTGCTCTGCAACAAGAGAAGCAATGAGAAGCCTGCGCACCGCAACGAAGAGTAGCCCCCGCTCGCCACAACTAGAGAAAACCCATGTGCAGCAACGAAGACCCAATGCAGCCAAAAATAAATAAATAAAATAAATAAATTTATTAAAAAAAAAAGATACATGCACCCCTATGTTCATAGTGGCACTATTTACAATAGCCAAGACATGGAAACAACCTAAATGTCCATCAACATATGAATGGATAAAGAAGATGTAGTGTGTGTATATATGTATGTGTATGTATATATATATATATATACATATATATATATAAAATGGAATATTACTCAGCCTTCAAAAAGAATGAAATAATGCCATTTGCAGCAACATGGATGGACCTAGAGATTGTCATACCAAACGAAGTAAGTCAGAAAGAGAAAGACAAATACCATATGATATCACTTGTATGTGGAATCTAAAATACAACACAAATGAACAAAACTACAAAACAGAAACAGACTCACAGACATTGAGAACAGACTTTTGGCTGCCAAGGCAGGGGGAGCGGGTAGGGAAGGGAAGGAATGGGAGTTTGGGATCAGCAGAGGCAAACTATTATATACAGGATGGATAAACAACAAGGTCCTACTGTAGAGCACAGAGAACTATATTCAATATCCTATGATAAACAATAATGGAAAAGAATATATAAAAAAAGAATGTATATATATGTATAACTGTACAGCAGAAATTAACACAACATTATAAATCAACTATACTTCAATAAAATTAAAAAAAAAAAAAGAATTGGGATGTCAGTGCTTGGCTACATGGATTGGAATCCCAACCCCATCATTTATTGTCCCTGTGACCTTACTTACCCTCTATGTACCTAAGTGTAACAAAGGGATAAAAATAGTACTTATTTCAGAGGGTTGTTCTGAGGATTAAATGGATTAAAATAGGTGAAGCCCTGAGAACAATGCCTAGCAAATAGTCAGCACTTTGTCATGTTAGCCTCTACTCTTATTACTACTACTAGGAGTAGTATTTCATGAGCACATTTAAAAACAGATGGCATTAGTGTCAAACACTAACACTGGTCAAACGGTAACACAAGAAACTCAAGACTTTTAGGAACTGATTACCTAGTTTAGGATTAGCCAGGGTATTTTTTTTTCTGGTTGCCTCTAAGAAATTGTTTATTGACCTCCATATCAGAAGATGATTAAGAAAAATTAAAAGGAAGAACAGCCAAGTTAGTTATTTTTTTCTCATATAGAGTTAACTAGAGAGATTTGATGGGAAAGGAGTTTGAAACTGTAGGCTAAAATGCCACGTGGACAGGGTTGTGATGCCTGACGTGGCCTCAGTAACAACGCCAGGGCACCTGAGCTCTAGAGCATCTGTATTTACCTCTTTATTACACTGCTCACATTGAGTTGTATTCCTTAGTTCATTTGTCTTTGAGCTCCTTAAATAGATGTATTTTGTTTTATTCATCCCCATGTCTTTGGCATCTATCTCCCAGTGGTATAAGTAATAGCACCTCCTACATGTCAAGTATATAATGGAGACAGAAGAGTGGGTGAGACAGACAATCCTGCCCACACAGACAACAGAGAGGGATTCAGGCAAGGAGACACTGTGATATATGGTGACAGTGTCACAAAAGGAGAAGCACAAGGTTCTTGGAAGGCAACCAGGAGTGATACCCAGACTGGTGTTTATATAGACAGATTCTCTACAACTATCATAAACCAAATGCCTGGAAACACTGGTTACCATTAACACCAGCAGCTGTGTAATATGAAGATGTGCATGAAAAAAATCTGCAGCTACTTGAGATCTTTAAAACATCCTTATAACCAAACTGTGGGAGAGTTGAAAGATGTTTTTCCTGAAAGGAATAAAATTGACATCCTCACATTCTAACTTGCTGAAGTCAGATACCACAGTTTTCAAGTGCAATTACTCTTATACCTGATTTAATTTTACCTTTTCCCCACATTCTTGTTGCTCCAGAATAGGCAAAGAGATCACCTTTTTCATCTAAAACCCATTTTGGGGTGTATGAGCTGGGTCTCCACTAGGAATGCCATTTTCAAAGTCCAAAGAAGTAATGGGATTTAAAAGACCATCCATGTCTAGAGCAAGGAATCACATCCCATACCTTCGGTAACTCCCAAGGACAGTCTCAAGACTCTGGCTCTATGACAAACGTTTTCAATGTCTATCTTTCTTGTCCTTTCATTTGACTGTAAATTTCAAAGAACGATGAACTCCACTTATTAAAAAACGAAAGGGACCACCACTGCTGGAGAAAAATACCTTCTGGATGTTTATTTAAAACAAATTCCACCTTCTCTGTAAGGGCAATGCATTTATCTTAAAAAGGAGTATCCTTAATCCCTCAAGTTCAATTTCATTTACCTCATCTGGCTAGATGTCCTGACCTAAGCCAATCACTCCCAGTTTCTACAGACTTGTGAGATCCAGAGGAAATGAATACGAGCTATTTATAGGACAACTTTAATTAAAAATGCTTGTGACCCAGAGAACGGTTCTGACAAATAATACCGTCACCAGAGTCCCCAAGCAACCGCTGCCTCAGCATGAAATCGGCCTTCGAGGGCAATGGTTAAAAAGGGGCAGCATGCAGCCGTGGGCTCCTCTCCAAGGCTCAAAAGCATTTTCAGTGGGGTGGAAATGAAATGGGCCTCACGGGATAGAGAAAACACCATCAACATCTCCATGTTTTACATGCTGTAATTACCGACATGGCATGTTTTCTACCTCAAGGAAGAGAAAGTGAAAAGTAGATCTGAAAAAGGACGTTTGACTGTCATTTATTCTCTTGGGCCAACTGATACACTTGGAAAAGATTTCTTATAGTTCAAGTTGCAGCAGCCAGGATGACAAAGGGACATGGGCACAATGCAGCAATCTTCAAACTTCCTGGTTTGCGCTCTAAAATGTACTGACGACCCCAGAGAGCTTTGTTTATGTGGTCTACATCTATCAATGTGTACCACAACAGAAATGAAGCTGAGAAATTTTTATTTAATAAACTAATAAATAAACTAATATGTATTATTTATTTAAAATAATAAACAAACATAACACATTTATAAGAAAATAACTGTATTTTCCAAAGCCAAAAAAATTAGTGAGAATAGTGGCATTATTTTCTATTTTTCCAAGACTTTTAAATGTCTGGCTTGATAGAAGACAGCTGGGTTCTTGTATCTATTTTTGTACTAATCTGTTTCTATATGTTTTTTAGTTGAAGTATGTGAAGAAACCTGGTCTCACACAGACATTTAGTTGGAAAGGGGAGAATATTTTCATACTCTTTTCATGACTGTGAATATATCATGTAGCCTCTAAAGAACTACTGTACACTGGGAAGAGAATGAGAGTAAAAAAAGGCAAATTACTTGTTAGTATTATAAAAACTGCACAGGCCTTCTTGGACCTCAGGCGTCCCCAGTCAACTGTTTGTGAACCACTGGCGTAATGAATGGCCTGTAACGTATGTTCTTACTGTATGGCAGATATAGGGTGTGATGTTCCAAAGTGGTGAAAGACCTACAGAGATGGGGCTGGAAGGTTATGCTCTGACATCATGGCCATGCGTCTGAGCTGCTTTCCAGAAGTACTTTCACTCTGGCCAATGATACGATCACACAGAGCTATCGTGTATCTCCCCATTAGCCAAATGACTATTACAAACCTGGGAAGTGTAGGACCACTGGATGTTTAAACTCATGTCAATGACTTCGCCAAGCAACTCTTTAAGACACAGCAGCTCAAAACATAAAGCAAAGATGCCTGCTTTCTCACCCTTTCCTTTGCTTTTACTTTCCTTACAAAACAGTTCTTCCCCCATCAGTCATTGACATGGACGTTTACAAGAAACACGCGGCCAACATTTGACGTCTAATTCTCTTTCTCATTCAACTGAAATGAATCAATTAACTTGGCATTCCTCCTCACCAAGGACATGTTAGGTATTTCTAATCCTGAATTTTCTCATCGCCCAGCAGACTGTGATCAATATCACCCTGTGACAATTTAAGAAGAAAGAAATGATCACTTTAAAGAGGAAATGCCAAGAATCATAAAATAAAAGCTAAAGAGAAAAACTATGACAAGTGTAAGCGACCACAGCTGTGTCACATTGTCAAGAGACCAGGAAGAGTGAGGGGAAGCTAAATTTACATAGAATTGCAGCTTTCTCTATCTCCAAACTCTTCTCATGCCCTTTTGTCTTCATTCTCTGCACTTTCAGGCACATGACTTTCCTCCCATAAGAAGGGATCGTAGTGCTCCCCACCCCACAGCCCTCAGGTGGTCTAATTCCTGTAGCCAGAAAGCTTTACCTAATAATTTTAATCTTGTTGATATCTATAAGTTCTTAAGGTATCAGACTAAATATCACTCTTTGGCCAGCGCTCACTGCTCCCTGTATTAGGTTAGGTCTCTATAACATTCTCACTGGTACTCTATTCTCTCTTTGCCCATTTGTCACAACTCGGTTAGACATTGGGGAAAGGGTGGTAATTCTTCGCTTAAGAGTATCCTTACCTTTTAGACTCTAAGTTCCATGAGTTGAGGCCCATACCTTGCTACTTCAGCAATTTCTAATACTTGGTGATACCTAAATGTTCAATAAATATGTGCTGAATAATTAAATCAATAAATTATTAAGGTAGGGTTCAGCTTAAGGTGACCTGACCACACATGCAATGGTATATGTGCCTGAATCTACCCAAAAGATGGCACTTGTCAAAGAAGAGAAACTGACCCTGGACCGCTCTTATTTTTGATCTATACTTCTAACTTATATTTTACTGTTCCAATTTTCTTTTCATTCTTGTGTCAGGTGAAGTCATATCCCAAAATATATAAAAGAAAAATATTTTAAGTGTTATCAAATTAATTAATTGAGTTTTTGAATAGGCTATAAACCTGGGGCTAGCAATAATTTACAATGGATCAAGTCATTATGTTAACTTCATTTCCTGTACTGCTAGTGTAATGCAAGCTATATAATCTATGGCAAGAGTAGGCTGGTTAAAAATGATGGTGGGCTTGTAAATGTTTACAATCCTATCTGTGAAGCTGGAGTACAGCCAGCTCTGAATGCTAATAGAAAACCAAAAAAGGCTAGTAAGCCGGAGACCATCCAGACTTCAAATCTAAGAGCTTATTTTCTGTCCTGTTTTCTTGACTTCTATGCTGCAGTAGACACAGAGGGGCACATTTATTCTGGATCCTTTTAAGTATCTAACATCTATGGCAACTCATGCTACTAGGTTTCCTCTATCATTTTTCTTCCCCCCTCCCACCTGGCCCCTTGTATACCTAACCTCATTAACTACAGCCCATTACCACAGTCCAATCATGGGACCCCAGCATCATACAGTGAAAGAGCAGTGGGGAAGGAATTGAGTTACCAGGCTCCAGTCTTGGTCCTGACACTAGTTATTTGTATGGCCTTGAGCAGCACTTAATTCTGTGCACCTCATATTTTTATCTACAAAATGAGAAGGTTAAAAATTCTTTAAGGTTTCCCCCCCCACACACTACTCTTCATATTCCCCTCGGAGGAATTACCTACTCATAATATGGACTCATTTATTTGAAGTCCTAAATCTATCTTTAGCCCTGATCTCTCCCACTGCCATGTATCCACATGCTATTTCCATTTAAATGTTCCACTAACATTCAAGACTTAGAGGCTGCACACTGCTGGTGGCACAGCATATTGATACCACTCTTTTAGAAAGCAGTTTAGTAATACATCTCAAAAGTCATGAAATGCTGATACTCTTTGATATGGGAATTCAACTTCTAGGAATCTATCATTAGGAAATGATTCAAAGTATTGTTTTAGGGCTTCCCTGGTGGCGCAGTGGTTAAGAATCCATCTGCCAATGCACGGGACACGGGTTCGAGCCCTGGTCCGGGAAGATCCCACATGCCACGGAGCAGCTAAGCCCGTGCACCACAACTACTGAGCCTGCGCTCTAGAGCCCACGAGCCACAACTACTGAGCCTGTGTGCCATAACTACTGAAGCCCGCGCACCTAGAGCCCGTGCTCCTCAACAAGAGAAGCCACCGCAATCAGAAGCCTGGGCGTTGCAACTAGAGAAAAGCCCGCGCTCAGCAATGAAGACCCCAAGCAGCCAAAAATAAATAAATTAATTAATTAAACAAAAAAAAGTAACTGTTCATGAACTTGGAGTTCATCAATTTAGAAAAGGAATACAACTTAAAACTTTTCGATACAGTATTTACTAAAACAAATTGCTTTTCACAATATTAACATGTTAATGCTTTATTTGTATAGAAACAATAGCACTAATTAAAGTGGAGCCTTAAGTTATTCATGAAAATATTCATTAGCACTTGGTGTTACAGGGGTAGTTTTAGACACTCTTAAAATGTTAGATCCATGAGCTAGTAAAGATAATTTAGAATAGTTATCAATTTTCAGATTTGGAAACTGAGGCTCAGAGAGGTAAAGCTCTCCTCATCAGAGTCTGTACAGGCGAGGAAGTGGGGTCTGTACTATGAAGTGGGGTCTACAACCAGGCTGCCGCCCTGTTCACTGTCAAACGCTCGTAATAGCACAGCACAGGGGAACTGACCTCCAGAGTGCATTAAGTCCTGAGATGCTGTATGAATGCCCGCCTGCTATATACAGTGAAGCACCCAGAGCCCTAGAGAAGGAACAGGCATACAAGGAAAACAAGGCTTTTCTTAATGAAACTTGCAGTCTTGTGAGGAAAAATAAACCTGACAAACTGTTTAAACTATAGTTCAGATGTTAATTCAAGAAATAAAAATATATGATTGGTTTGTGAGTTGATGCATGTTCCCAAAGATGTCATAGGAGCTCTGAGGAAAATCTAACTCCCGTGCGATGGGGAGGTGGATGAGTGCTGGGGGAGGACGTGAAAGTTGAACTGAATCTTGAAATATGAGGATGATTTAGAAGGAGAGAAAGAAAAGACGGCACTATAGGAAGATGGAACTGTGTGAATGTCTGTAAAGAGCTCCCCCAAAACAACACACCGTGTCATCACTGGTATTAGGTGAGTGACTCTGTCATTTACCTTCAGGGTAATGTGCATCAAGAAGAGCGCTTCAGTGTTTACTATCTGTCCTGCCAAGTTGTGAAAAAAGATATGACTGGGAAATCAATGCAATGCTTTATGTATTCACTTACAGAGAAATTGAGGCAGCTTTCAAAAATATAGAACACAAACTGAATAAAATAAATTATTAAGAAAAATGATAAACCGAGTACAAGCAGCGCACACAGAAAAGCAGCCTATCCCGTCCAGATGGCGGTTAGTCGGAGGTGGGCCCAAGGGGGACGAAAGTAGAACTGATTTTCTTAGCATTTGGAAGATCCTTCATGCATTAGATTAAAAATAAAGCAAAAAACGTGTAATTCAGGAGAAGGCTGGCCGTTCCTAATACTGAGACATGAGAGAAATTTCTCCCTCGAGTCCTCCTTCAGAAGCCAGTGAACCATCTAACAGGTGTTGGCCTCAACCCCGCCCAACCCTGCAGTTAGAAGGAGTAGTTTCACCTAGCTGTCTTCACACTGTCTCTCAGTGAAGGACAAGGGCATGACGTGCGGCACAGTTCCATTATGAAACAGCATGGTGGCCCACATGCCCAGCCCTGCTTCAAATATGAGTAAAATCTAGATCATGTACTGGATTGGAGGAGCTACATGGTCTTCAGTTCATATCCATTCATTTATTCACTCAGTATTTACTGCTTGCATACAACGTGACAGACATAGGGGAAAAGCCTTGAGTAAAAGAGACAGCCATTCTCATGGAGATTGGCTCACGGAAATATTCTAGTGGTGGGAGAAAGATCACAGACAAATAGATGTATGTTAGACGGTGATAAATGCTCTGGGGAGAAATCAGCCAGGGCCAGGTGACAGAGAAACATGTGGGGCAGTGAGGGAGTTATTTTGAAAGGGTAATCACAGACAGCCCCCTGATACGGAACGATGTGGGCAGAAACCAGCATGAGATGAGGAAGGAACTCTAAGATGTCTGGCAGAACAGTGTTGTAGGCAAAAGGCACAGTGAGTGCAAAGGCCCTAACTTTGTGTGTGGCTTGTCTGAGTAGCTGCAAGACACTCAACCAGGCAGAGGCAGGGAGGGTCTTCCTATGAAAATGAAGGAGCCAGGATGAGGTGAGAAAAGGGAATAATGATGGAATCAATCTTTTCTTCAGGAAACTCCCACTGTGTCTGCTTCAACACAAGCCAAAGGCAGCTGAGGACTACCGTGTATACCATAGAACACAACGACCATCATTTCAGCTTAAACACTGTGCTAAAACATGTATTAAAATCATCCACTACAGACACAGGCTTTTGTCTAAAGCCCACCTATACTATATGGAGAATATTAGAGCAAGACAACTAGGCTTATCATTTCTGACACTTAAATATTCATTGAGTGTCCTAATTTTGCTTCTGGGTGAAACCTCCAAAGTTTTTGAAACACAAATTGCGCCCCTCTGTACCTGACATGCAGCATCAAGTCATTCATTATATTTAAGCCAATGCAGCAGGGCATCTTTTAAAGGTGCTAAGTTTAATTTTAAAGACAATCTGGCAATTGTGTGATAGCAGAATCTACCTTCTATTGAGGGCACTTATGTGTGTCAACAAAACTATATCATCAATTTAGAGAAGACAACTTATATTTGTTTTCCCCACAGCAGGGGGCATGCATCCAGGACACCAAAAATGGGATCAAATGGTTTAGATACAGTGAGAAGAAGGAGGGGGGATCAAAATACCCCTCTGCTTTACGCCGTGAGAAATGTTCTCTCTTAGGAGCCTGTCCTACAAGACTCTGTGATCTTCTAACAGTTATAAGACATAGGATCTATAAGACTATTGGTAATTGGTTCCATATTGAGTTCAGAGATCTTAGTCCATTAACAATTCCCCAGAAAAATATAAGTGAGTAGTAATAAAACCAGCAAATACCATGTATTGTTCTTGATAGATTTTGTCCCAAAGTGATGGAGAATATAGCAATGGCCTATATAATGGACCATCTTTGTCTAGAGGTCACCTACATACACAAAGAATATTGGAGTGAGAAAACTAGGTTTGTAATTTCTATCAAGAAGAAAACTGACATAGAGATCAGTTGTCTAATATGAGCTTACAAGTTAAATGATATATATAAAAATCTGTGTAATATTAATTTATACATTCAACAGAAACATTTAAAAATATTATGTGAAACTAAATGGGAACAATTACCTGCTCAGCCAGTAATGAAGCTAAGCTTGAATATGCATCTGCAAACTCGGGACCATATTTAATGGAATCTTTCAGTAAGGTGATAGCCTCTTCCTTTTTCTCCTGAGACCTATAGGTTATAAGAGGGTAAAAAAGAATACCTTTTAATAAAACTTTAATCCTCTGATTAGACTTGAAAATCTCATTTCTTTTAGCAAAGATTAACGGATTCACTCTGATTTTACTGCAAATGAATTACATTAGACTTCCTCCAGGTGCTAATAAGTTTCTGTCTCTGAATTCTCAATGGAAAGAGATGTTAAGATATAAATGACACTGCAGGTTATTCACTGATTTCTCTACCTTCCATTTCTCGCTGTGTGTTCTTGAGAGTTTTATTTAAAAATGTACAAGTTTATTAAGCAGAAAGTTTGACCTTCAGAGGAGCAATTTTGGGCACATGACCTGGGTGGCATGGGAGCCAGTTTTCAACGATGTGGAGGATGGTTTGAACCCCTGCAGTACTAACTGCACCACTGCAGGCTGGGCTCCTAACGGGGGCTGAGCCACCTATCAGCAACAAGCCAGCCAAACTGCCCACGTTCATCTTTGCTTTTATATCAAGAGAGATACCTTTTACACATAATTTGTGAAATTAGAAGATACTGTGACTACTGGCTGGCAAAGAATGATCAGCTCTTTTATCCTCATATTTTTATTGAAAATTGGGCTGATGATCTTCTTCATTTTAGTCTTCTTCCAGTGATTACATTTTTGATTTAAAGAGAACTCAAGGCTTCAAAGTTGTTACCACTATTTTGGGCAAAAGTTCTCTTTCCTGTTAGTGCCATGGGGAAACACTGGGTCATTAGCCTGATATCAGTATCCCCGAAGCCAAAAATGTATGCTGGCAGTGATCTACTTTGCCATCAGTACAATTCCACAAACACTGACCACTTGCTAAATGCTAGACATTGTAATTGGCAAAAGAGGTGGAATGAAGAATAGAACCACCGGAACTATGGAGGGCACACAGCCTAAGGGTCCCCCAACTTTATGAGCTACCAATACTGAATTGTGTGCTTATGTTTTTACTACGTAGGGTCAACAATCATTTATTCAACAATGAATATGTACCAAATGCTCTGGTCAATTTTCACATAACATCATTAATTTAAATCTCACAACAATCCCATGTAGCAGGTATTACTGTCCTATTATACTCATTTTTCTAATGAGAAAAATTTGGATTCAGAAAAGTCAAGTGACTCATCATGTTCACATAACTAGTGTTCTGAGTCAAGATCTGGTGCTCTTCCATCACACTATACTTGCTTATTCTAACTGCTTAGAAATCCACCTCCTATGAGCTTGAGGCCCAAAGTGTGAACCATGGACCAGTATCATCAACGTCACCTAGGAGCTGGTTAGCAGTACAGAGTCTCAGGCCCCATCTGGACCTAAAGAATCAGACCCTGAATGTTAAAAAGATTCTCAGGTAATTTGTACTCACATTGAGATTTTAGCAGCATGGCTCCCTGAATTATCAAAGGCAGCTGAGAGTAGCTCCTGCTATAGAACCCCTATGTAGGGCTTCAGGCTCTACAGGATGAAGATCTATAGGGGAAAACTAGTATTGACTCCATATGTTTGAGTTCCAAGTACTAGAAGCAACATGTTACAAGACGATTTTATGTAGAAGACAGTCTCCTATCACAGACCTTGAAAAAAAAGTCATGTTTCCAGCAGAGACATTGCATTCAATGTCTCTCTTGCACTCAATACACTACTCAATGTAGCAAACGTGAAAACATTTGTCATTGCGTTAGCTATTTCCCAGGGGAGGTGGCTGTCCACACTACCCTCTCCTTAATGGGGTCTAACTAATGCAAACTCGGCTCCTCTCGATGCATAGTCCTGCCCTTGATATCAAGGTGTAACACCTGTGTCCTTAAGTGGCTCATCTTTGGGATGTGGCTTTAAAGTTGCGTGGTTATAAGAAACTGGCATTATAGCTCTCTTAGTGCTGCTTTCTTGTCAATTCATTCATTTAGTTGACAAACATTCAGAGTGTTTGTAAGACCCTATGGAAGACCACTATGTTTACACATGCTTGGGTTTCTAAAATATACCTTGAAGTAATTCTTCCATGGGCACATGTTTTTAAATGAAAACGCCTTTTTTTTTAACATCTTGTAATTGCTTTACAATGTTGTGTTAGTTTCTGCTGTATAACAAAGTGAATCAGCTATAAGTATACATATATCCCCATATCCCCTCCCTCTTGTGCCTCCCTCCCACCCTCCCTATCCCACCCCTCTAGGTCGTCGCAAAGCACCGAGCTGATCTCCGTGTGCTATGCAGTTGCTTCCCACTAGCTATCTCTTTTACATTTGGTAGTGTATATATGTCCATGCCACTCTCTCACTTTGTCTCAGCTTACCCTTCCCCCAACTCCCCACGTCCTCAAGTCCATTCTCTACATCTGCGTCTTTATTCCTGTCCTGCCCCTAGGTTCATAAGAACCATTTTTTTTTTTTTAGATTCCCTATATATGTGTTAGCATACATATATAGTATTTGTATTTGTTTTTCTCGTTCTGACTTACTTCACTCTGTATGACAGACTCTAGGTCCATCCACTTCACTACAAATAACTCAATTTCCTTTCTTTTTATGGCTGAGAAATATTCCATTGTATATATGTGCCACATCTTCTTTATCCATTCATCTTTCGATGGACACTTAGGTTGCCTCCATGTGCTGGCTATTGTAAATAGTGCTGCAATGTACATTGTGGTACATGTCTCTTTTTGAATTATGGTTTTCTCATGGTATATGCCCAGTAGTGAGATTGCTGGGTCATATGGTAGTTCTATTTTTATGAAAACTTACTTTTAATCCTGGTAATTTAACTATTGGTTTCATGGTTAGAAGAAGTCTTCCTCCAAGGATTTTGTAATCTTTATTAACATTAATTTGGAAATTTTCCCAAAATCCAAAGGAAGATATAGATTTAGGAAACTGAGTCTGAAAATTAAGCCCCTCAGGACATAATTCAGCTTGGATATTCTTCAAAATCAGCAGAGAAAAAGCCACAACAATTTGATAGCAAAGAGTTAATGATTTTCATTTGTTATGACTCACATCAGTTAGAATGACAGCTTAATCTTCCATATATAAACTCAGTGAGGTTAATTACCACTTACTACAGTGAGTGAATCTAAATAGTTGAGGTTGTCCATTCAATTCATGTGACATATTGGAAAAGTTAGCATCAAAGTTATATACAGGGAACTCGAATTCTTTATGAAAAACTGTACCTCTATTAATCTCTTGAGGGACTGATTGACTGATATACTTTTTAAAAAAAATAAATTTATTTATTTTTGGCTGCGTTGGGTCTTCGTTGTTGTGCGCAGGCTTTCTCTAGTTGCGGCGAGAGGGGGCTACTCTTTGGTGCGGTGCATGGGCTCTAGGCGCGTGGGCTTCAGTAGTTGTGGCTCAGGGGCTCTAGAGCACAGGCTCAGTAGTTGTGGTGCACGGGCTTAGTTGCTCCACGGCATGTGGGATCTTCCCGGACCAGGGCTCGAACCCGTGTCCCCTGCATTGGCAGGCAGATTCTTAACCACTGAGCCACCAGGGAAGTCACCTCCCCCTCACACACACACTTTTAAAAATGTGGTGTTTTTGAAATTCCTTCTAAAGTAAATATCAATACTTTCACATTTCAAACTATTCATGAGAAATTTAAGTTAGATGTTAGAGTGATTTTTCCTGTGTCTGGGCTTATACCATAATGGATTTTGGGTGTAAAAATCATCATTAAATACACAACTGAATAGCACTCCACTAAATGTAAAATAACCCAGTAATAAGCAGAGTCAAAACCTCTAAAAACCTCATTCTAAGGCAAATGTCAAGCTGAGGAGGCCTAAATGGCAGACTGATATTTCAGAATCCACTCAGCTGCTATTAGAGCCACACAAAGGAGTAGGTCTTCATTTTGCAGAGTTGACGGCTAAAGGTGAATATTTAAGCAAGAAAGAATTAGGGGTAATTTTGAACCTCTTTTTCAGCCACGCCAGGAAAGCGTCTTAGAAAAGAAAGTTTTAAGCAGTTATTTCCATGTAAAAAGGAATAACAAGAGAGGCAGAAAATTTCAAATAGACTTTACAAAATTCTTAATAATGGGAATTACCTATGTATTCTGACAGTACAGATCACCCCTGGGCCAGCATTAAACAGTATTAAAACTCCCTAATGCATTCTTTTTGGCTCTATAACAGGCAATTTAGCGAAATCCAAAGCCCATTATCAAGGTAAGCCCCCTCTATATAGGAATACTCTGTTAGCCATTTAGACTGAATTGACAAGTCAATTCAAAAGGGGGAAAATATGAAAATAACATCTTCCTCTGAATTCACCAAGCATGTGATACAGGTAACCAAGTCCACAGGTTGTTTTTCTGAATTCCAGAGAAAAAGCTTGAAGTATGTAGCTCATAACAAGTGAATAAATTGACAAAATGATGCCTCGGTACATCCCCTGTCCAATTAGCCACGGGCACACCTTTTGTCTGGAGTCACAGAAAGGAACACTCTGAGATCCTCTGGAAACTCATGTCACACTCAGGACACTGAGGCCTGTCTGAGCTTCTGTGAAGGGTTCAGCAGGCACTGATGGAACTATTAGAGATCCCTGGGTAGGTGGGAGAAGCAGGGAGGAGTGAAGCGCTCCTGGGTTAGGAAATATTTATTGCCTGTCTGCATCCTGAATGTCTTCATCTGCCAAAGAAAGTCACCAGCTGATGATCGACAATCCTCCATGACCTAAAATATTCTATCTTCACTTTTTCCTTAGATCAACTGTTCTCAAATTTTAGTGCTTAAGAATCATTCAGTGTTTGATAAAATGTAGGATCCCAGGCCTCATAAGATTCAGTAGGTCTGAGGTAGGGCCAAGGAATCATTATTCTTAAAGAGCATCTCAGGTGATTCTGGTGAGGGTGGTCTTCAGCCTATGCTTTAGAAACTCTGCCCTGGTTACTATGTGGGGTCTGCCTAATCAGTTGATCCTTGATATAAGGCTAAAATGTAACAGGATGAGGAAAGGTAAAAGAAGGAGAAAGAAGACTTTCTGGAACAATCGGAGGCAAAGAGAAGGGTCACAGTGGCCGGTTGATTTGCCCAGATGGGCGATACCTCTGGATGCCAGGTGATGTGGGGAGGCTGAAGTGGAGGTGCCTGGAGGGTGACGCTGGAATTGGAAGAGGCAGTTTTCTCTCTCGTAGAAGCTCTGTGGCGAATGTCCGCTTTTGTGCATCCAAGTCTTGGTGCCGGTGTTTTAGCCATATGGGCATCAACAGAAGTAAAAATCTCCTAATATTCTGCAAGCAAAACTCCGCTCCCTTAAGTCTCCCCCAGGAATTTCCAAAAGGCTAAATTTCCTGAGAAGGGGTCCCTGGGATCAATAACATCTTCCTCATTGAGTTCATAAGAGAAGCATTAAGTAGAAATTAGATCTTGTTCATAATATGCAAATTTCGCCATTCAACATTTGTAGTTTCCCAGGGAATTTTCCCTTTGGTTATACAGCAGTGGGGCTGTTTTTCTCATGTGTTAAGTAACAACATTTGCCTCATCTCACTTTCCTGGCTTGGTCTCAGTGACAGATAGTTAGAAAAAGCAAATTTTCTAAAAGCAACTTTTAGAAAATTCAGCACATTTTCTTTTAGTAATTAAGGACCTGTTAAGTTTGTCAGTTTAGAAAACTTTTTGGATTCCTATGTAGAATCTCATGACACATTCATTTAAACTGAAAGCAGATTCTTGCTTTGAAAGAGTATTGACATTTTGGGAGAATCTGGGAAATGCAATAACAGAAATAAATGGATTTGGCAATCCCCTTGGCAGCAGTAAAATTTCCTATTAACCACAGTGTGAACTTGGAATGTCGGGCAGTCTCTTAACTACCATTCCTTTGTTGGGGTGTTTTGTTGTTGTTGGATCCAGAAATGACGTCTCTCACAAAGGGAAAAGACTGTGATTTGGGGGGAGGGGGGAAGGGGGTGCTGATAGATTTTACCAGCTCCTCTGAAAAAACTGAATTGTGAAAGTTAAATTATGAATGTCTGACTAAGGCTATCTTTTCAGAGTGCATGTTTTTCTGTGGCTCTGCTGTCTTTCCTAGTAGAAGGAAAAGAAGAAAATTGGATCCTACCCTGAGTAGCCTCTTTTATGTTCTAGTTTACTGGGCGATGCAATGGAAATCTAGTTTACAGGCCCTTGCCCTAGTGTTTCTGCTTGATTCTTTATGGAAGCCACATAGGAGAACTGTCTGGAGGACAGGTTCATGTTAAGTGGTGGTGAAGACCGCAAAGCCACACTCACTATAGTTAGAATTATGAGTAGATCCCCTGCAATCCCCCCTCCCCCTCGCAGTGGGTTTGCAGGACGAGTCAGGTCACTCACCATAGCCACAATGGGAGGCAGTCGGGTGCCCGCCCCGCCCTGTGTGGTGTGCGTGGCCTTTAACACCTCTCTCCCCAGCTGAAAGCTGAGGAAGGGAATGATGGACAGTTCTGACGCTGTCTCGTCACACAGCTGCAGGCACGGAGACAGAGCTCGCACAAAGACCTCACACAGGGGCTGGCACGGAGTAGGTCCTGAGGAAAGGTTCTTCCTGAGCCCCCTCCTCCCTTGCTCCTTTGGCTCTTGAGGTCTTCATCTGCCCGGTGAGGTCCCTGCCCTGGACCCCGGCAGCAGAACGCCTGCCCCCCGATGGCCTTGCTCCTGCACCACGTGTGCATGGAGGTGGGCTGGGAGGGGTGGGGGGACGAGTCCCAAGCCAGCATCTCTTCAAAGCACACAAAATATTTATGCCAAGCTCTTCCGTGATTTGAAGGAAAGCGTAGAAACAATGTCCCCAGGTTGGGACCTGGAAGAGAAGGCAGCTGCGACTAGCCCGGTTTAGCCAGGATTCACCTACCCCCGCAGATAAAGAGTCATTTTGATGATGCAGTGGAATGCACGTCCCTGGTTTTGGCTCAGGCAGGTTGCTGTCTAAATCCCAGCTCTGCCCTCACCAGCTGTATGACTGGGGTTAGATGTTCCACCTCCATGAGCCTCAGTGGCCGACTCTGTGAAAGGTGCACATTAATCTCTCCAGGCTCCTGTAATTGTGGGATAAATGCGCAAGGGCATCGTGCTTAGCAGAGCATCGTGTGCATGGGACGATGCAGTCCCTGGTAGCTCCCTGGGCTCCTCCCCCTCTCTAGCTGGATTCTCATCTGGATTTTCTACCTGAAGCCTCACTGATTTCTCAGCAAAGGCAGGATGCTGCTCCAAGGTAGTATTGCTTCTGAAAAGAAAAGGGACTTCCAAATTCCTTTCTGATCTTCCATTTACATTTCAGTAAAGAGATTAGAAACTTGGAGTCATGGTTAAAACCATAGATTCCTGCAGCTAGACAGCTTTACAGAATCACCTGGTCCCATCTCTTATTCTGAAGAGAAGGAAACTGAGTCTCAAGGAGGTTGAATATTGCCTGAAGCTGTTCAATAGCAGGAATAGAAAATGTGTTACCTCCTTCTGATGTATTATTAATTTTATACTAAGAAGATGAGCTTCGGGGCTTCCCTGGTGGCGCAGTGGTTAGGAATCTGCCTGCCGATGCAGGGGACATGGGTTCCAGCCCTGGTCTGGGAAGATCCCACATGCCACGGAGCAGCTGGGCCCGTGAGCCACAATTACTGAGCCTGCGCGTCTGGAGCCTGTGCTCCGCAACAAGAGAGGCCGCGATAGTGAGAGGCCCGTGCACTGTGATGAAGAGTGGCCCCCACTTGCCACAACTAGAGAAAGCCCTCACACAGAAATGAAGACCCAACACAGCCATAAATAAATAAATAAATAAAATTAAAAAGAAAAAAAAAAAAAAACCAAAAGGTTGCCAGTAATCTTTAAAAAAAAAAAAAGAAAAAAAAGATGAGCTTCAAATTGAAGTGAGGAATTATATCCCTGGGCTAGTAATAATTAATAATAACTAAGGCTTATTTCATCTTTATTGGGGGCTAGGTCCTGCGTTAAGTACTTACACGCATTCTCCTGTTTAGGATTCATGAAGGACCTGGTTCCTAGTATTATTTTTACTTTATAAGTGAGTGATTGGAGCCATTGCAAGATCAAATTGTTTTCCCAAGGTCACACACTGCTATGTGGTAGAGCTGAGATCCAAACTCACTGAGCTCCACAACTCCTAGTCCTGAGGGCAGCATGGGGAGACGGTCAGCGCCGCCGGGTGATGTAACCGAATGGCTGGCTCTGGAGGTCCCACTTCACAGCTCGTGTCACATGACCTCCCTCACCGTCCCCGGATCTGTAACAGGGGAGTGAAGGTGCCTGCCCTCCACAAACCCTCAGTGGGCAGGTTCATGAGACGTGAGGAGGTGCTTTGTAATTTGTCATTCAAGTGTTACTGTCCTTTTCACTTGGAGGAGGAGAGGTGGCAGAAAGGTTGAGGGCAGACAGCCCTGTGGTGGTGGCACCACAGGAAAGCACCAGGGTGGGCCCTGTACGACGGAGGGAGGTTGGCAGAATTAGTAAGGAGTCAGCAAGAAGGGAGGGAGCCTTAAAGCCTCCTTCACCTCTCCAAGGTGCTTTCTGGGACAGACCCCCGCAGGCCACAGGCAAGCGTGAGCCAGAGGGGACACAGACAACATGCATATTTCTCTTTCTGTCCTTGGTATTTCTCCTCCTGGTCTACACAGAGCATTTTTAGATTTGAAAGTTTTTTGAGGCTCTCTAACAACTTATATTCTGAATTTAGCCTCTGTGTCAGGGCAAAGTTGATCTCCTACTGGGTTTGTGATAATAAGTTGATGTGCTTGGTTCTCTAAAGTAAGACAATGTACGCAAGAAGAAATTTCCAGTGAATACCTGCATTTCTAGTATTTTTTTAATTGATTTGTACCTTCTTTAAGCTATGAGTCAAGAGTTGTTCCAAGTCATTCCCCAGCACAGGAGCTTAAGGGCACTAGGTTGCAAATGAGGCCAGGAAAGATTATGAGAGTTAAAGGGGTGGGAAAATGATTTTTGGGACAGGAAAGACCACTGAAAACTCCTATACTTGACAAAGCAGTCTGGTCTGTTTAATTATCCTCTGTCAGAAATATTTATGCAAGGAAAGAAAATGATGACCTTCCAATGCCTTCAAGAGCGTATAAACAAAACAGGGGTCCTTTAAAGCTTGCTCTCCCTGACAGTACTTCCTGTGCAGAACTGTCTTCTGGCCTCAGGAGTGTTTATTGCAGCCATCACAGCAAAAGCAAGGATTGAGAAAAGGGACCCTGCCTTCTTCCTTGCAAACCACACTATGGATTTAAAACAACTCACTCATGCTCAAATCATTGGCAAACACAGCATGACTGAGAAGAGTTTTGGTGGGGGAGAGTTATTTACAAAAATATTTTAATAATTCGTAACCTGTTAATCTGTTTAGATACAAATAACTCCCAAATCTTGAGGAAGTAGGTAAACATTGTCATCATTCCCTAGATAATTCAGTTTTATACAGACATGGAATATAAGATGATGAAATGCAAATGAAACAATATTTTGGGTGAACTAGAAGAGCTGTTACTTTAAAACCTCTGTAATATTCTCTCAAGTGTAGTTTGAATGTTTCTATTTCTCAAACAGTGACCAGGGGTCAGTTTGGCTGGGTGTCTGGGTTTATACAGTGTGGGGAGCCGCAGAAAATAAGGAAGAAAGTGGCAGGATTATGGGAAGTCCTGAATGTTCATACGTTTGGACTGTATGTGTGCATGTGATGGAGAATCAATGACATTCAGAGGGAGGGTGGAAGAAGAGTAGATATTGGAAATGGAAAAGAAACATAATGTGTTATAATACAAAAATGAAATAAAGAGCTTCAAAAACAGTGGGAGGTCAACAGGATCATATTCTTCACTTCAGAGAAATCATGGGGAGTGAGAGCCCAGAGAACCTTTGGAATTCACAGCTGATATTTAGAGAGCAGCTCCACCAGAGGCTGAATGAACAGGTGGGGGGAAGGAGAAGCACCAAGTGCTAAACGTTCTTCTCACCAATTTGATCAGAGAAAGGAAGGAGTGAGGGGAACCACTTGAGGGAGTAGCTGAACAGAGAGACGTTCCCCAGGGGAATGTGGGGCATGTGGAAGTCTGTGGAATGGGAAGAATCTGAAGACCTAAGAGAATGCCCATGATAATGGACAGGGAAAGGAAGAGAAAGAGAATCAAGAACACATGTGGATTTTACACTAATGACTAATGGCTAAAATAAAAGAGACTGACGACACCAGATGTTAGTGAGGATGCTAAGCAAGTAGATCTCTCGCCAGTGTTGTTGGAGTGAAAAGCGGTACAATTACTTTGGAGAACTGTTTGTTTGGCAGGTTCTTAAAACATTAAAGGTACATCTACCCACGATTCTATTCCTAGGTATTTATCCCAGAATACTAAACATACAAACCTATAAACAAACCAAGTATCCACCCACAGGAAAATGGATAAACAAATTACAGCATATTCATACAATGAAATACTACTCGTCAGTTAAAAAAAAACATGTAACATGCAACAACGTGGATAAGACTTAAAAAAATCATGCTGCATGAAAATATCCAGATGCCAAAAAAGTATATATGAAATGTTCACCTTTAAATGAAGTTCTATGACAAGCTAAAACTAGTTTGTGGTGAAAAAATTTGAACAATGATTGCCTCAGGGGAGGGAGAAATTTACTGGAAAGAGGCATGAGGGGTCTTTCTGGGGTGAAATGTTCTATATGTTATTTTGGGGGTAATTACAACAGTATATAAAATTGCCAAAACTCATTGTACCAAACACTAAAGATTGTGCACTTTTGCATTGAATCATGCCTCAGTTTTAAAAAACCACATAACCACAGGTGTGAGCACCAGGCTTATTAGGGAAGCAAGACAACCCTTCCTCCCTTGGAAGAACAAAAGAAGAGGGCATCTGTGAATATGTAAGAAATGAAGTAGGAAGAAGGGAAGCTGCAAAAATTAACCTTAAATGACTTGAATATTCTTAGTAAAAGTAAAGGATTATGTCCTCTTCTGGGTGTGTGCATAGGCACTGAGGAGGGGAACAAAGGATACTTACATTAGGAAAACAGAAAATATTTGGGAGCTATTATAAGACCATAAGGGATGAATTTCTAATAGCTCTAACTCCTGATCCTGCTTTTCCCCCACAATGCTGTCTTCAGAGTTTTGTAAGGGTCACATCGAACTCAGATGTATGTTTTTTTACCTCCAACACTTGAGAGACTGGATGAGGGTCTAGGACAGACATACAGAGACACTGCATCTTGGAGCGGGGGTGGTGCAGTGAAAGATAATGTTAGATTACATATAAAAATAAAATTAGTTATTACAGTGGTCTTCAGTCTCTCAAAGCTTGACAGTACCTAACTAATCTCGTCCTTGAGTATTTATTTAATTGGGGGAGGGAGTGATTAGGGAAAAAGGCTTAAAATGGTTCCCGGGGTGGGGAGAGGAGTGATAACGAGAAAAAGTTGAGAACTATTGGTCTGCCTACAAAATGCAGGCAATGGGGGGGCGGGTACCTTGAGTTGGAGGCACAGTTGAGCAAGTAAATGATGGTCAAGGTGTGAGTCTAAGCTGATGTCACATACATTAATGAAATAGATCAGAGAAATGAGAGATGGGATTACACATTATAAACATAAAAATCAGAACAGAGGTTCTAACAATGGTAAAGAGCGGGGCCACTAGGAATGAGGGAGTAAGAGGGAAATAACATTTGTCCCGGAAGGGAGGCATGTTAACATCAAGGTCTTAAAGGGAGAGACAATGTGAGCACAGAGAGAGCTTGGAGGTGGCAGGTTGTTATCCCACAACCCCTTCCAAGGGTCAGAAGGAGTGACAGAAAGGGGAAAAGAAGGGTGGGAAGAGGTTATAAGTGAAGGGCAAAGAGGAACATTTCAGAATTCAGGCACTAGAGAATGAAAAGGTGTGCGTAATTAAAAAGCCCATGGCATGGCCATGTCGGTGAATGGTCAAGGTAGAGCAGAAGTGGCAGGCCCTGGAGGGAAGGCAGCAGAGGAACTGGGTGACGGATGCAACCGAATTCACTAAAGGTTGCAGAGTCCCTGAGGACGACAGGAGAATGTCCAAGGCTGTGACATGGCCCTGATGAGGATGGAGATGGTGGCAATGAGCTGCTGGATTGGGCTTCAAAGGAGCTGGAGAAGGAGACCTGGAGAGAGACAAGTGTGATCTACATAAAGACCCCGAGGAGAAATCGCAATGGGGTTAAGACTACAGATAAGTAAGACTGGAGGTAACCTGGATGTGAACAGGTCACCATGGGAGTGGGGGTGGGGAGGAGGATTTTATTCCAAAAGGTGGATGCAGAAGTTGCCCACCCAAAGTTGACATCCTAATGTGGTGAGAAGGACCTCAAAAAGTTTTTCTTTATCCAGTCGGCTGGCATTTTGGATTCTCTGGGGTTTCAGGTAAAAGGTAGAGAAGGGGAGAACTGCTATCTTGAGTGTATAAAACTTCCTTTTTATGAAATAAAAGGCAGTGTGGCTAATGCCAAAGCTATAAGGAAATTTATCCCAAACATTGAAATTTATTTCAAAGCTAATGGTTACCCTTTTTTCCACATCCTTTTATTCTTTAGAAATTCAATTTTCTAAAGGATTAGCCTGAAGAAAATAAAATGTATATTGTTATCAAACTCATCTTCTAAATAGCTCAATTTTGGAAATTCTATTTCATTTTCTTCTGACTTTTGATTATAAGATTTATTGTAACACCCATGTAACACCCATATCCTATTATGTGAATAGAAGGTAATTTTGGCAATGGGAGGGACAATACGATTCTTTAAAATGAAAATATTCTGTTTCAGTAGCAAATACCAGATACTGTCTTACCCAAGCTGTCACAGAAGCATTTTCCCATGCCCCGAATTAAAGTATTCTATTATGTTCTCTAGAGCCATCAGGGATTTCTGCTCTTTCATCCATAAAAACTGTATGCTAATCTTGCTTATTTTCTTTTACATTTTAGGTTCCAAGCAAAGCCAACAATAATTAATATAAATTAAGAATGCTGGCATGGAAAGCTGTTCGTTATCAATCTGTCACACTGTAAACGTGCTGTACAGAATCATAACAGATTAGCTCCAAAGTCTGGGGAAATGGTCATGAAAGAGGTCAAATATATTTGGATAAGAGTCAGTGACATGCACTGCTGTGAATAGGTTTAAAGCTGTCTGTCATATAACTCCAAGAATTCAAATGGAATTTGTCCTTAGTGCTCTAAGGTTTCTGGGATGCTCTGACAGAATCACATGTTATTTAGAGTTTCTGGTCTGGACAAAAACTCATTTCTCTCAAAGTCAAGGTCATTAATAAAGGTCTGTGCTGTCCAATATAGCAGCCACTAACCACATGTGGCTATTGAACACTTGAAATATGACTAGTCTCAGGTATGCTGTATGTGTAAAACATACACTGGATTTCAAATATTAATTATAAAAAAGAAGGTACACTATCACATTAATATTTTTACATGTTCAATTTAAAAATTAATTTTCATATTAATTATGTTAAAATGATAATATTTTGAATATACTGGGGTTAAATAAAATATATTATTAATATTAATTTCACCTTTTTATGTTTTAAAATATGGCTACCTGAAAAATTTAAATTATAGATTCTGGCTCTCATTGTATTTCTATTGGGCAGGGCTGCTCTGGGCTGTATCTCAGTTTTGAGATGAGCCACAAGGAGGCAGTAGAGTGTAGTGATTAAGGGCAAGGGTACATGGACAGAAAGTTTGAGGTTCAATTCCCACAAATTCTATTTCCTCACTAAGGGACCTTGGCACCTAACCTACCTTCTCCAAATTTTACTTTCTCATTTATAAAAGAGGAAAAGTGATAGTGTCTTCCACTCAGGGATGATGGAATCTAAACTGCTCATATCTAAGGAGATCACCTGGGTTCTTAGAAGGAGCATGAAGTTCTAGGTTACAAAAAAGAACACAATTTTCACACCATTGTAAAGCAATTATACTCCAATAAAGATGTTAAAAAAAAAAAACCACAATTTTAAAAAGTTAGCTGCCTAACGAGAAATAGATAGGGTATAAAACTTAAATAGTAAAACGGATCAAATAAAAACATATTTAAAATATTCTTATCCTCTTTATGCCTTTGACCCATTGCCAGTTAGAGCAGAACTATATTAAGGGAAGCAGATCCAACGTGGAGTAAACGTGGATCAGTTCTGCTGTTTTCCGGGTCACCTCTCTCTGCTACTAAAGGACATAATGGAAACAAACCTTACTGTTTCCTGATAAAAAAAACCAGGAAGTTCCTTCCTCCCAAAAGGAAATCACATGCCATTTAATAGCTAAATATTAAGTAATTTTTGGATTGGAGAGTTATTTGGGCAGCATGGGTAATGGAAAGTGAATAGGACAGGGCAGGCAATTAATCCTGGGTCAGCAGAGCCTGGGCCAAGGTCACATGAAATCTCCAAACCTTGGTTTCTTCATCTGTAAAATGGGGATGAGGATGAGAATGCCTCTCACAATAGTTTTAAAAATTAAATTAAATAATTGATATAAAACCCACTTGTCTGTAAACTGGAAAATGTTACATAAATATTAGCTACTATCATGATTTTATTCTACTGGATTCTAAGACTCATCTACACAGATGGAGCCACTTTGCTCTCTGTTTAATGTGAAAGAGCAGAAGGTAAACAAGGGTGACTTTGTACCTGGCACTTAACCTTGGTTCCTATTCTTGGTTCTTATTCTTCCCTATCTAAAAGAGTCATTGGGAGGGCTTTATTTTTTAAAAAAAAAAAGCACTCAGAGTCATACAAATGTGAAGCGTTGTTGGTTTGGATAATCATTGAGTTGATTTTACTTAAAAAGAGAGAAAAATCTTATGTTGAGTATCCAGGAGCCCCACCTACTGTGAAAAGTAGCCATTGCTATGCTCCAAAAAATATTTCCTTGTACTATTAGCTCACATACACTAACTCAAGGTAATAGTCAGAGGCAATAATATGTGAATTGAAAAAGGAAGGCTGCAGTATGCATCTCTCGTTCAGGTCTGGGCAAGATGAAATTTAAAAGAATCTCTGCCACCATTTTCAAGCAGAGCCACATTCAGCACAGTGTAATAGTCACAACTGTAGGATATCATTCCTAAAAAGAACTATCATTTTGTATCCAGGCCATCAAAGCTGGTTTCTTTGTAAAAAAAAAAAAAAAATACTCATCTGTACTATTTTTGAAATCAGTGCTGTATAATGCTGGTATCCCAAAAGACATGAGCAGGATTTATCCACCCATTAAGTTATTTGGGATCTAAGCTGGACATATACAGATGCAACAATGACTTTTAAAAATGAGTCCTTAGAACTTCACATAAATAAATAAGATGTCATAAAAATAGTAGAGTAAAATAAAAGCACCCTATTGACCTGTAAACTGTTATCTCAAATAACTAGAACACGTTTTCCCCACAGCTTTTGATTTGTTATTATTTTTAAAGAGAACGTACTAGTGCTAAAAGGTTTTTCTGTCACAGCGTGTACTTCTTCATTTACTTGTTTTTCATCACTCTCAATTTGTATAAAATTTTAACAAGCTATCTAATTTTTTTTTTTTTTTTTTGCCACACGGCATGCGGGATCTTAGATGTCCGAGACCAGGGATCGAACCCGTGTCCCCTGCAGTGGAAGTGCAGAATCCTAACTGCTGGGCCGCCAGGGAATTCCCTAAACTATCTAATTTTAAAAAATTATTAAATTCATTTAGTTTTTGCTGATTTATACTTTTATTTTTTTCATTTTAACTGTACTTTCCTTGCATTTCCTTATTTTGGTAGAGTAGTCCCTTGATTTTGTGTTCCAGTATATGGATAAAGTCATTCTTAAACAAAACTTCAGACTTGGGATGGCACCTATCACCTTATGTGATGTTAGATTGTTCTGTGATTACTTTACCCAGTGCTTCTGTTCAAATGGGATTAAATAAGAACATGCATTAACACATGTGCACACCAAGAAAAAGGACTAATATCTCTATGCATATATAAAATTCAAGGAGCGGGAGGGAGACGCAAGAGGGCAGGGATATGGGGATATATGTATATATATAGCCGATTCACTTTGTTATACAGCAGAAACTAACACAACATTGTAAAGCAATTAAACTCCAATAAAGATGTTTAAAAAAAAAAATAAATACAATAAAATTCAAGGAGTAAAAAGGAACGTGAAGAAGATGCATCCACTGAGGTACTGAGGCAATCAAGCCAATCCTGTTAGGGAGAGGATAAAAGAACAAAGCAAACCATCAGCTCTAAAGGTACCAAATGTGCTCTGTGAAGTTCAGAGACAAGGAAACCAATTCAGTAAGTGTGTGGATTGTCAGCAAGCTAACAAGCACAGATAAATGCATCACTACTCTCTGATTCTAACCATGTTCACCCTTTTATTCCCATTTCTGATGTTTTCAATCTGTTTTTTTTTTTTAACATCTTTATTGGGGTATAATTGCTTTACTATGGTGTGTTAGTTTCTGCTTTATAACAAAGTGAATCAGTTATACATATACATTTGTTCCCATATCTCTTCCCTCTTGCAACTCCCTCCCTCTCACCCTCCCTATCCCACCCCTCTAGGTGGTCACAAAGCACAGAGCTGATCTCCCTGTGCTATGCGGCTGCTTCCCACTAGCTATCTGTTTTACATTTGGTAGTGTATATATGTCCATGCCACTCTCTCACTTTGTCCCAGCTTACCCTTCCCCCTCCCCATGTCCTCAAGTCCATTCTCTATATCTGCGTCTTTATTCCTGTCCTGCTCCTAGGTTCTTCAGAACTTTTTTTTTCTTTTTTCTTTCTTTAAGATTCCACGTATATGTTTTAGCATACAGTATTTGTTTTTCTCTTTCTGACTTACTTCACTCTGTATGACAGACTCTAGGTCCATCCACCTCACTACGAAAAACTCAATTTCGTTTCTTTTTATGGCTGAGTAATATTCCATTGTATATATATGTGCCACATCTTCTTTATCCATTCATCTGTCAATGGACACTTCCATGTCCTGGCTATTGTAAATAGAGCTGCAATGAACATTGTGGTACATGTCTCTTTTTGAATTATGGTTTTCTCAGGGTATATGCCCAGTAGTGGGATTGCTGGGTCGTATGGCAGTTCCATTTTTAGTGTTTTAAGGAACCTCCATACTGTTCTCCATAGTGGCTGTATCAGTTTACATTCCCACCAACAGCACAAGAGGGTTCCCTTTTCTCCACACCCTCTCCAGCATTTATTGTTTGTAGATTTTTTGATGATGCCCATTCTGACTGGTGTGAGGTGATACCTCATTGTAGTTTTGATTTGCATTTCTCTAATGTCAATCTGTTTTTTAAGGCGTAGAAGTTAAATTCCATAGCTACCACCATTTCCACTATGATTATC
The DNA here is from genome assembly GCF_965194825.1 of Balaenoptera physalus. Classification (NCBI taxonomy): domain Eukaryota; kingdom Metazoa; phylum Chordata; class Mammalia; order Artiodactyla; family Balaenopteridae; genus Balaenoptera; species Balaenoptera physalus. Next base: position 83,430,040 of record NC_138892.1, on the reverse strand, counting down.
GCCACTACTACCATTGCCGTTGCCATCACCAACTTGCCTAGACTTTATATTAATAGAAATACAAGATGCAAAAGTACCCCTTTGTCTTCAGGGAGACTAACTGCACCATCAGTCTTTTCCAGGGCAGTGAGTGAAAAGCAAACACCAGTGATTATGCCTGGGAGGTCTTCAGAGAGCAAGAGTCACCGTTGCTAATTCCAAGAAAGCCTCAGTTTGTTTCTTACCTATAGCACAAACTGTGCATGAGCTGTGGTTATGCCTTTTGGCTCACCTTTAGAGCATTCTGCTTTTCCTAGACCAGCACTTTTCCCAAGTATATTCATGAAATTCTTGGGAAATGCCTACCAAAAATGATTGACTTTGGGAAATGTTGTATTCCATACTCCCTTCTTGAATATTCACAGGGCATTTAGCATATTAAGGATTCTGGCAATAAAGGAACTATCTTTGCTTAATTCAGCATTTCCTAAGTTTATTTGACCATGTAGCCATTCCCTCTTCCCAGCCCTCTACAGACAACCTATGAACATCTCCCAGAACTAATACTTCCAGAGAGACACTCTGGAAAATACTCTTTTTGATTGATAAGGGATAGAATTAATTCAGATGAATATTGCATCCTCCCAAAACTTGAAAACCCTAACTATTCTGCCCTAGGAAGAGGAGACAACACCACAACCAAATGAGTGTTGAAAAGGAAAGGATTTCTTGAAACTACAAGGTCTTCTGATCAAAGGTACACGTTCTACTTACCTAAGGAGATTCCCAAGATTGAAAAGAGCCCGGTTGTGCTGTGGATTTAGCTGGAGAGCCCTCTGATAGTACATCTTTGCCTCTGCTGTGTCTCTGGTCAGTGTTCCAAGGTTGTTCAGGGCACTTGCATGGCGCGGATACAACCTGAACAATTAGAAATATTAAGCCATGATTGTTCAAAGACTTCAAAGTTGGTCACAATTTGCTTGTTCTTCACCCCCTACTCCTCACCCCAGGTATGCCACAACAAAAATGAAACACTGAATTCTCCCTTTATTTTAATGGTATGTCTATGTCACATCTTAACAGTCAACCATTTGCGCAGCTGCAGGCAAATAAACAAGGCAGGAAAGCACATAATTGACACATGGTGGCATAAGTAAATTACCCCCAAAGAGCGCAAAAATAAATAGTATGCAAAGCTACCGGGGTTAAATAAATTCAGCTTGGAGCCTACTTTCAACTTCCTTTGATTGAAAATCCTCATTGCCACCGGTGCTGACTTTCTGGCCTAGCGGGACTGCTGACTAGCTGCCTGTATAATGCCCACTATTTACACAAGATGTTGGGAGTTCCCTGGATGAGGGATCTTCATGAATATATTTGAACTGGAGCATCAGTAAAACCGCCATTATTGAGAAGGTGATACAAACGTCTCCCCATAAAAATAAACTTTCCCCCTCAAATGGCTCTCCATCTTGACTCTCCTATTCCATTTTGTCTCATTTCCCCGCTACTGTTATTTGACACCACCTGCTCTGATAGTGTCTGGGAATGAAAATCCTAACATATAAAAATTTAAAAAGGCACAATGACTTGAAAACAGCGATCCTAATGTTCAAAAGCAAATGTAAAGGAGGACTGCGTACACATCAGCAAAGCAAATTTATGGTGATTAAGAAAGGAAGAGAATCAATTTACTTCCTTAACTAGAAACTATAAGGAAGGTAAATCAGCCTGCTGCTGCATACACAGCTGAGTTGATTTTGCTGCGCTCAGAGCGGACATATTTAGTCGTCGAACAGGTTCGCTCCATCTCTGTCACCCAGAGGATTTTGAATAAGCCTGTGAAGCTGGCTTTTAAATGTAGGAAAGGCAAGATAATGCCCAAGTAATAAAAACACGATCTGTACTTGTCAAGTCTCTTGACAATCAAATGCCATGCTTGTCCCCTCCCAGCCTGTTCCGTACCTTCTAAGAAGATCAATTTAATTTGGGGACAGAAGGGGATCCTATTAAAAGGCCAAGGAAGACAAGCTGCATAGCTTTTTTTTTTTTTTTAATCTTTGCCTAACCCAGAGTTTCCTAAGTTTATTGGACCATGTAATCCTCCCTTCCTTACTGCCTTATAGCTCAGCTATTAGCATCCCTCAGTATTTTCAGGAAGACAATCTGTGTAATGCTCCTCCTGATTGACAAGGAATAGAATCAATTCAGATGAATGTTACGTCCTCCCAAGGCTTGAAAGCTCTAATTATTCACAATAATTCTGTAGGCTGTTGGGAGAGATACAGTATGAGAGGAAGTTGGGAAAAAACACACACACACAACGTGTTTGCTTCTTTCTGGTCACCTTTAATTAGCAAAGACAACCTGAGGGTACCTGGTACCAGTCCCCTAACACCCACCCTCACAGTTCTTGGGGTACACAAGTCCTTGGTGCTCTCTCATAGATGCCTCTACAGGACATCAGAGCTATAAGAGAAGATGCTCTCGTACCTGCCCATGCATTCCATGCCCAGAACAGCCTCCTGGGAAGCTGTGTCTAAGAATTACTTTGGGAATGGTTACAGAGAGCATATCACAGCCAGGACTTTAATTCTTCCAATTAAAAAAAAAATGTTTGGATCTTGAGCAAAGCTCTCTGACTTCCAAAAGATTTAAGGGGGGGGGGTCCTGTGAACATGGTGAGAACAGTTCTTATTTTTTCTCTGATGACGAACAGCAAGAGAAAGCATCCTGGTGACCTCTGCCTTCCCAGAAGAGGCAATTTCTTAAAACTTGGTCTTTTCCTCATTTCTTTATAGGCTTTGGAGCCCTCAGAATAAATGTTTGAGGTGAAAGCACTAAATATGGGAAAGGACAGTCTAAATTCAATAAGAGCATCTACGATGGGCTCCCTGTCATGCAGCTGCCCTCTCCCGCTGGTTATCAGCCCGCCTTTTTGGACTTTGTCACCATCCCACTGCCATTTAAAGGCATAGCATGGGGACTTCCCTGGTGGCGCAGTGGTTAAGAATTCTCCTGCCAATGCAGGGGACACGGGTTCAACCCCTGGTCCGGGAAGATCCCACATGCCGCGGAGCAACTAAGCCCGTGAGCCACAACGACTGAAGCCCAAGCGCCTAGAGCTCGTGCTCCGCAACAAGAGAAGCCACCGCAATGAGAAGCTCGCGCACCGCAAAGGAGAGTAGCCCCCGCTCACCGCAACTAGAGAAAGCCCGTGCGCAGCAGCAACAGACCCCAACGCAGCCAAAAATAAATAAATAAATAAATTTAAAGGAATGGCATGTATTGATATAATACTTTCAAAGTTCACTGACTACAAAAATGTTTCTCTTTTTTTTTTCAAACCAGAAACAGAACGTAAGTTCACACTGAACTCTCAAAAACAGAAACAAGCAGTGAGAAGGGAAGTAAAGAGAAACAAATATAAATACTATGAGCAAAAAAAAGGTCTTTAGCATGCCTTGTGCTCCAAGCTTAGGACAGGGCTTTGTGGTCGGGCACAGGCAGCGAAGAGGCTTTGTGTTAACAGAGTCCCAACCCGCCCAGGAAGGGGATTGCTGACATCTACTGTGATTTACTGAATCTATTGCCACTCACAGCCCTCCACCTGGAAAACGTGTGATATTGTTTACTCCTGGTAATAGTAAAGATCTGCTAGCAACAGCCCTTCCCTCTGGGCATCTGATTAGGTTCACTTAATCATGAGCAAGCATTACATTATTTATGAAACAAAGCTGAATTTCATGAAAAGGATTCTTTAAGCAGGTCAAGAAAAAAATATCACTTTTAATTTTGTTTTTTATATAGATGTAGACATTTTCTTAAAACATATACTCGTCTCTTGTTTACTGAAGACCTATGCAAGGACGAAACTTATTTTTGTGTGTTTACTTTTTAAATAAACTTGTTTAAATGAGCTTGGGTCTAATTCAACCCTGAGGTCTCCAAGAGGGGAATTTTCTATTAGAAAGATGAATAATTTAAGAGATGTCTATGTTTCTACATCAATTGTCAGGATAAATTAAGTGTGTCTTGACTTTGACGCTACAGGTATGTTTTACAAAAGTTCTGGTAGTGATTATTCCCTTCCCCATGTAAAGAACCTTGACAAAAGCTTCACTGAAAAGGAGAGTGGTAATTTTCAGGCCTGTTTTTTTAAGACCAGTGTGAACAGCCACTGGATTTTCTTTCTCAGTCTTACTCAATATTCATATTGTATATGGGGGCTCTCTTGCTATTTCCTTATTTTTTTTTTTAAATTTCACTGAGTTAGATTTTTAAAATTTATTATAGGGAAAATGTATAATATTGTCAAATAGTTCTGGGGTATAAGGAAGTTTATTCTTTCTCTTTAAAAAATAAATCTAGGTATAGAGATACAATTCTATGAGTTGAAGAGAATATTTTTCAAGTATTGTATGATTTATATTCTCAATTTATATTCTCTATGATTTATATTCCCATTTGAGCATTTAAGGGCTTCTTACTTTTTATCTGGTGGCCTTTCCTTAAGCAGAATTAATAAAGTAGGTAGTTAAGGACATTATTATTCTCCTCCATTCCCAGGCAACTTATCTCTGAAGAATGAATATCAACAACATGTTAACAGGAAATCATCACTGTGAGGGAACAGTTGCCTAAGTGAAAAACAGAAGGCAGGAGCAAAAGAAAATGGGTCTAAAAAATCCTAGCATGTATTAGTGATACTTTACATTTTAGAGTGCTTTCCCATATACTATCTCATTTAACCTTCTAATTCTTCAAGTAGAATTATTGTACTATTTTACAGTTGAGGAATGGGAGGATGGGAGAAATTAAAGAAAAAAATAAATTACTTTTTAAAAAAAAAATATTTCAGGAGTTGTGTTCTTAAGTGTTAAAAGTCAGATGGTTCCTGTAAATCTATGTATTTTCCCAAACAATCCATGAGTCATTCAACCTTCAGCAAATAAATATACTGCTATCAATTAGAGCTTCCATTCAGAATAATTTCCCTTTCTATCCTTGGGCCAGTCCATTCAGCCATGATCCTATAGGAACTACTTCTCAGTGACAGAAGTGAAATAAAGTCAATACTCGGGAAACGTGGCTGAGATTCCTCTTCGCTGGGAAAACCTGTCTCCTGCTATACAAAATACTCATGGTATCTCTAAAAAGCACAGTATTATGGGAAACTATTTGGAAGTAACAACATTCAGTCAGTGTTTAAGGCACAGATACATGCTCTCCGATCTACTGTTCTTAAGCTTCAATCTCAACTAAAGATCCATAGAGATAAGATGTATATGACTAAAGTCTAGTTTTATATTTTATTCAGTCATTTACTTTAAATTTTGTACACTCTGTTCAAAAGTTAGAATTCTGTTACTTTTTCATTATTTGAGTACCTTCTAAGGCATTTCATTGTTCAAGCAAGAGTGTACGTATCATGTGCTCCAGTTTGCAATTTCCTTTCAGAATATACACACCCTGATTTATTTATCTGATTTTCATTCCACACATTAATTTATTTGAGGTGAAGTATGCTAAGGTCAGATATTTATTTTCTATTTCCTGTTGAGAAAAAAAAGAATCCAAAAGAAAAACATGACTGGGAAAAAAATTCAACCATGAGATCTAAATTTCACGGAACTAAAAAATACCCAAAGTAAACTTCATTTCAGGAGTCAGCAGCAGCCGCAGCATATTTTCAATCATTCTAGTCCCTGCCATTTCTCAAGTGCCTGATTATAAAATTTGAATCATCATGTCATTAAATTGCACCAGAATGACATTGATCATTTACCAGTCTGCTTCTTTAATTGTCTGAAATCGCCATGAACACCCAGCAGCAAGTCTTGCCACTTTCTTTTGGTACCGTACTCCTTCCCATCCATTAGATAGTCTTCGAAAAAACCTCAAATGCGATTTAGGGAAGTATGACACACTCCAGTGAGGGGCCAACTAAATTATCTGATCTCTCACAATGGATGACCTCTAGTAGCGATCCAGAAGGACTCCACCCAGTTGATTTTTCAAGACAATTTAGAGTAAAACCACGTCCTCAGGAAATGACTCATTTTAAGTGGCTGTATTTTCCTGATTCCTGAGAATTTTCCTCTGGAGGTTGGGAAATGTATTGAATTAAATACTTCCTTGCTCTTTTAAATAGAAAATAGTGAACATATTTTAACTTTTCTCAAGGGCTTGGGGTGACCATGGTGAACTTTGGTTTTTGCGGCAGATGAATGGGAAATTACTCTGGTGGAGTGGAAATATAACTGTGATTGGAGTCAGAAGCCATGGGTGACTTTCTTGCTGTGTGATTTTGAACTTATGTCTGTGCTTTAGTTGCCCTCTCTATAACAATAAGGTCCATACATATTAACTCTCTGGGTGAACAAATGGGATGGTGGATATAAGATGTCCACCTTCATACCTGATACACTCCATACATTTGATGTTCTGGGGTTGGCTACAGGACCTCTGGGTGGGTATACTTGGCTCTCTCCACAGCCCTAATGAACCCATGCCAGCAGGAAGCTGCCAGCTCTTCTTCTTTCACGTGGATTTCTCATCCTCCAAAAATTCATTCTCCTCACTGCTAAGGCCTCTGACTTGCTTCCATCAGTCAAAATAACCTCCATTATTTCTTCATCACTAACCCAATGAACACTCAAGTTGTCTTGTATGAATCCATTTCTCCCACACCGTGGGTGCTCAGATGTGAAGGACATTTGGCCCTCTTCATTTTGAGAATGTAGGAATGTTCCTTGTCAAGCACTCACTCCAACAAAGTCTGTCAATCTTTCATCATCTGAAGCAAATGATCCCCAAAGGCACCAGAGCAATTTCCTCCAAGCCTTTCCGATACGCTCAACACCAAACGGAATTCCAGACACGCACAATTTTAAGAGCTACATCCAAGGTTATAAGGAGATTCAAAGTCTTATGTGACAGATCAATGTGCTCGTAGAATCTTTATTGTAATAACACTTCGCAGCATGAATAGCACTCTGGCTGTTAGATTGAGTTAGGAAAAAAAGACAGTGGTGGGCAGGAAGAGTGTATCCATGTTCGCAGTTAATAAGTGCCAACCAAGGACATCAGGAGGGGTGGGGAGGGAAAGGCGTGTGTATCCTGAAGATCCACCTCAGGAAGTGGGGGTCACCACTGGCATGTAATGGGAATGGGCAGTGGCTAGGGGTGTTAAATGTGTGTAAGCATATTAGAGGGTGGAAACTGCAGTGGAGAAAATTGAAGCGAAGCAGAGGAACAGGGTATGCTGGGGTTGGCAGGGAGACCAGGGTAGGCCTTGCAGACAAGATGACATCACCTGGAGAGTCCTGAGGGGAGGGAGGGAAGCAGCCATTTAGAGAAGGAGGGGAAGCGTTCTGGGAAGAAGGAAGGACAAATACAGAGTCTCTGTAATAGGTGTGAATGAAAAATGTTGCCTGCCGTATCAGTAAACAAAGGATGTTGCGGCCATCTAGCCATCACATTACAGCCACCCAGATGATGAGCCCTGAGGGAACTCAGGATAGAAACAGGATGCCCACCATCTAGCAGTCAACTGCCGCAGCCACCCCCAGTGGTGGACCCTGAGGAGACTCAGGATGAGAAAGCACAGGATACAGACCCCAGATAGCTCAGGTGCCTATCAAAGGAATCATTTCAGTGAGCCCAGACTCTTGCATCTTCCCATACACAGAAAAGCACTAAATTCCTTAACTTGAGATATCTGGTTTTCTTAAATTAACAGTAATCTTTTGATGTTCTGACTACCTGGCCTTTGTTACAAAAACCCTTATACATCCTGGATCCCCCCACTTGCTTCTTTGGAGCGGTCTCTCAGAGTTATCTGAGACGCTGTGTCTCAGGCTTAAGTCCTCAGTTTTGTCCACCGAATAAAATGTAACTCTCAACTTTTAGGTCGTGCATTTTTTTTTCTGGTTGCCATAAGAATGTGACGACTGGTGTGTGCCTGGAGCCCCGCATGGCTGGAGCTGAGACAGCAAGAGGTGTAGTAGGAGGTAAGGTCTGAGAGGCAGTGGGACCAGACGGTGCAGGACGTGGAGACCCCTGCAGGGGCCCTGATTCTCACCGTGACTGAGACGGAAGCAAGCAGAACGTTCTGAGCACTGGATTACTATGAACTTCCCTGTGGCTGCTGGGTTGAGAACAGACTGAAGGAGGGGAGGAAGGAGAAGTGAAAATGGGGGAAGCCAGAGAACACTGCAGTAATCCAGGTGAGAGATGATGGGCAGTGGAGGCGGAGAGAAGTGGTCAGATTGGGGGTGTATGAATAACATTCACAGAGTTTATCATGGCCAGGTATTTAGACACTGCTTTACACCTTGTATGGGAATTATTCCAGCCCTATGAGGTAGGTAACACCACTGTTCTCATTTTAACAGAAAATCTAAATGATATTCTGTTGAACTGTCATATTTACTTATATAAGAAATCATAAATTAAGCCAGTGTAGTGGGTGCTGTCTTATACCACCCAGATACCCCTCAAGTCTGAGGCACTTGACAGCTCACAGCTGAGTTCTTCTCTGGGCATTGCTTTACCCGAGGCTACTCTTCTCTGCCTGGGGCCAGTGATTGGTTGATAGGGGGTATAAAGGTTCCATCTCTTTCATGACAACTCTGAGGGGCCACCCCATCTCCAGAGTTCCCTAAGGGCTCCTCTGAGCCCCTGGGAATGCACTGTATCTCTCCTTCTCTCATCTTGCTTCCCTGGCTTCCTTCCCTGGTGTTCCAGACAGCACTCCTTAATGAACTCCCCGCTTGCTAATCTCTACCTTGGATTTTGTTTCCTGGGGAACCGCAGTGAGGTTTTGAAGTGAAATGGTGGTTTAAGGCAGAAAAAAGAGAGAGCAGATGTTTTTGAATATAAATTATAGAACTTTCATTTTGAAATATAGTCCGTAAGTATGGCCACAATATGACTAAAATTCTAGTTTTCTAAATGAATTTCTAAATCAAATTCTTGGATTTAGTGAATAAAGCTGCTAGACTTAATTAACACAAAATATACATAGTGAGAATATAATTTCATCAACAAAAAGGAACAAACATGATTTCAATTGTGCTACTGGAAAGCATATTTAGACATTTATAAATAAAAGTACCACACCAACGGAAGAACCCCTCTCCACTTGTTAAACTTGGTTAACAAATGGTATTGGAATTTTCAATCTTTCCAGAAATACATGGCAGCTGGTATCCAAGGCCACCTGTAGTCATGAGAGTTATTTTAAATGTTCATTCAAAATAGCCTGGGTAAAGAAGGACTTCTTAAATAATCATTAAATCCTGATTTAAAAAAAAAGTTCAAACTCTACCAGTTTTATAGACAACATTTTTCAAAGGAGTTATAATAACCTTACTGATATACTCAGGACATCAATGAGCAGTGGGTTCATTAGACATAGATTTCTTTACACTCTAACGATATGGCTTTCTTCAATAATCATTGTCTTATTACTTCCTTTTCCCACATATACTTATTATAGTCTAACGGAGTCTCTTTGTAGACTTCCAGTTATCCACACAGGAGGGAATACAAAGAATGAGAGCAGTGGGTACCGTTATCATGACAAGTCTCTATTTTATGCATTAAAAAATTCCAATCAGAAAGATTTTAGCTTCTCCTTTCCCATGTGTTAGCCAATTAAATATCAGTTGTAGACTTCTTTTGTACAGGAGTTTTAAAAGTACATTTCTTTCCTTTTAGTTATGCCAATAAGAAGAGCCTGGTCAGGGACTTCAATGCCCCCCCCACCGCCGCCCATGAACACAGTTTCCTTTCCCTTCAGATTTTCTATTTAAAACATCAACAGCAGATACATTAGGAGTGGACAAAGCCCCTCTAAGGATACCAAGGCTGCCCAAACACACCTGAGTTCCCTCAGGGCAGGGTAATGCATCTCCTACTCAATAGGACTTATGGGAGGGGGGACATCTTAGATGATTTCTGTGTATTTCATGTGAGACCATACCTGTGAAAAGAAAATAGTTATCTGAGGATCACAGCCCTTTTATAAGGATGAAATCCTGCATGTGGCTGATATCCAACCACCTGAGGCACATCAGCTAGTCTGGGTACAGCGGGGGCTTACTGTGGAGGCTGGAGGGAAGAGGACATCTAAGTGAACAAATGTTCAGTGGAACATGGGGCATTTTCCTGCTGACAGTGAAGAGACTTTGTTGATCCACCTGAACAAAGGTGAACTCTATTCTCATTCCCAGGTTCAGGGTTCTTGATGACCAGCCTGTATTAACCAACCAGTAATTGAGCCTTGCAAGAAATCTAATTATAAGATGAAAAACAATTTCCATGAGACTCTATCACCTATAATGAAGACTCTTTTAAAAGTCTCTTAATTGTGTCATCAGATTTGCAGATGTTCTCTATTCTCTGTAAAACATATTGGTGGATGCCTATAACATAATAAACCTTCTCTATAAGCCTGGGCCCTTCTGCTCCCTTAAGTTAAGCTACATGACTGCTAAGAGCCAGTTGTTCTTATTAACATTTATTCTAGTTGTTTATTGCAATTGCACAATATAATGAAATACCTTGCAAACTGATAAAATATAAAAGTAAAAAAGAGAGTTGTGATTTTTATGAAAACTAAAAAGTACTCTGGAAATACTCAAAAAAGGGAAGTCACTCAAAAAAATTGCTGTTGAATTCGATGTAAGATTAATTGTAAAAGGCTGGAGGAGAAAAATCAGAAAAATCTCAGATAGCCTTTACATTTTTATTCTACTTTAAAAATGATCACCACAGAAATGAACTGTGGTTGTAATTTTTGCAGATTCTAATCAGTAGACTCTTACTCAAAGAAAAAACTTGGTTTGACATTAGAAGACTTGGTGAATGGACATACATGTAAAATTTTAGGGTACAATAAAACATTCAAGAGTGCGCATGATTTGTTTTATGATTCTTCATTTTAACTGACTTTTTAAGGTAATCAACAAGCTACTGGCCAAGTACACATTCAATATCTTCTGCATTTTATTTGGGCAGGGCCACTATCTTTTCTTTTGGGCTTACTGAATGAGTCATTTCATGGGAGTTTCTGTATAGGAAGAGCTGAATGGCTGGGTGGACTTTCTGTTAGGGAACCATTGACCGAAACCGCCCATCCTGGCCAGGCATGTTAATAAGTGCTTGCATGAGTTGTCTCACAACAGGAGGTCCCGATAAGGAACACAGTGCTGCCATCAAAAACTAACCAGGAGAATTCAGGAGGGGCCGAAAGGAGGGAGGAGATGCCATAGTATGTCCTGCCCACCTCCCAGAAGCCCTCATGCTAGAATCCACCTTGGCTGAGAGAGACGCACACCACCAGTAAGGACCTTGAGTCAGACCAAATATGGGCACAAACAAGATGATCGGCCAGAGACAACCTGGAAAGCTAACCCATTACCATAAAACCTAAGACTGCGAGCCACATGGCAGAGTAGTTCTCCTGGGTTCCCTTACCCTGCTGCTCTCTGCCCGGGCACCCCTTCCCAATAAAGTTTTTTGCTTTGTCAGCACATGTGTCTCCTCGGACAATTCATTTCTGAGTGTTAGACAAGAGCCCAGTTCCGGGCCTGGGAAGGGGCCCCCCTTCCAGTAACATTTCTGCTCCCATTATACGAGGTGAAAATAGTAGAAACCTTGTCAAGAGTAACTCAATGGTCAGAAAGCTGTGGAGGCATATGGTAGCTCCACCAGTGGTGTTCTGATTTTCCAGCATAAAGAATTCCAAACTTTATAACACCCCATTAGGTATAAATATGAGAGCCACTCCTCACAGAAAGGAAAGCTTACATTTGTGTTTATGCAGGACTTAAGGAAAGTATTCTGACAACTTTCTTTGATGATTTGGGTCTTAATCTGACTCTGTATCCTCAGCTGCAGCATTTTTCAGGGGAGATCTCCCTTGTACTACAGAAATATAATACATGAGGTGCACCAAAACGGAGAAGTCAGTCCGTGGTATTTTTACATTTAAAAAATAGAATGAAGTTAAAAAGCAGAAGAATATTCGTGTCATATATAATTACCAATTTAATATAGTGTTATTTTTAGAACTGTAAGCCAGCCAAAAAGATATCGGTATAGATACAACCCTAATGACTAATTTCACCATTGCCTTTGGAATCTATACAGTCATTACCACAGGAATGAATAACTGTTGGGGCTGATTTCAGATAATACCACCTTTAATCCTGCATTTCCCTAATCATTCTCTTTATTGCTGTTGCAAATGTGGAAAACATCAGGATACACCAAAGGTGAAGTAGGGTGGAGCAGTTGGGAGGGGAGGAATCCCTGTGTTAGCAACCTCCACGGAGAAAGAGTTATATTCAAGTAAGGGCAGTCTTCCAGTCACCTAGGATAAATAATCATCAAAATGATGAATAGTCCCAGTATTTTCCTTTTCTAACACAAAGAGTGACAATTTACTTAAATTTTAAAAAAACACAAAAAACCACATCCATTGAAAATTTACCATGGAGGTATCCATAACAAAAATGATGATACTTTAAATCAGAAATATTTTGAGCTTGGTCTGAGATGATGAAATATTTCACTAATTACTATGCAGTATATTTTTAGCTTTAATTGTCTTTACCCCATTTCTCAAGAGACAAGTTTCTTCCACAAGCACAGTTGCTGAAGCAAACATTTATTTTTATTGACAGTGGAAGTCCCAACCAGCTACTATAATTTTGTAAGGTCAGCTGCCGGAGAATTTTGCTTAATTTATACCTTTTCCCCAAGCTGTGCCTTAAGGTCTGCCTTATTTTTCTGTTTGAACTTCACAGAAAATAGTCTGTTAGAATGAAACAAATTTTAAAAGATACTGATATACTTCCCTCCAACCAATATTTTTCAGGCAAACTTACTGCTCTTTTCTTCCCTTTAAGAATGCCACCTAAAATCATGAAACACTAATTAATTATTAAAGCTGAAACACACTTTATTTGCTTAAATGTCCCTTGAAGGAACATGCCTTTTTTAAAAAATTTTTGTTTTATATTGAGAATAGTTGATTAACAATGTTGGAATACAGAAAAGTGATTCAGTTATACATATACATATATCTATTCTTTTTCAAATTCTTTTCCCATTTAGGTTATTACAGAATATTGAGCAGAGTTCCCTGTGCTATACAGTTGGTCTTTGTTGGTTATCTATTTTAAATATAGCAGTGTGTACATGTCAATCCCAAACTCCCAATCTATCCTTCCCCTCCACCCTTCCCCACTGGTAACCATAAATTCACTGCCTAGGTCTGTGAGTCTGTTTCTGTTTTGTAAATATGTTCATTTGTATCATTTTTTTGGGGGGGGGAGGGGTACATGCCTTTTTAAAAATAACATTTCCTCATTTCAGAAATAATACATGCTCATCATGGAACATCCGAAGCACAATAGAAAGTATAAAGAAAAAATTAAACCATAATCTCACCAACCAGAGATAAGCATTGGAAATATCTGCATAAACTGGCTTGCAGTGAAAAATATGATTCTTTATTAAATCTTTAAAAATGTTTTCTATTTCTTAATAAAAACTTCTTTCCTCAATAAAAAGCTTTGTTACAATTATTCCTCTTGAACTTATATTTCTTGTAATCTTTGGAAAAGTATTTAGTAAGGAACTTGATGTGTACAGTTTAAAATTTTTGCCATACTGAATACTAAATAACAGGTCCTAAAGTCTAAAAGATTTGATTGATGAACAACATACTTAGGTAGAACACTGTTCAGACGGATAACTTTAAAAATTAGGTCAGTTACTATAAGAATGACAATTTCAAACTAAGCTTTTAGACAATCCTTAGAGGGCACTTCAGTGAAATGTATGATTTGTTTGGTACACATATTTTAGAGCATGTCCCAAAGTGAAACAGTATCAGAAAATTCAACCAAATGTGGGACATACTGCAGAGGCATGGAAACCTCTTTGAAAAACTCCTGTGAGCTTCACATTATTCAATAAAGGAGAGGATTTGCCCACATTAGGAGATTCCAAGGCTGTGTTTGCTTATCACGACTCCACACATTCCAGGTTAAATACATTTACTATCTGGGATCTCTTAGGGAAGACTACCTTGAAAGTCAGAGTTGCAATTTAAAAGAGTACCTAAGGGCAATGCAGACAGCTGCTGGTAACCAGACCTTAAATTTGAATTTCCCTTAAAAGTCATCTCTAAAGCCATGTTTGGTGTATTCTCTTTCAGTGGATGAGTATAAGGAGGGTGTCAGGGCTGTTCATATTTTAAATTTTTAAAAATGTTTAAAACATTAGAAAAACATATACTGTATATATATTTATGTATATACATACCTTATTAACATATTCACAATGCGGTATCAAGTGTCTTCTCATTTTCCTTCTCTTTAATACAATTATCAGAGTATTTTATTTTTATACTCCAATGTCTTTATAGAAACCCTCTTAGATATTTATGTAAAGAGGGAAGCCTAAGCTGGGAAGAATTCACTGGAGTAAATATCCTGAGAACTTACAAGTATGTTTTTGACAACCAACTTCTATTGGTCTGTATATGTGTATTCAACTGTGTCACTTCACTGCATAATGTGTAGCAATGGACATTTTTACAAGAAAACACTAAAAGTTAAAAGCAAGGTAGACTTAGACTCAAACACTGAGCCAAAAGACTTGGAGTCCCAGATCTATACCACCTCCAAGGAGATGTTCACTGTCAAGAGAAACAAACAACCCCCCAAATGCTGGGAGGGGTGAGTGAAATAAACAAGGGCCTAAGAAACACAACAGCCGACACCCATCTGCTGCTTACTTGAGGGCCGTTCTGTAGTGGTAGATGGCTTCCCTGTTCCGACCCTGGTCCTTCAGGAAATTGGCGTAGTTGTAGTGAACCTTGGCATTGTGGGGCAGAGTCTGAACTCCAGACCTAAAAATTAATAAATTTTAAAAAATGAGTAACAAAGAGTACTGCTTAAGAATGTTGTCAATTTCTTTCATGTTTTACTCACAGTTCCATGAACCTGTATTTGAAATGTCCATTGCATCCATCAAGGCCAAGTCTTCCAAAATTTGTGGATTATATATAGAGTTACTAAACATGCTTCTGTGGAAAACAGTGAAGGCTGTGCACAACTGTATACAACTGAACAAACACGCTAACTGCACATGAAGCAGAGGTGGCAGGATGTGGTAAGAGATGAGTCTTTGGGGGAACAACCCGGCATGCTCAGGTTAATTCAGTTTTTTCCTTCCTTCCTTCACTTACAGCCTTCCTTTTTTTTAAAAAAAAAAATTGAGATTGTCTATAAAGATAAATCATTACAAGAGGGATGACTGTAGACTGGCTTCCCTACTAAGGTTTATTGGAGATAAATGCTTCCCATGTACTAAGCCAGGGCTAATTTTTTAAAAAATAAAGACAGGTATAATTATTCTACAAGTTGCAGATAAGGAAAGGAGGTTTTGCTCAGAAAGGTTAAAAACTTTGCTTAAGTGGTCAGTGTGTTAGTGTGCTCGAGCTGGTAAAACAGAATACCTGGGGAGCCCCAGAGGGTAACACTGAAGCTTTGAAGATGACACAAGGAGGAAGACCTGCTGTCGTTTGTAACTGCCTCACAAAGTTACCCTGCACGAGATCAGATAGCTGGTAACTGGCAGGGATGGGATTCTGACCCAAGGACTTTGCTCCTAGAGTCCCTGTTGCCTCACCTGCAAGGAGGTGGTGGCAGGGGAGTGATGAAGGTAGATGGGTTTGGGGGCTGTCTGGAAAGAAAACTCCTGAAACCTACATGGGTTAAATGCTGGAGTGGGGCAGGTGATGAGAGAGAGGAAGCAGAAAGGATAACAACCTAGTTTCCGGGCAATTAAACTTTAAATGCACTTCCTCTTCTAGGTGACATATTTTCATTTAATTTTTAATTTAAAGGTAAGAACACTAGGGGAACTCCATACAAATTAAACCTGTTAGGATAATACGTCAGGGTATTGTAACCTTTGTTGAATTTTTGTTGAAATAACAGCCCCTTAACGTTATAAACCAAGAAACAAAATGTTTTTAATTTAAAAAGAAATAAATAAAAATGTTCAAAGGCAAAAAAAAAAAAAAAAAAAAAGCCCAGTCCCTTAGGACCAGCAAAGACTGTTCCACTTAAAATCCACTGGCCAAGTGCTTGAGGGACTCTCCAGAGGAGAGAATTTACAGGGAGTGTGGGCAGCTAGCAACCAACCCAAGGGCAACATCACGTGACAGCAGCAGACTTCAACTTACACAGAGCTGTTATGGTGATGTCAAATGCAAGGCAGTAGCTAGGATGTTCTGTTGTGTGTGGGGTGTGGCTGGAAACAGACGGGCTGTAGCTCTGTATTAAGAGCAGTTAGACCCCAGATCCTCTTCCCCACCAGGCACATCCAGGTGACTATTTCCTCTATTCTTTCCCCATCCCAGCAAAAGGCAGGACGTTTACTCTCTAGAGAAGTTGAATCAGAGAGATCAGGAACAACAGGTAAACCTGAGGGCCAGAAGAGCTGTACCTCCAAGGTAGATTAAGTGAAAATATATATTCTGAACAGTGGACTCTCCCTCACCCCATTATCCCCAGGTAAAACTCTGCATACTGGAAGCCAGGATTGGACTCCATGGAGGAGACTGGAGGAATCCTCTCACTGGAAACCGACTGACCCAAGACAAAAGATTTACAAATGCTGCCATTTGGGTGCTCCAGTGAAATCATCAATCTCCTTCAATTACCTTATGGTGAAGCTCACCGGCTAACACACAAAGCTAGAATTTTAATATAACATTTCAAATGGACATTACCCAAAGTACATTAGGTCATGGGGGCAGGACCAAGTTCAGAGTGATGATAGTAATGGCTTTTTAAAAAATCCAATTTCTATACAGGAAAGTGTCTGATTTTTCTATCCAGAACTAAATAGTGCATGGTACAGGGAGATTTTAAAGTAACTTTGATTTCAGCATAGATATAACTGGCATATTTATGGGAATTGATCCTCCCTTCTGTGTGATTAGCATAGTTGCTCTACTATGTTTCACCCGAGTTCAGCCTGTGGAAAAGCGTCCTTGCTAAGATGAGGGCATTGTTCAGTGATGGCAGGATGGAAGTAATCATATTTGTAGCAGGCAAGCAGGCGTGGGTGGAGTCACTGAAATCCTAAGAACACACTGCTTTTCCCATTGTTGTTTTTGACCTTTATGTTCTCTCTGTGATATTTTACTGCTACGTTTTTCCAGTCTCTCATTTTACAATAAACAGTTTGTGAAAAAAGGAAAATAAACAATTGACCAAAGGCAAGACTTTCCAGGTCACTCTGACTGGCCAGGTTGCTCCTCCTTCCGGGGTCAGTCTCATCAGTTTGCTTTTGGGATGTTGTGATTGAGTCGTCCCAACTGTCTTAACAGAACGTGCAGCCTTACACGTATTTACTCCATAAGGAAATGTAGGATTCATAAGTTATGGGGCTGGATCCCAAATCCTATTAATAACTACAACAAGGATTATGAATTAAGGTCTCCCTCTGAACTCAGGATCTTAATTCATGCACTTTGCCTTTCTCCCTCACACCTCTCGTTTGCAGAAGACTTGGCAAATAACAGAGATATCAAGCCACTTCTATCAGGTATCTCTCCAAGTTTGTAGAACATCAGTTTGTTTTGTTGGCATTTCTGGAACAATAGGTCAGGAGAATCACCCCCAAATTCCTGATTAGAAAACAAACATTAAAAAAAATGTTCAGCCAGAGGTTAACAGGAAAGGAAAGTAAGAATTTATGTCTCTCCTCAATTGTGACCCTGTTTAACTTGAGGTTTCCAATGCCACGATCAGGTTAGCCAGTGCTTATGGAGGTTCATTTTGAATCAAGTGCTGAGCTAAGCATCCATTTCCATGGGCTATCTCCTTTCACCCTTTCAACAACCTATCCGATGGGTAGTATTACTGTACCTCCCATATGATGAGGAAATTGAAGCTCAGAGAGATTAAGACCATTTTCTAAGGTTACAGACTGAGTAAGTAGTTGAGCAGAGATTTCAACCAAGGTCAATATAAGGTCAGAATCATTCCTGAAGTTGGTCAACGTTTGATAAACCAAAAAGGTACCGCAAGATATAGAAACATTAGAATTTCACTGGTAAACAAACTACGGCCTGATGGGCCACAGACATATCAATGTGTTTACCTTTTTACATAGATGTCTTCGGCCTCTTTCCCGAGACAATGGCAGAGCAGCTGCAAAAGAGACCATAGGGCCCACAAAGCCTCAAATATTTACAGTCTGGCCTTTACGAAGGAATTTGCCAATCCCTGGTTTATGTTCTCTGCCCTGGGAGGTCTGCTTATCTCTCTGGCTCAGCAATTCAGAGAGGAGGAAAGAGAAATGTGTTTCCTACAGGGAGGGAAGAAGATCTAGGCCATAAATTCTTAACTGGTGGTCCGCGGATCACTTAAATAGTTCATGAATGGGATTAAGAGAGACCCCAAACTGGATGCAAAAGAAAACATGCTGGCTTTGTCTTTCTAAGTATTTTGAAGATTTGCGGCCATGGGAAGAAAAGATTTCATCAAATTGTGTTATTTTGGTACCAAAATATAAAAGTCTGGGCTGTCACTAGGAGCTATGCACTTACCCTCTCCTCAGGTTAGATAGCAGAATAATCTCCTGTTCTGAGAATTAAAGAAAATGTACCTTGCAGCTATGATTATGAACATCTCTCATTCTGTCTCTGTCTGTCTCTGTCTCTCTGTCTGTCTTTCTCTGTTTATATTGGGATTAGCTTAAGTTAGAAAACATAAAGCAAAAAACAGGTGTGGTGAAGTATATGTATCCTTTGGCTTTTATATCAGATTTGGGTTCAAACCTGACACCTTTTCACAGCGATTTCGTCTTGGACAAACTGCTCTCTCTCTGAGCCTCTGATGAGACACAAGTGCTGGGTTCTTGTGCTTTTGTGTGTGAGGTTTTTGCCAATAAAATTACAAAGCTGTGAGGGGGAACGTCTATCTGTATCTCCTAAAAATACATCATTCAGTGGGATCTTTTTTGTGACAGGAGGCCTCAGCTGGAAACCCTGGAATTTGACTGAAATTTGGATTTTCTCTAACACAAAGGTCTGTCCTAAGATATTCTGTAAGATCGTTCATAGTATTGTCAAGCAAAACCACTCTATATAATTAGAGAGGCCTCAACGAGACCATATGACCTAGGATGGTCAATGGGTTGATAGTCTGGAACAGAGGAGAAAACAGAAACAGGGTCTCTGTCAAGGACAGCACCTCATCTAGAACCACGGCAACTTCTTCTTAGTTGGCCAGCTCTTGGTTTTGGCCGTTATGGCTAATTTAGGTTTTCCATATCCTTCCAGACTGAGCTCAGGCCTACAAGAGAACGGTCCTTGAAGGCTTGGGTTGGTCCCACACACCTGCCTGCACTTACACGGCACCCTGCTCTGCCTCTGTCTACCACCTGCTACATTATGTTAAAATGTGTTCATGTGTCTGACTCCCATCCAGACTTCAGGCTCCTCTAGTGTCTCGCCCCACCCACTGCTCTCTCATGTCCTAGAACACAGTGCAGAGCAATAATCTGAAAGCCTTACACAGTGTTTATCATACTGCCCTATGCATCGTTCACATACTCTTTTATTCTTACAGTACACCCAGAAGATAGACACTATCATTATTCTAAATTAAAAAAATTTTTCCTTTTCTAAAACTTATTTTTTAATTGAAGTACAGCTGATTTACAATGTTGTGTTCGTTTCAGGTGTACAGCAAAGTGATTCAATTATACATATATATGTATATGTGTATATATATATATTCTTTTTCAGATTCTTTTCCATTATGGTTTACCACAGGATATTGAACATAGTTCCCTGTGCTATATAGTACATCCTTGTTGGTTATCTATTTTATATATAGTAGTGTGTATATGTTAATCCCAAACTCCTAAATTTTTAAATAAGGAAACTAAGGCATGGAGTGGTTAAGTAACTCACCCACGATCACACAGCTATTAAATGGTAGAACTTGGAGGAAAGCCAGAAAGCCTAATTCCAGACTCCACACCAGCCACTAATCCTATCTTGCCTCAAAGATTCTTGGTAAATGTTCAACTGATTTGAACATTACTCAGGAAAGATGAATACATATAAACATCTGGTCTTGAAGGAAAAAGAATAAACTTAAACTCTCAGATACTTAAAAGTTTTCCCAGGACATAAATAAATTATAATAGGTAACGTTTTCTAAAAATTATTGATAGCTTTGATTTGCACATTACACAAAATTCCATTTGATCACCAAAGGCCTCTCAAGACACAAAGTCTCTTTAAGCACATATGTGGAATGCCTGTGTTTTAGTAATCAACTGTTCACTTCCTACATGCTTCCATCTAAAAAACCGGAAGTCTCTGAATGCAAGGTCAATGAGCTTTTTGTTTCTCTGTTTTCCTTTTTTTTTTAAATCTCCGGCATCAGCTGTACAGGGTTTGAACACTAACTTGTCATCCTTGAGATAAAATGCTGTCTGCCAAAATCCATCCTCAGAGTTGCACTGATTAAGCAGTAAACATCATTAGAAAACACAATCAATCTTAGTACCTTTATTCAAGGAAAGGATTTAACACAGGGCAGAACCACTTTAAAGTTTCTCATAAAAGCACTGACTATTGAAAGTGAAAGAAAAAATGAATTAAGCCAACAGAAACCAGGAGGAAGTTATATTCCTGAACTTCCATGCCCCTGTGTTTACAGAATGACCTCAGCAGTGGGCAGTAAGAGGGAACAAGTCCATTGTAGTCCGTGAGAACTGCAATGAAGTGGGGGGTATGACAGGGACGGAACAGAATCTGAAGCCTAAAAGTGATATACAATTCCTAGAAAAAAACCCACAGGGCAACAGGTCCCTATAGTACCCCCTGAAGTAATGATGGTGACAATGATAATGACATAGTAACAGTAAATAAACTGATAAGACGTGCATGCATGCCAGACTAAATTTTTTTCTATTAAAGAAAGTTAAATTGCCCAATAGCAAAATCAGATATATTGTTTCAAAACGGTAGAGGAGTACAGTGAACATTTGTCTTACTCCTTCATTCGTTCATTCACTCATTCACTCACTTCTGGCAGCCCAGAGTCTGTGCCCTTTTCCGGTGCTTGGGTTTCCTGTGGGGAATTCCCTCTTGCTGTGACATCTCAGTGGAAGCCCAGGGGCTCTGCCTGCCCTAACTGCCCCCATGGAAGTCAGGGGAGCATCTTTGACCAGTTCTGTCATCTCAGTGCCCTAGTGGGGACAAGGGGCAGGCACACGACCTAAGCTCAGGCTTAGTCAGAGGATTTTCTTTTCCTAGGACTGTGATGTGAAGAGAGAGAAAACTGGGGTACATTTACCCTCCATTCATTCCTTTGCAGGTGCCCAGGTCCCCTCAAGACAGACTATCCAGACACCTGTTTCCCATCTGCTACATGCTTGCTTCCTCACCTACTCCCCAATTCTGTGCGCTCTCCTATGCTCTTTCCGTATTTTCTCCTTCTGAAAGTGATTCCAACTCTGTTTCGGTTGTTTGCCTCCAAAGAATAAGTGTTGGGTACTGGTTGATTAGGGAACCAAATAAAAACCACATTGACTGAACTGGCCAACTGGGTCATAAGTGAGGACAGAAGCTGGAAGGGGTCAAAGACTGGGGACCCCTGGGAGACTGGGAAATACTGCTGGGAGGCCAGGTGTGGCTGAGCCGGGGAGGCCAGGTGAAG
The DNA here is from genome assembly GCF_965194825.1 of Balaenoptera physalus. Lineage (NCBI taxonomy): Eukaryota > Metazoa > Chordata > Mammalia > Artiodactyla > Balaenopteridae > Balaenoptera > Balaenoptera physalus. The sequence goes on along the minus strand of NC_138892.1, from coordinate 83,408,279 downwards.
GTCACCAGGGCTGTGACATCAAGGAGACAGACGAGCCCAGAAACACAGCATGATGAGCAACCCAAAGGATGTATTATACTTTACAACAATTTAGGGCTATGAATTGGCATTGTTATATTCAGAAACAGCTTCTACACCACATAAAAACCTACCAGGAGATGAAAAAGTCTTTCATTCCCTTGCTCACAATTAATGTTCAAAACAAAGCAACTAGATTACAGATCACAACTTAATATCCTGGAATATTCTGCATCTCCCTTCCTTCTTGCTGTGTGCTCACCTTTCTCATTCACTCAGCTGAACAATGCAATTAGACTTACTGACCAATCTTATTTTGCTTATGGCTGATTTTACAGCCCAGCTCATTATCAAGACTTTCCATCTCAATTCACAGACCCAAAAACCTTCCCACGAGCCTTATCTTCATTAATTCACTTACAGTGAGCTCCCGTAAAACTTTATATAATACCATTTAAAAAACTAAAGTTAAAACCCAAAATAAAATGACATCTTCCATTTAAAACTTTACTAAAAAATGTTTCTGGATTAATAAATATTGCCAGACCCATGTCGCCTCGTTTGTTTGGAAACAAATATGTCAGCAAAGAAATAAATGGGAAGAGATTCACTTTCATCCCTCTAGTCATACCTGAATAGGGACTCTCTCGACAGCCAAATTTCATTCTGTTTCATGGTTTTCCAGGAGAAAAGCAGCAGCAGCAGCACAGTGGACACGCTCAGGGTGGCAGCCCCACAGCGATGCAGCCACGTGCACAGCTTGCTCATTCCGTGCACGAAAAGGATGCAGTAGCCCATGCTGGAAAACAGGGCGGAGAAGCAGGTGACTTTGGGGTGCGATGGAGGCCCCTGAGTAGTCCATCCCCCCATGCAACTAACTTTTCAAACAGAGCTTGTCCTGTGATAGAAAACACAGACATAACCCGCCCTGTCTGACACATTTCCATGTTAGAGCTCAAATGGGCTCCACCAGCACACTGGCTAGTTCTCTGGCACAAGTGTGGAGAACAACAGGTTCATCTTGCAGGCTCACATTGCCCTGAATTTCCGCAGCTCAGGCATCCAGAAAAGTCCATCCTGTGTGTCTTGGGTCTTGACTGGACCTTCTGACCCAGGCTCTCTTATGTTCCTGACATTGTATAACCCTACTGGCACCATGTGTTCAAATTTGGACCCTGAGGCTTTGTGGGAGACAGTCCCTGGGGGGACTATCAGGTCCTGGAAGGGATGCTGGTCACCAAGGGGCATTGGTTTTGGTCTCCGGAAACGTGCCGCCTAGTGTATCCCCATTCTGGCCAAAATCCTTAGGCTGAAGGAAGATCCTCCCACAGGCCGGCTCCTGAGCCTTGCAGTGTGGAGCCTAGCACAGACAAGCTGCATTGATCCGATTCTCATGCTGATTCCGGCTCAGCTTTCCCAACAGACACGAAGAATCCCTCACGTTATCGGAGTGGGGCTTTGGGACATTGATATCATATCTCTAAAAGCGTTGGCTTGGTGGATGGAATGTGGTCCCTCGCATCATCTGTGCACCTGCAGAGAGGCTCCCTGCCTGCCCACTGGCCTCAGAAAAACACAAACATTTAGTCTGCACTCATTATGCTGTGTGTATTTTAGTCAAAACTCATTTCTTTCCAAAGATGATAATACAAATTAGTATAGAATATTTTAACAATGAAGCAAGCTTGTGTAAAGAAATCCTATATTAGTCAGACACTAATACTGTAAGAAGCCCTAAATTAATATAACTCATTTACTTGTTCAATTATTTATTTGTTCTCTCTCTAGTATGTGACTGGCAGTATGCTGAGCACTAAAAATACAATTATGAGTAAAACACAGATTACGTGCCTGCCACTGCTACAGGCACCAAGAACGTATCAGTGGATAACACAGTCATTCCTATCCTCCTGGAACTCACACGGATGGGACAACAGCCACCAAGCAAGTAAGACCCAGAGTAGGTCACACCAAATATGATACGTCAGGCGGAGAAAAATCAAGCAGGGAAGTGAAGGAGGGAGACCAGGAGGGGAAGGAAGGTGAGATAATCATATGGGCAGTCAGGGGAGGCCTCATTGAAGAGGTGACATGTGAAGAGCGTGCTGAAAGGCAGGGGGTGCACCCTGCAGGCACCCAGGTCCCCAGTGCCCGCTCTCTTCTCCCCCTGCCTTCGTAAAGCAGCACCTCTCAGGAGCAATGTTCATCGAGCGCATCTTATGTGCCGAGCACATTCTCTACAGGAGCGCAGTTCATCCTTACATCCCTGGGGGTCACTGTTAGCGGCACTAAACTCCTGAAGGCACTGAAGAAGAGAGGCGAACGCATTTGCTGAATTCGGTCACACAGCTCATGTCCGGTAGAGCAAAGACAAAAACCCCGGAATTCCAGATTCCAGAGCCCACACTCCAACTGCTGTCCTGACGTTGGGGTTCTGCCTTGACTGCCTGATTCCTGTGTTCCTCACACCTTATCACACAGCTTCACCTACTTCCTTCCCAATCACTCCATACACGACAACTCAATGGTCATTAACTGCCTCCTCGTAGGAAACAGCTGCCATCTGGCAGAGCGGTGGGGAAGGGAAATACTGGGATTCCAACAGCTCCAGAGCAACGGCCACAAAGTGGCAGAACACGAGGATAATGAAGATAACAGCAACCAAATTAGCTATTTTATACGTCTGCATGTTTGTTGAGTGCTCCCTACGTGTCGGGCACTGTGCTAAGATCTTTATGTGGGCCTGTCCACTATTTGTAGGGTCTGGAACAAGGACAGTACTGGCTTTAAATATATTACCTAATTAAAAAACTCAATCCTCAGTATCTCCCACTTCATAAGTGAGGAAACTAAAGCTTAGAGGACTTGAATAACTGGCCCACAGCTCCAAAAGCTAGGAGTAGAGTCAGATCAGAAGCCCCACGGCCCTAACCCTGTGCTATAATTCAGGAGTGGGCAAACTTTTTCTGTAAGAGGCCAGAGAGTAAATATTTCAGGCCATATGGCCTCTGTCCTTCCTAGTCAACTCTCTCTTCGTAGCAGGAAAGCAGCCATTGACACGTATGTAAACGAATGGGCATGGCTGTGTTCCAACAAAATGTATTTATAAAAACAGGCTTTGGGCCAGATTCCACTCACAGGCCACAGTTGTTGAGCCCTGCTACAGCCAAAACGAAGGAGAATACCATTCTTTCCACTCAGCACAGGCATCAGGATCAAGTAACATGATCATTTTCTTTCAGAAGTCCTTGTATTGACATACGGTTTAAAGAAATGTGAAGCCATATAAAATCATCTCCACTTAGGTTTGCAAATTTCTTAGAGGGTATCACATTCTTAAAAACTTGAACACAATATCAGAGATTAAGATGCTTCTCTATTATGACATTTCATCTTTCAACATCTGCTTTACTGCAGATCTCAGCCGCAGGGGGGTAGGACTGCTCTCTCCATTACTGGGGCAGGGCAAGTCCTCATCTTGAAAGTGGAAAATCAAGCAAATGAGAAACTACGGACTTTTCTGGCCTCCAGGGAAATGAAACCAGACTCCAATTTGGCCTGCTTAACCTGGTTAAGGAAAATCTGGGCTCTGACCAGAGACCTCCACAGAGAGCCCTAAGGAGTCAGTGTAAACCACTGACAATTGACAACATCATAACCTGGAGAACCAAGAGCCCAGCTGGCTGCTGAATGGCTTAGCTCAGTACCGAGAAACATTTTCAAAGCACGCATGAGAAGTACCATGGCTGTCCCAGAGAAAGCAGCACAGAGATGATCTCTTGTTCACAGGCCACAGGGATCTCCAATTTGAATGGATTTTACTGACAAGCTGCTCAGCCCACAGTGCTTATAAAAACTAAAGAAAGCTGCATCTCTCCTTTAAAACATGCAAATCCAAAGAGAATTGAATAGGAAATATCAATCAACAACATCTGTCCTTTCAAATTTGAATAGAAAATGTTTAAACCTGTTGTTTGAGAACTTTGTGAGTTGTTAATCGTCGCGTAAATAGTACAAATGTACTTTCATGCTCTTAAGTGATAAGAGAACAACATTTTCCCTTCCCATTTACATCAACCCTGGAGAGATGATAATTTTCTATGACTGGGCCAAGCATTTTATGATGTTTGTTACGGCTTCACTTTTTGTTTAATTATATGCAGCAAAGAGAAGATTTTTGCTATTAAGTAGAATTGAAATTCTACCTTTTAACTTAACAAGCTCAAACAATCCACTGAGAGTATTTATTAATAGCATTAATGATACAAGACAGACACATTCTTCCTATTTTATTACTCTAAAAAATTCCCAACTTTAGATAGTTTGAAACATGTCCCTAATGAACTTCATGTTGATCTGTTGAATCCCCATCTGGCAAATTATCTGACCTTCAGATCTTATTCTGGTCTCATGAATGTTGACCCCAAATGGTTAAACCATAAAGCCCTGGAACCGTAAGCCCCAAATAGGTGTTTGACGCTACAGCACAGGAAGCCCCAGGGAGAAAATGGTGGCTCCTCAGATCAGATTGAACCTGGAAGCTGGCGGCTTCTGTGAGCCCAGACTCATTAGTGTCCCCATTTCTTCCCTTTTCTTTTTTATCTCAAACATTTGATGGATGGGGAAATTTCCCAGAAGACTGAATGCATTTGAATGTGAGAGTTTATTCACATTCCAAGAAAAAGGTATCTCTCGTGCATTTCCTTAGCTCCCCATCCTAGGGGTGCTGGGCTGGGTATGAAAAGCTTCTTTATATTTACTTCTCCGTAAATAGATTTGTTCTGTTCTTTTCTCGGCATTACCTATGGAGCAAACTGGGAGAAAAACGCCTTTGCTTTCACCTTCTGAGAGCCTGCTAATTCTCTTTTACCTCTTTGAAGATGACATGCTTCCTCTCAACCTCCTAGCTCACCTACCAGCTCTAAAATTTATGAGACCTCCGGTGGTAAGTAAGGCAGGGTCTGGATCAGAAAAAACCCCGTTTGCCTCTCAATTCTGACACTTACTGTTGTTTGATTTCAGACAAATTATTTATTGCCTGGTTCTTAATTTTCTTATTTTGTAAAAGGGAATAATAATTTTACACTGTGCACAATTGATGATACACACTAAACAATAAATAACATTAATATTATGTTATAATAATAATATTATTAGGGCATTATTTTCTGCTAAATACAGTAGAAGGCAGGAAATGTGCAAAGTTTACATGTATTCCAGGTGGAAACAGATAACTCTGTATTTGGCTCCTGTAAGTGTAGTAACTTCCTAAGGTAACTAGAGCACTACTAGGTGCAATGGAACAAAAGTGTTCTAGTGCAGACTTTAAGTTTGGGGGTTTGCAGTGAGGAAAAGGATTTCATTGGAGAATAAAGAGTCTAGAACTGGGTCTAGAGAGCTGGGTTCTTCTCTGACACTGGTGAGCTCTGTGCGACAGATTTACTTACAGAGCCTTATCGGGCCTTAGTTGTTTGTATTACAAGGGCTAAATATTGCCTGCCTTCAAGGCAGCTTAAAATGCAGCTACCTTGAAAGGTTGTTGCATGGAGTAAATGAAATAATATATGTGGGTGTGTTCTGTGAACTGAATACAAGGTATCAGTGTTCTCAAGGGCAGTGTCTATGTGTTCATGTGTGTATTACTAAATCAATAAAATATGTGGTAGATCTGTAAATACACCTCAAGAAACCTAGTTTATCGAAGTTCAGATTGACCCAAACTGTCTAATCTACAGGACAATTGTAAGTCTTTTAGGAGCATCCACCAAGAACACCCTTAAAACTTCAAAATACCTTGTATGATACTGTTGGCTTCTGAAAGGTATGACTCATACATCATTTTTATAGAACAAAATACTACAGAAAATAAGGTACACTGGTCATATGTGAAATACGTATGGCCATATATTTAAGTTAATGAACATTCATAAACCTCGACCACAAAAAGCACTAAGCAAATCTTCCCTTAGATCCATTTCAAATCTTTCTCTATTCTGTCTATCTTTGTGAAAGTGAAGGAAGTGCAAAGTATAAACTCTTCAGTGAATGAATGCATAATGAAGAAGCTTTTGTATTCAACTTTGATAAGAAATAAAGCATTAACTGTTTGGAAGTTCGGGCCAGTTTTAAGGATAGAGTACTGTTTTATTCATTTTTGCAGGCTAAGCACCGGCATGTAAGAGGGGCTGCTTCCGAAGTGTGATTGAACATTGCGGTGGAAGGTATCAGAAACTAACATGGAAACAAAAGTGAACTTAAAAATGAATCAATCCAAGTTGAGCCCAAAGATGACTTATCACCAGGAGTACTGTCCATACTCAGGGTGCAGTGTTTCCCTTCGCAGGCACCTTCACCCGAGCCTGGCTTACTTCCCTCTCAGCCTGGTTCCAGTAGCCACAACCAAATTTTCCATCTGGGCCTGAGAGGCCTTTTGGCCAAAGGCAGCCACCTCCCAAGTCACTCTGAATCTACTTCTAAAAAGTCAGAAAACCAACCTTCTCAACCCTCGTACAGTATACTCAGCTCTAGGACCTGAATTCTGCCATTTCTTCTTCCATAAACCACCATATTCTAGAGTCAGGCATCTTCACTTTTGAAGCAAAGGCATTAATGGACAATTCACTAGTTGTTGCCGTCTCCTCATCTCTTCCGCTGTATTAACACAGACCTGACTGTACAGGCTGTGTCATATGTCCAGCGTTCTTTAGTTTTCTACAATACTCTCTAATGAAGCATCTAGTGTTCTGGAAATTATGAGAAAACACAAACATACAAAATGGTGGTCCCAACTCTCATGAGGGCAAGACAATCCAGGTTTCTAAAAGAGTGGGGAGGATATTTTAAGATTACTAAAATTTGTGTAAGAAGTCACTGGTTTGAGATGTATTTCCCAGCACAGAATCCAAGAGCAAAGGAAAGAAACAGATTCACTAATAACGACAAGGGGTCTTAATGGAAGGGAGGTTGAAATGGCAACACTTAAATCCATTCACACCCTCCAAGCAGGTGACTGGGTGTGTGACACCCACAAGCTAGTCTCTCCTCCCCTCCCAGGGGCACGTTTCATAACCTCCTCCAGTATTATGTTTCAGAATGCTAGCCTGCTAAGCTCGGGGTGTTCACTTTTTAAAAAAATTGAGATATAAGTGACATATGACGTCATATTAGTGTCAGGTGTACAACATCATGATTTGATATTTCTGTATATTGCAAAATGAGCACCAGAATAACTCTAGTTAACACACCTCACCTCACAGTTACGATTTTTTTTCCTTGTGATGAGAACTTTTAATATCTAATTCTCTTAGCAACTTTCAAACATACAATACAGTATTATTAACTAAACATTACATGCCCAGGACTTATTTAACTTATAATTGGAAGTTCGTGCCTTTTGACCCCCTTCACCCATTTTGCCCACCCCTCATTCCCTGCTTCTGGCAACCACCAATCTGTTCTCATTGTCCGTGAGCTGAGTTTTTTTTTTTTTTTCCTTTGGGGTTGTTCACTTTTGAGCGCATGAGATTAAAAAAGAAACAAAGAGGTTTATCGTACTGAAGGAGGAGGGGGAAAAGGGCTGGGAAGGAGAGGCCTATACTCTGCTACTTTGATTTCCTTCCACTTTTGACTCACCCAATCTCCTCATTTGTACACGGCAGACTGAAATAATGACTTGCAATTACCTAGCATAGCTTACAGCAATTTGCTCATATATTATTCCATTTAGTCTCATCTGAATTCAGATTCTACTCTCCAAATTTTACGTTCAAATCCTGGTTTCCAAGACATTTGCTGTTCTCCATTACGTACTCAGACATAAACATTCATCTTTTATAACTAACAGGGTTCTCTAACATTAAGGCCATGATTCCAGTCTAGTAAATAACTGTTCAAGTTGATCCTCACCTTGTGCCATTGGCTGAGCACAACAATTAATTGAGCAATTAATTAATTGTGCAGTTAATTGAACACAACAGACTGGCCAACTGATCCTCAGCCCGTGAGCGCACTGACCTCCCCGCAGCTCACTCATTCTCACCACTGCTCTGTTCTATGCGACCTACAATCTCCAGTTTTATAACACAGTCAGTTGAGTCTCTCAGCGAAGTCCTGCTGCTTCCTTCCTGGAAGGAAGCACTCATACAGCACTCACCCTCACCATGACCTGGTGACTGTTAACCAAGTCCTGTGCAGCCCCAGGACCCTCCCTACCTGGGCACTGCCCTGCAGAGCAGCCCTCACCGGACAAGGTCTACCTCCCAGATCTCATTCCTCTTCTGAGTTCAGGTCTCAAGGGGCTGAACACATTGAAGTCAAATCTTCCCATCCTTACCCCATGGTATTCTGAGGAACAACTTTAATGGACTTTTGAAAACCCAGCGTAGGGGGACAGAGGGACACACTGGACTCAGTACCTGTGAGCAACCTCACCTGAGCTCTGAGCCCGGTTTAGATATTAGGCTTCAGCACAATTCCTGAGTCTCTCCCCGTGACTTGATACGGATACACAGACGTCTGACCTGTCGTCGTGGCTGCAGCCTCTCCTGATAAGCTGCCCGCACCGTCGCCCCGTGGACGGGGCGTCTGCCATTGCTCCTGTCGCCCCGCCCCAGTGCTTAGGCTCCGACTTCCTACCGGCACATACCCCTTATTGCTGCTTGCCCCTGGGAACCTCTAAGCAGCACACGTTCCTGCTGCTCGTGAGGACACCCTATCAGCTCACCGAGGAGGCCCCACACCAGGGCTGCCCAGACCGTCCCCCAGTGCCCACTGCCAGGCCCTTCAGAGAGCCTGTCCTCACGGCAGATGAACTTCCTCCTGCTCCTGCCTCCCCCCAGGGGACACGTCCCCCTTCCCCTACTTGGGCATCTTGCTGGAACTGAGCAGGACGAATATGTGTTTCACATCTTAAGAGGAAAAATTCATGCTTTCCACAAGGTTATTCTAAGTCACAAAGAGTTGAACTTGGGAGCTGAAAGGGACCTTCGAGACCATGCAGCGCTATGATAACTGGAGTTCAGATTTCCCAAACCAGGAAAATGTCCAAAAGGAGGGAGTTGGGTGGGGGAGGAGGAACTAACGGAGGGCTGTATATCCCCTCCTGCCCTCATCATGCAGGAAGAGAAAGGATATTTTAATACCAAAAATATAGGAAGCATATAATTTCATAATTTTTTAAATGAACAGATCTAACTTTATGAAAAACTCACTGCATTATCTTCCTTTCTCTCCTCACCCCCCAATTTGGCCAGTGCAGGGACAACCGTGGCACGAAGGTCTAAGCAACATTAGGGGATTACCAGGCAAGGCCAACACTCAGGTTTTACAGATACGAAAGTGATTCCCCCAGCACAGCCAGGCAGCGCGGGACAGACTGGGCCATGTTGATTCCCAGGTCAGTTCTCCTTCTACTGGATTTGCTAAAGTAAGGTTTTATTGATATCAAATTATTTCTGTGATGATTTGAGTATTTGGCAAAACTTTGATTCGCTCTCAAATAATCATCACTCCCTTCCAGCAGCTCTGAAGGAGCATATGCATAGATGGCTCATCAGTAGGGGTCCCCAGTGTCAGATAACAGGGGTAGTGTCCTTTCAGAGGTGACATTTCTCACTTTGCATCCTGAGGAATAAATGCTGCAGGACTGTTTCAATAGCAACCTGCGTAAGATTAAAAATTCCATTTAGAATTAATAGGTGTGATTTGAAGGTATTTCTCAAAATTGAATATGGAAAAGAGTCACTTGTCTTCCATTTCTCCATGTCTGATGTGTCCATTAGCTTAGGAACTATACCACACAAATGGCATCTCTTTCTAAGAGTAGGGCCATTTAAAAAATTTCTTTCTTCCCTCAAACACAGGTTGTCTAACTTCTCCTTCTGTGGTCCCAGTTATTCTTGATCAGTTCCATCCACATTATTGGTTCTGCCTTCACTTACTACTGTCCGTTCTTTTCCCGTCTCCACTCATTCATGTTTTCTTAAAGTAGTTTAGCAATTTGCTCTTTGGCACTGAAGCAAATATATCACCCTTAATCTGGTATGTGAATGGATCTCTGATCACACTCTACAACTTTATTTGAGAGCTCTCAACAACTATTTCTGCTTCATCGATTCTAAGAAATTTTAGTCCTTTGAAGCATTCTAATGTGGTTTTTATAAAATACAAAAAAGTAGCCATTAAATTATATGCTTCTCTTGAGATAAGAATAAGAGATCAAAACTTCTGTGAAAGAATGATTTAAGCCCCAAACTCTCCTGCCTGTTCAAAAAGGACATCCATAAAATTGGCATTTATCACCAGAAGAAAAGATTATTCCAATTTCTTTTGGTGGTAAAACTCTGACCCTAAAGCCATGCAGTGCCAAATAAATTGCCCATTTCTGTCCCTTTTATCCACAGATTTCAAAGTGCAAGTGAGAGGCAGGTGATATTTTGGGCCTGTGCTAGGTTAGGATGGAGGGAGAACAGAAGCTAGAAGATTTAAGTGGCTTGTTCATTGTCAGGCAGAAAGGCGGAGGATGAAAGAGCACTGTTGGTCCGACTCATTCTGGGCTTTTCTTGTAAAATGGCCAAACCAGCTCCCTGGGATATTTTAATACCAAAAATATAGGAAACTCGCCTGGGCTTCAGTGAGGGTGGACACGACCTCTGTAGTGTTCATGGATGGGATCCCAAGGCTGGAAACTGGCTCCTTACCTTGAACATTTAATGAGTAGGAAGTTCACCTACCAACTGAGCTTTTTATTTCATCTTCCTCTTGTTTGCTGAAGTTTTCGAGACAACACGGATTTTCTGCATAAAGATGATGATCTGAGTTTTCAAGAAGGCCACAGAGTACATGTTTTCCTCAAAGCACTTGGGTACGAATGCTGTGGAGAATGGCTCTTTCTTGGCAAGGTCAATAATGGAAGGAGAGCCATGCAGAGAAGATTCCCGTGTGTATAAAAGGCTTGGTTGGACACGTTCTTCAGCATCGTGGAAGCCAGCGTGTAGGTTTATTAAATGCACCGGGCATCACCTAGTGCTCTGGCACCTTCCAAGGAATGCCTGCAGTGTGTGCAACATTCTCTGCAGCACTGAGGAAGATTCCAGCAGCTCCTTACCCAACTGTCTACCATTCTCCACTGAGACGGGGGTGGCTGGTCTCTGCTGGGTAAAATCTTTTTTGGAGAAAGGCTCCATTTTCATGAAAACTGTCAGCATGTATAAACTGCCCCCAATGAAGTCATTAGAAACTCTCTAAAGCCACAGCACAGAAGTTTCCTCACATAGGTTTTGATTTCTGACTCAGCTGCACAATTTTAGATAACAATGGAATCCAGCACCATAATTAAAACGGCTCCCTTGCGGTGCTACTTACAACAATGACTGTGAAGGAAGGCTGGGGTTTGTGAGAGGTACAATGGCTCTCTCAAAAACTCCTCGGCTTCCTCCAACCCCAGTTCCCCAAAATTTGAGTTAAGCTCTCAGGTTTGTGCTCAGAGCTGTGTACCTGGACTAGTGACGTGCGCTCTTCATCAGCCTCCAGGACCATCTCTAAGGGACAGGAGACACCTCCACCTCCTTGTCACATGGCCTTGGCATCTGCCAAGACCACGGCTCTGGAGGGGGAAAGAGGCCTGGCTGGGCACAGTGATGATATGGATATGAATCCAGGAGAAGCTGGGCAGTAAAGACAAACCCTCGGAAAATGATGGGTGCTTGAGCTCAGCACTACGATGCATAGATGCGGGAACTTGGAGAGAAAAGGACAGCCATCTTTTTAATGAAGACCGGTTTCCTGAAATTGATTTTGGATGACTCTGCACCAAGTTTGCCAAATGCAGCAAAATCCAAATAGGTTCTGAGAGGCAGGCACTTGCTCTTGGTAATATTGATGTTTTCTTTATATTTCAAACTTTTATTTTAATCCAAATCAGCTTATTCCTAGTGGAAAAAGGGCAGGGCCTGACTTTGTCTGTTTTAGAGAAAAGAAATGGAGTCACAAAAAGGTCTCTTGAAGATATGGCAGCACAGGAAGAGCCAGAGCTGGCATGATTCTGTGGGTGTTTGGAGGACACACCTACCGGGGCGACAGAAATCCCTGACTTTAAATAAGACAGCTCACAAATGGTTGATGACAATATTATGGGCTTCTATAATGTTTACCTAAGGCTCTCTTCCAGAAGAATGAAATTTAACCTCTTGTTTAAAATTCCAGCCCTTTATTTCCTCAAAAATTTTTCTTTTGTATTTGGATTAAAAAAGCTTACCACACATGCACTCAGAACCCCAAGTGCTGTGGATTCAGATCTCAGGACTCTTGAAAGTATCCAGCGCTGATTTACAAATGGAGTTGAGCTGAAAGTACTTTACTATGTTCATATTTTCTTCATCTTTTTCAATTGAGGAGAATACCAAGACGTTACTATCAGAGAAGCAATATAACCTGGAAGGTGCCAGATCTGTCAGCAGACAAGGATCTCTATTCCACTGCTTTGCCACTTACTAGCTATGTCACTTGGGCAAGTTATTTATCCTCTCAGAGCCCAGGATTTATTTTTGTAAAATGGGTATAATGGTATTAGCTACATCAGAAAGCTGATATCAACAATAACACTTGCTATTTATTGATCATGTACAATATAAAGCATTTTATAAGGTTTTTATACAAAACATTTTTATAAATGACCATCTCATTTAATGCCATTAAAATCTCACTGAGTTGGGTGCTATTATCTTCATTTGACACAGATGAGGAAACAGAGGCTTTGTGACATCACACTCATGTCACACTCTGACTGCAGGAACATGCTGTGAACCACCACATACAGCATGAATTAACTGATAAAATAAATATAACATGCTTAGCACAGTGACTGACATATAATAAAGGTTCAATAAAAGTTTTGATACAATTAATGCTTACTGAGTATGATACTATTTTAAAGAATATCCAGATCTGTTAAACGTTTAGAGTGGAAGACACCACTTTGTTTTTAATCAGCAGTTAATAAACTCTTTGAGGGGAAAAAAACTGAGATTCACTTATTTTTGCAGCCTCAGATTCTAGTAGAGCATGCCTGGGACAGATGCTCTGTGAATATCTGTTAAGTGAAGAATAAATACAGACTCCACTTGCAATCAGGAGTCCTACAGACAAAACCTGACTGAAGCCACTCTCAGCTGCTCTAAGCAAAAACACATCTAGAACAGACACTGAGGTCCTCCTTTGCCCTCCATATTCCTCAGTACTGGCAAGCCCTCGTAAGCCTGTTATTTTAAGGCAATATAGAATGCAAAGAAATTTTGTATTTTTGTCCTCATCAAATAGTTTTTATCAAGAAATAATCTCCTTCCCAAACTGTGCTGTAGACACATAAAGAAAATTAAGGGCCACCCTCTCCTTAACCAAGTCAAAACAAGTCTTAAGAAAGCTGTTAGGTACTTACTTTGGGGGGAATTGAAGGTTATGAAATTCATTTCTAATTATATGCATTTTAAAATTTCTAACTCAATATCCATAAATGAAATAAATTTTATTATTTAATACTTTAATTTCATTTAAATTAAGTTTAAAATTAACTTAAATTTCTAACTCAAAATGAAGAAATAAAAAAGAATAATTTCCTGATAATATTTTGGTTTACTGTATTTGTTTTGTTGCCTTTTAGAAAAGTTCATTCTTGGGACTTCCCCAGTGGTCAGTGGTTAAGACTCTGCCTTCCAATGCAGGGGGCATGGGTTCGATCCCTGGTCGGTGAACTAAGATCCCACATGCTGTGTGGTGTGGCCAAAATAATAATAATAATAAAATAAAAAATAAAAAGGTCTTAAAAAAATTTTAAAAATAGAAAAGTTCATTCTTATGTATAATTCGTAAAATTACTTAATTTTAGGAAGCTTAATAAAATTCTTATTTTAAAAATGAGCAAACATGGGTGCAAAAAAAAAAATCTTCATGTGCTACTGAAGGTCACACAATGGATAAACGGCAGAACCATTTCAGGGACATTTTCAGGCTTTTGAAAAGAAACACGGCCTTGGAATGCTGACATTTGAATAAGACAAGAGAACAGACAAGCTTCAGCATGATTCACATATTCAGAGCTAAGTGGCGTTATGTAATCATACATGTCTGAATGCCCTTTATAATTTTAACCAATTTTTTTCTTAAGGACAAGTTTCCTTCAGATTGTTCCTATTTTTAAATTAAAGAACAAAGAGAGAGAAAGAAGATAGAAGTTATTAAAATCATGCTACTTAACACAGTTAATAATTTTATCCAAATCAACAAATATTTCTAGAAAGTTACTATAATTATGTTTAATAAACACAAATACTTGAACAAAGAAGTGGTAAATGATTGCTGCTAAAATTCTGAATATATTCTGGTCAGTATTCTCATCCAACTTCCTCTTCGGCTGTTTTTAAAGCTGGGGTAATAAACACCTTAGCTCTGCAAAGATCTGCCATACACACAAAGAACGGTCTCTCTGGAGCCATCAGTATTGGTCTCGTAAAGAGGAATCCAGGAGCAGTAATTACCTAGGCATGTATAGGACTCTCTCGGCCACCACGAAACCCACCCTGAAGAAGAGGTTGCTGGCTGGGATGAACGGGAAAACCAGGAACAACAAGCCCACCAAAACTTCCCTGTGCTCCAGTCTCTGAAACACACAATAGTGGAGGACAAATTAATCTGGGTTTAATTCCACTTCTGTCAGCATTTAACCATCTCTTTCATTTTCAACTTCTCATTGAAGGAATGAATAAATTAGACCAATGTAAACCTTTTGATTAATGTGCTGAATTCATCAGAGAAAGCCCTCAGGCTAAAACCTCTGGCTCATGGAAATATTCGCATGTACCCCTGACACACATTTACTACCCAGCACATCTGCTATTTGCCTAACATGACCAGTGACCGTTACTCCTTATTCTGGGCTGGCCTTACAGCCATCCTGCTTCTTGGTCTGGCTCCTTTTAGAGTCCCTGTACCCCCAGGCAACTCATTCCAGGGAGCAAAGCAGCTGAGTGGGATCAAGCTCACTAAGGCATCATGGAGAATTTTTGTCCTCTCAGAAACAGAACACATTAAAAGCAAAAAAAACAAAAACAACAAAGAAGAAGAAAAAAAAAAACCCACACAAAGCCCACCAGGAGAGGCAAAGCTTAGCATGAACGAAATTAAATGCAAATGGTGAAATGTGGGGCACCAATGAGGGAGATCATTTGAGCTGAGGTGATTTTAGCATCTTTCCAAATAAGCCAGTAAGCAAGTATTTATTCCATGAAATTTTTTGGAATCAAAATTCATTACAATAAATCATTAAACTGACAGAACACCTTTCTCTTACATTGTATATATTAATTTGTAAAGATTTTTGTCACTTATAATTAACATAAAATATTTCTATTTATTACTAATAATATGTTGTAATGGGCACTGTAAAAGCTAGTGTGTATTTCCAAATAGACATATTTGAAGGAAAGCCTATTTAAAACAAACCTAAATGTTTTGGATGGTATTATTTTTTCTTTTTAAAAAAAGTTTAAGAGGAAAACCAAATAGAACTTTCCATGTTACAGTTTAAATTTTTTCTTATAAACATTTTAAATAGCCTATTACTTTTAATAATTGTGAAAGACTAAAGAAAAGAATTTCAAAAACATAAATAAGATTCCCTAATACAAACTACTAATATTTTAAGTAGACAAAGTAAAAGACTTCCAACATCTTGAGACATTTGTCACCTGGATTTTATTAAAATCTTTGTTTTGCTGACTACAAAATATTGAATAATAAAGTTTCTAAGAGCAATTCCATATGAACAAATGTGATTTGGACAATTTCCTTTAAAAGTAAGGGAACGTAAGTAATGATCTCATTTTTTACCTAGAGTAACCACACTCTTTAGAATTAAAAGATGAAAGAAGAAGAAAAAATTTTGCATAACAAGCCTTCAACTCAAATGGATGCAATAATGTTATATTTTCTATGACCCACTTAAATTGAAGGAAAAAAACAGGTGAGAAGTAACAAGTTCATTATATTTAAAAACTGCAAGCTGTCTTTGTAACTTAGATTTTTCTTTCAGTTTACAGAGTATATTTCAGTCCAAGAATTTAAAGTTTATAGAATTTTTAAAAGAACAAACACCCTCATAAGAATTCTGTGATATGAAGGCAAATATTTCTTGACAAAGCTGAAAATAAATCCCAGAGAATGAGCACCTTGTCAAGCGTTGCTCATGACTCTGAGCCTATTATTGATGTTCTCTTTTTATAGGTGCACTTTTATTTTTCAGAGATAGTTGACTTTTTTGGACACTTTTCAAAAACTGCAATACTTTTACAAAAGTATTCATGTGTCTTCCCAGAACGATTTGTAAAGAGAATGTAATACCCCCTATTAATTAATCCTAAGCATTAAGACAAGGGCAGGGGTTAAGAGAATTCTGACCAGGTCACCATCCAGGTCCCTGGATCGTGTTTTACCCAGTGAGGCGCCTCCCCACCTCATTGCGGTTATTGGAGATCAGCCCTCACTGCGATCTGAAAGAGGCGTCGCCTTCACACCCCCAGTGTCACCCCTTGCTGCCTGACCGAAGGCCCTTCCTCACTGTGGTGTCCTATGTTTCCGGCCTTTACTCAGCAGAAGCCCGAGCTGGGGAGCCAGTAGGTCGGGAGGAGCCAGGTGTCCGGGGAGCACAGAGGCCCCCTCGGCCTCCTCCCTCCCCAGTCCCGGAGCCCCTGCAGCAGGTGGTCCCGAGAGCTGCCGCAGCTGCTGGAGGTAAAGAGATGGGGCTGCAGGCTCCAGGCACGGCGTTTGTTCCCTTCTGGGCCCTCATCCCAGTTGTGATTACGTGTTTATCTGTGTTCTCACTGTCTTTAATTAATGTCTCCCCCAGACTCTAAGCTCCGTGAGGACAGGAGCTGCTCAGTTGTGTTCAGTGGCGTGTGGTTTGTGCTCAGCTCGGTGTCTGGCACTTAGTGAGTGTTTAGAAATATTTGTTGAATAAATCAATAAATGAATAAATGTTCCATGTGAGAGAGAAAACTGGGTGTGAGAAGGGGAGAGGACAGAGAGGGCTTCCTGGTGGAGGGGACAATCTGGGGGTGAAAATTGAATGAATGCTCACAAGGTAGATGTGGTGGGCTTGGGGAGGGGGAGGGGGTCACAGCGAGGTGCATTCGGGCAGAAGATACAGAATGTACAAAGCAGGGAATAACCCTGGACATGTTGGCAGGTGACAGATCATCAGGGTGTTGTATGCTCTGTGTGGAGTTGACTTTTACCTACAGGCAACAAGGATGGAGTAAAGGGTCCCACATGCATAGAAAGAAAAGCAAGTCAGTGTCCAGAAGCTTATGTCCATGTTCCAGTTGTGGCCCTGCCACCACTAGTCACCTTGAGCAGGAATGAAATTAGCCCTTCCCTGCCTCAACTATTAAATGAGGTAAGTGAGGCTCCCAGCTCAGCGCAGCTGGATCAACACAAAGGTTTCTTGATCAGAGAGAAAGTCCACGTCATTGGAGTTGTGAGCTTAGAGGCTACCACTCCGCATTGCTACCAGAGGGGCTGTCTTATGTGGTGTTTTTCTTTGTTTTCAAAACATTCAACTGAAGACAGTGGCACAGTGCCCAAACTCAATGAAGTTTCACTATTTATCTCAAGAAAAATAATATTCATGAAAAAAATTCTTGAGTCTCAAATTAAACTGATGATAATCTTCTCTCCTCCCCATTCAGTCAAGAGAGATAGAAAATATTCAAGAATATATTTCTTTACACTGTAAGTTGATCAGCCAAGCAGAAAGTTGTAAAGTTAGGGAAAAAATATGTCATGAACATGGCTGAATTTCCTAGAATGAGAAAGACTGGGAGAGAATCCAATTTTGTGTCCTGTGGATCACAGATGTGACAAAGTTGGCTAAATAATTTATAGCTTATTTCAGCCTAACAGATACAGATGAAACGCAAACAGAATATGAGTGGGGGAAAAAGAGAAAATGTGTGGCATTTTCCAAAGTACACAGAGTGCATTCATTTCTAGGAAAAGAGGCAAATGGAAATTTATTCCAAATACACTAGGGGGTGAAAAGACATGAGAATTAAAACAGTTAATAATACAGCCAATAATAACACACATTATTCGTCTGATTAACTGTGCAACTTCAGACAAATTAATTTACTTCTCTGAATTTTAATTTGATGATCAGAAACAAAAAAGAGGTTACTGATACTTATTGTGTCTGTAGGAAAAATGTGTGATAGATTCACTCTGATAGGTGTTAGGCTTGACTTTTTTCCTGGCTCGGGAGGATACAAAAAAGCATTCCCCTGAGCTGCAAAGAGATAAAAATCCCTTAACATACCTCTTAGGGCGCCCAGAGAATCACGCGGCCACCATCGGCACA
This sequence comes from Balaenoptera physalus, assembly GCF_965194825.1. Lineage (NCBI taxonomy): Eukaryota > Metazoa > Chordata > Mammalia > Artiodactyla > Balaenopteridae > Balaenoptera > Balaenoptera physalus. Next base: position 83,389,858 of record NC_138892.1, on the reverse strand, counting down.
GTCATGCATCTGAGCGAGACGCTAATGGAAAAGCAGTGAGCTTCTCAGAAACATAAATTACCTCAGAGCAGCCCCAGCTCCAGAATCTGAGTCTAGCCTGGTCGCTTCTGGTTTATCCCATCCCCTTCCTACTCCCGGCTTCCTTTTCAAAGAACAAGTCATAGATGAGGACACATACACAAGCATACAGACAGATACACACACACACACAGGTACACGCATGTGCACGTGGCCAGCAGTGTGTGGATGAGTGGTCATGAGAAGAGGATGCCTGCCTGTCCCATTCAACCCAGACAACATCTACTACAGGCTGCTGCCTTCCAGAGCAGCAGAGAACAGGCCTCATTATAGTAATTATTACCATCATTCCTATCATCGTATTTTCTCTCACCTCTAAACAGGTTTCAGACAAATAATACAGCGCATTCAGCATGTTCTTACAGTTCTGCGTAGAGCACAGTTATATTTCAATCCTAAGGATGTATTTGGCAGCTCTAGACTCTAGCTGTCTGCATCTAATTTATCAGTTTCAGGGAAGTTGATGACAGTAAAGCTCCCTCTTCAGCCCTGGGAGTAAGGCATTTCCAAGCTGACAACTGGCAGGGCTGCATACTTTCCAGGCCCTCTTTTCTCATCTGTTTATGGCTCTACTTCCTCCATTAGACTATGCCTTCCTTGATGGGAGTCACCGTCTCACTTAGATTTAGCCAGATACCTGGCACATACATAATTGGCATTCAGCAAACTGTGTTGCAATAAGAAAGATTCGTGATGGAAGTTGCATATTCATCACTGGGGTTCATTTTAGAGACTTCTCACTAAGGAAAACTTGCACTTTTGGTAACCCTCTGAAACACAGTATTTGCAGTGTTAATTTGGGGTGAGAAGTCCTTGAACATCCAAAGTATCTCACGAGGGTCTGACAGAGCTGACTGACAGCAGTGAGGTACTTTTAATCAGGATACATGCATACCTTCTACGTCTCTCTAATTGCATTCATTGCTACTAACTACTACTTGGTCTCACAAGGTCGTGGGATGTTTCTGCTTAGGAAAAGTGACCTCTTTCACATTACTGAAATTCAATTTTAATTTTGTGAATATTTCAATGTATTAAAATAGTCAATAATTTATCACTATTATTATTATTATGGAAATTCTTTTTAATTGAGGAAGGCAAGTTATTTAATCAATTTAAATCCCCACTGCTTTATCTGACTGCACAGTACTGCCTCGTCTCTTGTTCTGAATCCCAGATACTCCGCTGGGGGTGCTGGGCAGTGAGCTAGGCTCATTCTCTTGCTAAGTGACTCCCAAATTGCCACCCTGTAGCAGGCAACCCAAACTTATGCCAGTTTAAAAAATTCTATTTAATCTTCACAACAATTCTGTAGAGTTGAATATTATTATCCTTGTTGTAAACTCAAATGCCTGAGACCTTTGGGCCCTTCACAATAGCTGCAACTGCAAATCAGCAAAACTGTATTGCGTTATTTCTGTGAGAAACTTTCCTCAAGGCTGCACAGGACTTCAGGTCTCCTTCCTGCAAAATGGAACCTGGGCTCTCCCTGTGCTGCTTCTGTATATTTTAAGAATTTTTTGAAGCCCCAAACCCCTATTACTGTCTAGAGGAAATGCATCGGTGAGTCTCCACTTGAGCAAATCAGAGGCTCAGGTTTATTTAAAACATCATGATCTCTGAATCTACACAAGCCCTTAGATGCTCTCAAATGATGATAATACAGACTGCATGAAATGGAAGGAGAACTGGTCTCAGAACACTAACTCAAGACCAGCATGGGAAGGGGCAAGCCAGAAGTAGAGAGAGAGAAAGAGCTTGGCTGTTTGGGGCAATGGGATTCTGTCTAAGCTCTGCACAAATGTACCTTGAACTTCTTTTTCCCCCCTGGGGTGCCCTCTTGTCTACTTGACCTTCACTATTGTCTATACTTTCCTTTGAATTTTACAGCCCCTCCCTGCTTCACGTCTGTCTGACAGTGGCTCAGTTTGCCTGTCTCCAGGCACAGCTCCTGTCTGGGGATCTTCTCCATGGTCACAGCTCTCACCTGGTGTTGGTGACAGTTCCCTCCTCTGACCCTTCAGGCCATCTGGTAGGTGTCCCTTGGCATGTTAGCTCCACTCTGCGCACATCACTGCAAAGGTCCCTTCATAAACTCTTCAATCACCCCATTGGCCGTGCACTGTGTATCCTGCCAGGGCTCTGACTAATAGACCACAGTGGAAGAGCATGCGGTGCGGATGGAAGCAGAGATGTGGATTCTAAAGAAGGGTCAGGACACTGGCTTTTGTGCGCTATTAGGAGCTGGCTCCAGACCACTCCTGACTCGGTCCCATCCTTGCACTGTTGTATTTCCATTAAGTCTCAGCCCTTGGGTGAACCACCCTTTTTTGAGGCCACTTAGATTATAGAAAATTCTAAATGTGGTATAAAAACAGTAAAGACAAATACTAATCTAAGAGAGCTTTTATCTGGCAAATGATATTGAGACCAATCTCTCAACAGCTGGAGAAGAGAAAGTTTTGAATTTTTACTGCTATTACAATATAAAACGCAACAGACCACTTCTTAATGATTCCAACAAGATCTAGAATCTGAACTCCATTTCAGTAACACAGGAGGCAAGAGGAATCTTGGGATAGTCTCAAGGGTAGAGAGAATAAGAAAAATTGAAAGCTGATTCTCAGAGCCTCAGTCGCAACTGCCAAATTCCTTGATGATTACATAGTCAACCGGGACCCTAAGTCAGGCCCAGTGGCCACAGTGCCACAGTACGAGAGGCTGAAGGACAGTCCACGCATGACATAAACACAATTCGCATCTCACATGTAAGCATGGAAAGGTACCACTTGCAGCTTTTTTCTTCCCTGGTCTGAAATCAACAAAATAAGCCAAGTTGGGAGAGAAAAGAGCTTTGGTTCAGGATCTCAAGAGCATAGGTGCCAACCCACACGCTCCTTGTTTCAAGCTGGTGATATCACTTCCTCATTTTCATGTGCCCGAAAATTTACTCATAAATGCACATGGAAAACATTTTTAAAGGGGAAATGAATGAAGAAATTATACCTCCTCATAGACAAAAGTAGATTTGTACACTCTATTTTCTCTGAGCCAATTTAAACACTGCTTTTCCCACGCCAAGCTTTCTTCACTGAGGAGCTCTGCCAGATGCACTAATGAACACAGAGCTGAAGGGAGATTAAAATAAGAGCATTCATAAAACGACACTTTGGTAAGGCCAGACACTATCAAACTCTTAGAGGAAAACATAGGCAGAACACTCTATGACATAAATCACAGCAAGATCCTTTTTGACCCAGCTCCTAGAGAAATGGAAATAAAAACAGAAATAAACAAATGGGACCTAATGAAACTTAAAAGCTTTTGCACAGCAAAGGAAACCATAAACAAGACCAAAAGACAACCCTCAGAATGGGAGAAAATATTTGCAAATGAAGCAACTGACAAAGGATTAATCTCCAAGATTTACAAGCAGCTCATGCAGCTCAATAACATAAAAACAAACAACCCAATCCAAAAATGGGCAGAAGACCTAAACAGACATTTCTCCAAAGAAGATATACAGATTGCCAACAAACACATGAAAGAATGCTCAACATCATTAATCACCAGAGAAATGCAAATCAAAACTACAATGAGATATCATCTCACACTGGTCAGAATGGCCATCATCAAAAAATCTACAAACAATAAATGTTGGAGAGGGTGTGGAGAAAAGGGAACACTCTTGCACTGTTGGTGGGAATGTAAATTGATACAGCCACTATGGAGAACAGTATGGAGGTTCCTTAAAATCTAAAAATAGAACTACCATAAGACCCAGCAATCCCACTACTGGGCATATACCCTGAGAAAACCATAATTCAAAAAGAGTCATGTACCGAAATGTTCATTGCAGCTCTATTTACAATAGCCAGGGCATGGAAGCAACCTAAGTGTCCATCATCGGATGAATGGATAAAGAAGATGTGGCACATATATACAATGGACTATTACTCAGCCATAAAAAGAAATGAAATGGAGGTATTTGTAATGAGGTGGATGAAGTTAGAGTCTGTCATACAGAGTGAAGTAAGTCAGAAAGAGAAAAACAAATACCGTATGCTAACACATATATATGGAATCTAAGGAAAAAAAAAAAAAAGGTCATGAAGAACCTAGTGGCAAAACGGGAATAAAGACACAGACCTACTAGAGAATGGACTTGAGGATATGGGGAGGGGGAGGGGTAAGATGTGACAGGGTGAGAGAGTGGCATGGACATATATACACTACCAAATGTAAAATAGATAGCTAGTGGGAAGCAGACGCATAGCACAGGGAGATCAGCTCGGTGCCTTGTGACCACCTAGAGGGGTGGGATAGGGAGGGTGGGAGGGAGGGAGACGGAAGAGGGAAGAGATATGGGAACATATGTATATGTATAACTGATTCACTTTGTTATAAAGCAGAAACTAACACACCATTGTAAAGCAATTATACTCCTATAAAAATGTTAAAAAAATAAAAAATAAAAATAAAACGACACTTTGGATTTCTGGTCCTTGGCTCTGGACTTCATTTTTTTGCAGAGTTTTTTGTTTGATTTGTTTTTAATCAATAGTCTAAATCTTCTTGCCAACAATAGATCCTGGGATTGAAACCTCTTATCTTCACAAGAGCACACAATTACATTGTTTCAGGATCAAATCAGGTGAAGAGGGACGCTCTCATATTGTTTTACTCAAGTGAGAATAAACTAATTCATAACTTTATTTGGAAATATGTGTCACATTCAGTGTGTGTTTTAAATGTTTAAAGAAAAATAAAAGCAAAAATCTTTTAAAAGGCACTTTAGAGGAGGCATGACTGGAAAATATTAGTCTAGTGCAAAAAACACCATTTTACGTTTTTTCCCTGTAATTGATCTCTAATCTCACAGCGTTGTGGTCGGAAAAGATGTTGATATGATTTCAATTTTCTTAAATTTACCAAGGCTTGATTTGTGACCCAAGATGTGATCTATCCTGGAGAATGTTCCGTGTGCACTTGAGAAGAAAGTGTAATCTGCTGTTTTTGCATGGAATGTCCTATAAATATCAATTAAATCTATCTGGTCTATTGTATCATTTAAAGCTGTGTTTCCTTATCAATTTTCTGCCTGGATGATCTGTCCATTGGTGTAAGTGAGATGTTAAAGTCCCCCACTATTATTGTGTTACTATCGATTTCCTCTTTTATAACTGTTAGCAGTTGCCTTATGTATTGAGGTGCTCCTATGTTGTGTGCATATATATTTGTAATTGTTATATCTTCTTCTTGGATTGATCCCTTGATCATTATGTAGTGTCCTTCCCTTTCTCTTGTAACATTCTTTATTTTAAAGTCTATTTAATCTGATATGAGTATTGCTACTCCAGCTTTCTTTTGATTTCCATTTGCATGGAATATCTTTTTCCATCCCCTCACATTCAGTCTGTATGTGTCCCTAGGTCTGAAGTGGGTCTCTTGTAGACAGCATATATATGGGTCTTGTTTTTGTATCCATTCAGCGAGCCTGTGTCTTTTGGTTGGAGCATTTAATCCATTCACATTTCAGGTAATTATCGATATGTATGTTCCTATTACCATTTTCTTAATTGTTATGGGTTTGTTTTTGTAGGTCCTTTTCTTCTCTTGTGTTTCCCACTTAGAGAAGTTCCTTTAGCATTTGTTGTAGAGCTGGTTTGGTGGTGCTGAATTCTCTTAGCTTTTGCTTGTCTGTAAAGCTTTTGATTTCTCCATCGAATCTGAATGAGATCCTTGCCGGCTAGAGTAATCTTGGTTGTAGGTTCTTCCCTTTCATCACTTTAAATATATCGTGCCACTCCCTTCTGGCTTGTAGAGTTTCTGCTGAGAAATCAGCTGTTAACCTTATGGGAGTTCCCTTGTTTGTTACTTGTCGTTTTTCCCTTGTTGCTTTCAGTAATTTTTCTTTGTCTTTAATTTTTGTCTGTTTGATTACTATGTGTCTCAGCGTGTTTCTCCTTGGGTTTATCCTGCCTGGGACTCTCTGTGCTTCCTGGACTTGGGTGGCTATTTCCTTTCCCATGTTAGGGAAGTTTTCGACTGTAATCTCTTCAAATATTTTCTCGGGTCCTTTCTCTCTCTCTCTTCTCCTTCTGGGACCTATATAATGTGAATGTTGTTGCGTTTAATGTTGTCCCAGAAGTCTCTTAGGTTGTCTTGATTTCTTTTCATTCTTTTTTCTTTATTCTGTTCCGCAGCAGTGAATTCCACCATTCTGTCTTCCAGGTCACTTCTCCGTTCTTCTGCCTCAGTTATTCTGCTATTGATTCCTTCAAGTGTATTTTTCATTTCAGTTATTGTATTTCTCATCTCTGTTTGTTTGTTGTTTAATTCTTCTAGATGTTTGTTCTTTAATTCTTCTAGGTCTTTGTTAAACATTTCTTGCATCTTCTCGATCTTTGCCTCCATTGTTCTTCTGAGGTCCTGGATCATATTCACTATCATAATTCTGAATTCTTTTTCTGGAAGGTTGCCTATCTCCACTTCATTTAGTTGTTTTTCTGGGGTTTTATCTGTTCCTTCATCTGGTACAAAGTCCTCTGCCTTTTCATTTTGTCTATTTTTCTGTGAATGTCACCATTCATTTTAATAATCAAGTACTAGTAAGGAGTTAAAGGAATTAAATAAATTAGAAAAATGTTGTTCAATAAAACTTTTCCTGATTAGAATGAAACTATTACAGGAATTTATGGAGACATGGGAGAAATAGAGAATGAACTTTCTTCCTCTCTCTCTGTGGTTCTGAACAAAAATGGAAAAAGCACTAGAAACATGTGTATTTAAAAAAAAAAGTGAGGAAGACTAGAGAGATGAAAGGTAGGGGCAAGACAAGATCTCTTCTAAGGTCGTGTTCAACGTGTAAATTATTACACACATGCTATGGGAGAGACTCATGCAGAGGGGGAAATAAAAGTCACCTGGTAAGCTGCAAATGGTAGATAGTAAAGGAAAAACAAGCGTCTCTCAAGCACATACCATATGCCAGACATTTGACTGAGACTGTCCCACTGACATTTCATGATAATATTACGATGTAGGTAATTATCCCCAGTTTATAGATGAGGAAATTGAAGCTCAGAGGACTTAAGACACTTATCTAAGTTGATCCAATTAGTGAGAAACAAGGGTTTCAAACTGAGGTCTGATTCACCCCAAAGCCTGTCCTTTCCCCACAGTCCATGTGGCTTTGGGATCCCAAGACAAGGTCAAGTGTGTGCGTGGGGGGGGTGATTTCAGCCCTTTGCTTCCTCTTAGTTTTGTAGCAGAAACCCACAGAGCAGATAAGACCCAGCAATTTGGAGGTTACCTAGTAAGGCACTGCTGAGCTAGACCAGAAATCTCACCGCTGAGTCCCTTTGCCAGATAAACGCCGACACGTGTATTCTACAATCAGCAGGGATGCAGCAGGATATGCTGCATGGAACGTGGGTTCTTTATCAATTATTCTGTTTCAGTAAATCGTTGCAGGTGGCCCACCTACTCACTCTGACAGCCAGCCTCTGGAAGAGCGGACATGTCCATGTCCACAGCCACAACAGGGGAAGACATAATTTATTTGATCTTAGTTACTGAATTGTAAGTCAAAATTATATTTAAGAAGACTTGAGGGGGGATAATGATTATTTTAGACATAAGAAATCAAATACTGTGATGAAATCGCCCTCTTATTAAGGAAAATAACAGAATATTCATATTCTAGTGACCACAGAGGCGTAATGAATAAGCTGAGTGGACAAAAGCCTTCTAAATTTTAAATCTACACATGCTCTGGAGCTTATTGCTCTAACCTCCATTTTTAATATTCAACTGTTTATGTCTAAATCTTGCAGGAATGTAATACTGTGATAACCACTTACTCGTTCCTTTTTCTTTTAACCTTTAAAAAACTTTAAATTTATTTTTTAATTGAAGTATAGTTGCTGGTCAATATTATATAAGTTACAGGTGTACAGTATAGTGATTCATAATTTTGAAAGGTTACACTCCATTTAGTTATAAAATATTGACTATATTCCCTGTGTTGTACAGTATATCCTTGTAGCTTATTTTATACATAATAGTTTGTACTTCTTAGCCCCCTACCTCTCAATAGCCCCTCCCCCTTCCCTCTCCCCACTGGTAACCACTAGTATGTTGTATTGTTAGATTCCACATGTAAGAGAAATCATACAGTATCTGTCTTTCTCTGATAACCACTTACTCTTGTAGCATCTGTGATATTCATATTTATATCAGGTATTCGCTCAGGAGGGTGGATTTGGAAAATCACAACAGTAGTGTAGCTCTAAGAGCTACGTGTTCATCTGTGTTGAGACCAAAGTTATCTGGGTGGACTCAGGAGAAAGGAGGAACTGAGGGGAGGCATCAGAACCCCCATTAGATACCTCTGCCTTCAGGGGAGGCCCTGTCCAGAGAAGAATCAGTGGTGCACTGGACAGGGGGCCTGTGGGACCAAGGAGAGAAAACTGTCAGCAGAAGCTCAGTCTTGTGCCCAGAGCCTGTCCAGAGCACAGAGGGGAAAAGGTCACCACCTAGTGGTCCAGGTCTTCCATCATGCTCCCCGCATCCAGCTCTGGCTAGTGAAACAAAGATGACACAGGTAATGCCGCCGAATCCCTGGTTAAGAACTATAACTTGGGACTTCCCTGGTGGTCCAGTGGTTAAGACTGCCCTCAAGTGCAGGGGGTGTGGGTTCGATCCCTGGTCAGGGAGCTAAGATCCCACATGCCTCGTGGCCAAAATACCAAAACATAAAACAGAAGCAGTATTGTAACAAATTCAATAAAGACTTTAAAAATGGTCCACATCAAAAAAAAATCTTAAAAAAAAAGAAGTATAACTTAATAAAGTGACCTTAGGTGGGAGGGAGGCTGGTGCAGTTAACCAATTTTTTCCCTCTGTAAGAATTCAATTAAGAACCAGGATGGATTTAACCATGCAAATGAAGTCATGCGTGAATTTAGCTTTGATGATGAGGAAACAAGAGGCAGAAGATAAATTAGATGCATTTTCATAAATAGTTTTGTTCCTGTGAAAATATACACACTTGGCAGAAGTGGTCTTCTACCTATGACTACCGCTTAAATATTTCTAAGATGTCCCTCTGCCAAAACCTTCCAAAGCAGGATGCTATAGACTTATTTTCTGTTAAGAAAGAGACAAGATTTTTACTTTTTCACACCATGAGTCACACTCACTCAGAAGTATGATTCATCTACCCACTTGGGATTGTCACACAGAGGACAGTCCCTTCCCTCTGTAATCTAAAATGAATAAGGAGAAGGAACCACAAAAATCCCACACAGTTTCACACAGTAAAGATGCAAATATTTTAGAGTAGCATTTCTTAAAGACTATAATTCATCCTACTTTATCAAACAAATTACAGAGAGATGTTTGGCTTACTTCAAGGTTATAAGATATGAAAGTAATAATAAATTTAGTAAGCTTCTCTCTTAACAGCTAAAAAAAGGGATTTTTACTTGTCCAATTGAGCTTCTGAAGTAACTGCTATGAATAATGGATTTGATTCCTGTTTTCCATCAATGTACTCATCCAAAATTAAAATACCTTCTATAATCAAAATAGGTTGGATCTCATTGGATAAGACCCACTTTCCTGATTCTGAAACATATGGTGATAAAAGCCTAGTGGATCATCTTTTTTTATCAAAGTTGTTAAAAGCTCTTTTTTACAAGTAACTGACATGATTAAGTAATGCTCTTCCCTTACCTTTAACTGTGCATCTTCCCTTACCTTTAACTGAACAGCCTAACTACCATAGCCTAAAAGGGCAAATTTAATGGACTAATGAATGTACAAAGGATGGAGACAAAGGCTTTAGGTTTTAAAATAGTATCAAATACTTGTAATTTTCCATATTCAGACATTCCAACACCTATTATCATTTTTTCATTAGGCCTGCTTTCCACCAAACAGCAACACCATAAATCTCTAAAGTGTAGCTAAGAGAGAAGCAGCATAATATGATCTATATAAGGCTTGACATAAAAGCAAGAATTTGACCATGTATCACTAATTGAGAGTCATTTTTCCCTTGGGAAATTCTTACAAGGTAAAAGAAAAAAATCTTCTAGACAGAAAAACAAAGGGTGAAAGTGTTTCTCCAACAAGCCTTGGCATTGACTTATTCCCCAAGCAAAGACACTGTCAGAGTGAGTACCCAAATCTGTAACAGGCAGAAAACTAGAGTTCACTGGCCAAAGTCACCCACATCAAAAGGGATTGTGGTGCCTTGGAATGGAGACAGTTTTCAAGGCAATGCCAGGGAGGTTGATGTTAATAAATGTTCTTCCCAGTTAATCGCTTTTTAATACCAAATGCCAGGGGGCTGGGTCACAAACTGACTAGGCCAATTTGGCCATCGAAAGTTGCCGTCCTTCTGTAAATACTGCTGGCCTCTGGCGATCAGAGCCAGACAGGACACAAAAATGAAAGCAGGCTTTACATGAAATTCTGCCAAAAGTGCAACCATTTATTATCAAACAGTCACACACTGGCTTATCACGAAGCTCCAGGAAGTCTTTTCTCTGTCCTCCAGCCTTTCTACAAGAAGCTTCCATGAAAGGACTTATGTTCTGTGGGAAGGACAGCTCGCTTTCCACTCAGGTAAGGCATAGAGGTACTCTGTCAAGCACCTTCTTTTTAAATCAACAGTGAAGCAAATAAAGATACAATTTTTAGCTTTCTCCAGTTACAGGGAGTACTACATGTGCAGAGATACATGCCATGTCACTTTGGTTTCACTTGGAAAACTGTCACTTCATATATGGATGAATCAGTTACTCAAGGTAATACTCACTTCCCCAAACTATGGCATTTGATGGATGGCCATGCAGTATCCTCATCCCATCATGAGCCTTAGCCGTCACAGTCATTGCATCAAATACCCACATCCAAATTTCTAATTACAGCCTCAATCTGATGAAAACCAAGTCTCCAGGAATCTGTTCCAAGGCTGTACCTCTCACTTTTTCAGGTGGTATTGCTATAGGGATAATAATATGAAAATTGTTTTGTTGATGCTGTGGTGGTGGCTATTGTTTTTGAAGGTACATGTATGGCAGCAAGAAAGTGTTTAAACACTGCTCAAGAATGGACTCTCAAAATTCACTTAGCCACCAGCCCTGATACCTCCAAGTCAATACTTCCCAAAACATGCTATCACAACACTGATCCTGGAAGAAGGCCCTAAAAAAGTTTCCAAATTCAAATAAATTTGAGAAATGCCACTTACTATATACCCCATTTAAAAACTCAATAGCCAAGACATGGAAACAACCTAAATGTCCAAAGATAGATGAATGGATAAAGAAGATGTGGTATATATATACAATGGAATATTACTCAGCCATAAAAAGGAATGAAATTGGTCATTTGTAGAGATGTGGATGGATCTAGAGACTGTCATACAGAGTGAAGTAAGCCAGAAAAACAAAAACAAATACCGTATATTAACTCATATATGTGGAATCTAGAAAAATGGTACAGATGAACCTATTTGTAGGACAGGAATAGAGATGCAGACGTAGAGAATGGACATGTGGACACGGAGGGGAAGGGGAGGGTGGGACGAATTGTGAGATTAGGTTTGACATAAATACACGACCATGTGTAAAACAGATAGCTAGTGGGAACCTGCTGTATAGCACAGGGAGCTCAGCTCGGTGTTCTATGATGACCTAGATGGGTGGGATGGGGGTGGGGTGGGAGGGAGGTCCAAGAGGGAGGGGATATAGGTATACATATAGCTGATTCACTTCATTGTACAGCAGAAACTAACACAACATTGTAAAGCAATTTTACTCCAATTAAAAAAAAAAAAAAACTCAAAAGGCTGCTTAGAGCACAGTAAAAGTTTTGTGAAGTCCCTCAGTAAAGAAAAATATATTTAACTTCTCTAAACCTAGTGCTTCTGAAATGCAGGATCTTTATTTAGAGTAACCTTACTTAATGACCTATATGATGTAGAACATATTTTGAGAAATGCTGGTATAAACTGCTCAAGCAGAATGAAGTTAAAAAGAAAAGTTTCCATCTTATGAGCTTCTATAACCTGCCCCCAAAATCATCTCACTGTCTGCCAAATATTCCCTACATCTCTTTTATAGCTTTCATGCTACAGCTGAAATACATTTTCTGTCGCTCATCCTTCGTAGATGTAGAATAGATGATTACCATGTAAAAAATCACTATACATTTAGAGAACTTTATCAAGCCACCCATCAGCATAGTCTTGGCTCCCGCCAGGATAAGTCCTAAGAGCAGGAAAGTTTCTTGGCAGGTGAGAGGCATATCTGTGTTTAGAAGGATAATTCTCTCAGAGCTGGAGGGATGGACTGAAAGTGGAGAAAACCAAGCTCTTCAAGGTAGCTACTGGGTTTACTTCTATTTTTATTCTCCATACTCAGCGTATTTTTGGGAACAAATGAATGATCAATAAATTAAATATCAAATACGTTATCATTTCCTCTAGGCTTTTCCTCTCTAAATGCACCTTCCTGCACTTACAAATTTATTCTGCTTGTCTCTAAATACCTTGTCAGCTTTTAAGACCAGTTTCCATTTCCAACACACAGCTATATATGTGGCTGCTGACTGAGACTGGTCATGCTACTCAGAGCCCTGGCCTCTGCCTATGAGACACACAAAGTACAGGAGCATCAAGGATACTAGAGGACACTCCCCCTAATAATTTGCTTCCTCAGAGTATTCTTGGTAACTTTTCCAACCTCAGCAATGAGGCCCTTGGTAAAACACCATCACTGATTACTCACTCATTCAACAAATATGTATTATTGCCTTCTCTTTTTAGTCTCTTTGGGCATTGTGCTTACAGGAAATCACTTAAAGAATTTAGCAATCAATAACTTCCATCTTCTCTGTATTTTCCAGACACTATTCTAGGCTCTTTGGCATACATCAGTTAGCAAAACAGACACACACACACAAAAACCGCTGCCTTTCCAGAGAGGGAAAAAAAAAGATAGTCTGGTGAGGGGTATCTGCAATATAAGGTGGGTGGACAAGAAGGGGGTTGCAATTCTAAACATGGTGGACAGAGTATGCCTCATTGAGAAGGTGGCAATTAAGCAAAGACTTGCAAGAGATGAAGGAGTCAGCCACAGTATTCGTTTCATAGGAAGAAATGAGTTCAAGAAGAAACCAGAAAAATAATGGGGACAGAGCATGTAAAACCTTTTCGGCCATTATAAAAGTTATGACTTTTACTTGCGAGAAATAAGGAGCCACTGAAAAATTTTAAGTATAAGAAAGATAGGATCTGATTTACATTTTTAAGAATCATGGTAGTCACTGTACTGAGAATAGTCTGGACCACTGGCACTAGGGTAGAAGCAGGCCAACTAGTTGGAGGCTATGGCAATAATCTAGGTGAGAGAGAATGGCTTGGACCAGGGTGATAGCAGTGACGGCAGTGAGAAGTGGTCAGATTCTAGACATTATTTTGAAACAAAAGTTGACAGGATTTATTGATGGGTTGAATGTAATATTAACGAGCAAGACAGAGAGGCAACAAGAAAACCCCAAGAATTTTGGCTTGGGCAACTAGTAGGACGCACAAAGGTGGGAAATCACGGTCAGGGAAACAATGAACAGGTAAGTTCAGGAGTTAAGTTTCAGAATGTTGACTTGAAACACCATGTGGAAATGCATTTATACAGCACTTGCCTTTCTGAACAACCCCATGTACCATATATATTATTTCATTCATTCTGATTATATTTTAGGTGAGAACAAAGTTTGAAGACCCTATTGTCAACATTTTGATGTGTAATAATGTAAATACAGAAACATTAAAGCTTGTATGACAAACTCATTTTCTTTCTAATACTCCATGCTGCCTCTTTAGACAAAGCATGTGTAAAAGTAAGGCATTTTAGTTTTTTTGTTTTTTTGTTTTTAAGGAGGGGATTGATTCTCCCCATGTTGCATTTATCACTCCTTTATAGGCTCCTTGGGCTTTGTACTTACAGTGAACCACCTAGAGAATCTGGCAATCAATCACTTCAGTCTCCTTTGTATTTTCCAATACAATAAGCATTTCCAATGGGTTTTCTGTTTAGAGGAACTTGTTTTAGCTGCTTTTATATTTGGGCATCCTAATTACATATTTCATGGTTTTCTTCAAACAATATGGAAAGGGTGTGCTCCTTTAAAGAGAAATGTCACATTCTCAATGGAAATAATGACAGAATGGCTCCAGGAGTTAAAAAAATGTCTTTTGACCTTTTTAAGAGTTTAAAACAATCAGAAGCATTGCAAGGCTAAGTGGTAATGAGTTGCTTTTATGAGAGTATAAATCATTAAGTTAAAAGAAATAGTAAAATGTGTTAAAAATTAAGCTTATCACTCAAAAGGTGACAATTATTCTGAGTAAAAGCAAGTAATAATACAGACTATAAAATCTTGCTGAGAATCATAAAGCATACAATCAAGAAAAATAAATAAAGCTGTTACTGATGTCTGAAAATTCCTTTTTTCCATTATGCAACTATCTAAAATTCTTCCATTAATAAATTCAGTGAGTCTTCCAGCTAAGGTATAAACATCAGAGGGTTAGGTAAGTCATTTTCTTATTAAAGAGTGTGACTTGTGAAAATGTAATTGCCATTTGAAGGCAAGGAATAAAACAAATTATTTAATGATGTGAAAAAGCTCCTGCCAGGCCCAGATAAAAAGCCAAGCAGAGCAGTGCAACCGAACTGTGTACTACACAGAACATGAGAAGGATCTGCATTAGGTTCAGATGCAGCACAAGGAAAAATGACTTCCCAGGTGACATATTAGTAATAGACAACAAAGAATGCCTTGGGAAGACTGCACAAGAGCCTCTGATTTTCAGGTAGCCACTGAATAAAAAGATGCATCTCCAATGGCTATTTTGTTCCAATACCCAGCACTGAGTGGAATGGAGAAATCTGGTAATGACAGTAACAGGTTTTAAGAACAACAATCAAAGAAAATGAATGTTTTCTTGTATCTTGCTTATTCTGGTAAACTTTCAAATACCCTTAAAAACATCTATCATATTTCTATAGTTTGGAGGTTTAGGTGATAACTCCAATGTTCATTTGTACATAAGTCAGTGATATTTGTCACTATTCCCTTTCTCTTGATAAACATTCATTTTTTGAACTAGATAGAGTAGTTTTATGTTAGGATTCTGCCCTTATATGATATTTGAACATATCTACTTCCAAATTCCAAAATATGCTTAAACATTAAACACCTGCAAGTATGTTACTACTCTTAGCTCTTAGGTCAAGAATTTAAACCTCTGTTACCTAGGATGGGGGAATAAAGGGAGGTGGGAGGGCAGGATCAATCTTCAGCAGTGTTATAAATATTTTTTGATGATCTAAAGCATGACTGTAAATTGAAATATACAGAATCAAAAAAAAAGCAGTCAACTGGGTTACGTTTTTTCAAGACTGGTTATTCCTACAAAATGGAAACAAGAGGCCTTATTGTGCTCCTGACTTTGAGCTGTGACGATTTCTCGATGATGGAGATGGTGACAAGGACTACAGAAACAGCTGTCAGGTACTCAGTGTTTCCCACATACCAGACACTGTGCTGAGAGTCCAGTGTGGCTTGCCATGGTTCAACCTCACAATAACTACGGTGTAAGAACAGGGCTGAAAAAGGTGAGCTCACACGGGTCAGGGGCACAGCTTGGCCTGACTCAGGTCAGCGTTAATCACTCCCCTCTGCAGCCTCCCCTCGTCCCAGTCTCGGGACTCTGGATCTGGAACTTGGGGCAGTGCTCCTCCACACCTGGGCTGCCTCTTACATGCAGGGGCCTGGCTCCCACCTGAAGTTGCTGGTCATGAATTTAAAGTAGACTACCAAATGAAATTAGAGTGACAGAACATAAGTCACAATTTGTATCATGTACGGCAAAGCAGTGATGTAAAAGTATGTGGGAAGAGGCAGTACCAATGGATCTTTAAATGGGTTCCATTTTAAAATAAGGTGCAAATTCAACTTCTCCATTTTCCAATATCACATCTGATGACGTGGTAAGCTCATTTTCCAACTTTCATCAGAAAAATGACGTAAACAGAAATCTCAGCTTTAGCGCGTGGCCAAAATTGACTACAGGTACTGCCTTGGAAAACTGTGACCTAGTAGCAGGACATTATCACCACAGGTAAAAGTGGCAGGTGGAGAGGCCAGCTGAGGGAAGTGAGAAGAGCCTGGATCAATTAGGCTGGCCAAATATGAGACAGAGAGACATCCCAGACAATGGCTCCTCCCAAAGCACTGGTGGTCACAGACAGATGGACCATGGCAAGACATCACAGGGCCTCTTCTATCAGTGATTGCAGGGGTTCCAAAGCAGGACAAACAGGATGGGTTGTAAATGAGCTGGAAAGATTGGACCTGTAATAGTATGAGGAGGATTCTCATGAATTGAGGACAAAGGATGGAGAACATGAAGCTTCCAGAGAATGGAAACTGAAAAGAAAAATGTAGGCCAGAAGAAAAGAAAAAAAAACCATTAATATTGGCACAAAGCCATTAACCATTAAATGAAATCTTCATTCCTCAAGTTCAATTTTATTTTACCATTTGGAATATTACAACACGATGCTTATTTTACCAGGTTTCAAAATGGCTATTCTGGAATTTAAAAGAGTTATTCCACAGTGATCTATGTGACACAATAATACCATAACATACTACTTGGCTAAGCTAAATGCAAAGTAATTTCCAGAAATCTGAAAGCATGTTCAGTTCAACTGTATGAATCTATGGTAGTACAATGTTCTACAGCAGGGGTCAGCTAATTTATGCGCCACTGGTGGAGTTGAATAGTTGTGACAGACTGTATGACAAAACCTCAAATATTTTCTATCTGGTTCTTTGCCAAAAGAAAGAGAAAAGTTTGCCACCTCCTGGTCTGCCCTATTGTATTATGCTTATTCTCATAAGCTCCTTCTGTTCCAAGTACTTTTGGGAATGAGGTAAGAATGTCAATGAGAAAATAATCACTTTCCGATCTTTCCTCCTTGTTGAGTTGTGTGGGCGTTTTAATGAAAGAGAGATCTAAGGCTGACACTCTCCACTTGTCCATCTGTCTGCTCTTTCACTGAGTGTGTTGCTAGAGGCTGTGACACACACTAGCATGGAGGCTAATCAAGAGCAAGGCTGAGAACATGAAGGGAGATCTCAGAGAAGAACACAGCCACCTCCCGAAGGAGAAGATGCAGGACCCCCACTCTATCCTGCCTCTCCATTTCCACCAAGTTGTCACTGGTGGTCACCTCCACTGGTCAGGCTGCACATTCATCCCTTTGCAGACCTGAGAATTTGACTTGTTTTCCAGGGCCCAGAGACGTAGCCGAAGATTTGTGCTGGTTTCAAGGGAATGATGTAGAAGACTATGAATGGAAAATCTGGGGCAAAGCTGTGACCTCTACTGAAAATGAAAACAAAAAAACCAAACAAAACCAACCCTGAAAGCCTCATACCTGGGGGAGCGGACCTCCACTGTTTAATGTCTGTTCTCAAAAGACATCTCATTGTTGAGGTCATTATTGGGAAAGCTGGGTATCATTAACTTTCCTGTTTTTTCCTCATGTTTTACTTTTTTACAAGCATGCCCCGATATTATAAAAGATATAAAAAAAACTTAACATCTCAAGATACCTTGTGAGAATGTAATAAAGAATCAATAACAAATAAATTACTCTTAAATATAACAGTGGTGCTTCCTCTGTAACACAGGAAATCGCATTAAAGGACATGGGAAAAGGGCAAGTATAAAGAGTAGGACCAATGGTATTAACTCCTGTAAATAATCCAAATTCATCCAAACTTTCCTGACATTCCTGACATATGTCACTATTTTATTGCAAGTCAATAGTCTGATGATGCGCAGTCTGTAAGAAAAACCCAAGTACATTTTCGGCCTATTGTTCTCTTGGTATATAAACATTCACTATTCATAGAAGAGAATGGAATAACCAGCCTCCATGGCTTAAGTGCTCTGTATCACTACTGTACATACATTCCAACAGAGAGATTATCCTCATCACAACAAGTGAGAGCAAATTAGTTCACTTTAAAATTCATTGTTAAAAAGAATTCAATCCAATAATGAGTTTCTAGATTGTTCTCTACATTATGTAATATAAACTCAAATGTATTCCTCATGAATAAAGGGTGTGAATAGAAGGAGGTGATGGAGAGGCACAGAATAATACAAATTTCACATTTAAATTCTCAAAGATGCAAGTGAGCTCTTTTATGATAAATAATAAACTACTCCCTGAGGTCTTAAATTTCTTAGGCCATGAAAATAGGACAAATTAGAAACAATCTTTAAATTAATTCTGTGATTATTTCTAGAGAAAGAAAACCCTCAGATTCTGAGCCCTAGTTCTCCCACTCAACCCTGGACAAAAGCTTGTCAAAATTCAGACATCTGTTCTCTGAGCTGCTTACCTAGAGGGACACTCCAACTGGCTGTGGAAGTGGCCTAGAAGGGTCTGTGATTTATAATGGTGTGTAACTTAATTTACTTGTATAAAAGAATTTGTTTTTGTTTTCAATAAGTGTAAAAATGTACAAGGACAAATGTTCAAAGCAGGCCTGCAGAGGGTGGGTCTTGGGGCGTGGTTGGGAATTGGGAAATAACTGCTCTTTTATTTCTTACATGTGGTAATTTGTTGCTTTGTAAAGTCAAAATATTTTCCAGAAAAAATTCAATTATGTGTAAATACAATTGTATCAGGGTAGATTATATCCCCCTCCACCAGTGCCCTGGTTGATAACAAGGTAGGATGAAAGAAGTGAGTTTGGTAAATTGGAGGATAAACAAAGATTGTAAGCATATATATTGCCCCAAAGTTATGCCCCCCCCCAAAGCTGGTTAATATTAGCAAAAGAAAGATTTGTATGTCTTATAGATGCCTTATGGACTCCAAGGCTGCCCTTTTCCTTCAACCCTCACCTCTTATCTTCCACAAACACATACACAGAAACATCTAAATTCTTTACAAAGGACCTGAATTCTTTCCCCATCTCGTTCCCCTCCATGGGCAGACCTTATCAACAAGAAAATCAGACAAAACCATCCAACAGTTAACAGAGCCAGAGACCCTGTGGAAAAAGCATGGCAGGTAAAAAGAAAGCAGGCAGAGGCTTAAAAGACCTAGGCTTGATCCTGCGCGCACACGCATGCACACACACACACGCACGTGCACACACACACACACACACACACACACACACACACACACTCCATCATCTCCTGGACATCATTTCATTTGGCTCTACCATTGACCCCTCTGCTGCAGCTGTGTCAGCTTCCCTGCTGTTTTGTGAACACTCCAGTACTTTCCTGCCTCAGGGTCTTGGCGCTTGCTTTCCTTCTACTTGAAATACCCCTCCCCCAACAGCCAAATGGCTCATTCCTTCACTTCCTTTATATCTCTGCTCAATGTCATAATATCTGTGAGGCCAGCCCTGACCTCCTCATAGCCCTTAACAACACCTGGCATGTAATGACAAATTTTAAGTGTTTAACTGTA
Source organism: Balaenoptera physalus (assembly GCF_965194825.1). Classification (NCBI taxonomy): domain Eukaryota; kingdom Metazoa; phylum Chordata; class Mammalia; order Artiodactyla; family Balaenopteridae; genus Balaenoptera; species Balaenoptera physalus. The sequence goes on along the minus strand of NC_138892.1, from coordinate 83,370,188 downwards.
AGCTCCATGTAGGCAAGACCTTCATTTTGTTCCCTTCTGTAATCCTGGCAACAAGTAGACACTCAATCAACATTAAGAGAATTAAAGAGGAAGAAGTAGTGAGGCTAAAAAGAACATGCTCTCCCCTGAATATAAGCCAGGGTGGCCCTTTGTATGACTGAGAATCCATCAAAGGTGAAATAAAAGAAATATTTTCCATGATTCCCTGGACTCAATGTTTATGCTTGTTTATCCAATCATTTTTTCCCCTGGTAATGTATCATATGGACTCACTATCTCAAAATTTAAGGAAATAGCCAGGGATTATAAAGTAATTTCAATCCAACACATTGATGCAGTACACACATCATTTGGAAATATTCTAGGTGGACAGAGCTGTGTTTATTTTGCTGACATTACTGTAAACATTTCATCCACTGTTCCTTTTTAGCACAGAAAAATGTCGGTAAAGCAAGACCTCTTTTTTCATAAAATCTTAACTCTACTGTGTATTGTCTTGGAGTCAGAGTCCTTAGGATCATGTCCTTAGTAACTAATCACCACATAGAATAACCAAGATTATCTCCGTTTCAAGAGCTTACGAATTAGCAGGAGAATCTGATTTTTAAGACCTTCCAACGTGTAAGTAGATCAAGAACAGAGAGGCAAGGCCACGTAAACATGAGCTAGATGCCAAACCTCTGCCTCCAAACTCTGAAAGAAGAAAATGTAGAAAGTGCAAGTAGCCTCCAAGAATTGCCAGAGGCTTTAGTTAATGTTCGCAAAGAATTTTCAAGATGAAAGTCACCATAGAAGAGCTAAATCTTACTATCACCACAGCTGGAATGCTTTGCTAATGTTTTTCCTGATGCAGTAAAGTGATTTTGGAACAAATTCCATGAAAGAAAAGGATTAACAGTCTTCCAACGAGGAAGTTTCCATTCATTCATCATGTTACCACAGATGCTCTGGGGATGGCCAAGGTTCGCCTATGTGCAGGGGTTTACTGCTAGCATGAAGGTCCAGCTTTAACATAACCTGACCAAGGTGACAGCCTGTGGGGACGCACCACTCCCTTTAGTTAGCTGGGAGAGAGTCAAGAAAACCCCTTTCTGACATACCAGTCCAGCACTCTACTACATTTACTCTTGCAGATCAATACCGGTATAGCAGGCATGTCAAACCACACTGAAAGGCTAATAAAACAAACCCCATATTGACTCCCAAGCATTTCACACCGGTATTGAGCACAGTTTTTTTTAGGCTTTAAATATAGTTCACTTAAGCAAAAAGTTCTGCGTACCAAAATCGAAATAGAGTTTCTAACTTTTTATGATTTTATTCATTTAGATAATGTATACTGAGTGGCAAACAATAAAATTTAGATAATAAATATTGGATGTGACAAACTCTTGATGTTAGAAATATGGCATTGAACAAAACAGAAAATAATCTCTGTCCTCGTGGGGTTTATGCTCTAGTTGGAGGAAACAGATATTACATAAAATAACAAAATTATATAGCATTTTAGAAACTGGAAGTATAGTGAAGAAAAAGTTAAGTGAAAGGGAGGTAAGATGTGGAGCAGAGGGTATGTGATTTCATTTTAAATAGGGTAGTTATGGTAGCCCTTACCGAGAAGATTTTCTTCTATTATTTCCTTTTAGAATTTTTGGTGTTATTTAACTCTTTTGTTTAGGACTATGATCCACTTAGAAATACTTTCTAAGTGTATAGTATAAGGTAAGGGTTAATGTTCACATTTTCCCCTTACAGATAATTCTGTATTTCAGTACCTTATATTTCCCCATTGAATTACATTGGTAACTTTGTCAAAAATCAGTTAAGCTTGTAAATGTGAGTTTATCTTTGGAATCTGAATTCTATTCCATTTTCTACTGACTATTTTTTCCTGACTTTGGGTCACCTATTTCTTTACATGTCCAGTAATCTAATTAAAAACCCGACATTGTGTGTCATACATTATAGTGACTCTCTATTCTATTTTGTTCTTCTGAAATTTGATGGTTTCCTGTTTTAATATATGATAAACTTGCCTGGATTCAAACTGAAAAATCTGTTTTTATGTAGAGAGCCGAAATTTTTGCTTAGTGGGGTTTTATTTGTTTCTTTCTTTCTTTTGCCTGGATCTCTGGGGAATCTCTCTTGTTCCTGCATAGCTTTATGATCAGCCAATGATTTCATCAGAGGTTATATACAGACAACTAAAGCCAGTGAAACTTCCACCCTCTGCCGCCCAACCTGCATTTGTGTTGAAGAATTCATTCAAATTTGCAGCAAATAAGTAAGTCTCCCCAGGCTTTCAGTTTTGCTCGCGCTTTCTAGGATGTCCCACGTGCACATGTTGTTTTCTCATTCATCCGTGAATGCGCGGAGAGTGTATTATCTCAGCCCTTGTACAGCTCTCTTGCTTCCAAAATCTACCCCTTAAATTGCTAGGTGCTCTGCTACTCTCCCAAACCAAATCAGCCACCTCCAGCCTGTAAACCTGTGAGTTTTTAACACTAGATCTGGGGGGATGGGAATATCCTCAGGCAAGAAGCATCTTACACAAGGCAGTAGCAGTTTTTAATAAGTAAATATTTTCAAGTTCTTTGCTGTCTTTGATCGTTTTTGAAATGGTTACATTTAATAATTTTTTCCACGTTCCAATATTTTTCCAAGTTCCCAATATTAAAACTTTTAATAAAGTTTTGTGCTATTATCTTTTTTTTGAAGTGAGAATCACCCAACCAACTCAGGCAGGCATTTATTAGTGTAAGCAGAATCTTAACCACATTTAAGCACTTATGAACATGTTATCATTATCTCATTTATCATTACATGAAATCAAACGAATTAGGTCAAAAATGAGTCAACCACTGCAAGAAAAAAATTTCTCATTTGCAAACATTGTAACCTTGGTCTATTAACCCTGATAAGGTCTTTAAAATATATATTACCTTTCTGGAAAATTTTTAAATACACAAAGTTTTTTAGATGAACGAGTAAATTCAATTTAGACCCACACCCCCTTGCAAAAAAGAGTTACTGAGTATAGAGTATCTCTCTTGAAATGTAGAATTCATTTGAATCTTAAGAAAATTACCTTGAAGGCTGCTAAACAATGAAGGCTCAGTAAGGCCATCACAACTGCCAGAAGGACGGTGGCTAAGTTCCGCGTGTCCCATATGGTCTCTACCAGAGGAATACTGCCCACCTGCCAGTCATAGCACAGGGTAACAGGTGCAAGCAGAAGCCACACGTTGAAGGCCAAGAGGTAGGAATAGGTAAGGAATCTACAAAGAGAAGAAGAGTCATTGAAACATAACTCGAGATCCATGACACTTTGCAAACATTCATTCACCATGTTTCTATTAAATAGCACTTCTATACTATCAATGTTATAGAAAAGACAAGGTAAGATGGAAAGTCATTCATTCATTTAGTCATTAAGTTGATCATTTTGGAATCTATTTAATAGCTGCTAGTCATTGTGGTAAGTGCTGGCCTTTCAATGATGAATAAGACAAAGTTTCCATGACCTATATTTAAAAATTATCATAAATAAATACATAACAACTGAGATAAATGGTATAGATGAAAGCATATGACATGAAATGCTGCCCTGTTGGGTACTATTCCCTGGGTAAGAGACATTTGACCTGTCCCTTTTTAATAGTGCCCCAAATCCTGCAGTAGATATTATGAAAATATTAACCATTTTATAATAGATTGATCCATTTTGAACTATTTCAAAAAATCAAAATATCTGTGGTAAGGAGATAAAGTCTCTTACAAATCGAGAGGCTAGCGTTTAAGAGGACGGAAGTACAGCTGTCCTTGATAATAAGAATAGCCAGGTGGACCTAGGGAAGGAAATTTATGATTGGGGATGTTACTCCTGTTTCCTGGCTGTGTCTAGGCACTAAGGCATTCTAACTGACCCCCTTCCTTTCAGCGTAGAGGAAACTAAATTTACTTAAATTTGTTCAGTAAACACAAATTCTTTAACTGGTGTTCTAGACCCCTGAAAACTGCAGAACTTTCAGCATATAACAAACTCCATCCAAACCTCTGCACTAGGGGATGGCCAAACTCTAGTATGGCTTTTAGCAGCATAAGGCCATGTTCCTGGGATGACCCCAGCCCCTCCACTAAAATGCCTGCCTGAGAAAGATCATCATTGCCAGGAGAATTTACCTTTTTCTAGCTAATCCCTGACAAAAAGGCCCCTGACCTCCGTTTCTTAGTGCATTTACTACAAAGGATTTACAGTTGGGAATATGTATCTCTTACAACTCAGAAGTCTTTCTCAAGGAACTGAGAGTCATTCCTTTAAAATGTAATCATCAGGAGGAAGGGGCCTGTCTCCCAGGCCGTGGGAGGACAGAATCCTAACTCTGATAACTGCCAGCCAGCAGACACAGCCTAAATGCACGTAGATGATCAATCTTTTGTAATTTTTTACTTCTCTGACTCTGCCGAGCCCGTTTGCCGCCCCTCCCATTCTCTCTTTAAAATACCCAGTCAACCCTGCGCAAATCAGAATGGAGCTCAGCTGTTTCCTGAACTGTCAGTAGTTACTGAATAAAGTGTGTTCTTATTGCTCTAACTAATGTCCAGCTGTGTTTCTCTTTGACACTCTACATGGGACTAAACCAGAGAAAGAGATAAATCTCTTGCCCTCAAGGAATGTAAAATCCAGTAGTGAAAATAAGATACACAGAATTAAAGAGGCAGAAGGAGATGAGTGCCATGAGGGCTCAGAATGTGCAGAGAAGAGCCCCCTCATTGCCAGATCCTTTTGGAGGAAACCTTGGATGGGCAAAGAAGTTGGATCAGATAATTTCTAGGTTATTTTCCAATGTTAAGAGTCAATTCACCCTGAATTCCTCTCAGTAAGTAGCTCTAGTTTAGAACACCCCTCCCAGCCCTTTCCAATTTATCTCCTTCCCTTTCCTCCTCTTCCTCCAAGGTTGGCAGTGGAAATATCATTAGCAATGATCAGGAAAGGCTCAGTGATAGGGATTATTCACTGCCTCCACTCTCAAACCCCAACAGAGAAATGGGTCAGATACTTCAATGGTGTTTCTCAACACTCCCCTCTCTGTTGTTATTTTAAATAAAATATGAATGTACAGATAGTGCAGTATATACTGAAAGTTTGATGAAGTCCAAGCTCTGTTATTTATCAAACATAAAAGCAAAAAAGTCACCTTATCCCTTTTAGGTTTGGGCCTGTGAAACTGCCTCGTGAGAATGCCAACTCCACAAAATAATGACTGGTTCACTTAGGGCTTCTTCTTTTCACAGAGCTTCTAAGTTGATGCTATATACTTCTTAGCTCAGTAAAGATTCTTCATGACTTGTCTTTAAAGGAGAATGTTCAACCACCAAACTTAGCAGGAGAATCACACAGCTATGTCACTCGGTTACATCCCAGCTCTTAGGAATTACTTTAAAAAAATAGTATCTCTCCTTCTTGCTATAATAGATCTAGGCAATGATCATAAATGGCTGCTGAAATTATTAGGTGAAAAGCTGATGGGGTATTTTATTTTTTTAAAATTTTATTTATTTATTTATTTATTTATGGCTGTGTTGGGTCTTCGTTTCTGTGCAAGGGCTTTCTCTACTTGCGGCAAGTGGGGGCCACTCTTCATCGCGGTGCGCAGGCCTCTCACTATCGCGGCCTCTCTTGTTGCGGAGCACAGGCTCCAGACGCACAGGCTCAGCAATTGTGGCTCACGGGCCTAGTCGCTCCGCAGCATGTGGGATCTTCCCAGACCAGGGCTCGAAGCCATGTCCCCTGCATTGGCAGGCAGATTCTCAACCACTGAGCCACCAGGGAAGCCCCCATGGGGTATTTTATAATGGATGGATCAGGCTAAATCAGGTGCCTAGAACTTACTAATCAATTTTAACATCACAGAAAGGGAGACTAACTCCTGACGGATATACACAAAAAGCTGATGGGCTGCTTTTTTATTTGAAGCAGTCTTGTCAAATAAAAAAGAAAATTAAACTTGAATCTAACCAAGCACTTTATTACCAGTTTACATCAAGTACAGAAAACACCAGAACATGTTAAATAATACCACAGGGAGGCAATACTCTAAATCCAGAATGTTACAAATTCCACGGAACAAATGACGGCAGTTTCTTCAACAAATACATTGCAATGGGAGGGGAAAAAAAGGGGAGAGGGCACCTATAAATTAAGAGACTTGAGAGACATATCAAACGAAGTGCAGGTTTTGTTTAGCTGCTAATTCAAACAAACTGCTATTAAAAATAACTGCTTATGAGACAGAAAAAATGAAACGCTGATTGGATATATGATAATAGAGAATCACTGTTAATTTCTAAAGCATGATAACGGTATTGTGGTTCTAGTCTTTAAGGGTCCTTGTATTTCAGAAATACATATGAAAATGTACGCATTTGAAATGAGATTATGTCTGGGATTTGCTTCAAAATGATGGATTGAAGCAACGTGGAAGAACTGGGTGGGAGTGTGAATGAAACAAGATTGGCCATGAACTATGATTGGGAAAACTGGATAAAGGGTAGGTGGGGATTCTTTATGCCGTTTTCTCCACTCTTGTACATATTTAATATTTTTCATAATAAAACAATTTTTAAGTAGTGATAAAGGCAACAGAATTGCAACAGGAATGCTTTCTTAAGTCTGGTTGCAGCTTGACCACGGAATAGCTACAAACACTATGCAGAAACTTTTATTTTAATGTTCAGTTCACATTTTGAACTTGCCCTGCAAGTTGTCTTCATTTAGTCACTTATATTTTCTAGACTTGAAATACCATACTGACAAAAAACAAATATCAAGAATAACATTTTTTAAAAGTTACAGTCTCAACGTAGTTACTTACATATTTTTTTTAAATGCTCAGTTGTGACTTTTTACACAGATTATAAGCAAAATAGGTCAAAAAAGAAAAGTAAGCCACAGAACTAAAAGAAACTTCACCTTCGTATAACACTAGGAGGGTCAAAACTATTAACTTAACCCAACACTATTAACTTAACTAACCCTCCTTATTTTTGTTGAGGTATAGGTGATTTATAATATTATATTAGTTTCAGGGGTACAACATAGTGATTCAAAATTTTTATAGATTATACTCTATTTAAAGTTATTATAAAATATTGGCTATATTCCCTCTGCTGTACAATGTATCCTCGTAGCTTATTTATTTTATACATAGTAGTTTGTACCTCTTAATTCCTCACCCCTAAATTGCCCCTCCCCCTTCCCTTTTCATAACCATTAGTTTGTTCTGTATGTGAGCCTGTTTCTGTTTTGTTATACTCGTTTGTTTTATTTTTGAGATTTCACATATAAGTGATGATATACAGTATTTGTCTTTCTCTGTCTGACTTACTTCACTAAGCATAATACCCTCCAGGTCCATCTAAGTTGTCGCAAATGGCAACATTTTGTTCTTTTTTATGAGACTGAGTAATATTCCATTGTATGTACACACCACAGAATCTTTATCCATTCACCTGTTGATGGACACTTAGGTTGCTTCCATATCTTGGCTATTGTAAATAATACTACTATGAACACTGGGGTGCATGTATCTTTTCAACGTAGTGTTTTTTGGGTTTTTTTGTGATATATACCCAGGAGTGGAATTGCCCTTTTTAATACATATATATTATCTCCATTAGCTCAGAGATATACACCTACCTTTTGTGCATATGAACTCAGATAAATGTTGCAAGTAAACTCCTTAAATACTACTTGAAATACTGAAACAGCATTGGAAAATTTTTGCAAATTTAAGCACAAAGAAGCCACTTGGAATCACCCCGAAAGCTAATTACATTTGAGGGGGCTGTTGAGCTAGCTGTAATCAGCAACTGATGTATTTCTTTTTAACTCAATGACTATGAATTACATTTCAAACTAATCACCTTGTTTATTTCTGCTAAAGTTTCAGAAATAAAACAATCTTTGAATATTTCTGTCCCACTGGGTTTTCTTTTTTAAAGCAGGGGCAAAAATGAAATGAATTATTTACCAATTTTCTACCATGAATTCTGCTAACAGGAGGAAAGCCACTAGAATATCTGGCCAACAAAATGGAATATACAGCACAAAAAGCAAGGAATTCAGCTTAAACAATTTAGTGAGGTATTTTCATTCATAATCCAGGAATGAATGAAGAGGTTTCAGGATGAAATACATGAAAGGGAAAATGAGGCCAGGGGGAACTGGCATCAAATGGCACCTAATCAAACTGTGGCCCCTTTTTTTACATCTTTTTTGAAGTACGATTGCTTTACAATGTTGTGTTAGTTTCTGCTGTACAACAAAGTGAATCAGCTATATGTATACATATACCCCCATATCCCCTCCCTCTTGAGACTCCCTCCCACCCTCCCTATCCCACCCCTCTAGGTCGTTACAAAGCACCGAGCTGATTTCCCGGTGCTATGCAGCTGCTTCCACTAGCTATCTATTTTACATTTGGTAGTGTATATATGACAATGATACTCTCTCACTTTGTCCCAGCCTCCTCTTCCCACCCTGTGTCCTCAAGTTCGTTCTCTACGTATGTCTTTATTTCTGCCCTGCCACTAGGTTCATCAGTATCAGTTTTCTAGATTCCATATATATGCGTTAGCATACGGTATTTGTTTTCCTCTTTCTGACTTACTTCACTTTGTATGAGAGACTCTAGGTCCATCCACCTCACTACAAATAACTCAATTTCGTTCCTTTTTATGGCTGAGTAATATTCTATTGTATTCTTCTTTATCCATTCATCTGTCGATGGACATTTAGGTTGCTTCCATGTCCTGGCTATTGTAAATAGTGTGGCACTCTTTAAATCTAAATCTTCATTTTTATCAAGAAAAAAAATTAGAGTGCTTTAACTGCTAAAATATACATAAATTCTGCTGTCTTTGAAAAAACCTTTTTGGCTAAGAAATAACATGAGCCTAATACAAAGATGCCTATGATGGGTACATATGAAAAAATCACGCACTGCCAGCAGAAACACACAGCACTTGCTTGTTTTATATAGAAATGTTTCTGTGCAAAGGATCCTTCTTTCTCTTTCATCTACAAAATCCTCCACCATTTCATAAATACGGGACACTGGGTCCACTGTATACACACTGCATCCTCTTGGGAAGGGCACTGGCTAACACTGTCAAAATAGCCACAGTACCTCCAGAGTGGAGCACCCCACCTTACCCTGACTCTACCTCTGTCCACTGGGTTTTGGTGATCTGTCCTGCCCCTCCCTAGGCTGTCCCTTATTTTCATCCTCACAACTCCTGTATTCCATTGATGCTTCAAAAGGGTCTCCATAGTTTCACTGCAACCCAGCAATAATGACAGGCTTTTGTAGGCATAACCTGCTTATTGTCATCATTAGCATCTTCTCCTTATACCCGTCTCTGGGACTAGCCAAAGAAAGCCATTTATTGAACTGAGTTCTCAATGAACAGGAGACCCTCACATGAATTCAATAAATGTTGAATACTTACTCTGTGAACTTTTATAGGAGCTGAAGGGTAATCAGAGCTAGCCCTCGTCTTCCACAAGGTCATTTTCACAGCATCGGTGGTGAGAAGACATGCATATATTACATGGTTGGGTAATAGTGAAATATAGACACCAAATTTCAAAGGAGTTCTAAGAAGTGACAGATTAATGAAGGACAGAGGATTAAGAAATGCCCTCCTAGAATCTATGCAGAATTTAAATAGGTGGAAAGATGGCAGATAGAGAATCCAGGCAGGAACCCCAAATAAAAATGGCTTCAAATTGTAAATGAACATGACACTTTCTGAGGACAGTTAAAAATATGGGTAAATTAGAGTACAGGATTAAAAATGTGTAATATACAAATGATAAAATGACTCCTGCTAAAATGTCTAAAATGAAAAATATTATGTCAAATGTTGGTGAGGGTGTGGAGAAACCAGAACTTTGAAACACTACTGTGAATTGATTAAACCATGTTGGAGAAGTTCAGGAAGTTTCATGAAAGTAGAATAAATGCATACTTCATGATGTAGCAATTCTACTCCTAAGTTCCTACCCAGCAATGCTGCACACATATGTTAACCAAGAGACATTTACAAGATTGTTCATAGCAACACTATTATTTTTTAAAAATTTTTATTGAAGTACAGTTGATTCACAATGGTTCAGGTGTACATCAAACTGATTTAGTTATATATGTGTGTATGTATATATATATTTATACATTTATATTCTTTTTCAGATTCTTTTCCAATATGGTTTAGTACAGGTATTGAAAATAGTTCCCTGTGCTATACAGTGGGTCTTTGTTTTTTATCTATTTTATACATAGTAGTGTGTATCTGTTAATCCCAAATTCCCAATTTATCCCTCCCCCCCTTTCCCCTTTGGTAACCATGTTTGTTCACTATGTCTGTGAGTCTATTTTGTAAATAAGTTCATTTGTACCATTCTTTTAGATTTCACATGTAAGTGATATCATATGATATTTGTCTTTCTCTGTTTGACTTACTTCACTTAATATGATAATCTCTAGGTCCATCCATGTTGCTGCAAATGGCATTATTTCATTCCTTTTTATGGCTGAGTAGTATTCCATTGTGTTTATTTATACACACACACACACCCCACATCTTCTTTATGTATTCCTCTGTTGGTGGACATTTAGGTTGTTTCTATGTCATGGGCAGCACTAGTATTAACACCCCCAAACTGGAAACAACCCAGATGTCCATCTACAATAAAATCAATACCTACATTGTATATTCATTGAATGAAAATCCATTCAGCAATGGGAATGAATACAACAACATGGATGAATGTCACAATGGGTAATGTGGAACAAAAACAGGTGACACAAAAGAAAAGAAAATCAAGGAAAACCATTTATAGACAAGGATGGGATGACTGGAAGCAGGCCCTGATCCCCTGCACACAGGGCTGGGACGGAAAGCTCCAAGGCAATCCCAGCTGAATGGCTGGTGTAGAAGCTTGTCTACGGCCCTCATCCCTTAGCTCCTCGGTGGCAACAGAGTAGAAGGTGCCAGACAAGTGCTGAGGTCTGCCCTTGGGGCATTCCATCCATGGGGCAAAGGCCCGTAAGTAGCACTGAATACTGATACTTGATGCTTTAGCACCTGGGAACAGAGATGGCAAGACCATTTCCAACTACTCATGAAATAGGAGAAGAGATCCAAGGGGCTCTCCAGCCAGTTTCTCACTGTGTTTTGTTTTTCAAGTTCTTCCAGATTATAAGGACCAATGGTCTAATCAAACCAGTTAAAGGGAGAGTTATTTTTAAAATTCCCATAAGAATCAGAAGACAGGAAATTAAGAGCAAAACCAGACTTCTCAGGAACCAGAACCAAGCAGCTACAAGAAAGGTAGCCTTCTCTCTAGGCCACAGGCCTTCTTCACGGCTGCCCTGCTTCTCTTAGCCTTTGCTCCATCTCCTCCCTGTGCTCAGGGGCTCCTTAGTCATGCTTCTCATGACTGAGGCCGGAGCATGGTTGTCAGGGCTGCCCAGCTCTCCTTTCCTCCTGCCTTCACACACCTGTCACTTCAGTCTTCACAGCCTCACTCTCAGGTTTCAAATTCCTGAGAGCAGCACCTGATTGGCTCACCTCATCTTTTGGAATCAACTCTCACAGGTTGGCCAAACTCCAATTCTTGATCCTTCAGGTCCCAACAAAGGTGTCACTCCTTCCGACTGGCTTTCCCTGTCCCCACTCCCCCCCACCCCCAGGCCAGGCTGGAGTCCCCTATATGAGCTCCCACAGCCTCGGGGCTTACACACTGCCCTGTAACTTCCCGTTGATGACGTGCCTGTCTTCCCACTAGAACAGAAGCTCCTCGGGGACAGGGTTGAGTCTTATTTATAGCTATTTCCCCAGCACCCAGCTCTGTAAGTAGACAGGTTTTCAGAAATTAACCTGATAGTAAAATAATGCCTAAAAATCTAAAAATATTTAAATTAGATACTTTTAGTTTGGCCTGAGGCAACCATACATTTTTCTAGTCCCATAAAAGATACCTGCTAGGCTTCCAGTTGTCCACACTTGTAGCTAAAGGGCACAGACTGAAGATTCTGCCCTTGTGTAGCCCCCTCAGCACCTTGTGTAATGCTGGCTCCTGGGACACCATCTAGTAATGAGGAGTGTCTGAGTAAAGGCACTCACTCCCCTCACATGTCACAGAGCATTCTTATAAAGCTATGCCAAGCTTACTTTTTCTTATTTTGCATTAAACTGCAATGAATAATAGTTCAAATGAGAATTCTTGTTACCATGGATAAACTATAAAGTGAATCTGAAATGTCATTAAGTCTCTTTGACCTTTTTAATGCACCATTAATACAGTTATCTTATTAACAGAGATAGTCTCCTCAGAGCAGAAAATATGAATTTCAACCTCTAAGACTTCCAGCAACAACTTCTTACCCATTTATCTCTAAAAAGGTAAATAATTCCTTCTGCAAAATAAATACTAGGTTCATTTCTTACCTAAAGTCTGTTTCTCTCTATAAAGCATTTAACATCTTTATTTCAAACCAACATTCAGGTGTAACTTCCACTGAGCAAACATACCGACTGCTGACCATACATCAGGTGCAGGTTCCAGATTCCACACAGAATCCCAGAGGCCTACTAATGAACTACATCCAACAACACTGAACATCCCTTAGGCATGTACAGCATTTTCTAGCTTACAAAGTATTTGCATATAAGGATTATCTGATCCCAACTCAGTCTCTACGAACTGGATATTACCCTTCTTGCAGCAAGGGAAACAGGCTTAGAGAGGCAGACTTGTTCAATGCCCCGCAAGAGACCCATAGGAGACCCTGCACACAAGACAGGGTTTTCTGGCTCCACATAAAATGTAAAAAGGAAATATGATGGCTCAAATACTGGTATTTCATGGAGAAATACCTGCCTGAGATTCTGACTTATTCCTTGAACAGTGCAACCTGGATGAACTTGAGCTTTTATACCAAAAAAAAACCAAACCTTTAACTTTTAGTCGAAGCAGGGCTGACAAACTTAAAACCAGTGTGTAGTCACCTCTCCAACACAGTAAACAGATGACTGCACTGATGGAAATATTTGTTATAGCATCATACGGCAAGAAGTAGAATCAAATTAAAAGCTTGGGTTTGGCATTTTATTCGTTATGAAAAGCAAGTTTTGCCTTTATGTTCCATTGTTAGCAAAAATAAAAGAACTGTCTCTAATTTTTATCAGCTTCTCATGGATTTAATATTCTAATGGAAACACAATAAGTAGATTTAAAGTATTCTATATTTTCTTCAAGCAGTAAAGTGATCCAGACCAGCCTTTTCCAGCCCTGCTCCCTAGCCCACAGGTAGAATCTGCTACTACCACCGTCTCCCTCTTCTGACTCCCTCCTCTTTCTTCTTCGTTTTTGTCCCCTTCATTCCCAGGGTCTAAGACAATTAGAGGAATTACTATTACACAGTGTCATTTCAGTTGGGGAAACTACACTCAGTGACCTTGACCATCTCCTTCATCCCCAAGCTATGTTTCTAAGAACATAATACAAACTACACGATGGGGACAACACCCACCTTGTAGCGCACTCTTCAGCTACAGAGGACACAGTTCATAACCGAGGATTTCAAAAAGGGTAACACCTCCTTCTCCCCCCCAAAACAATTAGGTTGCTGATCAGATACTGAATCTCTCACCCAACCTTGTGATCCATTCAATCAGAATTTCTGCAACCTGAACCAGAAAATCTTATTTTTAGCATACTTCCCAGGATGACTCTGATATTCACTCTAGTTTGGTGACCATTGCTTTGAAAATCAGAATAACTTCAGTTTCATTTCATGTGTGAAGGCCCTGCTAGTTGCTGCAGCAAAAACAAAGCAGCGACTTTTGCGTACCCCTCTTTAAGCACAGAGTGGTTTTGTTTGTTTTAAAAAATAATTTAAATTTTCATTCAGTTTGTTCAGAGATACGTTATGTTATGAGATAGCCCCCATGTTAGGGGCTTTAAGGGCTACAAACATTACTAAGACATAGTGCCCTAAGGCTGTAACAATCAAAACCTAAGGTTTTGTGCCTGTTTGAAATTATCAGCTGAAAATGGAGACAGAAAAAGAAGCTTCTTTAGAAGGAGAATGTTGAGTTCTATCTTAATCTCATTATTTCATATCTTGATGTCTTCCAACAAGTAATACAAGCCTTTGTCTGGATAGCTGAACAGCAGAAACAGATCTATCCACTTAAGAAGATATATTCCACCTGCTTATCCAGGACCACATCTCATGAAAAAACATGATGCTGATAGGAGGCCTTACATTCACTGAAAAATCCTATTTTATCTATTTCCTGGATTTGAAAGACAACCATTTTTAATATTAGAAAGGCAATACTTCTTCGGTCAAGCATGTACTGCTTTATGTTCCGTCCTCTTCGAATCTGGTTAAGACAGAAAACCAGTTACTAGACAGCAGGCAGGTACCTTAATAGCGGAAACAATGTTATCCCTTCTGCAGGCTCCAGCCCTATGCAGAAGCCATACTTAACCTCCGCTTTTGTTTTTATTTTTTATCCAAGATTTCCAAAATTGAATGTCAAAGTACCACATTTCTAAAGAGACACATACAGAGAAGTAAATTCTGGGCTAAATGACAATTCTCTGACAGAACAAGCTGCACACAGACCTATTCCATGACTCCTCAAATGCAAGTCCACCATAACCACCAAAGCAGAATCTTTGGGCACTGGACCCCAGCACTGATGTTTCAGCATGATTCACAAGTGTTTTCGAGACACATGCAGGTTTGGCAATCTGGCTGGAGTAAAATCATAAAGCCCGGGACAGCTGCAGTCAGGGCATAATTTTGGGTGGTAATTTATAAGAAGTGTCATGAGCACCCGTGGTCTTGGTCCCTAAAGGACATTTTTTTCGGATGGGACTAAGTTAGTCGTTACACCAAAAGATGGAGTGCAATAAAATCCCTCTACCACTCAGAATCAGCTGAGTGAAACACAAGTTGGCAGACTAGAAGAAACCACCCAAACCAGAGGCAGAGGAAGGCTGCAGAGTACACTGGGGGTGCTCCACTAGCCAGCCCTCCCACCTCCCCGTCCTTCCCCCAGAGCTAAGCCAAGAACCCCAGCACTTGTTCTAGGCCAGTGCTATCCAAAAGAAATATAATAAAAGCATGCATAATTTCAAGGTTTTATTAGCTATGTTAAAAAGAGGAAAATGAAACATGGTAAATTAATTTAATAATATATTTTGTTTCAAGAATATATTCAAAATATCATTTCAACATACATATAATTTATGGGGTATAATCAATATAAACTTATTAATGAGGTATTTTGCATTCTTTTATTCTTACAGAATTTTGTCTTCAAAATCCTGTGTGGGGACTTCCCTGGTAGCACAGTGGTTAAGAATCCGCCTGCCAACGTAGGGCACACGGGTTCGAGCCCTGGTCTGGGAAGATCCCACATGCCATGGAGCAACTAAGCCCGTGCACCACAACTACTGAGCCTACGTGCCACAACTACTGAAACCCACACGCCCAGAGCCCGTGCTCTGCAACAAAGAGAAGCCACGGCAATGAGAAGCCCGCACACCACAACGAAGAGTAGCCCCCGCTCACCGCAACTAGAGAAAGCCCGTGTGCAACAATGAAAACCCAATGCAGCCAAAAATCAAATTAAAAAAATATATAAAAAATAAAAAAAATCCTGTGTGTACTTTATTTATACTTACAGCACATCTCAATTCAGACTAGCTGGTAGCCTCATGTGGTTCGTGGCTCCTGTAGTAGACACCACAGATCTAGACAATCACTCTGGTCCTCAGCCTCACCCTCCACCTCTCCCGACATGCAACTGTTCTTGGTTTAATCTTTAATTTGGGATTCCTATTCAAAACCTACCCACAACACTTGGCTCTAGCCCTTTTCTACATTCAAATCCAATTTCAAAATTTTCCAATCTCAAATTTCCGAAATCACTAACCTGTTTTGTTTTGGTTTTTGTCTGTTTTAGTACATGGTTTTTGTCTCCATTCACTCCCTTCTACCTCTGGTGAAAACTTCTAGCTCTTGTTTCTATAGAAATTCCATGTGGGATGGGAGGAATTTGGACATATGAGGGCAAAATTTTCCAACTTGCTTGTCAGGAAAAAGTTTTGCAATCGAAATACAACACTTCTGTTTTTCAGCTTCTTTTTTTTTAATTAATTAATTTTATTTTATTTATTTTATTTATTTTCGGCCGCGTTAGGTCTTCGTTGCTGTGCACAGGCTTTCTCTAGTTGTGGCGAGCAGGGGCTACTCTTCGCTGCGGTGCCCAGTCTTCTCATTGCGGTGGCTTCTCTTGTTGCAGAGCACGGGCTCTAGGCATGCAGGCTTCAGTAGTTGTGGCCCATGGGCTCTAAAGCGCAGGCTCAGTAGTTGTGGCTCATGGGCTTAGTTGCTCCGTGGCATGTGGGATCTTCCTGGACCCAAACCCGTGTCCCCTGCATTGGCAGGCAGATTCTTAACCACTGCGCCACCAGGGAAGCCCTGTTCTTCAACTTCTAATGACACTTTTCTTCTCAAGTCAAAAGCAGAAACATGTATCATTCAATGTCATGTCATTCAGCTGATCCACACAAATCTCAATTACAGATGAAAAAAGTTATTGATCAGTCACATAGAATTACTGACAGTTAATACAATCTGAATGTTTGGAATAAAATGGAAAGGTAAAAGATTAAGGGCTTGTTGCCAGCGTATCCTGAATAATGATGACCCCCTCCCCCCATTGTGTATGGATCTATCTTGTTGATTGGACAAGCCCAATGGACAAAAATTAAAAGCCAAATTATAAACAGCCTCCGAACTGCTGTTAACATAAACTGTATCAAAGTACAATTTAAAAAATATTAAAAACATAATCCCATACAAATACACAGTGAAGACTAAAAGTTTACATAACTTATTAATAAGGGAATCATACTTGACAAAGCCAATTTAGAAGAGAATTTGAGTTAGGCAAAACCTTCTTGGATATAACAGCAAAAGCGTAAGTAACAACAACCAAAAAACAGATAAATTGGATTTCATCAAAATTAAAAACTTTTGTGCCTCAAAGATCACCATCAAGAAAGTGAAACAACAACCCACAGAAAGGTAAAAAATGTTCATAAATCATATATCTAGAATATATAAATATTATATGTAGAATATATAAAGAATTATTATAACTCAATAATAAAAAGACAAATAACCCAATTAAAAACTGGACAGGGCTTCCCTGGTAGCGCAGTGGTTGAGAATCTGCCTGCCAATGCAGGGGATACGGGTTCGAGCCCTGGTCTGGGAAGATCCCACACGCCACGGAGCAACTAGGCCCATGAGCCACAACTACTGAGCCTGCACGTCTGGAGCCTGTGCTCCGCAATAAGAGAGGCCACGATAGTGAGAGACCCGCGCACCGCAATGAAGAGTGGCTCCTGCTTGCCGCAACTAGAGAAAGCCCTCGCACAGAAACGAAGACCCAACACAGCCAAAAATAAATAAATAAATAAAATATTTAAAAAAAAACAAAAAAAAACTGGACAAAGGATCTGAATAGACATTTCTCCAAAGAAGATATAGAAATGGCTAATAAGTATATATAAAGATGCTCAACATCATTAGTCATCAGGGAAATGCAAATCAAAACCACAGTAAGATGACATTTCACACCCACTTGTATGGCTATAATAAAAACAACAACAACAAAAAGACTGTCAAAAAGACAAGTGTTGAAGAGGATGTGGAGAAACTGGAACCCTGATAGACTGCTGGTAGAAATGTAAAATGGTAAAACTGCTTTGGTAAACAGTCTGGCAGTTCCTCAAAAAGTTAAATATAGGGGACTTCCCTGGTGGCACAGTGGTTGGGAATCTGCCTGCCAATGCAGGGGACAAGGGTCCCCTTCCTGGTCCAGGAAGATCCCACATGCTTCGGAACAACTAAGCCCATGCACCACAACTACTGAGTCCACGCGCCACAACTACTGAAGCCCACGTACCTAGAGCCCATGCTCCGCAACAAGAGAAGCCCCCGCTCGCCACAACCAGAGAAAGCCCGTGTGCAGCAACGAAGACCCAACGCAGCCAAAAAAATAAAATAAAATAAAATAAATAAACATTCTTGTGCTAAAAAAAAGAGTCAAATATAGAGTTAACGTATATGATCTGGCAATTCCACTCTTTGGTACATATGCAAGAGAAATCAAAACATACATTCAAACAAAAACTTGTACATGAATGTTCATAGCAGCATTGTACGTAATAGCTAAAACGTTCCATTACATGGAAACAACCCAAACGTCCATCAACAGATAAAGGGTAAAATAAAAAGTGATGTATCTATAAAATGGCATACTACTGCAGAATAAAAAAGAAATAAACATTAATATATGTATGCTATGACACGATGAATCTTGAACTTAGTTTACTAAGTAACTTAAACTTAGTTTAAAGTTAGTAAACTAACTTACATAGTTTACTAAGTAAAAGAAGCCAGTCACTAAAGATCACACATCATGTGATTCCATTGATATAACATATCCAAAATAAGTAATTCTATAGAGATAAAAAGTAGATCAATGGTTGCCTAAGGCCAGGGGACCGGGGTGAAATAGGGAACAGCTGCTAATGGATGTAAGGTTTCTTTCTGGGGAGGTGTTCTAAATTTGATTGTGATGATAGCTGCACGGCTCTGTGAATATACCAAAAACCATCGAATTGTACACGTTAAACAGATGTATTGTATAGCATGTAAATTATATCTCAAGCTGTTATTAAATATAAATATAAATTGAGTATATATAAGAAACATATAAGTATATATGTATTGATATATACAAACTAAATTTGAAAAACAAGTTTTCATGGTTCATGAAAAAATAAAAAGGAATGAGGCTGGCGAATTAGATACAAGTTTGCCCAATGTCTTGCAAGGCAATAAAACTAACATTTGAAATTTTATTTTCTACTTGAGAGAAAAGAAATAATCACACCTGTCAGATTTCTATAAGTAAAATTCTAAGTTGACAGAGTTGTCAAATACAGTAAATGTGAATAATAAGTCAACCAAAGTTGTATTCCTCTAGGTTTGTTAGACAATGTTCTACATTACAGTGAATGCCACGGTCATGTTTTTTCTTATTCTCATGTCTTAGATAATTTTTCTTAACAAAGGTTTCTCATGAGCATACCACAACAATTTTGCATCTGTGTTGTTAGGCAGAAAATGGCAGGGTATTTCCTCTTAGCTAAACACATGGGAATGGATCATCTAAAAGAGAAGGAATCTCAGAACTAAAATCACAGGAAGTCATGTTAAACAAAACAAAGAGTTGACCAAGCAACTCTTAAAAGCTATTAGGATATTTTTTAAAACTACATGTAATTAATAACTATAACAATTATTAAGAGAAAGCTAGTTTGAAAACTCTCACCTGATAATAAAGTTGTTATACCTACTTTAAAAGAAGATATCTTTGCAAGATAGAAGCAAAGATGCTATAAAAGTTGTTCAGTTTACAAATCCAGTAAAAGACGTGAAGCAATAACGAGATCAATTGATATAGCTGACTGATAAACCTCTGATTGGTAAAGACAGACTCACAGAGCCAGCCAAATCATAGCTAAACTGTACAGCTGATGAGAAAAAAAAAAAAAAAAGCCAACAGAATTGGAAACAGACTAAGGTAATCCAGTTTAAGAATCATCATTATACTGGAGGTCAAACAATTATGCAAGAAGAGTAGAAACTTTACTCAGGAAAGGAATTAAAGACAATGTTCTGGATGCTTAAAAGAGTCAATTATAATGCAGCTGTCTTAGAGGAACGTGAAAGGCCATTTACAGCAACGGTCACTGAAATGTCCCAGGGTATCTATGTATTTTAAGGATGAAACACAAAAACAGAAAGATACGTGTTTTTTTTTTACAAGGGGGAGAATATAAAGATGTTAGGATATTCTGTTCTATTACTTTATATTGATTGAATCGCCTGAGAATAGTCATTCAGATGGATTCACAGACGGAAAGTCCTGGATGAAATGTGTATCAGACCCCTCAGAAAAAAATACGTAAAAACCTTGGAAGTGAAAGGCAGAACATGGTGAATGACTGGCCCAAGGTCCTAATTCTGCCAGAGGTTCCACCAAATAATTTTTTTGACCACCAGCAGGAATAAAAATGCAACCTGACCCCCCTGGCAGCTAAGATGGTATAGACAGAAGGGCAGTGAGCCAGAGACCAAAGGTACCTTGTCTTGACACCAAGGACAGTGGGGCAGGCATGTGTTTGCTGATGACAGAGATAAGAATGAAATGACTGGTTGGTGAGCTGAGAGCAAGACGTTCTTGTTCTCATCCGTCTGTTGCTTTGCGCCAGCTTGGCGTTTGGAGACTGGTACGCTCAGGGAATGGGCTGCATCTAACTATAAAGACAAGAATGAGTGCTCAAATTCAGCAGACAAGAACGCTTGGAGGGAGACCAACCGAGGGCTAAGGGAAACGGAGCCAGAAGCAAGAACAGGATCTGGCAAAGCTGTTTTTCTTCGCTTAAAGGCAGAAAATAGCTATTGAAGGAGCTGCGGAACCTGAAACAATTTCTCAATGAGCTAAAAATATCCAGACAAGGAGCCCTGGAGATGTTGAAAGCCAGTGAGAGAAACCTAAAAAGGACAAGTAGATTGCAATATTAACAAAAAGCTGGGCTACAGATGTCAAGCTTAATGAATGGACTAATTAAACAGTATTTTGAAAAATATAAGACATAAACAACAACTTATAAGTCTCTAGACTATCTCAAAGGGATAAGCCAACACTGGAGGCTGTATACCATATGGTTTCTGAAGCATATTCAAGATTTTTTAACACAAATGTATGTTGCAAGTAATGCAAACAACTGTGACATAATATTTATTAGAAAAATGGGTCAAACAAATTGGAAGAATACTTTTTGAATGGGAAATAGTCTTTAGAAAGGAAGAAAACACTAAGAACAGAAAAGAAGAGCATACAATGAAAAGAGAGTAGAAATTTATCAATTAAAACATATAAAGTAAATGAGTGAAATAAAGCAAGCCTGGCTCTATAAAAACAAAATCCAACAATCTCCCATCCCTAAGAGATACAAGTAAGCTGAAATATAAATGTGCTGTCGGCCAAGGTTTAAGATTTATTATGTCTTTGCAAACACAGAAAAGGGAAGGTCAGTATTACAAAAATGATATTAGACATTAAAAAGAACATAAAACTATGAAAATTTAAGAACAGTACACCTTAATGTATAAACATTATAGAATAATATATCCTGAAGAAACGTTATGAAAACTGTTAAATATAATTATATCTGAAAGTGTCAGAAGTACATCACAGCAGATTGGGTAAGGAATTAAAACCCTCTCAATGAACAAGATCCATTGGTCAACATCACTTCTTGATCCACTATCCTAAATCTCTTAAGGACAAATGGTAAGATACAATTGACTGTATCTTAGCAAAAATTGTTGTTCATTTCTGTTCGCCACTTTCAACTTCCCTGCTGATTTTAACCTTACAAGTAGTTGTAATGTCCAATCAACCTCTACACACCTCTCAGTGCACTGTCCTGTAACATTTGCCATATGAGCCACTCAATAGCTATTTTTTTTTTTTTTCGCCGCATTGGGTCTTCGTTGCTGCACACAGGCTTTCTCTAGTTGCGGCGAGCGGGGGATATTCTTCGTTGCAGTGGGTGGGCTTCTTGTTGCAGAGCACGGGCTCTAGGCGTGCGGGCTTCAGTAGTTGTGGCACGAGGGCTCAGTAGCTGTGGCTTGCGGGCTCTAGAGCGCAGCCTCAGTAGTTGTGGCGCACGGCCTTAGTTGCTCTGCGGCATGTGGGATCTTCCCGGATCAGGGCTCAAACCCGTGTCCCCTGCATTGGCAGGCAGATTCTTAACCACTGTGCCACCAGGGAAGTCCCTCAATAGATATTTATTATTGATAAGTGCTCAACAAAATGCTTGTTGAGTAAACAAATATATACCAAAATGAGAACAATACCAAAAATATTGACAAAACAGCACCATTTGTTGAAAAGAATTCCAAACATCTAAACAGTAGTTTCTTTTCTCCACACACCCTGAATAGAACACAACCTTTTTTTCCTTAAAATGCAAAGACAACATATCGTTTAGGATTATTTAAAACAACCTGATAAATACCAAGTAAAATTAAAAAAATGTATTTCTACTGACCTTGTAAGAATGTAAGGTGAAAATGAAGCTGGATTATCCTGCTCTGAAAAGAGGGGCATAGATCCTCCCATTATCCACAGACGGAAGTACAGAACAACAATCACCTTCAGAGAAAAGAAGATTTGGTAAGAAAATCATTGATTGTCGGGAGTAAGCCCCACCTTTCTGGAGGATACTTTCAGATGCTTTACAAATATTTTGATCTACAAACACTTTTTCTAGTGAACATTTCTGTAAAATCCTAACATTGAAGATGAGTAGGAAAGTAGTTGGGTAGAGGGAAGAGTAAACAATGAAGGTGATGATGGAAAGGCAAGCAAATCTTAATAACAGCCGTCAGTTTCAAGCACTTATTAGCTGTTATCCATTGTTATCCACTAAAGGCTTTCCAACCACCTGAGGCCTCCCAATTTGCCCAGAATCCCACAGCTAGTAAACTGCAAGATCCAGGAGTTGGACCCATGTCATTGGTCTCCAATGCCCAGGTTATTAACCATCCCTCTCACAGAGCCCCATGAAAGTTAACTTAAACTATGATAGATGATACTTCTGTGTCCTGAATAAATACATTTGGAAATGCTCCAACTCTCAAATGCTCTGGAGCAGACCACTCATGCAAGGGTTATTTCAACAACCCCAGGAAACATCTTTTGTGTCTACTCAGTGGAATTTTATCACTGAATGGCGCTATCCTGTTGCAAAGGTGCATAAGAAAACCAGAGGCCAGAGACACTTCTGTGGTGATAAGTTCTGTTTATAGAAGAATCCACCCACACAGACCTTCTAGATGTTAATCTCATTTCAATAGGACCAATTATGTTGTTTCTGTTAAAGTCAGAGGGAAATCTTTGCTTCAATAAAAGGTAAAAGATTAATTTTGGGAGGTAGTTAAGCCTGGACTTTTCCCCATGAATATCACTGGCTTATTTCATGAATGCTTTTTATATAAGTGCAGCACTAGATAACTGATACAGCCAGGTTTGTGTTGCAGAGACAACACAGCATCAGCACCTTGAAAATGGCACAAAAAATATTATAGTTAATACTGTTGGTGTCATTGAGTTCACATATCCCTAGAATGCTTCCATACATACATTCCAAGGCTTTGTAACATTTATAGCGTGTAAATTCTTTGAACTTAAGATCATATTGTTAGACGCTACTGCTGACTCAAGCAATCTGGATCATGTCTCTGAGTCAAATTAAAGTGAAATATTTCTTATCAGATATTTCAAAAGCATATATGTACTTACATAACTTATGACCAAAATGGCCCTTTTTAAGAATGGCCTCATGGTAAGCAAGAAATTTCTATTGCTGCTTGCTGTCAGATACCTGAAACAGGAAAGAAAAAACATCTTAAATAAGTGTCAGAGTCTGCCACAAATAATGTTTTCCTTTCAGTGTGAATAGACTAGCTCAAGAGAAGGCTGGAAAGGATCATAGCTAAGAACATGGCTTCTGGAACCAGACCACGTGGGTTTCAATCCCCCAGCTCTGCTGCCTACTGTCTGGATGATCTTGGGCAAGTTATCTAACATCTCTGCACGTCTTTCTCACTTATAAAAGAGTGGAAAATAATAGTATCTACTTCACAGGAAAGTTGTGAAGAATAAGTGTGATAATATATGGAACACAACCTAACTGTAAACTAGTTAGCTATAAATATTACTATCCCATCTAATCCCAAATAACCCAGGTATTCGGGCAACTATATGATTACACTAGTCACAGGGATGATCTTAAGCAAAATAAGATTTAATTTGCCTACTGAATGTAATTTGAGAGGGACAATGTCTTCCACCCACAAAATAGCTCACAAATGTCTTACCCCTAAAAAAAAGGATGCTAAGGTTTTATGAGGTTAAGTAATTTATCCAAGGTAACAAAGTTATTAAGCATTGGTGGTCAAACAGAGCTCACCCATATGCAATGGATAATTTCCTCATCTGCCTATGACCTTTGGAACCAAACTAGGTTACAAGAATGTCACTTCTAGAGGGGCAGCAACTTGTGTGGACCCTGCATCTCCCACAGTTCACCCACTTGTACTCCTCCACATAGAAGACATGTGATTGGCTGGTTTTAATAAAGACGATGAAAGGGAAGCAAGAGGAGATTGTCAACAAACTTCAGGAAACCCTAAGGTCCTTTTCACCTACAGGTAAATTTCTGTACAAAGTGTAGGGAAAAAAGTCAAACTGAACCACATAATCCAGCAAACGTTTCCCACCTCATCCTTGTTTCCCCTGCCCTTTTTCATTTTTTTCTTTTACTTTTTTTAGTCTAATTTTTCCTCAAAGGAATCCTCCCCCAGAAACTCTTAAAATCTGCATTTGAATGTGGTATCTTCACACAGCAAGGATGTTCTATAAGGAGAGAGATCCTTTTGAAGACCTGAGTGGGTTAGCAGCTCACAAAGAAACATCTAACTTGACGGCTTACAAAATACATGTGGTTCCTGTTTTGTTAAAGCTAAGTGCGTCCAAGTGGCTCTGTAAGGAGGAGACAGTGTCACTCAGAGGCAGGTCCCTTCCTTCTTGCTTCCCTTTTCTTCTTCCAAAAAACAGTACACAGAGTCACCTCTTAGCAAGCCCTGGACTGGATCCACCCCCAAGCACTACATTTAAATCCTTTCTTCTCCCTTAGCTCTCAAAAGAGAGCTTGGCAAGGAGTAAGGCCAGGAATACTGTCAGCTCTCAGGACGCAGGTGCATCTTTTCTGTCCTGAAATGGGCTTGAGGGAGTTTACCACTTCCTGAAACTGCACAGGAGATTTTGTGTATGTCTGCATCTGTGCATTTCTTTGAGGCAAAGTCCTTGACTTTGATCTCCAGTGTCAGCTAGGTCTGTGATTCCAAAAAGTTAAAGCACTGTTATGTGCATTTTCTCAGCTCCCCCTCTATCACCATCATTTTCAGGCCAACTCAACAAAGACCAACCCTGGATATTTCTGCTATTCCTTTACAGGATGTGAATAAGTGGCAGCAGGAAGGGAAAGGGAATGGCAGTGCGGGAAGGAAAAGGGTTGCAACACATCTGAATGAAAAAGTCCTTCTTGGGTTGGTCTGCTTTTAGAAACTTCATTTCTCAGGTTCCCTCTGTTGCTTGTTTATTTTAACACCGTGGAAAAATTAGAAGTGGTTTCCCTTATATAAAACAAACCACAGGGTTTCAGATGTTAAACTTAGGTAATTCATATTTTGTTTCACTGAAAGCTCACTGTGATGGTTATTTCAGAGACATTTATAAAGTGTCCCTTTGTTTGCAAATTCTTCCTCCTTGAGAAGTTCTATTTCCTTAAAGAGTTCAGTTAAAGGTGTCAAATAAGTTACTCTTTAAATGTAGCATCCCAAAGCAATGAAAGCCTAGAATGACACAGAGAGCAGTAGTTGAAAAAAATGACCTCCTTTGAAGATTTCAATTTCCAGTTGTTGACCAAAATTAAATGAGATAATAAGCCAAAATGACATGGCCCCCCTTTTTTGGTAAGCACTAGGTCAGAGGCTGAGATTACTAGCTCATACAGAGAGCAGTCTAAGAGTTGAATTTTCTGCATCTCCTCCTCCCCCTCCTACAACGAAATTGGACAGTGGAATTTTTTCCCCCTTAGTCCATGATGTCTGTGAATTAGAAACAAACAACAACAAATAATAACAATAATATAAAAAGAGCAAATAATATGTGTCAGATACAAACGTAAGTGATGTAAATGTACTAATTTCTTTATAATTTCTTTGTAATTTCAACAATTCCTTGAGGAAAAACATTATAATTCCTTTTTAATAGAGGAGGACACTGAAAAACTAGAAGTAATACTTAACCATAATATCAGATTATCTCAGCTACTCATTTCAATCACAAGTTAACATAGCTGAGCATGACTTATAAACACAAGGATACGCAAATGCCATCACTGATATTTTTCAACTTCAGTCAAATTCTCCATTGTTTTCCCTGCAAAGCCAGAGAACATGCCAACAACAAAACCAAACCACTGAGGAAACCACTAGAATGGGAAGCAAGGGTCCAGGGTTCTATTCTTGTGCTTCAAACTAATTTGTCACATGACTTGGTAGAAATCTACAGGAGCTTCATTTTCTTGCTATATCAATGACAGTTAGACTAAGTGGTTTCAGGGTCCCTCTCAGGTTCAAAATATTATGATCCCTGGATGTTCTCAACAACTGATGACATCAAAGATGACAAATAAAGAAAAACATAGAAAAACCTACTGAAATTTTAAAAAAGGAATGCCAAGCAATTAGGGTGAAGCAAATACTAGTTGATCCCTCACTTTTAAGGAGACCCTTGAAATTTGCTGTTGCACATTAAAAAAAAACACATTTTAACATTAGTTTGGGGTATCGGCATTACCAAATTCTGCATTTTTAACAATTTCTGATTTTAGGCAAGTAAAAGCAAGATCAAGATTATCCAAAATGAATTTCCTAACCGGTGCTCCTCCCACCCCAAGTTTTCTGACCCCAAATTTTCTAACTACTAACACCCACCTCCTTAGTTGATCATGTTCAAATATTCAGAGCTAATTGGGACTTCTCCCTGAAGTTACCCTCCATAGATACTCAGTCCTCAAATGCCATTGAGAGGTCTTAGGTGAGACCAGGACAACCTGCCACCTGAAGTTGTAAGCAGCTTTTTTCAGGAAAGATCTCTTTGCAGGGAAGAGCTCTCTGCAGGAGGTCCCTTTTGTCTTGTCACTTTAGCAAAGCTATATTTTAACTAACCTCTGACCCAAACCTTTCAAATCTTTTGATCACACAACACTTTGCCTAACCTGTTGGTTCTTTCCGTAGATCAAAGAAATAGAAATGAAGAATAAGTAATTAACAGATGACCAGATCTCTTCCCTAGCTTCCCCTTCAGTAATCTCATAAACAAACTGTGTGAACAAGATAAGCATCTAAAAAAAGATCACAGGGAGTCCACAGGCCTGTGCACAGCGGGGGATAGCGATGACTCTGACCCCCTATTTCAATGATTAACTGAGATTACTTCCCCTTTTTCCCTTTAAAAACTTTCATGGCCACGCAGAACATTCAGAGACGGTTTTGGGACGCAAGTCCGCCTTTCCCCCAGATAACCAGCTTTCTGATTAAAGGAACTTTTCCGTCTCTACCAGCGCTTGTCTCTCGTATCCGAGATCTGAATTCGGTAACAAAGTCACCAACTCCATAATCTTAATTTATTTATTTTTATTTTTGGCTGCGTTGGGTCTTTGTTGCTGCGCGCGGGCTTTTCTCTAGTCGCTGCGAGCAGGGGCTATTCTTCGTTGCGGTGCGCAGGCTTCTCATTGGGTGGCTTCTCTTGTTGCAGAGCACGGGCTCTAGGCACGCAGCCTTCAGTAGTTGTGGCTCGCGGGCTCTAGAGCGCAGGCTCAGTAGCTGTGGTGCACGGGCTTAGTTGCTCTGCCACATGTGGGATCTTCCCAGACCAGGGCTAGAACCCATGTCCCCTGCATTGGCAGGCGGATTCTTAACCACTGCGCCACCAGGGAAGCCTCCAACCCCATAATCTTGAGGGTTAAATGAATGCTTATTATTTTAAGTCACTGAATTTTGTTAACACAGAATTATTGTGTTAATAGCTAATTGATACATACAGCAAGATGATCAATAAATGTTTACGGACCCTAATAGAATTTAAAAAATATTTATCTGCCCCCACTCACCCTCTTTTCTTTATCTGTGTTCTCCTTACCCTCCAGTGCTAGACTGGGTACAAAATACGAACTCACCGCTTGGGGTTTGGACAGTGAGCTGGAGGATTCCTGGTGGATTAAATGAGAATATTATATTAGACTTTCCAGCCCTTCTCAGAAACCTGATAATTTTTGCCTTAATAACAGCTCCAGTGGCAAATATCTCAGCTACAAGTTATTACTATTTAATAATACACTAATAAATTGGGACTTCCCTGGTGGTCCAGTGGGTAAGACTCCATGTTCCCAATGCAGGAGACCCAGGGTTCAATCCCTGGTTGGGGAACTAGATCCCACGTGCATGCCGCAACGAAGATTCCGCATGCTGCAACTAAGATCCGTCGCAGCCTAAATAAATAAATAAATAACTTTTTAAAAATCAATATACTAATAAATTATAGAAAGCTATATACAAAATTCCTTCTGGAACACCTGTCATACTAATTTAATTTCTCCTGCTCTTTCAAGGTAGTAAAGAAAATTAACAAAGAGTCCCATACTATGACCAAAAAAAGAAAGAAAGAAAAAGAATTTGAATTCAGGGCTTTTTAGAGTAGGACTTTAGAAATCCTGCTTCTCTTTGAAACAGAGAAAGAAAAGATCTCTCAGTTGACCAAAGTAGCAAAGACATAGCTCACATTAGAAAAGATGAAAAGATTAACAAAAACAACAAAAGAAATTTGTGTCTTCGGTTTCTCTCTGATTGCACTCTCCTTGAACCCATAAAGTGCCTCACCTAAATTGCAATAACCAGTGGCATTCGAGGAGCAGAACTACTTGTGATGTCTTCTTTGATATTCAAATGCAGATTCCAAAGGGAAGGAGCTGTTTTAAGACAAAATGAATTTCTAAGTTCAATCTACTCAGAAACCCAAAGTAACTTTCAGTACCGCATTCTGTGGCTCTGGTAACATTTCTTCTTGAAAATTTAAACTCAACTCAGCAAGTTACTTGCAAAGAAATATTTACTTAGATTATCACACATAGAATAGTGGAAATAAAGACAGAGAAGGCAAAGGGGGATATGATTTCAGTTCTTTTAACCATTCTGAAAATCAGAGTTAGAAATGGAAGGGATCGAAACAGCTTAGGTAGTTTTACAGGTGAAAAGAAAAAAAGCCCAGAAATGTTATTTGACTTGCAAAAGGTCACGTTCCTTTAGTGTCAAAGGTCAATGAGTTCAGGCTTCATTAATTTAGTCAGAGGGGCTAATTTGTATTCCTGCTGCAATGAATTTAGTCGGAGGCACCAATTCTTAATCTTTCTATACGTAAACCAAAAATACAGTTTTGGTGATTATCACTCTTGCTTGTCATTAAAGTAGCGGGTTAGTTTCAATTCATTAATAATAGGGGATACTTAATGCATTTAATACATGTCAGTCACTGTGCTAAGTGCTTTACCTTTTAAATCTCATTTAATTCTCATACCAGCGCTGTGAGTCCATACTTGTCCCCATCTTGTTAATGAGGCTGAAGGAGGTACTCACTCAGGATCTTGAAGCTGGCAAGTGGCAGAGGTGAGACCCAAACCCAAATCCACAGCACCCACTACTCGATACAGCATAAAAGTAAAACGGAGTTGCTTTATTCAGTACACTTTCAACATGGATTATTTAATAAATGGCATTTCTGCTTGGTAACAACACAGTGACTTCTACTTAATTAAAAATGATAAAGTTCATCTTTATCAGTTAGTACCAATCTACAATAAAACCTATAATAAAAATTGTTCATACCAATGAACGGGCTGAGGCAGTGCACAATTCTTGAGGTGTCTTTTAAGAAGTATGCATTTAAACGTTAACATATGTAGTAATTGCCACAGGTCGAAATGCAAACTCCATGTACAGCGGGTTGATTCAGAAATTCTAAATGAGAAGAGATGGCTACAAGGAGAAGGTGAGCGGGACTAGGAGGGTGTGACTGCGCCGTGATGTGATCAGCCAGCCCCACAGGGAGGAGCAGCAAGCAGAAGCAGAGAGGGAGACAAGGATGCCCCAAGAGACGGACAACGAAGCTGACACCTGAGGAAGAGGAGGAGTGAATTGGGCGAGGAGAAAAGGTGAAAAACACATATACAGAGGCCTAGGATTGAGAGTTGGGAAGCAGGATGAGGAAATGAGAGACGGTCATATAGCTGCAGGATTTAATAGTGGCAGAAGGCTGAGTGGGGAGGCTGGAGAGGCAGGCTGGGGCCACGTTACCATGGTCCTTCACATCCCACTGTGGGGTCTGGGCTTTGTTCTGATGGCTGTGAGCAGTCAGTGAAGGGCTTGAGGCAGAGATGACCCAATCTGATTTCCAGAAGTGGGGCATCAGCAGTGTATGACACTGGTACCGTGTCCACACTGAGGTCCATAACGAAGAGCAAAGGGCCCCAAAGTCCAAAGGGGAACATGGTGGACAGAACTTATTCTGGAAGTTTCTGAGATATCAGATTTAGAAACAGATGGGAGGTTCTCGACCAAGTAGGTGGAGAGACCTTTTCATATGGATAAATAAGAAAAGCTTGTGTTGTTACGTCTATTTAGCAGTATGATTTAGGTGTTAAGTTTCTTCTTAACACACTTTAATTTTATGTTAATTGGTCATTAATTTAGTGCATGTATAAAATCTTTCTACTAACCAGAATATTTAATTTGCCAAAATAGGAACGTATCACAAGAAGATGCATATTATGTATTTGTCTGGCATTTTCTATGTCAAAGGGCTTTTCAATCCAGTCTAACATTTAATCCTCCAAAGATCCACATGAGGTTGCCAGACAGACAGCACTGGCCTCATCTTGCAGATCCAGACTTAGTGAGCAGTGAATCCAAACCAGAATTGACTTTTCTGATGCCCGACTGCATGCCTTTTAACTGTCTCCTCTCCAATGATGCTGAAAGACAGCACTTGGTATGGGTTTTCCCTTATGCCCATCAGTCCAAACTTGTTGTACACCAGAGTCTCTAAGAAACCCATGGAAATGAATCACTGCAACTTGCAATACATATTTGTGCAGGTACACAAGTAAACTTTTGCACTGAGAAAGAGATTAAAAACAGACAAACTATAATCACACTTTCTGATTTTATCCCCTTTATTGGGATAAATGGGCTGATAAATTCAAGCACAATTAAGCTAGTGAAAAAGAGTATTTGATATTGGATTGTCCTGGTAAACTGAAGAAACACACATTCTGTTAACAATAATAACACTAATAGTAGTGAAAGTGTTTTGTGCCCCTGGCACAGTTCTTATGTGTATAATCCTTAGCACATTCCTATAAGATGTACACTCTTAATATCTTCCTCTTACAAGGAGAAAACTGAGGCATTAATGGTCGAGTAACTTGTCGCAAGGTCCCACAGGTAGTAAGCCAGAAGAGTCCCAATATAAAACTGCCCTGTGCTCTTAACCATCAATGCTCTGCTATCCTTCAATCACTGCCAACTAAATCTGTTTTCACCTTCCAGGAAGATGATTAAATTTCAAATACTACTCTCAGAAGTACAAACGTATCAATAACATGTTTTAAAGGATGTTAATTCAGGATACCAGAAGATACCTGATCAATTCAGGAAATTAACAAAAAGGCTGCTACAACTACATCACTATGAAAAACAACAAGCTATTCCAACAACAATATTTAATTTTGTTATTATATACGTCTCAGGTTACTGCATTATAGTTCAACATCTGTGTACACTACAGAGTAATCACCACCACAAGTCTAGTTATCATCCATCACCATACAGTAGACCCCTATCACCCATTTCCCCTGCACTCCAACTCCTCCTCCTCTGGTAACTATTAATCTGTTCTCTGTATCTATAAGTTTGTTTTTGTTTTTGTTTGTTAGTTGTTTTTTTTTTAAATTCCGCGTATGAGTGAAATCATACATTACTTATCTTTCTCTGTCTGATTTATTTCACTTAGCAAAATACCCTCAAGGTCCGAATGGCAGGATTTCATTCTTTTTAATGACTGAGGAGTATTTGATGGATGCTTAGGCTGTTTCCATATTTTGGCTATTGTAAATAATGCTGCAATGAACAGAGGGGTGCCGAAATCTTTTTGAATTAATATTTTTGTGATATTCAGATAAATATCCAGAAGTGGAATAGGTGGTTCATATAGTATTAATAGTTCTTATTTTTTTTTTTAAATCAGTGATTTTTTTTAAAACATTTTTCTGCTTCTTAGCCATTATTGGAACACACTACATTTTTTTAAAAATTAATTAATTAATTTATTTATTTATTTTTTTTGGCTGTGTTGGGTCTTCATTTCTGTGCGAGGGCTTTCTCTAGTTGCGGCAAGTGGGGGCCACTCTTCATCGCTATGCGCGGGCCTCTCACTATCGCAGCCTCTCTTGTTGCGGAGCACAGGCTCCAGACGCGCGGGCTCAGTAGTTGTGGCTCACGGGCCCAGTTGCTCCGCGGCATGTGGGATCTTCCCAGACCAGGGCTCAAACCCGTGTCCCCTGCATTGGCAGGCAGATTCTCAACCACTGCGCCACCAGGGAAGCCCCTCTACTTAATTATTTTGAGGAATCTCCATACTGTTTTGTATAGGGGCTGCACCAATTTACGGGCCCACTAACAGTGTACAGTGGTTCCCTTTTTTCCACATCCTCTGCATTTGTTATATCTTGTCTTTTTGATATGTCATTCTAACAGGTGTGAGGTGATATCCCATTGTGGTTTTGATTCATATTTCCCTGATAATTAGTGACGCTGAACATTTTTCCATGTGCCTGTTGTGTAGTCTTCTTGAGCAAAATGTCAATTCAGATCCTCTGCCTAATTTTTAATTGGGTCGTTTGTTTTCTTGTTGTGCTTTATGAGTTCTTAATATATCTTGGATATTAACTCCTTATTGGATATATAATTTGCAAATATCTTCTCCCATTCAGTAGGTTGCCTATTTGTTTTTATGATAGTTTCTTTTTCTGTGCAAAAGCTTTTCATTTGATGTAGTCCTGTTTGTTTTTTATTTTGTTTATTTTTTATCTTGCCTTTGGAATCATATCATAAAACGTATCATAATCATAAAAACATTGCTAAGATCAAAGTCAATGAAGTTACTGCCTACATTTTCTTCTGGGAATTTTATGGTTTCAGGTCTTCTATATTCAAGTCTTTAAGCCACTTTGACTTAATTTCTGTGCATGGTGTAAGATAATGGTCTGATCTGATGCTTTTGCATCAGTTTTCCCAACACAATTTATTGAAGAGACTGTCCTTTCTTCATTGTATGTTCTTTGCTCTCTGTTGTATAGTAATTGTCCATAGATGAGTGGGTTTATTCCTTGACTCTCAATTCTGTTCCATTGATCTATGTGTCTGTATTTGTGCCAGTGCCATACTGTTTTGATTACAATAGCTTTGTAGTATAGCTTGAAATCAGGATGTGTGATACCTCCAGCTTCGTTCTTCTTTCTCAAGATTATTTTGGCTTACAGAGGTCTTTTGTGTTTCCATACAAATTTTAGAATTAGTTTTTCTAGTTCTGTGAAATATGCCATTGAAATATTGACAGGGATTGCACCAAATCTGTAGATTGCTTTGGGTAGTACAGACACTTTAACAATATTAATTCTTCCAATCCCTGAACATGAACTATCTTTCCATTTTTTGTTTCTTCTTCAGTTTCTTTCATCAGTATCTTACAGTTTTCAGTGTACAGGTCTTGTATCTCCTTGGTTAAATTTATTCCTAAGTATTTAATTCTTTTTGATGCAATTGTAAATAGAATTGTTTTCTTAATTTCTCTTTCTCATAGTTCATTATTAGTATATAAAAAGACCACAGATTTCTGTACATTGATTTTGAATCCTGTAACTTTACTGAATTCATTTATTAGTTCTAACAGTTTTCTGGTGTAGTCTAGGATTTTCTATATATAGTATCACATCATCTGCGAATAGTGACAGATTTACTTCTTCCTTTCCAAATTGGATGCCTTTTATTTCTTTTTCCTTATATAACTGCTGTGGCTAGGACTTCCAATACTATGTTGAATAAAAGCAGCGAGAGTGGGCATCCTTGTTTTGTTCCTGATCTTAGAGGAAACACTCAGCTTTTCACTGTTGAGTATGATGTTAGCTGTGGATTTGTCATATATGGTCTTTATTATGTTGAAGAACATTCCCTCTATACCCACTTTGTTGAAAGATTTTATCATAAATGGATATTGAATTTTGCCAAATGTTTTTTCTTCAACTAATGAGACAATCATATGATTTTTATCCTTCATTTTGTTAATGTAGTGTATCATGTTGACTGGTTTGCAGGTGTTGAATGATCCTTGCTTCCTTAGAATAAATCCCACTTGATCATGGTGTATGATCCTTTTAATATAGTGTTGGATTTGGTTTGTTAATATTTTGTTGAGGAGTTTTCCATCTATGTTCATCAAGGATATTGGCCTGTAATTTTCTTTTTTTGTGATGTCATTGTCTGTTTTTGGAATCAGGATAATGCTGCCTCTGTAAAATGCATTTGGAAGGTTTTCCACCTTTTCAACCTTTTGGAAGAATTTGGGAATAGGTATTAAATTTTCTTTAAATGTATTACACAATTTTCCAGTGAAGCTGTCTGGTCCTGGGCTTATGTTTGTTAGAAGCTTTTTGATTACTGTTTCAATCTCCTTATTAGGTAATGGGTCTATTCAGATTTTCTATTTCTTCATGATTCAGTCTTAGAAGACTGTATGTTTCTAGAAATTTATCCATTTTTTTCTACTTTGTCCTATCAAAGTATCAGTTGTATCAGTTGTAACTTCTCTTTCATTTCTGATTTTATTTATTTGAGACCTCTCTCTTTTTCTTGGTTAGTCTAGCTAATGGCTTGTTGATTTGGTTTATCTTTTCAAAAACATCTTTGTTTTGTTGATCTTTTCTATTTTTTTAAGTCTCTGTTTCATTTATTTCCACTCTGATCTTTATTATTTCGTTATACTAATTTTGGGCTTCATTTGTTCTTCTTTTTCTAGCTCCCTTAGGTGTAAAGTTAGACTGTTTGCTTGGCATTTTTCTTGTTTCTTGAGGTAGGCCTGTATTGCTATGAACTGTCCTCTCAGAACCGCTTTTGCTACAACCCATAGATTTTGATATGTTGAACTTCTGTTTTCATTTGTCTCTAGGTTTCTTATTTCTCCTTTGATTTCCTTGATGACCTGTTGGTTATTCAGTAGCATGTTGTTTAATCGCCACATTTGTATTTTTTTTCCATTTTTTTCTTGTGATTGATTTCTAATTTCATACCATTGTGGTTGGAGAAGATGCTTGATATGATCTCAATCTTCTTGAATTTATTTAGACTTGTTTTGTTACCTAACATGTAATCTCTCTTAAAGAATCTTCCATATGCACTTGATAAGAATCTACTCTGCTGCTTTTGGATGGAATATTCTCTATATATACCTAATTAAGTCAGTGTGGTTTAATGTATCATTTCATTTGATGTTTATTGATTTTCTGTCTGGATGATCTATCTATTAATATAAGTGGAGTGTTAAAAGTCCCCTACTACTATTGTATTGTTTTCAATTTCTCCCATGAGTCTGTTAATATTAGCTTTATATATCATGGTGTCCTTCTGTTGGGTGCATATACATTTATAAATGTTATACCTTCCCATTCAAGGGAGGTCCCCTATGTAGGCTATGTGTCCTCTAGTTGAGATGGGGCTATGGCTGCTGCTGTGGTATGCTGGTGGGTGGGGCTGGCCCCCAAAACAGTTGTAGGGCCTGGCAGGCTATGAGGCTCGGCTGAGGGTGCAGGGGCATGTGGGATTCTCAGAAAGATGTGTGTACTGGTGCTAACGGGTTAGATGGAGATTTCCAAAATGGCACCTGCCAGTGCCAGAATTAGCAAGGTAGCCTGAGGTCATAAAAATGATCCCCACCACTGTCTCAGTTCCTGGGGAGCGTCCCTCTCCAGCAGATGCTTCAAGACTAGTAAGTGGGTCCCCTTCACCTAGGTCCCATGCATTTTTTTAATATAGTGTTTTTATACTGGTTTTTGGTTAGAGTGAGTCTACATGTAAGCCCTTTAAAAGCAGGTTTCCATCCCCTGTAGCTCTATGGCTTTCCTGGATGTCTTCCCCATTGGTTTTCAAAGCCAGGTGTTTTGGGGCCTCATCTCTCCTGTGCAGAATTACAGGGTTGGGGCGCCTGACGTGGAGCTCGGATCCCTTTCTCCTCAGGGAAAGGATCCATACCTTTATGCTCCTTCCGATTGTGCATTGCTGCAGCTGGGGTGTGGTTTTTTCTTTGGCAAGATTGTATCTCTGTTTCTCCTACCCATCTCAATGCTGTCCTTTCACCCTTTATTGTAGAAACTCTGTTCATCAAGTTTTCTGGTCCTTTTCAGGGGAATTATTCCACATGAAGCTATAGATTTGTTGTGTCCATGAGAGGAGGTGAGTTCAGGATCTTCCAATGCTGCTATCTTAAACCCTCTCCCCAGCAATATTCAATTTAACAAGCAAAATATTGACTATTAAAAGCAATATATGAAAGGATTAAATGCATGCATTTAACATTTAAATAACAGCTAACATTTATTAGGTGCATAACATAGGCCAGAAACTGTTCTAAGCACATGCATTAACTCTTTAAACACGCACACACCACCAACAACAAATAACAACTATGAAGCAGGTGTTATAGTTATTCTCATTTTATAGATGGGGAAACTGAGGCATAAAGAAGTGAATGAACTTGCCTGAGATCATAAAGCCAGTAATTAGTACAACTGGGGCTTGAACCTATGCACCTGGTTCCCTAGCCCACGTCTCAACGCTACACCAACCTCTCTGTACTTTCTTAACAGCCCCAAGGAGCAGTTCACTTGATAAAGGACTAAAGGAGTTCAGAGAAGGAAGAAATCAACATGGGCTGGAAAAGGAAGGGAGGATGTGGGGAACAGGCGAGACTCGACCTGGGCCTAGAGGGACAAAAGATGGGAGAGCAGGGGTGCCCACATTGCTGCACAGGGACTGGGGTGAGCACAGCCTGCCCCGGGCAATGAGGGCTCCCTGCAAACACAGCAAAGGAGCCCCTACTCCTGTACACTCCTCAGTGTTTCACACTCAAGTGGTGCACTCCTCAGTGTTTCACACTCAAGTGTCCGAAATCTGAATACAGAAAAGTTAAATTGAAACTATAAAGCCCTGATGGCTTGAACAGCAGTAGAATATACCTAAATACGATTGATTGATGTTGATTCCATCTGCCTTTTGCTCAGCCACATGTGGGCAAAGCAATCTCACCCAGGCAGCTACCTTTCCCCTAAGCTTCCTCACCTGGTGTACCCTTGTCATTAGGGCTCTTTAAGTACCTGGAGCTGGACTGCCTCTCCCCATAGTCCCAACTCTGACCTGCTCCCTGGGTACCCAGGACATAGACTGGGCCACCACTGCTAATGGGAGAGGCCATCTTGTGTTACGGGTCAGCATCCTTTCTTGGTCTCTCCTCCACTGTTGCATCCAGGTAGGACAGAGGCCAGGCTGGCCCAGCTAGGTCTCTCTCTATCCCACTTTCATGCTTGTAACTGGGAGAGGAACTTAGGCTGGGGTCTGTGCTACAGGTCCAGGCAGCTTAGATTTAGGGCAGGGAGAGGAGAAAGTCTCACTTAAACCTTTACAAAGCCACTTTTTCCAATCCTGCTTTCAATCTAAGGCCTTGCATAGCTTACTCATCACCACCCCCCCACCCGCCCCTGTCCTCACGCACATGCTCTGTAGCAACTCGTAACAACAGACAGTAAATCCAGAAGCCCCCAAGCACACATGGTTCCATTCATTGAGTTCATGTAGAGGCCAAGGAGGACATTTGGCAGCCTGGGCTTCCTGCAGACCATGGCTACTCCTGAAATAGATAACCTCGCTGCAGCCTTGCCCTTGCTGTGGTCAAAGGCCTGCAGCAGAGTAAGTGGCCTAAGGAAACACAGCACCATTCACAGGGACATAAGCAGTGGTGACACAGGAGAAGAGAAACAAACATCCAGAGACATCCCATTTCCCCGGCTCCAACCCCTAAAGCCCTTTATATTTAAGGCAAGGAAGACTGACTATCGGAGCTGCAAGGACCAGAAAGTGGGGGATCAGTCATTCCTGTGTGATTTTGGCAAACATTTTTAAAATTCACTTTTCCTGCAAGAATCTTACTTTGGGGGATTCAAGTTTTATTTCCCTTGGAAGTCCATTTTTTACATTGAGGAGAATGTACGTTATGACGTTTACTAAAAATTCAAAACTTTTAATACTTCAACTCTAGGCAATCTGGTTTTGTTTTTAAATTCCAAAGCTCATGCACACTGAAAGTTCCTGAGGAGACAGCTATAACTAAGATTTCACAGTAAAAACAAGAATCACAGCGGTTCTTAGCACAGAGTACACATAACATAGAAACAACCATTAGTCATATAATTATCAGAGTTTTAATGTTTGCATAAAATGTCTGTTGTTATTGCATAAGTTAGTTAGGAATCCATAATAATTGTCTATATTTTTTTCAAATGCATATTTCTTTTGGTTACATAATTTTTAAAACTTTCTCCTAATTACCTTCTAGACCTAAGGGTTACATTTTAAAACATACTATAAAAAGCCTAAGCAGAAAAGTTGCCAAACGAACTAGAACTTCCAGTCCCTGTCATACTATTCATATATATATTCACATATTTAATTACATTTATTTATATTTTGCTTCTATGTTCCAAACTAAACATTTAGAAAATACTGTTATAATATCACAGTTTGCTAAGTTTTAATTATCTCTGTATATGATGCCTTGTTTGCCAGGTGAAATCTCTATGGGTCCCTCATCCTAAGCTCTCAAATTATGGCTCCCTTGATATACAGGGGATGCTGGACATGGTGAACCTGGGAGATGAGGCAAGCCTGTTAATCTCCCTTGGTCTCGGGAGCCTCAGCCATAAAATGGTCATCATAATTTCTACCTTACAAGGTTGTTGAAAGGATTTCAATGAGGTGAGGTATGTAAGGTGGTCAAAATAGTGCCCAGCTCATAAAGGTACCCAAAGTAGCCATCATTGTAATAGTGACCACAACCCAGCTGAAAATGCTTAAATCCTATGGCTTATCCTTCATGGCCACAAAACAAAAAAATGTGAAGTTCAGTTAGGATAAGGATGGAAAAAGGGTTTCATCTCTCTAAGTTCTATCAGCTCCCTCCTTCTGGGAAGGAGAAGGGAAAGAAACAAAATATTTTCCTAGAAGACCAAGCTTTCATTTGGCTTTTGGCATTCTTCTTGTTCATGGGGCTCCTTTAATTCAGCTTGGATACTGAAGTCAGATGCTCAAATGCAGGTTGTTCTTGCACGAGCGAGGTGACTGAGGAGTGGAATTGAGGGGACAAAAAGGGCTGAAATCCAGCTCATGCTCCATTCAACAACCGTGCGCCCCCACTGCTGGCTGCATCTGCCCTGAGGAAGGGGGCCTTTCTCCTAATTCACCCCAAAGAGCAAAAGGTGCCCTGGCCCAAACATCAACCACCCACCATGCCTCGTGCCCACACAGCTTTTTCCCCTTCATATAAATTCCGCTACAGACCAGCAGCAGCCCTGATTCATTATTATTTAATACCCACTAGACAGCTTCATTGTCCTAATTACTTCCAGAGCCACTTGTTTAATCTAGTTTCCATTTCCTTTGCAGCCAATTTCATTTTCTCACTGACATACTGTCACAGTGTTGCTATATTTCCAATCACCAAACCATGTGCAAAGTCACTTAATGTTCAATTAAAGAAGAGTGCTTCTTTCTGTCTTAACTCAGCTGAGTTTCCTTTGCAGATTCAGCCTAGTGTTTTGCACAGAAGGCATTTAATTCATCAAAATGAAATTTTAAAAATCCTAATCATGTAAGTCTTAACACTCCCTTTACAAACCCCACTGATATCAGGGCCCAATTTGAGACTGCTATTTTAACAAATGCATTTTTCCTGTCCTAAACTAAACTTAAGCCCAACTAAAAGTCCTCTGAAAATTGTCTAGTCTGAAGTTTCCCAAGCCTAGAGATTTCCATACACGAGGCTGGACTGACATCAAGTGTGCCCAACCAGTCCAGTCTTCCTAGTACTGAGGAGCTTGCTGGGACGTGGGACTTTCAGTGCTCAAACTGGGAATGTCCTGGGAAAACCAGGAGGAGAAGGTCACCCTGTATGCCATCCTCTAGCAGGTTAGTGGAGTGCAGTAGAATAAAATGCTAAGGAGTAACCAAACCATAAATTCCACAAAATTAGTTTTTTTTCTCCCTGCTATAGACACACACACACTCTCTCTTAATCCATGACTTGCTGTTCCTTATGAGTGAGAGTTTAACCAAAAATAAGTGTTTCTCTGGTGGAATATATCTACTAATTGGTTGAGCTTGTTAATTCTGGAAACATGAGAACTAGAATTTTCTCATCCATATTTTCTAGCTGTCGGACAAATCTTTTCTACTTGGATAAGCCAATATAAGGTATTCTTTACAGTATCATTTTGTTAAAACAACAAAAAGAAGAAGGGAGAGCAGGAAGCAACAAGTGTTTAACAACCACTAAAACTGTACCGAGTCCCCTACATGTGAAATCAATGGAACTGTAACAACTGTATTTACTGGACTATAAAGCTGCCTGCTTGATTGTAGTAGAGGTTGATATTTTATAGCTAAATTCAAATCAAGCTTACACCAGAAATTAAAAAGAATTTGACAATCTTGATTTTAAAATACCCCATATCTACACGTGGTACCTAAAATGATCAATCTTAGCTGTAAACAAACATAATCAAACACTCTAACAAAACTAGAGTTCCAAATCCTCATAACTTGTAATTTTGATACATTTATTTATACTCTACTATAGGTAGATATCATATATCCAACCTTATTTTTAAGTATTGGTAAAATTTAGTTTAAACGTTTATGAAAGTTTTTATCTTACAGGTCTGTCTTTTTTTTACTGTCTTTTCCTCATATGCAAGGTTTAATGACTACAGGATTATCCAAAATCATTCCCACTCTCTTTTTTTTTTTGATATTTATTTATTTATTTGGTTGCACTGGGTCTTAGTTGCAGCAGGCAGGCTCCTTAGCTGTGGCTTGCCGGCCCCTTAGTTGCAGCATGCAGCCTCTTAGTTGCAGCATGTATGTGGGCTCTAGTTCCCTGACCAGGGATTGAACCCAGGCCGCCTGCATTGGGAGCACGGAGTCTTATCCACTGCGCCACCAGGGAAGCCCCCTTCCCACTCTCCTTAAACCCTAAAGTTTCAATCTCCTGGGCCCTACTACTGTAAACACCATGTTAATAAAGCTAAAAGTATCAACAGATTTTCCCACTGTCCGGTGATCTCCTACTCATGTAGAAGAACCACATAATAAAAGTTAAGCAAATACTTTAGACTGACAAAAACAACAGACATTCATCATGACAAAGAAACTCCAGAATAATCTGTTTTGATATGTCCTGATTGCCCGAGTAGGAAACCTGATCCCTGTCACAGTCAACAATCAATTGCCAGGGGTCTCACCTGCACTCTACCTGCAAACCAAAGAAAGGCCATCTCCAGGGGTGAGAGACTGGGCAGAGCCTTTTCAAGATGTGAGGAGGGGGCAACCGGTGCTAATTCTATAAGGCAGGTGATTAAGAATCTTGCTTGATCACAAATTCCTTAACTAGCACTTTATAAGAAACCGATAGAAGATGGGTACCCACAGGTGGCCAAATGAAGCATCTCCTGGACTTGCTGGAAGGAGGCCTGAAGCTGGGCCCCACCAGTGCGGACAGCTGGGGAATCAGCAACTCCTGTCAGAGGGGGCTGGTATGCCCCGGTGCGTGGAAAAGAAAAACATCTTGTCTTCATGTAATATGATTTGGTTGAGGAACAAAATATAATAATACAATTTTAATCCATATTATATGAGCCATTTTCACACAACTAGATGATTTACTTTTTCATCTGCTAAAGAGAACTATTTCCATCATTACACTCAAATTTAATAAACCAATATTTCTGCAATACTCAGAAAACCTGCTAAACAACCTCATGATGGATTAGTGCCCTCATAAGAAAAGAAACAAGAGAGCTTCTTTTCTCTCTGTTGTCTGTCATGTGAGGATACAACAAAAAGATAACCATCTGCAAATCAGTAAGACAGCCCTGGCCAAGAACTGAATCTGCCAACACCTTGATCATGGACTTCCAATCCCCCAGAACTGTAAGAAATAAATGTTTGTTATTTAAGGCACCTAGTCTATGGCAATTTATTGTAATAGCCAAGTAGACTAAAGCAGTAACAAAACATTAATAGAGGCTACCTTTGGGTTTTAATTTCTTTTTCATAATTTTCTGTAGTTCAAAATTTTTCATCAGTTAACATGAAATACTTTTATAATCAGAAAAAAGTCAGTGACTTTCTATTATTTAAACAAAGTTTTTTACAAAGAAAGTTAAAAATAAGTAAAGA
Organism: Balaenoptera physalus; assembly: GCF_965194825.1. NCBI lineage: Eukaryota > Metazoa > Chordata > Mammalia > Artiodactyla > Balaenopteridae > Balaenoptera > Balaenoptera physalus. The sequence goes on along the minus strand of NC_138892.1, from coordinate 83,327,709 downwards.
TAGAATCTTCAAAAGCAGATATGAAAACTAAAGGCTAAAGAGCAGACAAAAATGACATCATCTGGGCTACCTCAGTAATTCTTAAGGAGCTATTGCAGTATAATAGTGATGACACTAATATACTGCTATGGAGTAGTCTCTAGGATATATTATTCAGTGAGAAAATAGTATAATACGCTACCGCTTAGTTAAGATGGGAGGAGGGAGAGTTATTTATTTTAAATTAAAGCTAAACCAAACCGAAAAAGAGAAGGAAAAGGTGAAGATAAAGAAGGAAAAAAGAAGAAAGAGTTACCTACAGATGGAGGGAGCCAACGGAGTAGAGAGGACTGGGAAAGACCTCTCTGAGTAGACCTTGTTTTGTAGATTTAGAAGCAGTGTTTATATGATTATAAAACAAAATCAAAGCCAAGAAAATAAAAAATCCTAAAAATCAAAAGCAGCATGCAACAAATGAACCATAACCATACAGACAGGAACTCTATCAAGTAAGTTTAAAACAGTAATTGTGCTGTATATACCTCATACCACATACTTTAAAAACAAAAAGAATTATTAAAAACTCACAAACTAATTTTAATAATCATATTGTTCCTGGTAGCACTGGTTTTGTTATTTTGGGACTGTCATGTGAGTAATGTGGGGTAAAACGAATATGTAATTATGCTGGTGGTGTTGGGAGCTACAATTTTCAATGGCAGGAAGGGAGACAGAGATGCACCATGGATGCGGTGAGGTCAAAAGCCTTGCAGTTCTAAATGTGAATTGAAAGTATCAGAATGAACTCATTACCTACTTTCATATTTTAAAGATAATCAATTTTGACAGAACTTGCCACTGAAAAGTCCTAGAAACAGTCATTCATTATTCAGTAGCAATGAGCACTGTGAAAGCCCTAATTTTGGTCCTATACATCACTCACAAAATGAACCACAAGCTTTTGGAGAAGTGGCTGTTTCCAGGTCTAGGGTAGAAAATGGAAAAGATGAACATGGAATATCTGGAATATCAGGGAAGACAACTGTGGCTGCGTCAAAAGGACTTAGGGACCAACCTGGAGAAAGCTTCCACTGACCAAAGATGGACATTTGAACATTGACAGAAATAAAACTGGCAAATAAAGCACAGGAATCAAGCATCTGTGTTGCTTATAAAAACTGTACCCCTAGGGTAACCAAATATTTCATGAAGGAATGTTTCTCTTGGTAGATATTCTAGCTAATGAATGAAGAGAGAATGACAGAATTAGAATAGCACTATTTTCCAATCCCTACTGAAATAATGGATCTAGGCATATGGCAACTCACTTTACAAAAAGAAAGACAACCAGAATTATTTACTTTCTCCTGGAAGTATACAACACCATCTACAAAGTATTCTTGCCAAAAATAGAAAGCCTGAATGCAATCAAACCTCTAGATCTAGCTATCAATTTACAGGAAATACAGCAGATAGAAGAAAACATTAACCGACATCATGGAGATGCACTCAGCAAAATGCAGACTGTGGGAAGCATCAAAGGACAAAACAAAACAAAACAACAACAAAAAACAGAAACAAAAACAAAAAGCCACAGCAAAAGTGAGAAGGATAAAGTCTCTGTGGGAGGATAAAATCCTCACTTCAGTAATTACCAGCTAGCAGACACAACTAGCCTAATCACATTTACACTGACCAATCCTTCATAATTTTTTGCTTGAGTCTCCACTCTCTCCCCCTCCCCACTACACCTCATTCTCCCTTTGAAATGCCCAATCACCTTTGCACAAATTGAAATGGAGTTCACCTCTTTCCCCTACCATCAGTAGTTACTGAATAAAATCTGTTCTCACTACTTCAACTAATGTTGGCTGTGTTTATCTTCGAAAAAAGCAAAAAATAAAAAATAAAAACAAGAAAGAAAAGGAAAAAGTAAAAGAGTAGCAACTTATGGATTAATAGGGACTTTAGAGGCCTATCAATCAACTGCAATGTATAGACATTATTTGTAATCTGTCTAGAACAAACAAGTGAAAAAACATGAAAAAAAGGGGAAATGTAATGACTGGCTATTTGATGGTATTAAGAATTAGTGTTCTTTTAGATATGACAGTTCTATTATAGTTGTGTTTAAGAGTCCTTTTAGAGTCCTATTGACATGTGTATACACTAAATAATATAATGTCTGTGATTTGCTTCAAAATAATTTAAGGGTATAGAAGCGACTGATAATTGTTGAAGGTGAAAAATGTGTACACGAGGGTTCTTTATTCTTTTTTATCTAACTCTGTACTAGCTTGGAATTTTCCATAATAAATAGTGTTTTTTTTTTTTAATTAGGATAGTCATTTGACAAAGGACTAGTATCTATATTACATTAATAACTCTCCAAATTCATCAGTTAAAAAAATTTTAAAAACAACAAGCAATCCAATTAGAAAATGGCAAAGGACATGAAATGACATTACACTACAGAATATTTATGGATGGCCAATAAACACATGAAAAGATGTTCAATGTCACTAGTCATCAGAAAAATGAAAATAAGACCAGAATGAGATAACACTGATATCACGTCACATTTATTAAAACAGCTAAAATAAAAAATAGTGACAATAAAAAATGCTGGGGAGGATTGCTGGAGGGAATATAAAGTGGTACAGTCAGTCTGGAAAACAGGTTGGCAGTTTCTTAAAAATCTAAACATACACTTACCTTACAAGTTAGCAACTGCACTCTTGGGCAGTTATGCCAGAGAAATGAAAGTTTATGTTGACACGTGTGTCCTGCACATGAACGTTCATAGCAACTTTATTTGTAACAGCCCAAAATTGAAAAAAAGTCCCTCAACAGGTGATGGTTAAACAAACTCTAGTAAGTCCATATGGTACATCCATACCGAGTAATGCTACATAGCAATAAAAAGAAACAAACTATTGATATACACACCAACTTGGAAGGATCTCAAAGACATTACGCTGAAAAAAATCTTAAAAGGCCACATGCTATATGATTCCATTAGTGTAATGTTCCTGAAGTGGCAAAATTACAGAGATGGAAAGCAGATTAGTGGTTGCCAGGGTTTAAGGTGATGATAGGGTAGAGGGTAGGTATAACTACAAGAGACAGCATAATGGACTTCTTTGTGTTGACAGGATAATTCAGTAGCTTGATTGTAATGGTGCTTATATGAATCTACAGACATGATAAAATGGCTTAGAACTATACACACACATTGTACCAATGTCAATTTCCTGCATTTAATATTGTACCATAGTTAGGTACAGTGTAATCTTTGGGGGTAACTGAGTGAAGGGTGCAAGGGACCTCTCTACTATCTTTGTATCTTCCCGTGAATCTCTTAGGTATTTTAAAATAAAAAGTTTTTAAAAAATCAAGCTAATCTAATTCTAAACCTCATGTCTGTTTCCCTGTGTCATGCTGCCTCATCGAAGAACATTAAGCTCAAAGCATGAACAGGTGTTAAAAAATCATAGATTCAGCATCTGCAGTTACCTTATTTTGAAAAGCTTAGTACAAGCTGGATTTGGTTACTGTTGTCAGCAACTGAATTTTCAGAACTCCTGGCTTCTATCCTTTAATATACCAGATTTGGGATTCAATTGCCCAGACGGTTTACAACTGAAATCAGTGGAAACTTTGACTTTTAAGAGCAAAGTCAAACTTATTTATATTACTCTTCCCAAAAGCATCCAGAAACTTAATGTAAGACCCACAAAAATAGAAGATGTGTAAAACTGGGATAAACATTGTCATTCTAAACCAGAGAGAAGTAATTTAAAGAAAACCTTCAAACATCTGAACCTAAATTATACTCACCAAAACTCCACGTAAACCTCAACAGCTAAACATGTCTATATATATATATAGTCAATTGTGTGTGACATAAACATAAACTAAATCATGATCTCTCTTGCCAGGGTGCTTCTGAAAAGTGTTGCTAAATGTACTGTACAATCTTCTCTTTTAGATAATTCAAGTTCATGGGAAGCAGAAAGTCCAACAAAAGATGAGAAATAAAAAGAATTTAACATACCTGAAAAAAGCAGAGCTTGAAATAGCCTTACCTAATTATTAAAGAATTACAATGTTTTCACTAACAGGGTAGCTAGTTAGTAAACTGAAAATAATTTATTTCTTATCACTTTAAATAGAAAAAAGCACTGGTGGGACAGAATGGTTAAAAAAGAAACCAAAAAAACCAAAAAAAAAAAAAAAAAAAAAAAAGAAACCAATTTTCCACTTTTATTCTTTTTCTGAGTAAAATATGGGATTTCCAGAGCTGTTTTATTGCTATTGACTAGTTAGAGAAAAAGAAGGCTAAAAAGAAAATTTGAACCTCAAATGTTTGTAAACTCTTACAAGTTTAAGCAAAACTAATAGTAAATAATTTCAGCCAGATTTTCTCATATTAGAGAAAATATATGTAGTTGAACTCATTTGACTATATACATCGCATCCAAAGATAACAATTGTAACAACAAAAAGATGGCCTTGCCTTTTTTTTTCACTTAATTTTAATTCTGTTTTTAATCATTATTCCTTCTTCTTCTTTTTTTTAAATAAATTTATTTATTTATTTGTTTATTTTTGGCTGCGTTTAGGTCTTCGTTGCTGTGTGTGGGCTTCTCATTGCAGCAACTTCTCTTGCTGTGGAGCACGGGCTCTAGGTGCATGGGCTTCAGTAGTTGTGGCGTGCGGGCTCAGTAGTTGTGACGTGGGCTCTACAGCACAGGCTCAGTAGTTGTGGCACATGGGCTTAGTGGCTCCGCGGCATGTGGGATCTTCTCGAACCCGTGTCCCCTGCATTGGCAGGTGGATTCTTAACCACTGTGCCATAAGGGAAGCCCCATTGCCTTTCTTTGTAATCCTACATTAGTCCTAAATGGCTTTGAACAAATTCATGTCTGATTCATTTTCTAATGTTAAGATACATCAGACTAGGTTCATTGGGAAATGCTTCATTTGTTTATTTTTTTTTGACCCTCTTTCTCTGCTAAAGATATACTGCTCGGACCTTGGTGTAAATAGCGTATAAGATCTCTGGTTCTAGAGTTAGATAGACCTGGATTCAAATATTGACTTTGCTATTTCCTAGCTCTGAGCTGTAAGTGTGAGGATTAAGAGAGAAAATACAGTGAGGGTACTGAGCACAAGGCATGCTCCCACCACCACACACACATAGACACACGTGGTGATCATCATTAGTTGCCAACACTGTTATTGCAAATGACTGGCTACAGTGAACATAGAGAATTTTCCAACTCACTAGTTACACAGAAAATGTGGTAACAAGTCCCTTGTTGTTCAGATATATCATGCTATTTTTAATAAAACTCCAAAAATTTTTTTCCTTTCTGTTACAAACAGCTCTTTCCATTGCCATTCGAAGAAACTACTTTCTAAGAAGAGTAATTGGGCACAGGATGAAAAGATCACCTCTTCCAAAACACATTTTTATTTTTACAACTAAAATGTATTCACGGACATTGTGAATGAAACTTAGTTCAACTCAAGCAAAAGATTTTCCTAATTAGATAACAAGGATATTATTCAGCAGCAGCAAAATAAATCAACTAAGGGGACACGGGTTCGAGCCCTGGTCTGGGAAGATCCCACGTGCCGCGGAGCAGCTAGGCCCGTGAGCCACAACTGCTGAGCCTGCGCGTCTGGAGCCTGTGCTCCGCAACAAGAGAGGCCGCGACAGTGAGAGGCCCGCGCAGCAGGCCCGCGCAGCGCGATGAAGAGTGGCCCACACTCGCCGCAACTAGAGAAAGACCTCGCACAGAAACGAAGACCCAACACAGCCATAAATAAATAAATAAATAAATAAATTTTTTAAATAAATAAATAAATAAAGCAACTAGTACCATACTGTTGGCACAAAGATTCAGAAAACCAATTCCCAGGCACAGTACAAAGAAGTCTATATTCCAAAATTTAAAACTGCCCTATTTATTTTTATGTAATTTTTCCTGTGTTTCTCTGTTCAAATGCAATGGTATAGTATCTGGTGTTTCCAAATTTACTTTAGAAAGAAAAACCTTCCAGGAAGACACAATATTAAAACCAATATTAAATGCAATACATGAAGATTTTTGTGCTTAAAAATTCACTTTTGCTTTCCTCCCTAAATTAAAACTAGTTTTTTTAAAAAAACAAAAAGGAACAAAATCTCATTCTATATACCTACGGTTCTCAAAAAACTTTCACAAACCTGACCACTGATTTTTAAAAGTGCAAATTACTGTTTTAAGGAGCATTATTTCCTATTGAAAACACAACTGTCAACAAGAAAAGACAAAGAAGTCTGATAGACAGTATAGCAAATAATACTCCTAAGAAGCTTGGTAAATGAGTACAATTATTTATTGAAAATTGCTTTTAAGTGTTATGTTGTATATGCTGACAACATCGATGGGTAGCCACAATACCAAGATTAAAATCAAGTTTCTAAACTTTCTAAATCGGTTCCCTCCTTTATAAGCAAAGTAGTACAGCACCTACAGAAGTTGAACAAACCATTCTTTCAACTCATGCTTATTATGATCTAAAACTGTAGACTGTTACATACTATAATTATTTTTTTAAAAAAAAGGTGTTCACTTTTCTCATTCACCAATCCACAGCTATTGAATTTTACTAACTCAATCCATCCGCTCAAGTCACTAAACCAAAACTTTTACTAAGGTCCCCAAACAATCTAATAGCCTAACCCACATGGACATCTTGCCTACATGTGATATTGTTTATCAAACCTTCTTTCTTAGAAATCTCTACTCTCTCTGGTTCTTTGAAACTCTTTACCTCTAGTTCCCCCTAAACATTTCTTCTGAAACTCTTCTATGGCTTTTCTCCTTCCACCCACCCCAAAAAACGCCATTCCCAGACTTCTTTCATTACCATATTTTATTATCATATTAATAAACACAAGCACTAAACGATCTCATTCAGTTTCAAGACTTTAGCGGTCACAGATATGCCAATGTCTCCCAACAGTGGTCTACTGGTAAACTGGCTCTGGTGGGGAGATGAGAAGTGGGCGGAAAGACTTGGTTCATATCATTTGCTGATTTATGTGGTGTAAACACTCCCTCCATGACTTTAGTTCAAGGAATCCATGTGATGGCACTAAAGATGGAGTTGGGAAGAACGTGCAAACTTGGCTCCCTTCTCTGGCACACATCTGCTCTCCAACCCATATCTCTTGCCAGGCACCATCCCTGAGCTTCAGTTTCAGACATCAAACCTTCTTCTCTCCCTGTATTAGGTTTTCACAATTTCAACTTGAGACAGGCTGGGCCCTGGGCCCCTTTGCTGCAATGCTTGCACCTGCACAAATGTCTCCTCAAGCAACAAAATACAAAGAAACTACAAGTGACTGAATATAACTGTGCACCTGTGCAGTTGGGGCAAATTATAACAACAAGATACAAAAAGACCAAAAACCCAACTGCCATTTCTGAGGAGTCAGGAGCCAAAAGCAGGGTACCGCACACGCACCCTGCACACAGCACCACCAAGGGGGTGGGCAGACCACCTAAGCCATCCCTCCAGCCTGACTCCTAGACCCACCCCTCCCCTCACCCCATGTAAGGACCCAGCTCATCTCACCTCGGGAGCGAGCAAGGGAATCTGTTACCCGTTTTCACTCCCTCGTGCTGCATCATGAGTCCCAGTAAAGCCTTGCCTGAATTTCTTATCTAGCCTCTTATCAATTTCTATTGATTAAGGAGCCCAAGAACCCTGGTCAGTAACAAACTCATTTCTCAAATTAAATTAGAACAACTGGTGGCCAAGTCCCATATCACACTCTTGAAACTCCCTCCACCTTTCTGATTCTACCAAGAAACAGGAGTCTTAGGTAACCCAAAAAAGGGGGTTGCCAGACATCTGCTCCCCACCAGGGAACAGTCCAGCAATAAACCAGTCTTCTGGTGCCATCTCTGCCACTCTGTGCAGCCTGGAGAGGTGCAATTCCTCTATCGGAGCAGTCAGGTCCCAGGTATCCATGTCCCTGCCCAGCCAGTGTGGCCCCTCGTCAGGAAGCTCCAAGTCTGGGCCTTCCCTAAGCCAAGTGTCGCCAGATATGGGATACAGGAGCTACCCAGTGGTGCTGTGTATGTGTTACCTCTTTTCCTACTTACTCATAACAACCCTTTGAGGTTAGGATTATCCTCTTCTCATAGATGAGAAACTAAGACTCAATAACTTGACGAAACTGCTAAGTAAAAAAAACAGGAAAATAACAGTTATATTTTATGACTGATTATACCCTTCCCTCCAGTATCCATTCTCCCCATTTTCTTAGTAGTAGAAACATACTTTTTAGCTGGACTCATTGTTGACCAACTAAAAGATTAACATTTTCCACCCTTCTTTATGGCTACGTGTGACATGTGACTAATGAGACATAAGCACAATTGTCAGGGGGACCTACTAAGAAATCTTAAGGAGTGGAGAAGAATCCTATTTGTGTCCAACCTCAATCCTGTCTCCTTGAACTTGGATGTAATGGCCAGAGTGCTAGCAACTATTTTAGACTATAAGGGTGAGCCCTCAGCCTCATAACCTAGCAGTCGAAGAACAGAGAACTTGAAAAAACCTGGCATAACAAAGAGAATTAGACAACTCTGTGAAGCCTACTTCTAGGCTTCATTTAAACGCAAGAAAAATAAGCTTCTATCTTGTTTAATCCATGGGGTGTGTGGTGTGTGTGTGTGTGTGTGTGTGTGTGTGTGTGTGTCTTCAATACATGCAGCTGAACTTCTACCACATACATTCTTTTCCTAGTAAAATATATATAACGTGGCTGGCTCTGGATCTTGAACTTCATCTCTCCGCTTTCTTTTATAACTTTTACAGGGTACATAGTTGAGAAAACTAAGGCATAGAGATTTTTAATACTTACCTGAACATTGAAAATGTAAATGTATGACGCAAGTCTGGCTGTTTTAAAATTAATGATAATTATCTTCCAGGACTGTTATGATGAATAAGTGAGTAAACGTACCCACTTCTGTATTCCCGTAATCTGTCCTCTCTCATCTGCTGTGAAGGAGCCCCTTCCCCCAGAAGCCAGTCATTCACCAACGGCTTGCTCGGTTGCCAAGGTAAATGGCTTGAATCTTCACATCTCTATTGCACAGTAACAACTGTGTGTTCTTGAAAATGTTGTTGACTGTGATAGGACAGATCACTGCATATTTAACAAAGTCCTTTACCTGAACGAGACTGCATCTCCCAACAGCCACTCACACATCAGTGTTGGCCCTGCTTGATAATCTAATAGATAACGGAATGAATGCACACCTTTTGAAACCCATGCCTCCCAGAAGACAATTTGCTAAAGTGCCTACCATTACAATGCATGCTGACTCCTCTCATAGCGTCTTAGAGAACTTTTTTGTAATAGGTGGTAAAAAGGCCTTGGTACTAAATTATAGTAAAGAGAGTAATAGTCGCAGAGGAAGTAACTGCTGCAATCCCTGCATTCTTCATTTGAAACATATTGCTTTTCTTATGAGATGAGATGGAAGGTAAACATGTGCTCCCATCTCAAAACAGGCTGAACCAAGCACCAGGCAATATATGAGACAGGAATCTCTATTTATAATCTCAATTATTAAGGCATATTGCTTTTGCATCTTATATATGAGGTATGACAATAAAGTAATGAGATAAGTTTTTTCATTTGGTTTGTAAACTGCACTGATGGAAAGTCCAAAATAAGATGGAGGAATTGCAGAATGGATGAAATAAGTTTATAGCCAAGATTGTTCATTTCAAAATACATGACATTCATTTATATATGTAAGTTCTGGTCTATTTATTAAAACTATAGTCACAGTACTTGATCTTCACAGCTCACATATACACATATGTTAATTTGATGACAAACAAAATTAAACACTGAAGAATATGTGTGTTTTCCTATTCTTTGAGTTTTTTAAGAAAGTCTTTCAAATGTGACTAGGCATTTTATTCAACTACATTTTGGAAAAATCTTTATACTGCCCTTTGAGGCCAGGATTAAATAGCTGGCTTAAGATGAAAACTCTAAGTCTTGGATTCTTTACCATGACTTTTCAGCTGACCATCACTTGAAGCCAAAACTGAGGAAACTATTCTCAATCATTCAAGTATTTGTATTCACAGGGGAAATAACTGAGGTTTCATGAGGCATTATGATTATGTGTTAAGTTATGTGTTAATACCTCCTGAGCCCAAAAGTAAAAAAAAAAAAAAAAAAAAACAACCCAGGCCCTCCCAAATCATGTACTCGTGTCTTTGATGAAGGCAGCAGAGGCAGAGAAAGGGCAAGACAGAATGGGCTGCACAGATGCACGTGTGTTAGTGGGAAGAAAGGACATGAAATTAGGGATTATTCAGGCGCAACACTATGAAGCTCAGATGGACACCAGTGACCACAGAAGGCCTGACACTGTGTCCAAAAGGTGACGGTTCACTAAAGGAAAGGGCAAAACCGAAGAAGGCCTTATTAAATCAAAGAAAGAAGCTATGAATAAATGAGAATGTGGTCTTTTTGCAGAGACTAGACAAGTGTAATGGATAATAACTCAAAATTACTCTTAGCTCCTGAGCACATTTTGATTTAAATTAATGACACTGTCATTACCCTAGACAGAGAAAGTTCAAATAGTTACCAATGGTTCTAATGTACTTATGTGTTTTTTATCTTCACTGATACCATTCTAATATGACTTGGCTTTCCAAACAACACAATTTCTTCTTTTTTATATACTCTTCCTTCTCCTGCCCTTTCCCATAATCATGCGTGTACTTTATTATAACTTCTTTCCCACACCATCCATTTTATTTCATTTTTTTCTCTTCAGTTCCTCTCATACCTTTTCCTTTTCCTATTGTGTGTTCTATGCCATTCTTGGTTAGGAAAAAAAATTACACAATTGAGTCTTGAAGACCAATGACAGGAGTTAAGAACCAAAGTTCACCTGAATAGCCTTAAAGGAGGCAGTCAACATCATTAGTCATTAGTCAAAGCGAGATACCACTTCGTACCCACTAGAATGGCCTTAACCAAAAAGACAGACAATAGGAATACTGGTGAAGATGCAGAGTAACTGAAACCTTCTTACATTACTGGTGGGAAGTGTAAACAGGCACAGTCAGTTTGTAAAACAGTTTTGCAAAAATGAAAACATGAACTTACTATATAACCCAGCCATTTCCCTCCTAGGTATTTATTCACTCCTCCAAAAAGGTAAAAATAAAAACATATGTTCAGGGATTTCCCTGGTGGCACAGTGGTTAAGAATCCGCTTGCCAACGCAGGGGACACGGGTTCGATCCCTGGTCTGGGAAGATCCCACATGCTGCGGAGCAACTAAGCCTGTGCACCACAACTGCTGAGCCCACGTGCTGCAAATACTGAAGCCTGTGCGCCTAGAGCCTCTGCTCCACAACGAAGAGTAGCCCCTGCTCGCCACAGCTAGAGTATGTTCATGGGCAGCAACAAACACCCAACACAGCCAAAAATAAATAAATAAATTTATAAAAAAAAAAATATGTCCACATGAATATTTGTACGCAAATGTATACAGCAGGATTATTCATAATGGTCTGAAATGAAACTACCCAAAATATCCACTAATTGGTGAATGGATAAACAAGACATTTATAAACAAAATACAATTGAATAACTATTCGGCAATAAAAACTAATGAAATAATGAAATATGCTATAACATGGATAACCCTCAAAAACATTATGTTAAGTTAAAGAAGTCTGATACAAAAGAAAATTATTTTATTATTATATTTACACAAAATGTCTAGAAAAGATAAATCTACAAAGAGAAAGCAGATGAGTGGTTGCCTAGAGCTAGAATCAAAATGATTGCAAATAAACAGGGGTGGTGGGAATGTTCTAAAACTAGATTGTAGTAATGTTTGCACAACTCAATAAATTTATTTAAAATATTGTAACTGTATGCTTAAAATAGGTGAATTCTACAGTTTGTAAATCATGCCTCAATAAAGCTTTAAAAACACTCTATGCGTATATCTTTTTTATATGGTAGTGATAAATATTACTATGACAAGTATCTATTCAGTGAATTCCATTGTAAAACTAGAGATATATTTTCATGAAAAAAAATCTGACAGTCTGAGTTGGAAAGGCATTAAAATGCCCAGGCAGATTCATAGCACACTGGATGTTACACTTTAGTTCTCTTAGTATTTATAGAGCAGACTGAAATATCCCCTTCATGTAGTATATATACTCCAGCTTATAAATTCATCAAATTCAAGGTTTTAGGTTATTGATTGCATCTTTTTATATTATTAATAGATATATTATGAATAGCTTATTTTATAAAAATGCTTTCATTTATAAACCAAGCATTGCTTGCAGCTGACCTAAATTTGGCATTTTTTCAGAAAAATGGTGGTATCCTTTCCATGTTCCCATTATTCATATACATCTATATATCTTTGGAATAAACCTTTTCACACCGTACAGTAATGGCCCATCCTATGTCTGACTCACTATACTTGGGTAGGCTTCTGGTAGGCACGAGGCAGTATTCTCAATGGCTTGTATCACAACTAACATACCACTGCTATTCAATGAATCTTGGTTAACCCTGTATGTATTAGTTTCCTGTGGCTGCTGCAACAAATTATCACACACTTGCTGGCTTAAAACCACAGAAATTTATTCCCTCACATTTATGAAGGCCAGAGCCCTAAACTCCAGGTGTTGGCATGGCCATACTCCCTGTGGAGGCTCTCAGGAAGAACCCTTCATGTGCCTTCCAGCTTCTGGGTGCTGTCAACGTTCCTTGTCTTCCTTGGCTTCTGACCACATCACTCCAAGCTCTGCCACTCCAATTTCACAGGACCTTCTCCTCTTCTGTCTCTTATGAGGACACTTCTCATTGGATTTGGAGCCCATATGGGTAATCCAGGATGACCTCATCTCAAGATAACTTAATTATATTTGCAAAAACCTTTTCCATGAAAAGAGTCCCATTCACAGATTCCAGGGATTTGAATGAGGACATATTTTCTAGGAAAGCCATGCTCTACTCATTGTACTACATAATCTAAAGATTAGTTTTAAAGTTTTTTAAAGAACTTGACAATACCCACATTAAAATAAGGCAGCTTTGCCACCCTACTGATTAACTTTTGACTGGAAAATAGTTCGGTTTTTTTTCACCTGTGTCTTCAACCTAAGCTCTGGTAGTAGATCTTTCGATGGCATTGACTATGGCCTAAAGGGAACATATAAAGCAAGCTTTTCCATGACTGAAATAAAAATAATTCACTGAAGCCTGAGTCAGCTGCATATTACTCTCCCATGCTTTTAGTTTTTTTCAAATTTTTCCTTTTGATTGATAGCAGTTGTTTTCCATGGTTCCTATAACTTTCCAATGGTGTTTTTCCACGGAGGTATATTTGAATACATCTTGGACTGAAATAAAGTATTTTAATTAACTGAGGAACAATATAAAAAGGAATTCTGCTCTTTATCTCGATATTTTATCACAGCCGTCAGGATAAGAAGCACTATTATCTCAGTCTTTTATATATGTATTAGTTTGTGTTTGGGGAAAGGATGTGACCAGTCACACACATCTAGGTCTGAGTCACCGCAGTTTACATGAGTACAGAGTTCTACTGCTTTAATGGGGAAGAAGGGAGGGAACAAAAGAATAACATATTATTAAATGTTTTAAAAATGAGCCAACGGCTTTTTCAACCTAACTTCTGGATGTGTCTAGATATCAAAAACAGTCAACCTTGACTACCCCACCCTTAAACAAGGAACCAATACTGTAATACATTTATACACTTTTTCATCTAAACTTTAATTTTTAAAATTTTATTATTATTATTATTTTTTGGCCACGCTGTGGGACTTGTGGGATCTTAATTCCCGGACCAGGGATTGAATCTGTGCCCCCTGCAGTGGAAGCACAGAGTCCTAACCACTGGACGGCCAGGTAAGTCCCCATCTGAACTTTTAAGGATACTGAGAAACTCAAAAGAATATCTAAAGAAATCTTTTGGTCTGCAAAAATTTGAGGCAATCTCACCAATACTAATGTTATTCCTTTTTCCCCCCAATTACACCACATTACATCACTATTTGCAGGTGATCTTGAATCTTCCCATAATACACATTTCCAAGAAAACTAAAAGAAAAAGCCATGGATCTTAAATTTCTTTTAGAGCCCCTGACTTATTTTTTTTCAAAGACAGCACATGACCCCTTCCCAATTTGCATGACTCAAATACTATAACGTAGATTAAGATGAAGAATTTAAATAAACTTAGGAATTAACCATAAGTGTTAAAACCTACGATTTTTATTTGTTTACTTTTCTTATTAAAAAGGATGAAAACTTATTATGTTTTATCAACCTATAGCTTTAATTTTTAAAGCTTATAAATACATATGCTAATGTTTCCCTAGGATCATTAACGTGCTAGTTAGATACTTAAGTTCTGCTCAGGTTGGGTAGGATGATAAAAAGAAAAGAAAAAAAATAAACCCTTAATATATGGAGAAGGTACTTCGTGCAAATTAACATTACTTATTTTTAAATGTTTAAAATTTTCATTTCCTTATTTCTAATTTGCATTACAATACACTTGAAGAACTTAAAATAGCTTTATTAATAAGTGACACAGAAGAAATATTACTCTTATTTAAAGAAAGATAAAATGAAAGGACGTAAAAGGGTTTCTGAAAACCATGAAATTCTACAGAAGTACGCTTTAAGTTTTCTTAGAAATCACACACATGCACTATAAAAACTAGAACTAGAAGTTTCATGCAAGCAGGAGACTTTATAGCTTTGTTTATCAATTTATTTCCAGAACCACGAGCAGTGCCTGGCAGGTGGTAGGTTCTCACCATGTATTTGTCAAATGAAGGAAGGAAGAAATGAAAGAAACCAAGAGCACAGTCCTGTAGCCCTAAGCCTACCGGTTCTATTGTCTACTACACACTAATTGAGTTTCACTTCTTCCCTCATCACTTTGCACTTGGAATAGCCCCTGCCTGCAAAGGTCTGCCTCCCTGGATTCTACTGTAAGGCTCTCTGCATTCCCAGTGTCCACCATGGCACCCTTTCACATCTCAGACAGTGTCCGAGGATGATGACAGTGATGGGGGACTGGAAAGTCTTCTCTATATTTAAGGGGTACAGTGTCTACACAGCCCACCTTTACAAATAATCTAGCATACGTGTCCTACCACATCTCTGCTAGAGATGTTTACAAATAAAGTGTCCCCTTTCATGTTTTTAAGTTGTAGAAGAACTTTGTAGAACACCAGGGAGAGACGTTTCTTCTTCAGCTGTTCCAGTGTCTCATTTGATTGATTCCCCAAACCCCCCAGACACAGTCATACTTCAGCACCTACACGCTTGCCTGAAATTAGACCTCTGGTATTAATCATCACCATATTATCAAATCCAAGTCAGCATCTCACAGTCTTGCCAGAGTATGGACAGATCATTACTATCATGAAAACCTTAATGATCTCTCTTACTCATCCTTGGAGCCCTGACACCTCCCTATAAGATCAAAGGGAAACTGGGAAGGAAAGGGTTAAAAATCTCATCACTGGAACCAACCCTCTACTCTCCAGCTGGGAACAATTAGGCTTGTCAGCATTCCCTCCAGGAAATTCCTGCTGCTTTATTAGCATGAATGGGAAACAGAATTTTGACTTTTTGATAGATGGGGTTATAAATCTACCATCAAGACTGAGAGGAGATGAGAGTTTACGTGAACAAGTTGGATCTTTAATTCTGGACCCCACAAGATGTTCAATTTAGGAATGCCTTATTGTGTTCCAAGGCAGAAATGGGAGGAGATGGAGAAACTAGGTTTGTGACTAAGGAAGTACTTTCTTTAAAGGGAATTATATAAAAAGACAGGTAACAGTTGTGCAAAGCAAGGTCCCTAAATATTCATGCCGTGTCAATCTGGAAGTATTTGCTCATACACAATTCTGCCTTTTTCATGGTTAGTCACGATTTTATGATTTTCTCTGAACTTCGTATCTAATTTTTAAATAAAAAAATTTATTCTTTTGACATAAAAATAAGTAATATAGCTCTAAGAAAATAGTAAAGGTGAAAGCAACTTAATTTGAGTTTTCAAAGGAGGACATACCAAGAACCTGGATTCTACTATACATTAATTAAAGAACTTTCCAATCTCTACTCCATGAGACAGAATCCTATTTTTCTAATGTAAAGTACAATTTTTCTAATATGGGAATTGCCTGCACACTTTTTTTTTTTTTTTGTCTTCTAAGACTTCGTCATCTGATGGCAGCAAATATCCAGAACACAGGACAATGCATTCATTGAAAACAACAACAAACATACCAAGCAGTTAAGGACTGTGGCCCTTTTTAAATTAAAAAAATAAACAAACAGTCTGAACCAATAGCCAGTGCTTGGGATGCACAAGATGAAGATGTGGGAAGAGAAAAACAAAATCAGGAAAACTGCCTTTTGAAAGCATGAAAAAGTCATGTGAGGTCCTCAGGGAGTCAGTGTTTTTTACTGATATGTAGCAACCTAGAAAATCTTCTTTCAAAAGGGAAGAAATTTCTCTTAATTGATTAAACCCAGAAAAAGCCTGAAGTTTGTCATCATCAGGAGAATATTTTTTTTAAAAATCAATTATTTCACCGCAAATTTCCATGATTGGTTTAAGGATTCATATAGCATTTTACCGTTGGCAGCATCCAATTCAGCCTGCAAAAATATGGTAAACTGTTCTCTTTATTGACTTAATTTGACGAAGAATCTGGTTGGTTTTTCAAAAGTGTCACTAACTTGGATTAGATTTTGCTTGACCCCAAGCTGCATTTTTCTGCCAACAAAAACCACAATGAGGCAATGAGAGCTGTACAATTATCAGAACTTATTCTGCTGAGAAGGACTAGAAATCGTCCAGTCCAGCCCCCTTGCCTTATGCTCCTGGCTGTCAGTCTTAGAGGTTACCTTTAGCAGTTCTCTCTAAACTTTCATGGCTCAGTCCTTCATAAATTTGTACAAACTCTTTGAAGCCATTTTATATTTCCTGCCATTAACACCTCTTGGGAAACATTAACTCTGAGGTCACAATTACTTTGTTCCAAGACTCATGGCTTTACTTAGATTGATTTCTTATTATAATAATTGGTACCTGATTTATCAGCTAAAAATGATAATTTTATAGATTTCACTGATCTCAGTTAAAACCAATTTTATATTTGTAAATTCATTCTTGGTTTTCATTATATAATACCGTGACAGTTTAATGAGAAAACATTTATATGCTTTATTAAAATATAACAGCAAGTTCTGCCGAGTCCAGCTTTCTAGCATCAAAAAGTAAAGTGGCTTAATTTAAAACCATGCACCTAGAAGGATTTAAAAAACAAGTGAATAAATGATTGATGATGGAAAGTCAGAATGGAAAGGAATGAATCTCAGGGGCATATGCAGATGAAGTCATTTCAGAAAGAAACTGCCTACCTGGTTACTTCAACACCCCGGATTCTTAAAGATGGTGCAAGTTTGGAGGTTGGGGGAGAGATGACAGTAATTACCATGATGAGTAACAGAATCAAAACCCAAAGAAATTTCAAACAGACAAGAGTGAAGCTAAGTCTAGTACACTGAAATTCAATTGGACAATTTTTTAGCATCCAAATTTAAAACTTTATAACTTCAAAGGTAATGCGCAGAAGCGGAGGAAAATGAAGCTTAACAGGAATGTAAGATCTTGCGGGGCAGGGTGTTGCTAACAGTACATTTGCTGTGACCCTCAAGTGGTCTGTCTGGCCCGAAGACTTGACACTACGCTGTGAAGAATAGCAGAATATGCCACCCCAAAATATGCCACTTTGGCATAAGAATTATTTTGACCCGAAGGCAACTGAGAAGCAGCAGATGTAAGAAAAGCTCCCTGCCCTCCCACTATTTGCCTAAAAGCAAGACATAAGTTTTCAAAGGTGTCCTTCCTCCCCTCTCTACCAGGAAGGACGAAAGTTCATCACTGTAGACAACTTTAGACCCTTACCAACCTGGAGACAGCACCAGAGGAATCTACATAACAAACTTTAGTAACTGGCCTTTCTCTACCGTTAGTTTCCTCCCATATATTTACCTTCCCATAGTTTGCTGCCCTTGGAATGCTAAAACTGCTTTCCTTTGTCTTATCATTTCTCTATGCATTTATTTTTCTCTGTTGAAGATGCTATATAAGCCAGAGTTTTAAGCAACTGTTTTGAATTACTCATTTTTTCCCTAGGTATCTCCCATGAATACATGAGGTGTACGTGTTAATAAACTTCTGTTTGTTTTTCTCTTGTTGATCTGTTTTGTATTATAGGGTCTCACCCAAGAACTCAGAAAAGTCGAAGGAAAATTATTTTTCTTCCCATACAGATGCATGAACAGAACCCCAGTCCGTAAGGAAGAAAAAGCAAGTTCTACTCCTCTTAGAGTAGAATTCAACTCTGGGCATCTCACTTCTTAGAGATGTTGATTAATTACAGCATATCTAAGGAAGACCGACCAGAATAATAAGAACTGGTATACGAAGAAAACTGGTTTGTGGAGAATGGCATATGGAATATGGAAAACTGGTATATGCAGAAAAGCTAAAGAATGTGAAGGTGTTTCTCCTTCGAAAGAAATGACTGAGGAAGAGAAAATGCTGCCTGAAAATATCTGCAGGACTATTGGCAGATGAAGGGTCAGACAAATCTTCCTCATCCCAGAGGAACGGGCAGCCTCAGGAAGTAGCGAGGCCAAGGTTGTTCAGAGTTCATAGCAGAGGCCAAGCACAGATGGCGCTACACTGAAGAGGGTGCTATGGGAGGGGTCGATTCTATGACCACCAAGGTCTCTTCAAATCCTGAGAGTCTACAATTGATCCACTGGCCAAGCTCAGGGAACTCTTCTCTGGTCACTGGCTGCTAGGTCTAGCTTACCCTAGAGAAACCTCAGGATGTGCAGGTTGATCCTAAAGAATCATAACCATGTGTTTTACTTCTTACATTACTGAAGCTTCTAATCCCCAAGATATGTCTGCTTCAGGCCAGAAAAAAAAGCATCATATAAACTATAAAAAGCTATAAAAAGGAAAGCTGTAATTCCCATTACAATTTCTCTCTTTTCTCATTTTCACTGGTTCCCCTGGGGCCCAGGATATATTTCCTACAACTCTCCCTAGGCTTCCTAGAAATAAAAGCAATCTACTGGCTTGCTTTAGGCTCAGAGGGAGCAGAGAATTTTGTCACCCCACACATTAAGTCAGCACATGGTACCCAAACAACAATGCCATCAGCATTCAGGGAAGGTGCAAGGGGTACCCAGGAAGCACTTCATGGAGAGGGCGAAATCTGACCTGAGCCCTGCAGGAAGAGAAGGGTCTAGGTGAGGAGGGACGTGCATTTCCCAAAGGGCAAGAGCTTCCCAGAGGGCAGCCAGGGACATTAAAGGCAGAGACAAGAACAAAAGTAATACCAACCCCTTTGTGGTTCCCTATATATTGAGACATAAAGGAATTGCATTTT
Organism: Balaenoptera physalus; assembly: GCF_965194825.1. Classification (NCBI taxonomy): domain Eukaryota; kingdom Metazoa; phylum Chordata; class Mammalia; order Artiodactyla; family Balaenopteridae; genus Balaenoptera; species Balaenoptera physalus. The sequence continues at coordinate 83,308,122 of NC_138892.1, read as the reverse complement.
CCTTCTGCCAAACCATTACACACTCATTTTATTTCTGCTCCAAAAGAATAAAAAGTGTATCTCAGCTCCTGAATGAGCCACAATGCCAGTGAGGTAAAGCCATTAGCGCCAGGATTTAGTCTGGAGTAATTAATTTACATTTTTGGCTTCCCCCTTGAAATGTGGGGATGTGAAGAGGTGATTCTGGAAGTACTTTAACAGGGTTTGGAGCAGATGCTTTCATCTGGAACACCAACTCCAAGAATGGTACACCACATAGAGATGAACATCCGTAAGAATAATTTTTTTTCACACTGCATGGCTAGAATGAGTTCTCTGTTAATTCTGTAGATGAATTCTGTTAATTCTGTAGATGACATTCCACATAGGTGTTTTGGGTAAAACTTAGTTTCTGTGCTGAGATCTCTCTTTCTACAACACCATTTTGTTCATGACGATGCCTGTGTATATGTTTGTGTCCAAAAAAACAGTGGGCATCAAGAAGGAAACAGTGGAGAGAGAGGACTGAAAACTGCAGTGAAAAAATACGTTGCATTGTATGTGGGAAACATGGGTGTTAGGGTGAAGGCAGAAGAAAGCAAAAGGGCACAGACCCTAAAGAAGAGAAGCGGTTCAGCCTGGAGGCCTTGGGTCCTATGGGGACAAACAGACCTGGTGGCAAACAATTACTTGGCAGAAGATTCGCTGCCCACAGAATCGCTGCGCTTTACTTCGTGGATCCTGAGAAGTGGCTTGGGAATATGTTGGGGACTGCCTTGTTTTAGCGCCATGCTGCAGCCCACCCCAAACCCCGTGGCAGGCATGGGAATACCCCTTCCTGGGACCACTTCTGCCACAGCAACCATCTCTTTGGTCCTCGTGAAGTCCCCAAGTCATGACGTAGCTTGGCCGACGTATATTCTGCATTCCCTTCTAGAAGAAGGTGTGCTTAGCTACCATGTGCAACTTCTTTCAGGATCTTGCCTTGTGCTATCTTCACTCCCCCTCCCACATCCCCAGTCTCCCCATACACACACACACACACACACACACACACACACACACACACACACACACCATCTTGCCCTCCTCTGCTCAGGCTTCCTGTGCTACTAGGCCAGGGGTCAGAGGGCCACTATGACTCCCAGCACTTCCCTTTTTCCTTTTCGAAAGCCCCTTCCCCAACACAAATCACCAAGAGCTGCTAGCTCTTCTTGACCCAAGCCCTGATTTTAAGAGACAGGCAATGGAAGACAGCCCCACACTAGGAAAACTCTGTAGACTCCTAGGTTATCCCTGGGTTAGGGCTCTGCACCATGGGGCCACCCCACATCCTGTTCTCCAGCTGGGCCTGAACTGTTGTCTCTGAAGTTCTTCTGTCCCCCATGTTCTCCCCTCACCTCCACTGACACACCTTCCCTGTCTGCTGGACACCCCCATCTCTCACCTACCACAGCACTTGACAAATGAGCGGTTTCAGACACATCCTCTTGCCCCCTCCACTGCATTACAAGCTCCTGGAGGGTGGGGATCGAGCTCCACAGCACACAGAGCCAAGCCAAGCACTCAAATTCCTGGTGATTCATTATTCACAACAGATATGAAACGAACCCCTGTTCAGACACTGGGCTCTCTAAAGTGACACAAAGATGTCTTCATGCAACAAATACTGCCCCAGATCCTTTTATCTGCCAGGCAGTGTCCCCAGCACTGTGGGATACGTGCGAGCAGAAAGCAGACACAGGCCCTCACCTCCGGTAGCTTCAGTCTCCTTAAGGAGACATCACATAAATACATAATTATGAACTGTGATAACAGCTGAAATGGAAAGACAGAAGATTGCAAAATGACTGTATAATAAGGTGACCTGATTTACTTTAAGGGGACATGGCCTTTGCTTTTGTACAGTGCCTATACATTAAGGATTCAATAAATAAGTGAATGAATGAATACAGTTAAGGGATGAGAAATTTAAAACAAGAAAGGTAACAAAATTTTAATGTACTTTATTTACTAAATAAAAACATATGAAAGGCACAGAGAAAATCCAGCTATAATGGACACTGAAAATCAAAGGAACAAACAATCTGGTTGGAAGTTACTTCAGAGACCACCCAAAACCACCAAAAGTGATTCCTAACCACTGAGCCCCTCTGACAATCTGAAAACAAATCAAAGCTGCACAGAGCTGCAATGGGACTCTCTAAGCCCCTGGACCCAGTTAAGGACCCTTAATATAACGATATTTTACCCATAATCCCACTCAGGACAGGACCACATTGCGCATTTCCAAGCAGACTCCAGTGGACCCAGACTGGCAGGTCCTTTGAAAAACCTGGGTCAGCAGAATAGATTCTAAAGACAAGATACTTTCCATGTTAGAGCACATGCACGCGTGTGCACGTGCACACACACACACACACACACACCCCCAAAGCAAACAAAACATACATCTAGAATCCATGTAAAAGAGCTTCAGTGCAATGCCTGGTGTGTTAGGAAAATAACGTAGGCAAGAGAATGAAAAGGAATAAAGGAAGAAAAGGGAAAATATTTCCACATTAGACACAGATAAGGAAGAAGAAGTCATATCCATGTTCCACTTTTTAAAATACAAGCACATTCAAAAGCAAAATTATGAATGAAAAATCTCAAGCCTTTCAAAAGAGAGAGAAGAAAAATGGAAGAGAAATCAGAAAAAATCCACACCTCCTGGAGCCTGTCTACCTTTCTCTGCCCTTCTTTCCTCTGCAGGAATTAAATGCCAGACAGTAATGGAGCCGATCGTAACTGGACCACACTGTGCCAGATACACACATGCCTTCCAAAGTGTGTTTAAAAATTTTACAATGCCTTTAGAGTTACATGTTTTAAAAAAAATGCTTTTCCTAATTTACTTCTTGTTCTTTCCTGTACACTAACCTGAGAGACAGGCTTCTTGAGGTTTCTGCTGGAGTCTAATGACACAGTGGAGACAGCACCTCGAAAAGCCAGAAGTCCACTCCGATGGCACAAAAGGAGTCTCCCTGTCATCACAGAGACGATCTACAGAGTGAGGGTAAAACACCTTGAAATGCTGCCAAGAGAAGAGTTGATAGAGGGATAGGATCAGCCAGGGCTGTCGTGCTACTGCACCCCATCACACTCACCGCTGAAACGCGTCTCTCTCCACCTCTACTCAGACAGAAGTCAGAGTCTATTTCTGTTTTCTCACTTGTTTCCTTCATTTCTACTGAACAACGTTCTTTAATCAAGCAGCTGCCACACTGCGAGCTGGCTTCCAGACCGAGCTACTCCAGACGCAGCCTGCACCCCCTTGCCAGGGTCTGCAGAAAATCTTTATGCCCGTTAGGACACAGCGGATGCCTTGTAAGTCATCTGGCTGCTCGTGCTCCCGCCGCGTGCCAATTAGTCTGCGGGCTGCTCTTTCTCTGCAGCCATCGAACCGCACTCCTATCTCAGGGGTGTCTCAGGAACCACGTGACTGACATCAAATGATGCTGATGCCCAGTATTTGTCATTAACCTGGACTTCAAATGGCCTTGGCAAAATCTACCTTTAGAAAATTATTTTCAGATAAAGAAATATAAAAGGTAAATATTTTATAAGGTAAGAAGGGGAAGTATTTACACAGGAACTAGTTTTCTGTGATGATTTGGAAAGGAACACTATAAAGGATTATTAACGGGTTTCTATGAGTTCCCCCACGTTAGTACTGTGCTTTCCTTTCCCCTGAAACACGTCAATACTATCTACATTACCCTCTATGTTCTAATACCAAAAGTTAAGATCACTGAATTGAAATACTGATGTCACCGGTTTAACTCAAGCTGTGAACTGCATATGGCACCATATTTCTAACATTGCTATAATGAAGTGAGGAGGACTGAATAGTTGGAGCAGCAGTGGGAGATATTCAGGGATTTGAGGCTGGGGGCAGGACCTTAAAAAGCTGTTGGAATTCTGCAAGCACTTGGCAAATGCTCTCAGAGTCACTTTGCAAAGTAGCCCTGTTTTAGTCTGTGCACTAGCATCTAGGAAGCTTTTCACAGGAGGTCACTACACCCCAGCAGAACAAGGATTTCTCCTCAAACAAATCCTACCAGGAAGCCAATCCTCCAATTAACCAGCATTCCTCTCACATCAGGCAGCACTACCGCCAACACTATTGTGGGACCTGCAAGTCAGTTTTACGTACAGACACTCATTAAACGCTCAGGTATTCCGACAGGTTAACTAACACCTCAGGAAAAGTTTAATCCTCACATGTGTTGCTGTCTTAATGAGAATTATTCTTTCCCCAACCTATCACCTCCTTTTTATTAAAGTAGCAATTATCAAACAATTTTCTTGTCTAAGGACACCTTTCATTCAAAAATTGCTGAAGAAAACAAAGAATTTTTGTGTGTTCTAACTAAAAAGAAAAAAAACTTAATTTTTAATCCTTAGCAATAACAATAAACCCATTGCCTATTAACATTTTATTTTAAAAATCTACATTTTCTAAACCAAAAATATTAGTGAAAAGAGTAGAATTTTTAAAAATATTTTTGCAAATTTCTTTAAATAGCTGCCTCAATATAAGAGACTAGAAACTAAAATTATGTCTTTCCTTCCACATTCAATCTGTTGCTATATGTTGTTTTGGTGGAAGTATGGGAATAAAATCTGTCCTTCCTCAGGTATAGTTTGCAAAAGGGAGTATTTTCATAGTTTTTTAGGTAATTGTGGGTATCCTTTGATACTACATCACTCAACAAGTGTTATTAGAGCTTAGTTGCAATGTAGAATCCACTGGTCTATCTTGACCTCTGAATAGCTCTTTTACCTATTGTGATGGTTAATTTTATGTGCCAATTTGGCTAGGCTATGATGTCAAGTTATTTGGTCAAACACCGGTCTAGATGTTGCTGTGAAGGTTTCTTGTAGGTTTGATTAATACAATATTTAAATGAATAGACATTGAGTAAAGCAGATTACTCTCTATAATGTGGGTGGGCTTCATCCATTCAGTTGAAAACCTTAAGAGAAAAAGACTGAGGTACCCAGAGAAAAAAGGAAATCTGCTTCCAGACTGCAAAGTGAAACTTCTTCCTGAGTTTTCCAGCCTTTGTACTCAGAACTACATCAAACTGTTGCCTGAATTTCCAGCCTGCCGGCCTGCCTGCAAACTTCAGACTTACCAGCCCTCACAATTGCAAGAGCCAATTCCTTAAAATAAACCTCTCTCTCTAGCTATACATATATATACCTTATTTGTTCGGTTCTCTGGAGAACTCTGAGTAATATGCCCATGCATGATTCTGTAATAATATCATGCATCGGTCATTTGAAAAATATTAGGTCACTGAATTACACAAAGTTTCAAAATGTTTACACATTTCATTATACAATGTCTTGAAAATTCTATTTGCTAAATGTCACAACCGATTTCATTGAAAGCATTTTGGTACTGGAAAGTTTGTTAAGTTCACAATGTCAGTTTAAAGTTTTCCAAAATTCTCATTTCTGCTGGAAAACTTGAATTTTAGCACTAGTAATAAATACTGTCAGTTGTTTCCTTTGAAGTGTCAGTTTCATTGCTCATTTTGGAGAAAATGCCTATTAAAAATAGAGTCTGAATAACCACAGTTTGTCAGTAAGTCTTTCTACTAAAAACAATGTTTCATTTTTAAAAAGTGGCTAGTATGGCTTTCCACTCAAAACGATCACAGGATACTTCTCCACCAGACACTGCCCTCCAGTGCACAGCAGAAGTGCTTTGTGCAGACTGCCAATTTCATCACTCAGAATATTAAAAAGAGATATACTCAACTGTTAGGGTGTAATACAAAAATAATTTTTACTGCTTCATCAAGAACATTTTTGAGTGAAAATAGAAAATTCTTTTTAAAATGCAAGTGTGTGTGGCAGTACACACAAGGACCACTAGCACAGTTTGGTGCCACTGTCTTGATCTGCGATAAGAGGCCAATTGTTTTGCCCATCACAGCCTTTGCATTGTCAATGCAAATATCAAAACAGTAAAAAAGACAAATACCTTCTTTTACTATTATGAGAATGGTTTGGACCTCACAGATCCCCTAAAAGAGTCTGGGGCCTCCCATACATCTGCAGAGCACAGTTTAAGAACCACAGAACTGACCTGCCCTCTCCCAAGCTCCCAAACCAACAAGGTGCAGAGAGGAAACCCAAGCTGGCATGTAGATGCCGAGCATGGCTAAGTTCCTGGTTCACACTGCTCACGGAAAAGGGATGGCCCCAGGAGCCATGATCTCTAAACTAGGGTACACGGAACAGAGTACACAAAGACTCCCCAAAATTGATTCATTTCAGAAGCAGTACAGTCCAGATGCCGTTTCTAGTTCTCTGCTTCCACCTGCCCTTTCACATTAGTCCTGACACCCTCTTTGTACAAGAAATGGTATCTCTTTCCCATCCTGTTTTACAATAGTGCACTGTCTGGAAGGTAAATGCTTTCAGGGCACCTAACAAAAAGTATAATTAGAAATGCTGGTATTGGTGCTGCAAAAGAAAAGGATTATGAAGACTGGAGAAAAATCATTTTGTAAGTGAAGTGGTTTCCAATTGAATGCTTTCAACAAATTGAAGCAGGAGCGAATGGAGTCATTCACTGAAAGATCATTTAAAATGATATTTGATAAAAGATCAGTAAGTGATTTTTTGGCACATAATCCAAAAGGAGCTCAAGGAATTGAGAAACTTTGTTATATCAAGACTCCTTTCATTCTCATCTATCCATCTATATAAAAAGTTTTCTCATTCTAAGCATATAAATGAAAAATTGAGATAACCGTGATGCTGAACCCAGATTCCTTCTGGCAATAAATAATATTCATCATTTAATACATGAGTTAATTATAAAAAAATTGTTAAAAGATACCTCCATCTCATTAAAAGATGCATTTGCAATAATATTTTACTTTTCATTTTTAATAAGTATGAACAGAGTAATAAAGCAAACACTTTATAATATTTATTATGAGCTAGAAATTATTCTAAGCACTTTACATATATTTACTCACTTAATCCTTAAAATATTTTATTAGGTTAATATCATACTTAATCCCCATTTTACAGATAAGGCAACTGAAGGTATAAAGCAACAAGAGTTGGAGTCAGGATTTAAACTCTGGCTCCAGAGTGTGTGTTTTTAACTACTGTACTACGCTACTTTGATACATTATTTAATATATTTTAATAAACTGAATATTAATATCTAATCCGGGCAAGTCAAGATGGTGGTGTGGGAAGACGCAGAGTTCTTGTCTCCGCACAACTAGTGCGCCAGCTGGATGTTGGTGGGGGACCCCGACGCCCAAGGAGACGGAAAGAACCCCCAAGCAAACCAGTAGGACATGGGGGGACTGAGGGGGCAGGAGAAGTGGAGGCTGGACAGGACTGGCGCCCCTGAGGGGTGGCTAAAAGGGGAGGGGTTCCCACACCTAGAGGGACCCTCAGGGGCTCAGATCAAGGGGGAGTGGGCCCAGTGTTTCCCCTGCCCAATCAGTTGGGGAAGTCTGCCTGGCTCCCGGGCCGGGTCCTACAACCTCAGAGGTCCCCTCCGGCTGGGTTGGTCCTGCGGGCATAGAAGGGAGGACAGGAGAGAACAGGAGAGGCAGGCAGGAGGGGTGCTCCAGGACAGGAGGAGCAAGAGAGGATCTCCCCAGCCTCCCTCCTATGCCCCCAGGACCCACATGGCCCAGAGGGGGCTTTGGAGGGGGGGGACTGGCCTGGGAGCTCAGCAGGCTCACCGAGCTTGAGTGGCTGGGGCAAACACCCTCTGCTCCTTTCCCGCTCCTCTGGTCCTAGAGGGCGTTTGCCCCACCCACTTGCACCAAGAAAGCCTGCTGGGGTCCCAGGTGGGGTCCCCCCCCCTGAGATGGGGGGGAGGGGCATGCCTGGGCCCCTTTTATTCTGTTGAGCCTAAGCCCCACCCACCACACCCCAGCCCCGCTTTTTTCCAGTCCTGTTGGTACTAAGCATAGGCCCTGCCCACTGCCCAATCCTCACCCCTGCTTCGGCTCCGCCCTCCACAGCCAAGGCCTTTTCCACCATTTTTTTTTTTTTCTCCTCCTATTTTTCACCATTGTGGTTCTGTTATACCTTCCGGATGTTGTTTCATCTATATTTTTATTTTTATATTTTTTCTAATATAGCTGTTAGTTTCCTAATTTTATTTTTTACTTCGTTATTGTTTTCCTTTTTTTTTTTGCCACCTGCGTGGCTTGAGGGATCTTGGTTCATGAGCTGGGGGTTAGGCTGAAGCTCCTGCACTGGGAGCTCCAAGTCCGAACCACTGGACTAATAGAGAACCTCAGACCCCAGGGAATATTCGTCAGAGTGAGGTCTCCCAGAGGCCCTCATCTCAGCACCAAGACCCAGCTCTACCCAACAGCCAACAAACTGCAGTGTTGGAAACCTCAGGCCAAACAACCAGTAAGACAGGAACACAATCCCACTCACAAAAAAAGGAAAAAAAGAAAATGAGATGGCAAAAAAAAGTCACAGATGAAGAAGCAAAGTAAAAACCTACAAGACCAAATAAATGAAGAAGAAATAGGCAATCTACCTGAAAAAGAATTCAGAGTAATGATAGTAAAGATGATCCAGAATCTCGGAAGTAGAATGGAGGCACGGATTGAGAAAATACAAGAAATGTTTAACAAAGATCTAGAAGAACTAAAGAACAAACAAGCAGAGATGAACAACACAATAACTGAAATAAAAAATACACTACAAGGAATCAATAACAGAATAACTGAGGCAGAAGAACAGATAAGTGACCTGGAAGATAAAATGGTGGAAATATCTGCCAAGGAGCAGAATAAAGTAAAAAGAATGAAAAGAATTGAAGACAATCTCAGAGACCTCTGGGACAACACTAAATGCACCAACATTCAAATTATAGGGGTCCCAGAAGAAGAAGAGAAAAAGAAATGGTCTGAGAAAATATTTGAAGAGATTACAGTGGAAAACTCCCTACATTGGAAAGGAAATAGTCACCCAAGTCCAGGAAGCACAGAGAGTCCCATACAGGATAAACACTAGGAGAAACACACCAAGGCACATATTAATCAAACTAACAAAAATTAAATTCAAAGAAAAAATATTAAAAGCAGCAACGGAAAAACAAAAAATAACATACAAAAGAATCCCCACAAGGTTATCAGCTGATTTTTCAGCAGAAACTCTGCAGGCCAGAAGGGAGGGGCAGGATATACTCAAAGTGATGAAAGAGAAAAACCTACAACCAAGATTACTCTACCCAGCAAGGATCTCATTCAGATTCGAGGGAGAAATCAAAAGCTTCTCAGACAAGCAAATACTAAGAGAATTCAGCACCACCAAACCAGCTTTAAAACAAATGCTAAAGGAACTTCTCTAGGCAGGAAACACAAGAGAAGAAAAAGACCCACAAAAACAAACCAAAACAATTAAGAAAATGGTAATAGGAACATATATATTGATAATAAACTTGAATGTAAATGGATTAAGTGCCCCAACCAAAAGACAGAGATTGGCTGAATGGATACAAAAACAAGACCCATACATATGCTGTCTACAAGAGACCCACTTCAGACCTAGGGACATATAGAGACTGAAAGTGAACGCATGGAAAAAGATATTCCATGCAGATGGAAACCAAAAGAAAGCTGGAGTAGCAATACTCGTATCAGATAAAATAGACTTTAAAATAAAGACTGCTACAAGAGATTAGGAAGGACACTATATAATGATCAAGGCATCAATACAAGAAGAAGATATAACAATTATAAATGTTTATGCATCCGAGATAGGACCACCTCAATACATAAGGCAAATGCTAACAGCCATAAAAGTGGAAATTGACAGTAACACAGTAATAGTAGGAGGCTTTAACACCCCATTTACACCGAAGGACAGATCATCCAAACAGAAAATTAATAAGGAAACACAAGCTTTAAATAACACAATAGACCAGATAGATTTGATTGATATTTATAGAACATTCCACCTGATAGTGGCAGAATACACTTTCTTCTCAAGTACATATGGAACATTCTCCAGGATAGATCACATCCTGGGTCACAAATCAAGCCTTGGAAAATTTAAGAAAATTGAAAGCGTATCAAGCATCTTTTCTGACCACAACACTATGAGATTGGAAATCAATTACACGAAAAAAACTGTAAAAACCACAAATACATGGAGGCTAAACAGTGCGCTACGAAATAACCAAGAGATCACTGAAGAAATCAGAGAAGAAATAAAACAATACATAGAAACAAATGACAATGAAAACGCAATGACCCAAAACCTATGGGACGCAGCAAAAGCAGTTCTAAGAGGGAAGTTTTTTTTTTTTTTTTTTTTTTTATAAATTTATTTTATTTATTTATTTTTGGCTGCATTGGGTCTTTGTTGCTGTGCACGGGCTTTCTCTAGTTGCAGCGAGCGGGGGCTACTCTTCGTTGCAGTGCGCAGGCTTCTCATTGCAGTGGCTTCTCTTGTTGTGGAGCACGAGCTCTAGGCACACGGGCTTCAGTAGTTGTGGCATGCGGGCTCCGTAGTTGTGGCGCATGGGCTTAGCTGCTCCACGGCATGTGGGATCTTCCCGGACCAGGACTCGAACCCATGTCCCCTGCATTGGCAGGTGGATTCTTAACCACTGCGCCACCAGGGAAGCCCTAAGAGGGAAGTTTAGAGCAATTCAATCTCACCTCAAGAAACAAGAAAAATCTCAAATAAACAATCTAACCCTACACCTAAAGCACTTAGAGAAAGAAGAACAAAGAAAACCAAGTCAGTGGAAGGAATGAAATCATAAAATCAGAGTAGAAATAAATGAAATAGAAATGAAGAAAACAGTGCAAAGATCCATAAAACTGAAAGCTGGTTCTTTGAGAAGACAAACAAAAATGATAAACCCTTAGCCAGACTCATCAAGAAAAAAAGGGAGAGGATGCAAATTAATAAAATTAGAAATGGAAAAGGAGAAATCACAACAGACACCGCAGAAATACAAAGGATTGTAAGAGACTACTACCAACAACTATAGACCAATAAAATGGACAACCACGAACAAACAGACAAATTCTTGGAAAGGTACAATTTTCCAAGACTGAACCAGGAAGGATTAGAAAATATAAACAGACCTATCACAAGTAATGAAATTGAAACTGTAATTAAAAATCTTCCAAAAAACAAAAGTCCAGGACCAGATGGCTTCACAGGTGAATTCTATCAAACATTTAGAGAAGAGCTAACACCAATCCTTCTCAAACTGCAGAGGGAGGAACATTGCCAAATTCATTCTATGAAGCCACCATCACCCTGAAAAAGATATCACACAAAAAGAAAATTACAGACCAATATCACTGCCAAACATAGATGCAAAAATCGTCAACAAAATACTAGCAAACTGAATCTAACATATTAAAAGGATCATACACCACGATCAAGTGGGATTTATCCCAGGGATGCAAGGATTCTTCAATATACTCAAATCAATGTGGTACACCATATCAACAAATTAAGGAATAAAAACCATATGATCATCTCAATAGATGCAGAAAAAGCTTTTGATAAAATTCAACACTCATTTATGATAAAAACTCTCCAGAAAATGGGCATAGAGGGAACCTAACTCAATATAATAAAGGCCATATATGACAAACCCACAGCAAACATACTCAATGGTGAAAAACTGAAAGCATTTCCACTAAGATCAAGAACAAGACAAGGATGTCCACTCTCGCACCTCTTTCAACATAGTTTTGGAAGTCCTAGCTACAGCAATCAGAGTAGAAAAAGAAATAAAAGGAACACAAATTGGAAAATAAGAAGTAAAACTGTCACTGTTTGCAGATGACATGACACTATACATAGAAAATCCTAAAGATGCCACCAGAAACTACTAGAACTAATCAATGAATTTGGTAAGGTTGCAGCATACAAAATTAATGCACAGAAATCTCTTGCATTCCTATACACTAACAACAAAAAATCAGAAAGAGAAATTAAGGAAACAATCCCATTTACCATTGCAACAAAAAGAATAAAATATCTAGGAATAAACATACCTAAGGAGGCAAAAGACTTGTACTCAGAAAACTATAAAACTCTGATGAAAGAAATCAAAGATGACATAAACATATGGAGAAATATAGCATGCTCTTGGATTGGAAGAATCAATTTTGTGAAAATGACTATACTACCCAAAGCAATCTACAGATTCAATGCAATCCCTATCAAACTACCAATGTCATTCTTCACAGAATTAGAACAAAAAATTTCACAGTTTGTATGGAAACACAGAAGACCCCAAATAGCCAAAGCAATCTTGAGAAAGAAAAACAGAGCTGGAGGAACCAGGCTTCCTGACTTCAAACTATACTACAAAGCTACAGTAATCAAGACAGTATAGTACTGGCATAAAAACAGAAATATAGATCAATAGTACACGATAGATAGCCCAGAGATAAACCCACGCACATATGGTCACCTAATTTATGACAAAGGAGGCAAGAACATACAATGGAGAAAAGACAGCTTCTTAAATAAGTGGTGCTGGGAAAACTGGATGGTACATGTAAAAGAATGAAATTAGAACACTCCCTAACACCATACACAAAAATAAACTCAAAATGGATTAAAGACCTAAATGTAAGACCAGACACCATAAAACTCTTAGAGGAAAATATAGGAAAAACACTCTTTGACATAAACCACAGCAAGATCTTTTTTGACCCACCTCCTAGAGTAATGGAAATAAAAACAAAAATAAACAAAGGGGACCTAAATAAACTTTAAAGCTTTTGCACAGCAAAGGAAACCATAAACAAGACGAAAAGACAACCCTCAGAATGGGAGAAAATATTTGCAAATGGAACAATGGACAAAGGATTAATCTCCAAAATATACAGACAGCTCATGTAGTTCAATATCAAAAAAATAAACAATTCAATTAAAAAATGGGCAGAAGACCTAAATAGACATTTCACCAAAGAAGATATACAGATGGCCAAGAGGCACATGAAAAGATACTCAACATCACTAATTATTAGAGAAATGCAAATCAGAACTACAATGAGGTATCACCTCACACCAGTCAGGATGGCCATCATCAAAATATCTACAAACAATAAATGCTGGAAAGGGTATGGTAAAAAAGGAACCCTGCTGCACTGTTGGTGAGAATGTAAATTGATACAACCACTATGGAGAACAGTATATGGAGGTTCCTTAAAATCTAAAAATAGAACTAGCATATGACCCAGCAATCCCACTACTGGGCATATATCCTGAGAAAACCATAATTCAAAAAGAGACATGTACCACAATGTTCATTGCAGCACTATTTACAATAGCCAGGACATGGAACCAACCTAAATGTCCATTGACAGATGAATGGATAAAGAAGATGTGGCACATATATACAATGGAATATTACTCAGCTATTAAGAGAAACGAAATTGAGTTATTTGTAGTGAGGTGGATGGACCTAGAGTCTGTCATATAGAGTGAAGTCACAAAGAGAAAAACAAATACCGTATGCTAACACATATACATGGAATCTAAAAAAAATATGGTACTGATGAACCTAGTGGCAGGGCAGGAATAAAGACATGGACATAGAGAATGTACTTGAGGACACGGTGTGGGGGAGGGGGAAGCTGGGGCGAAGTGAGAGTAGCATCGACATATATACACTACCGAATGCAAAATAGCTAGTGGGAAGCAGCAGCATAGCACAGGGAGATCAGCTCGGTGTTTTGCCATGATCTAGATAGAGACATGGGACAAGGAGGGTGGGAAGGAGTCTCAAGAGGGAGGGGATATGGGGATATATGTATGCATATGACCGATTTACTTTGTTGTGCAAGAGAAACTAACAGTATTGTGAAGCAATTTTACTCCAATAAAGATCTATTTAAAAAAAAAAAAAAAGGAAAAAATATACCTAATCCATAAATTTTAATACTTCAAGACTAAGGACATGGAAAATTTTAAAATCATATTAATTTATTTGCAGATTTTTATTGCAAAGAAATATGATATAGTGATTAATGAAAACATAAAACTGTATTACATTAGAGTGAGATCCTGTAAGTCAAATGGAATGGACATGAGTTCAAAGTGGAAAAGACTAACGTAAAATTCCAAGTGATAAGAGGGAAGATTAATGATGTGTTTTAAAAATGTATGATGGCTGGTAACAAATCACTTTTAGCATTTATATTCCATTAGACATATTTAAAATAAGGATATAACAATTTTTTAAAAATTGTCAATATATATAATATATGGGAATTTATGGTCTTTGCAAGTGCTGAAAACGTATGAAGAAAAATTTTAGATGTCAATCTAAGTGTAGACAGAGCCCATGGTTTTTCAAAATTAATTTAGAGACTATGTGGATCAAAATGTTTAGAATACTGTCCTTGATGAGGGATAAGTTTCAAGAATCATCTCCCTGGCCTGAAGAATTTTGGTAGAATGGCTTGAAGTCCATTCAACTCTGAAATGAATCGGGCCTGTGGAACTTACCTAGGATGGCTCAGCCTTAGTTGACAACCGTATCACTGCTTATTTACCAACTGGCATTCCACTGGAAATGTGACCAGCTTTATTTATGAACAAAGTGCAACACACCTGTATTCCTGAATAAAAACTAAATAAATTTAACAATTTCTAAGGGTTTGAAGCAATTACAGTCTTTAGTTTGCTTCATTTTAGATATGAAGTAGTACTATCCTGTAACCTTCACTTTCAACTTGATAGCAGCATAATCATTTAGTAATTGTTATGGGATTTTTAAAGTTTGAGATTTATCATTCCTTCCATAAGTGGAAGGTTGTGCACTTCATTATAAACTAATGGCCCAATAATTACTCTTCAGTTAGGCAACATGTATGTTGAATTTGCAAGTGATTTATGATTAAGCAATGACAGGCACTTACCAAAAAGAAATACTCTATAATACAATGCAGATCACTTGGAATAAATTAAACCACTCAAACACTGTTTTCCCAATTACTATATATGTTCTAAGTTAAAATGTCAAAACAAGTACAGGAAGGTTCTGTTTCCAACAATGGTGAAGTATCCTGTACTGGACAAAGCCTCCCACGAAAAACAACTTTCAATTTTGTACTAAATATCAAAAATAACTACTGAAGGCACTGGAGAGTGATCAAAAGCAGGCAGAAATCAGACGGAATCAGTACTCTGAGGAAGGGAACAGCACTGTTTTTCATGTTATTTTTTTTCCTGTTTTTTATGGTTCTTCATCTGAGGGGAGGGAAAATCAGCTCCACTCCATAGAGCAGCTAAAACTGATAGAAACTCCTAGTCCTACTAGCTTGAAGAACTGTAAGACCAGAGTCCAGGACAACCATGTCGGCTCTAACGTGAGAGAGAATCCCATAAAGAAGAAAGCCACAGAAGACTGTCCCCAATTCTGCATATAAACTCTGCCCAAACCTCTGGCTGGCATCCAGTATATATGGCAAAGCACAACTCCAAACAGACTATAGGCTAGAAGATTGGAACAGAGATTTCAGCTGCCATCCCATTCCAGAAGAAAGAGGTGAGAAGTTTGTTTAGCCATGTTAACTGCCTACCAAAATGAAAAGAATCAGCACTCTTTAGAGGAATATAAAAGAACCTAGAATCTCTATAACATACCATTAACGATATCCAGGATACCATCCAAAATCACTAGGCATATGAAAAACAGGAATATGTGACCCCAACTCAAGACAAAAGGCAATCTGTGGACACTGAGGTGTTATTAGGAGACAAGAATTTTAAAGCAGTTATTGTAACTATGCTAGGAAAATATGCTCATAATGAGTGAACAAATAGGAAATCTCAGCATAAAATGCAAAATAGATTAAAAAGTACTAAATGTAAATTCTACAACTAAAAAAATATATAAATCTAAAATACAAATTCCCTGCCTGAGCTGAACAGCATATTAAAGAGTTAGTAAAATTGAAGATAGATCAAAAGAATTGATCTAATCTGAAGAAACAAGAATAAAATCAAGAAAAATGAACAGTATCTCAATAACAATTTGGAACATCTAATATCCACATAATTGAAGTCCCAGAGGAAGAGGAAACAGAATAGAGCAGAAAAAAATTTTTAAAGAAATAATGGCCAAAATATTCCCCAATTTTGTGAAAGGCATAAATTTAAGATTCAAGAATTCAGTAAACCCGATAAAGTATAAACGCAAAGAAAGCCACACCTAGAAGAAAATAACACATTAAATACAGGGGAACAACAATACAGAAAGGACAACATAAGGCCGTGGACTATTACCATTAAAATGCTGAAACAAAGCAAGTAGGGGGCATTTAAAAGTAAGTCTAAGAAACTGAGAAGGACAAAATGATTTCATGAAGATAAAATCTCTCTCCCGCTACATGGTAACAGTGGTCACTTCTATCAAGGACAGAATAGAAACAATAAGGGGACTCAATTTTCACTGAATGCCCTTCTGTACATTTCATACTGACTTCTGAATACCATTCAGCTATTCAAAAACACTAAATATTTTTAAAGCCTAAATAATAAAAAAAATTACATCCTCTATCTGTTATAAAACCTATGTTTCTTTTAATTTGCTATTTCATGCCTAATGATATTGTTAAGAGTTATTAAAATATACCTTCGTAAATCTAGAAGAAATGAACATGAGCACCCAAGAGAGAAGTCAATGAAGTCAGTAAAACTGAGGAGAAAAAACTGATACGAGAAAACACAGGACTGGGCTTCAGAATAGAGAAAGAAGTGCTTCCATCTGTTATAGAAAAACTATGTTCCTTATAAATTTGCTTTCTCATTCCTAATGAAATGGCCCCAAATTACATACCTTAATAAATATACGTTACTAAATCTAGAAGTAATGACAAGAAGCATCCCACAGATAAGTAGAGTCAGCACAACTGAGGGGGACAAAATATGAGTACAAACCAGGTTAAGCTTCATGATAGTGAGAGGTGGTCTGGAATTTGGGAGGAAAGCTCAACCTGCATTTAATTTTCACAGCAACTTCCCTTTACAAGGTATATGACAGACTCAGAAAAAAATATGATTTCATATTTAAAAGCCACAATTTAATTATCTGCACCATTTTACCAGAAAAGCAGCTTAGCATAATGGTTGATAGCACAGTTTTGAGCTGGCCTAAATTGCTTCAAATCATGGTTCTGTCACTTATTAGCTGTGCAACCTGGATAAATGCCTCAGTTTCCTCATCCAGAAAATGGGAATAATAATAGTACCTATCTGATGTATTCTTGTAAAGATCAAATGAAGTAGCACAGTACTAAATTGTTTAGAACAGTATCTGACACATAATAAAGTATCAATAAATGTTTATATATGTTTATAAATGTTATATAGCATTTTAATTAAGCATTACCTGTATTAATATAAACCCTGTCACTTAAAAACCAATTTGTCTTTGTGCAAAATATCTTCAATGATTTTTCTATTTGATTAAACTTGATAAGTATAAGCTACTGAAATAATGTACAAAAGTTTTTTAGCTTTACAATAGCTACAATCTGCTGCTCTGGAAAAAGGAAGCTCCCTTGCCACACAGTGCCATGTATACACTCCACCAGGGCTTTTCTCAAATGTAAATAAACTCGAAGTGTTTAAAGAAAGGAAAATTAAACATTAAAAGTGGAATTCTAGGGGACTTCCCTGGTGACGCAGTGGATAAGACTCCCCACTCCTAATACAGGGGGCCCGGGTTCGATCCCTGATCAGGGAACTAGATTCCACATGCATGCTGCAACTAAGAGTTCCCATGCCACAACTAAGGAGTCCACATGCTGCAACTAAGGAGCCCGCCTGCCGCAACTAAGACCAGGTGCAACCAAATAAAATAAATAAATAAATATTTTAAAAAGTGGAACTCTATATGTGAATTATATTCCAATAAAGCTGTTTAAAAAAGGTACTTAAACAAGCTCTCCTTTAACAGTTGGAAATTTTGCAATTCATTTTTCTCCTTGTACTCGTATTTTCATTATACTTTTCCCACAGAAGTGTATCTTGATACTGTATACTTTACTGGTCAAGCTGTCATTCTTATCTTAAACAAAATAGGTATGTAACCTGAAATTAATTTTAAAAGATAATATTTCCCGCAGGGGAACAGGGGTGGATGATGATTTTATGGTCAGTTACCTCACTCCAAAAATTTAAAAGTTTCACTGACAAAGAGATGTTTACTCTGTGTGGCCTACACATCTTAACAGCATGGTGTTCATTTAACAACCTGCAGAAAGGTGAGCACAGAAATAAGGGATGCACTGAATAGCAACAGGACAAGTGTGACCCTGAAATTCATGGGAACAACCCGAATATCTGGTGTAGATTCATTTCGAGATTGCAGATGGAATTTCCAAGATTCGAATGTTCCTTAAGACATGCGACTGTGGTTCAAAGCACTAAGCTGTCACGTAAAGCAGCACAGGGCTCAATCCACGTTATCTCTGTAGTCTGGAACAGATAGAGGTGAATTTCTCATTCTGGTAGTGTGGCAGCTAGATCCTCCCACGGAAAAACAAAATGCTAGATAAAATATTTTTAAAATCCAGTTTGCAAATATATTGATGAGCTGAGTAAGAACTTCTCAGAGACCAAAAATTAGGTGCAAATGGAACACTAAAGGGTAAGGGGACTGCAACAGCATTTGCTAAGCAAAACTGTAGTACAGCTTTCTAGTCCTTAGCCTTACAGGCACAAGAGAATAAAAGAAAATAGCCCAGTGACCACCCAAGATGGGGAGTCAGTAAGAGACTCTTCCCCTGCATAAGGCTGGGATTCTAAAGGATTATGCTCTCAAGGTAAGGGCACTGCCAGGAAACTGAACTGACATAAACGTTGGCAATGGATAGGGAGGGGAAAACTCCCTTGAGAATTTATAATCACAAACTGACAAGCATAAGGTTTCACAGCTTGAATTCATACCCCTGTATTCTCCAAAAAACTTCAAGTTGAAATTTAAAGTACTCCTGGGTTTTGCACTGTCCTCCAAGCAAATGAAGCAAATGCAGACTGTGCAACCAAGGCATCCAAGTAGTCACACAGAAAAAGTTCCAAGAAATACGGGCTCAGAGTAAATCATCGAAAAACATGCAAGTAACAAAGCACCATGAGAGAGCCTGCAGGAAAAAAAAACAAGCCAAAGTGAGACCCACAAAGACTTCATAAATAAAAATTATCTGAAACAGAATACAAAATTCTGTATTTTATCAATCTAAAAAGCCATCATTTTTTTTTAAAGCATGAGTTATTATGTATCATGCCTGTTATTTAGAGGAGTTTTTTTTTTTAATTTTTATTTATTATTTATTTTTCGCTGCGTTGGGTCTTCGTTTCTGTGCGAGGGCTTTCTCTAGTTGCGGCGAGTGTGGGCCACTCTTCATCGCGATGCGCGGGCCTCTCACTATCGCGGCCTCTCTTGTTGCGGAGCACAGGCTCCAGACGCGCAGGCTCAGTAGTTGTGGCTCACGGGCCTAGTTGCTCCGCGGCATGTGGGATCTTCCCAGACCAGGGCTCGAACCCGTGTCCCCTGCATTGGCAGGCAGGTTCTCTACCACTGCGCCACCAGGGAAGCCCAAAAGCCATCAATTTTAAAATGCACCATTATTTTATTTAACGCAAAGAGAAAAAACAACACTGACAATTACAACTGTAAGCTGCATCCCAATTTCAGAGATGCCAAATATGGGGGGAAAATGTTTATCTTAGGAGGACTGATATGCAGTTATTACATCAGTATGTTAGTACTGAGTAGTAAGAATGATCTTGTTTAGGACCGATTCCCTGACAGTTGGCTTCCTGCAAAGCTCCATGGAACCCTTTTACAACTCACTGCTTTTCAGAGTCAATCCTGGTAGATTACTGAGACTACAAATCAAGCCAATGGTCTGCTATTGAGCTGCAACCAGGCTTGGACCTCAGACTCCTTCCTTATCAAGCTAAGGGAGGGGCTGGTATTCCCCTGACCATGACTACTGAGGTGGCAGAACAGAGATGAAGGCCAAGGTTTAGTCATGTCATAACGCTATACCCAAAGGTTTGAACTCCATGCATTTATCATATTAGGAGAGGAGCGATATTACCCCAGTCTTGCAGCTTAAACATTCCACAACCCTAGATCCATACTCCTTTTCCTATTGTTTTACAACTCTCCATGCTAGAGCTCTGAGCATATCCCACAATACAATGGGCAAGGGGGGGTGATGATCACATCTACATGGACAGCTGTTCTGTGAATTTCCCCCAATATAAATGGCGCCCAGTAGCCCAAGGTGTGTACTCTTAGGTATTTCACATTTTCTTGCTCTGTAATGTCTAAGGAATCTATAAATATTTCTAAGAAGGAAAGGAATATTAAAAAGACTAAGAAGATTTGAATGAAAACCAAAGAGAACTTCTAGAAATAGAAAGTATAATAGAATACTGTATTGTATATTTAAAATTTGTAAAGAAGGTAGATCTTATGTTATGTGTTCTTACCACACACATAAAATTAATAATTATAATAAAGGAGGTGGGAAGAAACTTTGGGAGGTAGTGGATGTTTATGGCCTTGATGGTGATGATGGTTTCATAGGTAAATACTTATCCCCAAACCCAATGAGTTATATATTAAATATGTACCACTTTGTATATGTCAATTATATCTCAATAAAATGTTTTTTAAGTAAGTTGTGAAATGTTAAACTCCATGGACAGTTTTACAAACACAACAAATCAAAATGACAAAAGAATTGGTGAAGTGGAATCAAACCTAATTAAATTATCCAGAACATAAAGAGACAAAAAATAGGTGAAAGCAGGGCTAACAGAAATGGAGGAGTGAGAAAGTTTAACAACAGGAGATTAAAGGAAAGATAAGAAAAAATGAAGTAGAGACAAAATTTAAGTAGATAATGGCTACAAATTCACACACACACAGACACACACACACAAAAATACACAGATTGGTGAAAAGCCCAATCCATGGGTTCAGGACTTCTAACATATCCCAAGCAGGATAAGTAAAAATAAATCCACATCTCAACTACCAAGATGAAAATGCAGATGACCAATGAAAAAATCTTAAAAGTAGTCAAAAGGGGGACTTCCCTGGTGGTGCAGTGGTTGGGAATCCGCCTGCCAATGCAGGGGACACGGGTTCAAGCCCTGGTCCGGGAGGATCCCACATGCCACAGAGCAGCTAAGCCCTTGCACTACAACTACTGAGTCTGTGCTCTAGAGCCCGCGAGCCACAACTACTGAGCCTGTGTGCTGCAACTACTGAAGCCTGTGCTCCACAATAAGAGAAGCCTGCACACTGCAATGAAGACCCAACACAGCCAAAAATAAATAAATAAATAAGATTAAATAAATATATAAATCCTGTTTAAAAAAAAAAAATAGTTGTCAAAAGGAAAATACAGATTATATCGCAAAGGAGTGATAGACTGACTGGTGACTTCTTGACCTTAACAACGGAAGCTAGAAATCAGAACGTTATCTTCAACCTGCTGAGAAAAAAATAACTCTCAATCCAGAAAGACAGATATAGAGATACATACATACAAAAATATCCTTCAAAAATTAAACTGAAATAAAGATAGTTTAACTACAGAAATCTAAAGGGGTATGCCACCATCATACACTTACTTCAGGAATCCTAAGAAATACTTTTCAGGCGGAAAAGTGATTATAGATAGGAGGACGGAGGTCAATAAGAAATAAAAAACTGACATCAAATACTGAAGGGGTGTGTGTGTGTGTAGACAGGGGTATTTATAAAAATGAGAAAGATGAAAATAAAATACATGACAATAATAGGACATATGTCATGAGAGGGTGACTGTATTTCTTGACTTACTGAATAATTTTTTTTTAATCTTTATTACCTGTGATTAGGTAATGAGTGTTTTTTTTTGTTTTCTTTTGGCCACGCTACATGGCATGTGGGATCTTAGTTCCCTGACCAGGGATCAAACCCATGCCCTCTGCATTGGAAGTGTGGAGTCTTAACCACTGGACCACCAGGGAAGTCCCTTGAATAACTTTTAGTATGGAACAGTAAAGGTTCATAAAATTAATGAAGACAACTATAAAGAACTACAGAGTAGCTATTTTGGCAGATATTAGAATTATTGTTTTAGGGCTATAATAATTAAGAGTAGGTAGTATTAGCATTGGGAAGGCAAAGGAACACAACAGAGAAACCAGAAACAAAAACACATATGTAGAAATTTAATTTATGACAGTCCTGGCCCTGTAAATCAATGGTAAAAGGCTGGACTTTGCAAATCATACTGAGATACTTGATTATTCACATGAAAAATAAGAAAGGAAGGAAGGAAGACTTAGGTAAAATGAAGACAATATAAAAGTCAAAACTATGTTTTAAAAATGTTTACAAAATAATGTAGGAGAACATATTCATGACCTCAGAACAGAGAAGGATTTCTTCTCTATTTCTTTAGAATAGAGAAGGTTTTGCATAAAAGGTGCAAACCGTAAAGGAAAAGATCAATAAATTCAACTACATTAAAATTAACCACCCTATAGAAAAAATTTGGCAAAAAAACTTGAAAAGGTACTTCACAGAAAAAAAAAAGCAAGTGGCCAATAATAATCATATAAATGTATGAATAATTTCATTAGCATTTAGGGGAAAAAATTAAAACACTGTGAGACAATATTTCACAACACATCAATCTGGCAAAATGCTAGTCTGACAATATCAAGTGTTGAAAAGAATATGGAGCATTATGATTACATACACTCTGCTGAATGTAGTATCTACTGTTACAATCAGTTTGGGGGAAAATGGCGTAATTAATGATGAAGATACACATGCCCTACACCCTGAAAAATGTCCTTTGTAGGAATACAACTTACACAAATCCATGGGCATATATATGCATTAGACATGCAAAGAATGTTTATAAAAGCACTATTTGCAATAGAAAAAACTGGGAATCCAAATTTCTTTCCATCATATTCTAGATAAATAGTGATAGAGCCATTACACAGTTTACACAGCATTATACAGAATATTATACAGTTGTGGAAATGAATATAGCTACCAGTAATAACAAAGATTAATCTTAGGAACATAATGTTGAGTGAAAAAAGCAAGTTGCCTAATAATATATATTGTATGATACAATTTACACAAATTTATTGTTTAGGGATATAAACATATGTGGTAAAACCACAAAGAAAAGAGAGGGGAAAATAAACACAAAATTCAGGATAATGTTATCTCTGAGGAGGCTGGGAAGAGAATGGGTTGGAGGAAGGATGCTCAACTCAACAGGAACCACTGTATTATTAATTTCTTATACTTTCAATAACTTTTAATAAAATTCTTTAACCAAAATTTAACTTTCAAAGTAAAACAAACAGAAAGATTATATAAAAATGAACCAGGCTTCCCTCGTGGCACAGTGGTTAAGAATCCACCTGCCAATGCAGGGGACATGGGTTCGAGCCCTGGTCCGGGAAGATCCCACATGCCGTGGAGCAACTAAGCCTGTGTGCCACAACTACTGAGTCTGTGCTCTAGAGCCCGCAAGCCACGACTACTGAAGCTCACAAGCCACAACTACTGAAGCCCGCATGCCACAACTACTGAAGCCCGCACTCCTAGAGCCTGTGCTCCGCAACAAGAGAAGCCACCGCAATGAGAAGCCCTTGCACCACAACAAAGAGTAGCCCCTGCTCGCCTCAACTAAAGAAAGCCCACATGCAGCAACGAAGACCCAAAATAAATAAATAAATTTATTTAAAAAAAAAAAAGTGAACCAACAAACACAAGCTAAAATGCCATAGAGTTCACATTTTTTATTACAAATGACAACCTAAAATTCATTATAAAACTTGGCTGTATATCTGCCAAGTTCTTAATGTAGTAATTTCTCATTTTGAATTATCAGATCATGTAATAAAGGCAGAATTGAAAGACTACATGAATAACTGTGTTTATAAAACAGAACCCAGATAAATGACAAAAGTACTATAAAATATATATTCTTTATGCCTGGTTCATAATGAATTATATGCCCTAAAGAGACAAGATGCTCCAGTAATAAAGTTTTTGTCATTTTGGGAAAGATATTTATTTGATCTGCTATTTCATAATAGTCTACCATTTGCTACAGCATTCAATCTTCCATAAACAGCATTTCAAAGTCATCACTGGAGCTGACTTCCAGGGGAAAATGATGACACTTAAGACCCCCAATTGTTAAAATCCAATCTTCAAAACTGTATTTTTTAATTCTGCCAATGATATTTCAAAGAAGTGCATCTGAACCCAAAGAACAGGCTGTCGCCTGGAAGTAGAATTCCATTCTAGCCTCTCAACTTTTTTAAGACCTAAGCCTTTATAAACAGACCCACCTAGGCTCAGAATTCCACAGCTCAACTGGTTGGTTGCCAAGTATTCGGCCTGAACGGAATTAAAAAACATACACCATGTTCTCGTTCCTCTAACACTGCTCTGGGAAACAACAATGTGGTCCCAGGGGACACCACCCACCCCGCAAGCCTGGGG
This sequence comes from Balaenoptera physalus, assembly GCF_965194825.1. NCBI lineage: Eukaryota > Metazoa > Chordata > Mammalia > Artiodactyla > Balaenopteridae > Balaenoptera > Balaenoptera physalus. Next base: position 83,283,539 of record NC_138892.1, on the reverse strand, counting down.
GAGCTGCAGCCTGCACTCGGCTGCTGAGCCAGAGATGCAGAGAGTTAAGGAAGGGGGTGCAGCCTGTTTCAGGAAAACATCCCAGATTTCTGTCTCCATCTCTGCCTGTTCAATATCTCAAACCAGCTCACCATCTGTATTTGACATCTTTACCATAAGACATAGCAATTAACATGAAAGCTGCTCTTTATAAACACCAGGGACATTTCAACACAGTATTTACTCTCTTAGTAAATACCAGTGATTTACTAAGTAACAGATTTTAAGCCATCTCCCAATGTTAATATTAACCCAGAGATGCTTTCCCTAGATTTTTAATAAAGCCCTCTGCTACCTAAGTCTGATTCTTTAAGCTCAAGAGGGAATAAGGCAAGTGGCCAACAAGCATATACACAGAGGTGCAGACCAAGTGTGTTCCCCCAGGAAGGCAGCCGGCCCTAGCCTCTCTGCAATTGCTTTGGAATCCTTCCTGCCTTCTCTCTACACACAAGCATTAGAACGATATCTGACCCTACTGCACCTCTTATTCTTTAAGGACCCAAAATCCCATCCCTAGTAAAGTGCTGCCCATACCAACACAATGCTCTCCAACCACAACAGGAGTATTTACTGGGTGTCAACAGCATGAAATAAAAACATTCCAGAGAACAAATCAGAAAAAAATAGGAAGCCAAGTAAGGCAATATCCTCAATATAGAGATTATTCTACAGTCATAAAGACTTGTTTATATTGATAAATTAAATGTACACATGATGGACTTCCCTGGTGGCACAGTGGTTAAGAATCCGCCTGCCAATGCAGGGGACACGGGTTCTATCCCTGGTCTGGGAAGATCCCACATGCTGCGGAGCAACTAAGCCCGCACGCCTAGAGCCTGTGATCCGCAACAAGAGAAGCCATGGCAATGAGAAGCCCACGCACCGCAACAAAGAGTAGCCCCCACTCGCTGCAAATAGAGAAAGCCCACGTGCAGCAATGAAGACCCAACGCAGCCAAAAAATAAATAAATAAATTTATTTTTAAAAATGTACACATAATGATTAACCCTTCCAAGTATCTACATGACTTATAAGTAGCACTAGATGTAGTTAAGAGATAATGAATCATGTAAACATGGTAACAGGACAGCAAACATCCTTCTCCACAACCTTCTGGAAGGCACTGCTGAGCACAGCAGGGGCATAACACCACTGCTCCAGCCTGATTAGTCTGACAGCATCATCAGATGCAATTTAATCACCCAAAGTGTCAAAATACGACAAGGAAACCATACACATAATATTGCAGGAGCTCTGCATCTGGAAAAATTCAATGTGTGATTTATTGAACGTGTGCTAAAGCACTGCATGATCAAAGCAAAAGGAAGGAAAAGAGAAAAATGCCCAGTATTGTGGTCCCAGACTGATTTTCTGAAGCATGAAGTCTGCGATTTTGCATATTGTATATACAGCTGTGGATTACAGTGAAATGGGAGCCCCAAGTCACAGGTAGAAAGCTTGGGAACATAGGGAACCAAAACACTGCTGTGAATGCTTGGTAGTGAGAGGGTTTTATCCCTCTCCATTCGCAGGTGCTTGTGCCAGCAGTGGCATTCTCCAGTTACTGCAAAAGGAAAAAGAATTGGAAAATTATGAGTTTTAAGCAGAGCACTGACTCTGCTTAAAATTTAAACCACACAATGCTAAGCATCTTCTAGGTGTGTCCAATAGTAGAAACACTTTTAAAAGAATAAGGAGCTTTATTAAGATGCTAGAGGTTGCTTTGCAAGAATATTACAATTTGGGGCTCCAATGACAGGAGCAACAAAAATGACATAATGTGGTACCTTGAGAACCAGGCCTCATTTTTAGATCCAGCCCCCTAATCAGCTGTGACAGAGAACGAGAATCCATGAGGCAACAGGGAGAAGCGCCAGATGCTGGGAGACCACTCAGCTCTGGAAGGAAACAGCTGATAGCGGAGCAGCCTCTCTCCGGCCAGAAGCTCAAGCCCTGTCATGTGAACTCAGCCCATGGGGAGGAGGCTGCCCACACCAGCTCCCCTCTAGGGCCTCCTAGGCCATCGGGACCAGGAGAGCCGCACCACGACAGCTGGAAGGAACCTCCAGTCTGAAATCAGGGGATGCGGGGGTTTGCAAGCTTGGCTGGGCCTTAAAATCACCCGACCTGCTCATGTGACACATCAGGAAAAGGAGCAGCACAGAGACAACTGAGTGAGAGTCTTACCCTTAGGACGTGGACTCCACTTTTCTAACTGCAGGTCCTCGATCTCTCACTGCACGAAGCAGATCAACAGCACTTGGTAGAAATGCAGATTCTTAGGCCCGTCGCGGGCCTTCTGAACCTAGAACTATTTTTAAACAAGATCCCCCAAAGAATCCCATGCACGTTAAGGTTTGAAAAGCACCACAATGCTTAACTCTTCGAATCCAGCAAAGCACAGACTCTACAAACTTCTTGGGTTCAATCTCAACTCCTTCACTTACTAGCTGTGTGACCCTAGGTAAATTCCTTAAACTCTCTCTCTCAGTTTCCAACATCTGTAAAAATCATCACAATACCCATCTCATAGGGTTCTTGTGAGGGCACTCAATAATTTTAAATTATTCTAACTACCTTAAAATGTCTACTTACTCCTCTGTCTGCCTGATGGATTAGTGGCAGCTCCTTAGTGGCAGGGCATTTCATCTGTGTATTCCAGATCTCTCCCATTTGTCCTCCAGCCACCTTTACCAGAAGGCTGGATATGGTCTCCATCAGTGAGCTGCCCTACTCTCTAGTTCACAGTGGGGAGCCCTGGACTAAGGGGAAAGTCTGTCTATTGCCCAGACTCCCTCCCTGCTGGGTCACCTCAGGTGGGCTGGTGCCTGTCTCAAGGTGACCTTTCCTGAAGGACTCTCTCTTCCCAGGTTCTGCGTGATAACTACTCCTCTGCTGTTACTGCCTTCGCCTGTGTAAACAGTCCCTTTGCAAATAATCCTCCCCCCTATTATCCTAACTTGAATGCACCATCTCTTTGCTAATGTGACTCTGACCAACACACCATGTCTCCATCCACTTATCCAGTAAATAGTCCTGCATGTCAGCCCTGCCAGACCCCATGCCAGTGGTTGAAGATACAGAAGTAAAATTAAAATGACAGTCCGTGCACTGGTGGAATTTATATTCTGGACCTCATGCTGTGTCTGACACAGAGAAGACACCCTTTTAAATGGATGTATATAATTTCCTCTTTTCATTAAAACTTTGCCTTAATCCTGTATCAGGAGCGCTTTGCCACAGGGCACACCAAGAGCCTGCTGGTTACACACAGCAGACATGCCAGCGAGGAGTAAGGGAGGGCGGCGGGTAAGCCACACAAGGGAATCAGAGCCTCAAGGAGGCCACAGCTAAAACAAGGGCTATACGGATTTGAATCCAAATCTGCTTATTTCCATTTAGCAAAATCAAAGTCTGCGAAAATATTTTACCTAAGAAAGTGAGGTTTAAAAAATAAACACTGGAAAGTGAGTTTTGCAGCTTTTCCCTCAGATCAAACCACTTGCAAGCAGCATAATTCCATCATCTGCCAAAGAAGAATCCCCTGCACAAAGATCCTGGCTGGTGCTTTCTAAAAAAATGTACTTGGTGGAAAACAGCCACGTTTCTTAGGAGGCAGGTGGATTAAGCCAAATGCCTTATGAGTAATATGTGTCAATTAAAATTCTGAGCTCGAGGCTTTGCAAAATCATCTTTCCACATCTGCTTGAAAGTTTCATTAAAATAATACCCACTCTTTAGAGACCAGGAGATGCTATTGATTCTTTTCTCCCACTCTTCCCTCCCCCAAACCGTCAGATTTGCTGCAAGCAAGCAGAGACTCTACGCTTACCACCGTCTCTGAGAAGGATCTCCAGAGGTTGACAGCATTGCCACCTGCAGTAGAGATTGGTGGGGATTAGTACTAAGACGACATAATTATTTCCTGATGACAGCAAAGGTTTTCACCTGCTCCTCCTTTAGCTGTTCCCAAGTTTGAATCAAGGCCAGTAAACCTGTACTAATGCTTCTTAGGGTCTAAAATCTTAAAGGTCAAGTTAGTACTGATTCACTTGGGATATAAAAAGGGGAAGAAGCATAATGAGGAATTCCACTTCATATTTGTTCAAAAAGGGGGGAAGGCTCTCACTCTGTTGGTATTTTGTTAGAATTTGTTAGCATTAAGCACGAGTTTTTTATGCCCTGCTTTATGCAAGGGATTTATGCAGTAAGTACAGTAGGTCCTCCTGCAAGGACCATCTCTACTAACACTAAATGAAATAGGAGTGGATTCTACATATTCTTGAGGAAGGTCATGAATGAAAATTTGGAGGAAGGAGTAACTTGTGAGTAGTAAATTCAAATCAACGAAAATCTATTCTCTGCAGTTTTCTGTCAGAGAACTCTAGCTCTTACTAAAAGAGAATTTAATTCAACAACGAAATGGTGTGAATAATAGTCTACAAGTATAGCAAAATGGATTCTCTTTAGCAACATAATAGCAAAGCAATGGAGAGTAAAGTTTATGTCCTTGGAAGAAAAAAAGAAAAAATAAGAAAAAGAACAGAAAAAACTCTTTAGAAATGGCCCCTTTTCAAGAAAATACTATAAGAAAATGTTGTAAAGTCTCTGAATTTAATACTAATTTTATTTTCCCCTCTCATTTACTTGAAAGATGATAACCAAATAATATTAATATATAAAAAATGTTCATGCTTGGAATCCATTAAAATACAAAAATGGGAAATGAATTGTATAGCTATATGACTATACAAATGTACACAGATTTTTCCAGGCACTTTAGTTACCACTTTTTGTTATACATTTAAAGATTCTGGGCACACAGTTAATTAATTAAATTCTTCTTCTAAACCAGAATATCGATTCCCATGTGGTTCCAGTATATTCTTTCTATTCCTATACAGTTTTTCTTGGCTATTATTTTCTTTTTTTTTTTTTTTTGGCCACACCGCATGGCATGCAGGATCTTAGTTCCCCGACCAGGGATCGAACCCGTGCCCCCTGCAGTGGAAGCAGGGAGTCTTTTTAACTACTGGACTGCCAGGGAAGTCCCATCTTGGCTATTATTTTCTTTTGCTCATTCCTTTTTCTGTACTACAACATTCAAATAACTTTATTCTAATTCCCATAAACTAGGATATGTATTGTGATTATTTCATTTGATCAGAATATTCTTTTCTTTGAATTAGTCAATTGAAGAATATTTACTCAATATTATCTATGCAGAGGGCATGGTATTAAACACTGCTGGGATTTAAAAAAAAAGATTCACACTATAAAAGCTTTGAAATCTTTTTGAAAAGGGCACATATAACAAAGGTTGCAAATACATGGTAGCAAGTGATAATTGCAAAATCAGTAAAGCAATACCAAGTGCAATGGGCCTTAGGATAAGAGACAACCAGATGGGGCTGTATTGCTCAGGAAAGGGTACTCAAAGGCAGGAAGAAATGATTGGGTGAGTGGAAAAGGAGAAGGCACAGAGGTGAATGACCAGAGAGGAAAATGACGGCAACCAGAAACACAAGGTGTATTTCAGTGGAAAGGAGGAGAGCCATTTGGCTGGAATAAACCTTTCCAATAGGAAAGAATTAGGAGATGAAGATAAACAGATGGGCTTGAAGCCAATCAGTCTATAAACGCCAAGAGAAAGGTACTATGACGATTCAGGGACTGCCTCTGAGGCCAAACAGATCCTCTTCTAAACCTGGTTTTGCTACCTACCACCCTGGGTTTCCACACCCATAAAATGTTGATAATAACAGCACCTGTCTCAAAGAGATTCTATAAGCAATAAATTATAACACTTTTCTCACAGTGCTTAGCATATATCAAGAGATTTAAAAAAATTTTTTTAAGTCTGTTCCTATTATTAGCCATGCTGAGGGGACTGGATCTTGTTGTGTCACTACTGGCATAGAGTGATGTGATCCATCTCTCATCTGGCAAAAAGGCACATTGTCCCGACCAGAAGGAGGAGGCCACTCTTCCCGTGGGCCCTGTATGCAGCTCTCTTAATGCAATGGAAAGTCAATCCAACAACAGAGATTTGAACCGACTTCTTACCCAGCCACATCACTCCATTATACCCAAGGGCCTCCAGAATCAAGCTCGTACCTCCGTACCACCTACCTACAGCTGTAGGCTCCCAATATGCTCCAGTACCTGCTAAGCTTCACACTGTAGTGAACATGGCCATGGGACAAGAAAGACTTGGATTCAAATGCTGACTACATGTGTTCCTCCTGACAAGCTATTTCTTCTGAGCTCAATTTTCTCACATGTAAAACATGGAAATAATAAAACCACCCCAGATATGTTTTTATGAGGCTTAAATGAGATAAGTACAGCAAAAGCAACTAGCACATCATTCAACACAGAATGCTAGGCACTGATTGTTATCTAGTCAACACCAAAAATAACTCTTTGAGGTACATGCTTGTAATTATTCACATTTTACGGATAAAACTGAGGCTTAAAGAGATGAATTTGCCAAGTCACAGACATCATGGGTGGCAGAGCTGCATCAGAACCGAGCAGTCTGACTCTGGCACTGCCTCACTCTCTCCTTCCCACTTTCTCAGAACTCTAAGAGGGTAATTACACTGACCAGTGTCAACCTCACCAGGCTCAGGACTGCCCTGACCTCACTCAATCACTGTGAGAATGTCTTTGGTTGACATAAAAGCCATAATCAAAGGGAAACCCTTAATATCCTCTAGGAAGTTGTTTACTTATTATCACATTTTTTTATCCCTAATACAAAAGACTAATAGTCATTCTGATGGTATAGACAGGTCTTAAGAGTTAAGCTAAGGTCCCAGTTGTTACCACACTCATGTCTCTTTTTCTTCCAGAATTAACATGTTTTGATAAAAATTTCCATCTTCTGAACACATTCTGCCTTCTCCTCTCCGAGCTGCAACCTGACAAAACTTGCAATCAGGTTGGCTTTATGCCTCAGTGTGAGCTTGAATTTCTTATGAGCTACTTCTCTATTCACTCCTTATCAGTCTCTCCCTCAGTTTCTGTGCCATCAATAATTCTTCTCTACTCAACACATCATGTTCTTTTCTGCACCTGCTTCAGTACTGCTCTGCTCACTCTGTTTCTCTTGAGAAGCTTCCCATTGTTTTGACAACCCAAGGCCATCTTTATCATTGCAGTTTCCACAGAACATGAATGCACATGAAGCTGTTTACTTATTTTCCTTTGAAAACATATATCCAACACTTCACTGGGGAAAATAACTTGCTTCTGATATTACTGCTGGAGTCTTTGTACCTTTTCATAATGCAAAGATCCCCTGTTCTCTTTCACTTAACCCAGGAACTTAACGTGCCTTAAAATATATGTTGGTACGTCTGCTTTCTCACTGAGCAGACAAAAGGCATCTATTTAAACTGTGATTCATTCTTTTCCTAATCCAAAACTGCCTTTGTCTTTTTACATTTTCACCTGTCTCTTAAACTTTAGGAAAGAACAAGTGTGACATCCACAGGGATGATTTGTTTCTCCTGAACATCCTGTTGAGTTTGCCTGTCTCTAATAAGGTCACATGCCTTTTCTAACTTGAAGAACAACTGGCAAGCTCTGATTTTTTTCATATGGTTGAACCTCTGACCCCTTCCCACAGTGTCAGGCCTTCCCCCTGCATTTCCTCATATTGGGCACGCCCTTCCTTTGAGCTGCCTTAGTAAGCAGATGGGTGCCTGAGTCAAGAAGCCAGAAGACTGTAAGTTATCTTGACAGCTCTACAAACCAAACGGAGAAAAATATATGTATTATGAATCACATGATAGAGAAATCTGAGCAAAAGACTTCACAAGTATACAACATTTCCCATGCCTTTCATGTTGGACTGCCACTAGCAATTTTTCACAAAGCTCATTTTTTTAAAAAAGTAACAAGTTTAATTTCAATAATTGGTTACTTGGAGTTTTTATTTTCTTCTTTTGCTTTTTACAATGGAAGCCATTATGGCAGATATTTCTAGGAGGCATGAATCCCTCTGCCTCAAGACATCTATTTGCACTTTAATCTGTACTGTGATTAAGGGGATTACCTGGGACCTCTGGAGCAACTCCAACTCTAAGTAAACAGTCAGATCATAATTTGGTAGATCTGTTTGTGTGAGCTCTGCTTCTCAAGAGTATTTCACTTCCATCATAAGAATTAGCCTATTCCATGCTAGTTAAAAATATCTAATTGATAAACAGCCAATCAGATACCCACCGTGTTCTCATTAAAACCCAGAACTAAGCTGAGTCTGGGTTAGGTGAGCAGGGGTAAAGGCCTTGACAGAGGAAATACCAACACCCACTCAGAAGGCTGGATCCTCATGATGGCATGAAGGCATATAACTCAGCGTTCTGCAAGGAGGTACCATCCTTAGACTGACAACCTGATCACTTTTTGAAGTTAGGAGATTTCTCACCAAAACCAGCTTTCTCTTTGCAGAGGAAAAACATAGTGAATTGGTTTTAAGAGCAAAGACTCAGCAGCCAGGCTTCAGAATTATGATTTCCAGGTTCTTCACTTATTATGTGGGGTAAGTTACTTATCCTCCTTGTATCCATTATCATATTAGTAAAATATGGATAATAATGGCATTAAATGGCACATAGAGTTGTTATGTGCATTAGGTGAGTTAATATATGTAAAGCTCTTAAAACAGTGCTTGAATATAGTAAATGTTAGCTATTATTACTAATTACACTTAGTTCACTCTGGAGGATTAATTATTGGAATTCAGTATTATATCCAATAAGAGAACTGTTACCTCATTGGTTAGCAGGTGTTCAATAAATACTTGTGAAATTACACTCATTAAAGTGATGACATTTCATAAAATACTCTAGTATAAAAGTTGATGGGCATGACAGAAAGTTGACTGCACCTGTAACTCAGGTGCAAAACCTCAAAAGGTGAGATGAATATTGCTAAGAGTCAGCCCCTGGGTTATCCAGACATTCTAGATATTCTTCAGGCTTATTACAGACTACAAGTTAATGAGATCAAGACAAGGTGAAACCTGGAGCTTCTTATGGGTATATAGATCTTCTAATTCATTTTCTATGTGGAAATTGACTGTATGACCAGATTAACCAGAGGCTGAAGCATAATTTAGGTGGAATAGGTACGGTAATAAAAAATATCCTGTACACAGAGAACACAGGACAGTCATTGCCCCTGAGGAGACAGTGAAGGGAATGAGACCAAAGGCAATGTTAAGGCAGACTTCAACTCTACAAATACAGCTTCATTCCTTAAGGAAAGCCAAAAAAGGACTGGAAATAAATATGACCATACATAGTATGAATGTTTGTTATATTATTTTTTCATAGTCACCTGAATATTTTAAGTTTCTCAGACCAAAAACAGGGAAAAAAGAAAAGCAACCTTACTTAAATGGCCTTTCCTAAAAAATAAAAATAAAAAACTAGTGACCTAAAAAAAATGACATGATGGTTTACATAGAAAAATAAAAGAATTGGCAAAAAAACTCCTAAAACTAATAGCACTTATAGCAAGGTTGCAGGATACAAGAGTAATATACAAAAGTCAAATGCTTTCCTATATACCAGTAATGAACAAGTGGAATTTTAAATTAGAAACACAGTACCATTTGCATTAGCATCCAAAAGAATTAAATACTTTGGTATAAATCTAATGAAATATGTACAAGAGTTATATGAGGAAAACTACAAAGCTCTGATGAATGAATTTAAAGAACTAAATAAATGGAGAGACAGCCCATGTTAATGGACAGGAAGTCTCAATATTGGCAAAATTTCATTTGTTCCCAAATTTATCTACAGATTCAATGCAATCCAATCTAAATCCCAGCAAGTTATATTGGGGAGACTGACAAACTGATTCTAAAGTTTATATGGAGAGGCAAAAGACCCAGAATAGCCAACTCAATACTAAAGGAGAAGAATAAAGCTGGAGGACTGACACTACCCAACTTCAAGACTTACTAGGAAGCTACAATAGTCAAGACAGTGTGGTACTAATTAAAAAAAGTTAGACAGGTAGATCAATGGAACGGAATAAAGAGCTCAGAAATAGACCCACATAAATATAGTCAACTGATCTTTCACAAAAGAGCCAAGGCAATACAATGGAGCAAATATAATCTTTGCAAAAAATGGTATTGGAACAACTAGGTATCCGCATGCAAAAAAAATGAATCTAAACATAGATATTACACCCTTAACAGAAACTAACTCAAAGGGATCACAGGCTTAAGTGTAAAACACAAAACTATAAAACTCCAGGAGACAACATAGGAGAAAACCTAGATTATGACGATTGGTTACAGTGATGACTTTTTAGATAAAATAACAAAGGCACAATTCATGTAAGAAATAATAGATAAACTGGACTTCATTAAAATTAAAAACTTCTGCCCTGTGAAAAATAATGTCAAGAAAATGAGAAAACAAGCCACAGACTGGAAGAAAAATATCTGCAAAAGATGTACCTGATAGAAGATTGTTACCCAAAATATACAAAGAACTCTTAAAACTCAACAATTAGAAAATGACCCAATTTAAAAATTGGTCAAAGACCTTAACAGAGACCTCACCAAAAAAATATACACAAATGTCAAATAAGCTTATGAAAAGATGCTCCACAACATATGTTATGAGAAATATGAAAATAAAAACAACTGTGAAATACCACCTATTACAATGGCCAAAATTCAAAACACTGACAACACCAAATGCTGATGGAGGTTGTGGAGCAACAGGAATTCTCATTCATTGCTAGTGGTAATGCAAAATGGTACAGCCACTTTGGAAAACAGTTTGGTGATTTCTTACAAAACTAAACATGATCTTAACCATATGATCCACCAATTGCACTCCTTGGTATTCATCCAAAGGAGTTAAAAACTTATGTCCACATAAAAACCTGCTCACACATATTACAGCAGCTTTATTCATAACTGCCAAAACTTGAAAGCAACCAAGTAGGTGAATGGATAAATAAACTGTGGCATATCCAGACAACAGAATAGCATTCAGCACTGAAAAGAAATGAGCTATCAAACCATGAAAAAAATGGAGCAAACTTAAATGCATATTACTAAGTGAAAGAAGCTAATCTGAAAAGGCTACATACTATATGATTCCAACTATATGACATTCTAGAAAAGATAAAACTATGGAGACAATAAAAAGATGAAACTATGGAGACAATAAAAAGATGAATGATTGCCAGGGGCTGAGGAGGGGAGAAGAATTAATAGGTGGAGCACAGAGGATTTTTAGGGCACTGAAAATACTGTGTATTATATTATAACGATGGATACGTGTCATTATACATTTATTCAAACTCACAGAATTTACAACACCAAGAATGAACCTGACATAAACTATGACTGTGAGTGATACAATGTGTCAATGTAGGCTCATCCTTGGCAACAAAGGAACCATTCTGGTGAGTGATACTGATAATGGGGGAGACTATATATGTATGCAGGCAGGGGGTAAATGAGAAATCTCTGTATCTTACTCTCAGCTTTTCTGTGAACTTAAAACTGCTCTAAAAATAAAGTTGAAAATTAAAAAAATACATATAATGACTTACTAGTGTACCACCATGCTTTCACAGCTACTCATTAACTTTGAAAAGTCCCAATCAAAAGTCATAATGGGGACTTCCCTGGTGGTGCAGTGGTTAAGAATCCGACTGCCAGTGCAGGGGACACGGGTTTGAGCCCTGGTCCGGGAAGATCCCACATGCCACAGAGCAACTAAGCCCGTGTGTCACAACCACTGAGCCTGAGCTCTAGAGCCTGCGAGCCACAACTACTGAGCCCACGTGCCACAACTACTGAAGCCCATGTGCCTAGAGCCCATGTTCTGCAACAAGAGAAGCCACCGCAATGAGAAGCCCGTGCACCACAACAAAGAGCAGACCCCACTCGTTGCAACTAGAGAAAGCCCACACACAGCAACGAAGACCCGACGCTGCCAAAAATAAATAAATTTATTAAAAAAAGAAGTCCATAATGCAATACTACCTCACACACACACACACACACACACACACACACACACACACACACAGTCCTTCTTTCATAATCTCATACATAAAGAGGTTTCACTGCAGGGCAGCACAACTATCCAACAGAAAACTCTGCAGATACAATAATCAAGGGCCCAGGATTGCATCTACCACTGAACCACTAGCTCACTGTCACTTTAGAGAGCTTTCGATGGTATCTAATGTCTGCTTACAGATGAAATGTGACACATCCCACCCAGCATTTCATGTTAAGGTGAAGAACATCCACATAAAGAGTGCTGCGCTGGGTGCTCTAAACAGAAAAACTCCCTTATTTCCAGGGTGCTAATGACATGGATGAGAGCCAAGCAGAGCATCAGCACCCATGCAAGATGGGATAAAGCCGCCACTCTGGCTTCAGGAGATACAGAGAAAAGAGAAGCAGATTAATGCTCCCAGGGCACTTCTGCTTTCCCCAGAAGAGTCCTTTCTAGAAGTTTCTCATAAATCCTTGCAGGAAACATTGTAAAGGGCTTGACCTCTCCAGCCTGGGGCAGCCTACACAGTAGAATCAGATGCGTGTGGATTCAATTCTACATCTTCTACTTAATAGTTGTACAATGCTGTGCAAATTATGCAAGCTCCCTTGAGCCTTGCCTTTCACATATGAAATGTGGTGAGAAGACATAATTCCCAAGGACACAATGACAGTTCAGGTTTATCAGGTTGATCCAGGTTTATCTCTTGGCTTGTAATAGGCATTCCATATTGGCTCCCTGTTCCTCCCAGTGGGAAAGAGGTAATGAATAATTAAGCCAAACTCTCAAGACATTGAGACAGATAGCTTATCTCCCCCAGACCCAACTGTAGAAAGACTGGACATCTTCACATTAGCGCACCATCTATAAGTGCAATTGGGTGCTTGTGTTGTGCCTGGCCCGGTGCTAAACTCTTTTCATACTTCCTGCCATTTATAATAATTGTTACTAACTATCCCTATTTTATACATGTGGCAATCACTTAATCCAAGTTCATACTGCTACTAAAATAGAAATCGCGGATGTAAATCTACTATTTGTAACTCTAGGACATATGCACCCTGAGCACGCCATTGTTCCATCATTATTAAAGGTGAAACAAGGAAGGAAACTCTAGAATCACGTTTGGAGAAAACTGCATCCACAGAGGCCTTCGAGTTAGCACACTATTTTCCTTATGTGAAAACTAAACTCTGTTTCTTACATTCAAGCTCTGAGATTAAGAGTCTGACATCCAGACTTGGTCAGAATTTACCTCTGCCAAAGTGAATTCTTGACAGCTAACAGCTGCAGTCTGAGGCTGAGCTGTGCCTCCTACATCACTTCTGAAAACGCAGTCAACATTATGTGGCAGAGCTTCCAATCGATCATGCCAGAAAAAGATACTTATCTTGCATCTGCTCACCTTCTTTGCCAAGTAGAAAAGCAATTATCTGCACCAATACAAAATATAACTGCCTGGGCATAATACACATAAGAAGAAGAGATGATTTTAATCAGACACTGGAAGTCAAAATTATAAACTTACCATACTGAATGTATAAGAGAAAGGGATTAGTACCTCTGTGAAGTTTCCATTAATTTCTGTTCTTTGGAGGAAAATCATAAATGGAAAAGGCTTAAATCAACTAAGGTGTGGGTAAATAGCATAGCTTCACCCTATCATGGGCAAACGTACTCTTAAGTCACTTATCCATCTTTCTTAAATATGAGAATTCTACCAAAATTACAAAAATGTGTAAAGAAAATTTTATATGATACAATCTTAAAAGACAAAGAGAAGATACTGAGCTTTCACAAATATGCAGGATTCATTTACGGTAAAAACTCACAACTACTGCTTTTTTATTCTCAAAAGTGTAATAATTAAAATCAAGTGGTTTGAATTTTTAAATCTTCACTCTTTAATAAGATGTGCCATCTGGCTTTATGATCAGAGTTTTCTTACCTATAAATCTAAAAAAAGAAATGGGCCTGCTTTGCACTTGTTGCCCTCCTTACAGGAGTCAGGCCCTTGGCATCTCTGCCAAGTTCCTCCATGACGGGGCTCCTGCCTACCTTCCTAGCCTCGTCTCCACTACTCATGTCCTGTGCTGCCTGTAGTTACACACACACACACACACACACACACACACACACACACACACACACACAAGCACATGCACACTTTGCAGGTACAGGCCTCTGTGCCCTCCCTCCTGCTGTGCTTTATGCCTGGAAGACAGCCCTCCCTCCCTTTAGTTCATCTTCTCATCTGTTAAGACTCAGTTTATGCCAAACCTCCCAGGCTGGCTAAGGTATCCTATCCTGTGAATCCCATAATTCAGGGTACACACATCGATCATCATACTTGCCACCCTCAGTGAGATTATCTTGTTCTTTGTATGACTTCCCCACTGGGATGTAAACTTATCCATGCTGGCCCAATCAGAGTCTCTGTTTTTGAGAATCTGAAGTCAGAACACATTAATTCCAGTCCATCTTTAACAGAGAATTGAACTGAGAGGCTACATGAAGCCAGGACTGAGGCAGCCCTGCAACTCACCAAATTGAGAAAAGTCAGTCTTTAAGAAGAGGAGGTAAGGACAACAACATGGATTTTAAAAACCAAAAGAGAGACCATGAACCCTCCAAAAGGTAAAAAAGAAATGTTTTGAGTTTGCCAGTTCCTGTGTCCAGAAATCAGGTTCAATACCCAGACTGGGGTGCCATTAGAGTCCAGTGTACCTTTCTAATGAAAACTTCAATTTTCTTAAACAAGTTCTTTAAAAATTTTGTTCTTTGTAAGCAAATGATCCCTATGACATCTGTATATAGTGTTTAATAAATGCTTATTAATCAAATGAATCAACAAACTGTCTCTGAAGAGTCAACAGGTATCAGTTTGCAAATGCACAGCTTTGATGACTTCTATGATGGTTGAGGGCAAAATATGTGTAAACTTTAACCTTTTTTACTATTGACATTTCTCATCAATACATTTGACTTAAGTTCCAAAGACTTAAGTAGTCAAGAATTCAAGATGGAAAAGGAAAAGAAAAATAGCCAAATGCACACTAGCGAAATCTCCTCCACAGTCTGCTTAGTCACTCACGAGGGTGGCCCATTATCATATCTCACTTCAGGGTCAGCCTCCGACTCTCACACAACTTCCAACTACATGCACACCGATGGAATGCAGTGACTAAAAGAGAAAAGGAAGTGACAGCATCGTTTCATAAGAGTTTGGGCAAATAGTCAGAGAGAGTGCCAAATGACCTGAGACCACCTGTCTCACTTGCGTCGTTTCACAGATAAGAAAAACAAACATCCAGGGAAGTAAAATAACTGGCCCAAGGAGCAGAGCAAATCAGAATCAGAGTAGAACTCAATTTCCCCCCAACCAGGCCATGGCTCCTTACACTACCGTGCGTTTCTTTACGTCCAGCCCAACCTGGGAAACAGCTCTTCTCTTTCAAAGAATTCAGCAATTCTACAATGTTCAGACTTTTCAAAAACAGCAATGAGGACAATGATACAAGTTTTATTGTTCAAGACATATACTCAGTCGTCAACTATTGATATTATCACACATGTATTTTCTGCTTAAAAATATCTGGAGATTGGTACCCAATCTTGACTTATCTTAATGGTTTACCTATCTATTGTGGCTATAAATTATGTGCCATAAGGAAGAGAGAAACAAGGAACACTCCTACAGTGTTGGTGGGAATGTAAATTGGTACAGCCACTATGGAGAACAGTATGGAGGTTCCTTAAAAACTGAAAATAGAGCTACTATATGATCCTGCAACCCCACTCCTGGGCATGTATCTGGAGAAAACCATAATTCGAAAAGATACATGCACCCCAGTGTTCATTGCAGCACTATTTACAATAGCCAAGACATGGAAGCAATTCATCCATTGACAGATGAATGGTTAAAGAAGATGTAATAGACTTATACAACTGAATATTACACAGCCATAAAAAAGAAAGAAATATTGCCATTTGCAGCAATATGGATGGATGTAGAAGTTATCATACTAAGTGAAGTAAGCCAGACAAAGACAAATATCATGATATTGCTTACATGTGTAATCTAAAAAAGAAAATGAGACAAATGAACTTTATATACAAAACAGACCCACAGACATAGAAAAAAAAAAACTTATGGTTACCAAAGGGGAAAGGGGTGGGGAGGGATAAATTAGGAGTTTGGGATTAACAGATACACACTACTATATATAAAATAGATAACCAAAAAGGACCTACTGTATAGAACAGGGAACTATACTTAATATTTTGTAATAGCCTACAAGGGAAAAGAATCTGAAAAAATAGATATATATGTATGCATAACTGAATCACTTTTCTGTACACCTGAAACTAACACAACATTGTAAATCAACTATACTTCAATTAAAAATTTTTTTAATTAAAAATTTTAGGGCTTCCCTGGTGGCGCAGTGGTTGAAAACCTGCCTGCCAATGCAGGGGACATGGGTTCGAGCCCTGGTCTGGGAAGATCCCACATGCCGCGGAGCAACTAGGCCTGTGAGCCACAACTACTGAGCCTGTGCGTCTGGAGCCTGTGCTCCACAACAAGAGAGGCCGCGACAGTGAGAGGCCCGCGCACCGCAATGAAGAGTGGCCCCCGCTCGCCGCAACTAGGGAAAGCCTTCGCACAGAAACGAAGACCCAACATAGCCAAAAATAAATAAATAAATAAATAAATAAATAAAGAAGCTTTCATTTAAAAAACAAAAAATTTAAAGAAGAGAGAAACAACCTATACTGAGGATACACGTACAGTCTCTCCCTGACTCCACATGAAAACTAAAAGTGCAGTTTTATAATTAAATAAACAACTTTTTAAATCAAATTATTTTCATCATAAATGCAGTATGGATCATAATTCCTTTCACAAAGTGATATTCCTCTCACAAAGAAAAATTACTTAAGGGAACCAAAGGTAAAGTACAAAAAGAAATCTATGATAAAGACTTAAGGAAGGACGTGCTCTCACTCCCTCTTGCGAGAGCACCAGAATCAAAACTGGCTGCTGGACAATCATTGACAGGAAGACCCTGGACTTCACCAAGGAGGATACCCCACGTCCAAGGACAGAGGAGAAGCCACAGTGAGACGGTAGGAGGGGCGCAATCAGAGTAAAATCAAATCCCATAACTGCTGGGTGGGTGACTCACAGACTGGCGAACACTTATACCACAGAAGTCCACCCACTGGAGTGAAGGTTCTGAGCCCCATGTCAGGCTTCCCAACCTGGGGGTCCGGCTACGGGAGGAGGAATTCCTAGAGAATCAGACCTTGAAGCCTAGTGGGAATTGATTGCAGGACTTTGACAGGACTGGGGGAAACAGAGACCCCACTCTTGGAGGGCACACACAAAGTAATGTGTGCATCGGGACCCAGGGGAAGGAGCAGTGACCCTGGGGGAGACTGAACCAGACCTACCTGCTGGTGTTGGGGGGTCTCCTGCAGAGGCGAGTGCTGGCTCTGTTTCACCGTGGGGATAAGGACACTGGCAGCCGAGGTTCTGGGAAGTTCTCCTTGGCGTGAGCCCTCCCAGAGTCTGCCATTAACCCCACCAAAGAGCACGGGTAGGCTCCAGTGTTGGGTTGCCTCAGGCAAAACAACCAACAGGGAGGGAACCCAGCCCCACCCATCAACAGTCAAGTGGATTAAGGTTTTACTGAGCTCTGACCGCCACAGCAACAGTCAGCTCTACCCACCACCAGAGCCTCCCATCAAGCCTCTTAGATAGCCTCAACCACCAGAGGGCAGACAACAGAAGCAAGAAAAACTACAATCCTGCAGCCTGTGGACCAAAAACCACAGTTACAGAAAGATAGAGAAGATGAAAAGGCAGAGGGCTATGTACCAGATGAAGGAACAGGAAAAAACCCCAGAAAAACAACTAAATGAAGTGGAGATAGGCAACCTTCCAGAGAAAGAATTCAGAATAATGATAGTGAAGATGATCCAGGACCTCGGAATAAGAATGGAGGCAAAGATTGAGAAGATGCAAGAAATGATTAACAAAGACCTAGAAGAATTAAAGAACAAACAAACAGAGATGACCAATACAATAACTGAAATGAAAACTACACTAGAAGGAATCAATAGCAGGATAACTGAGGCAGAAGAACGGATAAGTGACCTGGAAGACAGAATGGTGGAATTCACTGCTGCGGAACAGACTAAAGAAAAAAGAATGAAAAGAAATGAAGACAGCCTAAGAGACCTCTGGGACAACATTAAACGCAACAACATTCGCATTATAGGGGTCCCAGAAGGAGAAGAGAGAGAGAAAGGACCAGAGAAAATATTTGAAGAGATTATAGTCGAAAACTTCCCTAACATGGGAAAGGAAATAGCCACCCAAGTCCAGGAAGCGCAGAGAGTCCCATACAGAATAAACCCAAGGAGACACACGCCGAGACACATAGTAATCAAAGTGGCAAAAATTAAAGACAAAGAAAAATTATTGAAAGCAGCAAGGGAAAAACGACAAATAACATACAAGGGGACTCCCATAAGGTTAACAGCTGATTTCTCAGCAGAAACTCTGCAAGCCAGAAGGGAGTGGCATGATATACTTAAAGTGTTGAAAGGGAAGAACCTACAACCAAGATTACTCTACCCAGCAAGGATCTCATTTAGATTTGATGGAGAAATCAAAAGCTTTACAGACAAGCAAAAGCTAAGAGAATTCAGCACCACCAAACCAGCTCTACAACAAATGCTAAAGGAACTTCTCTAAGTGGGAAACACAAGAGAAGAAAAGGACCTACAAAAACAAACCCAAAACAATTAAGAAAATGGTCATAGGAACATACATATCGATAATTACCTTAAACGTGAATGGATTAAACGCCCCAACCAAAAGACATAGACTGGCTGAATGGATACAAAAACAAGACCCATATATATGCTGTCTAGAAGAGACCCACTTCAGACCTAGGGACACATACAGATTGAAAGTGAGGGGATGGAAAAAGATATTCCATGCAAATGGAAATCAAAAGAAAGCTGGAGTAGCTATACTCATATCAGATAAAATAGACTTTAAAATAAAGAATGTTACAAGAGACAAGGAAGGACACTACATAATGATCCAGGGATCAATCCAAGAAGAAGATATAACAATTATAAATATATATGCACCCAACATAGGAGCACCTCAATACATAAGGCAACTGCTAACAGCTATAAAAGAGGAGATCGACAGTAACACAATAATAGTGGGGGACTTTAACACTTCACTTACACCAATGGACAGATCATCCAAAATGAAAATAAATAAGGAAACAGAAGCTTTAAATGACACAATAGACCAGATAGATTTAATTGATATATATAGGACATTCCATCCAAAAACAGCAGATTACACGTTCTTCTCAAGTGCGCACGGAACATTCTCCAGGATAGATCACATCTTGGGTCACAAATCAAGCCTCAGTAAATTTAAGAAAATTGAAATCATACCAAGCATCTTTTCTGACCACAACGCTATGAGATTAGAAATGAATTACAGGGAAAAAAACGTAAAAAAGACAAACACATGGAGGCTAAACAATACGTTACTAAATAACCAAGAGATCACTGAAGAAATCAAAGAGGAAATTAAAAAATACCTACAGACAAATGACAATGAAAACACGACGACCCAAAACCTATGGGATGCAGCAAAAGCGGTTCTAAGAGGGAAGTTTATAGCTATACAAGCCTACCTAAAGAAACAAGAAAAATCTCAAGTAAACAATCTAACCTTACACCTAAAGAAACTAGAGAAAGAAGAACAAACAAAACCCAAAGTTAGCAGAAGGAAAGAAATCATAAAGATCAGAGCAGAAATAAATGAAATAGAAACAAAGAAAACAATAGCAAAGATCAATAAAACTAAAAGTTGGTTCTTTGAGAAGATAGACAAAATTGATAAGCCATTAGCCAGACTCATCAAGAAAAAGAGGGAGAGGACTCAAATCAATAAAATCAGAAATGAAAAAGGAGAAGTTACAACAGACACTGCAGAAATACAAAACATCCTAAGAGACTACTATAAGCAACTTTATGCCAATAAAATGGACAACCTGGAAGAAATGGACAAATTCTTAGAAAGGTATAACCTTCCAAGACTGAATCAGGAAGAAACAGAAAATATGAACAGACCAATCACAAGTAATGAAATTGAAACTGTGATTAAAAATCTTCCAACAAACAAAAGTCCAGGACCAGATGGCTTCACTGGTGAATTCTATCAAACATTTAGAGAAGAGCTAACACCCATCCTTCTCAAACTCTTCCAAAAAATTGCAGAGGAAGGAACACTCCCAAACTCATTCTATGAGGCCACCATCACCCTGATACCAAAACCAGACAAAGATAATACAAAAAAAGAAAATTACAGACCAATATCACTGATGAATATAGATGCAAAAATCCTCAACAAAATACTAGCAAACAGAATCCAACAACACATTAAAAGGATCATACACCACGATCAAGTGGGATTTATCCCAGGGATGCAAGGATTCTTCAATATACGCAAATCAATCAATGTGATACACCATATTAACAAATTGAAGAATAAAAACCATATGATCATCTCAATAGATGCAGAAAAAGCTTTTGACAAAATTCAACACCCATTCCTGATAAAAACTCTCCAGAAAGTGGGCATAGAGGGAACCTACCTCAACATAATAAAGGCCATATATGACAAACCCACAGCAAACATCATTCTCAATGGTGAAAAACTGAAAGCATTTCCTCTAAGATCAGGAACGAGACAAGGATGTCCACTCTCACCACTATTATTCAACATAGTTCTGGAAGTCCTAGCCACGGCAATCAGAGAAGAAAAAGAAATAAAAGGAATACAAATTGGAAAAGAGGAAGTAAAACTGTCACTGTTTGCGGATGACATGATACTATACATAGAGAATCCTAAAACTGCCACCAGAAAACTGCTAGAGCTAATTAATGAATATGGTAAAGTTGCAGGATACAAAATTAATGCACAGAAATCTCTTGCATTCCTATACACTAATGATGAAAAATCTGAAAGAGAAATTATGGAAACACTCCCATTTACCATTGCAACAAAAAGAATAAAATACCTAGGAATAAACCTACCTAGGGAGACAAAAGACCTGTATGCAGAAAACTATAAGACACTGATGAAAGAAATTAAAGATGATACCAACAGATGGAGAGATATACCATGTTCTTGGATTGGAAGAATCAACATTGTGAAAATGACTATACTACCCAAAGCAATCTACAGATTCAATGCAATCCCTATCAAATTACCAATGGCATTTTTTACAGAGCTAGAACAAATCATCTTAAAATTTGTATGGAGACACAAAAGACCCCGAATAGCCAAAGCAGTCTTGAGGCAAAAAAATGGAGCTGGAGGAATCAGACTCCCTGACTTCAGACTATACTACAAAGCTACAGTAATCAAGACAATATGGTACTGGCACAAAAACAGAAACATAGATCGATGGAACAAGATAGAAAGCCCAGAGATTAACCCACGCACCTATGGTCAACTAATCTATGACAAAGGAGGCAAAGATATACAATGGAGAAAAGACAGTCTCTTCAATAAGTGGTGCTGGGAAAACTGGACAGCTACATGTAAAAGAATGAAATTAGAATACTCCCTAACACCATACACAAAAATAAACTCAAAATGGATTAGAGACCTAAATATAAGACGGGACACTATAAAACTCTTAGAGGAAAACATAGGAAGAACACTCTTTGACATAAATCACAGCAAGATCTTTTTTGATCCACCTCCTAGAGTAAGGGAAATAAAAACAAAAATAAACAAGTGGGACCTAATGAAACTTCAAAGCTTTTGCACAGCAAAGGAAACCATAAACAAGACGAAAAGACAACCCTCAGAATGGGAGAAAATATTTGCAAACGAATCAACGGAGAAAGGATTAATCTCCAAAATATATAAACAGCTCATTCAGCTCAATATCAAAGAAACAAACACCCCAATCCAAAAATGGGCAGAAGACCTAAATAGACATTTCTCCAAAGAAGACATACAGATGGCCACGAAGCACATGAAAAGATGCTCAACATCACTAATTATTAGAGAAATGCAAATCAAAACTACAATGAGGTATCACCTCACTCCTGTTAGAATGGGCATCATCAGAAAATCTACAAACAACAAATGCTGGAGAGGGTGTGGAGAAAAGGGAACCCTCTTGCACTGTTGGTGGGAATGTAAATTGATACAGCCACTATGGAGAACAATATGGAGGTTCCTTAAAAAACTAAAAATAGAATTACCATATGACCCAGCAATCCCACTACTGGGCATATACCCAGAGAAAACCGTAATTCAAAAAGACACATGCACCCGAATGTTCATTGCAGCACTATTTACAATAGCCAGGTCATGGAAGCAACCTAAATGCCCATCAACAGACGAATGGCTAAAGAAGATGTGGTACATATATACAATGGAATATTACTCAGCCATAAAAAGGAACGAAATTGAGTCATTTGTTGAGACGTGGATGGATCTAGAGACTGTCATACAGAGTGAAGTAAGTCAGAAAGAGAAAAACAAATATCATATATTAATGCATGTATGTGGAACCTAGAAAAAGGGTACAGATGAGCTGGTTTGCAGGGCAGAAGTTGAGACACAGATGTAGAGAATGGATATATGGACACCAAGGGGGGAAAACTGCGGTGAGGTGGGGATGGTGGTGTGCTGAATTGGGCGATTGGGATTGACATGTATACACTGATGTGTATAAAATTGATGCCTAATAAGAACCTGCAGTATAAAAAAACAAACAAAACAACTAATACTAAACTTTCATTGGGTTATTTGTATGGAAATATGTTAATATAAATGTTTCAGACATTACATGAAATTTCTAAAAATCTTGTATTTGTATGGAAATATGTATGGAAATATGTTAATATAAATGTTTCAATCATTACATGAAATTTCTAAAAATCTTATATTTGTATTTGTATGGAAATATGTATGGAAATATGTTAATATAAATGTTTCAGACATTACATGAAATTTCTAAAAATCTTATATGTTCTGGTATAATGTTATAAGTCATAATCCTAGTTATTACTTTAAAATGTATATCTCAGAAATAACTAATTTTCTTGTCAACTGCATTATTATGAACTTTCATCAAATCTTTTACCGTGGTCATTTTTAAGTCTTTTGTCATTTACAGACAGTTCTGGGTGTACTCTGATGATTTTGCAAATATGTTCCTATAAAAGGTTTTCATCTTCAAGAAATTCATGGAAAAGACTCTGACAAGTACAGGTTTCTGGTAACTGACTGTACTGCTGAACTGAATGAATAAGCATTTTCAGAGCTCTGATGAACTCATAAAAGTGCTAACAAAAGATCAAGATGAAAAAAAAACAACAATTAATTACATGGGACTGAGTGAACTGATGAGGATGAGTATAATTTTTGTGACTTTCTGTCTGAATTTAAAAAAAAAAAAAATCCCACAAGGACTCAGAGGCAAAGAATATACAAATCAATTTTCACTGCAAAGTAAAGGAGCTGTTACAGTGGAGGATTACTGGACTGAATGTCAATATTATGACATAGTATGAGTGTGTTGCATGTTTGGTAATTGCAATCATTGTTGCTTTTGTTGTGGTCATCCATGTACAATGCTTGGTGTCTGTCTATTTATCTCTTGTAAAAATAAAATACAGTGTGTGTGTGTGTGAAAAAAAAAAAAAAAAGACTTAACTGTCAGGAAATAGAAGCTCTACCACTTGAAAACTGAAACGCATTGGTTGGTTATTCATTAGGAACTGAGGGCATGTTTAGCTCTTAACATAAGACACAAACATTATTCCTTCCCTCCGTCCAACTCTGGCTGGTTGTTTGCATGTGGTTGTTTTTTTTTTCTGAATTATGATATAATTAATTGCCTTCATCCCCTAAAAACCCATACTGTTCCCTTTACCAATACTTTTGGAGGTTAAATCGTTAAAAGCAAATCTTTAATGCCAGGATCCTCATGGAGACTGCTGCTTAGGGTGATTTCAAAATCAGTATGTATTTTCTAGATTATATATAAAGTAGTAAAGATCATGGTTTGAATAATGTGAATAGCATTAATAATTCATAAATCTACAACATGATACACATCTTCCAATATGGCTATAAGGTCATCAATCTAAAAAACTAGTAAGTTGTCTTTATTATTTGATTTTCAACCTAATGGTTTGTTTATTAAAGTGATGCTTTATTCAATAGTAATTCTAAATACATCAAAAACTTTTAATTAAAGAAAGTCCACTGTTAGTCTCAGCAACTAAGAATAACTTTACACATACAACTTATAATGAGGATGGTATCCATCAGGTAAGAATAAGTGTTGGGGCTTCCCTGGTGGCACAGTGGCTAAGAATCCTGCAGGGGACACGGGTTCAAGCCCTGATCCGGGCAGATCCCACATGCCGCGGAGCAACTAAGCCCGTGTGCCACAACTACTGAGCCTGCAAGCTAGAGCCCACAAGCCACAACTACTGAACCCACGTGCTACAACTACTGAAGTCCGCGTGCCTAGAGCCCGTGCTCTGCAACAAGAGAAGCCACTGCGATGAGAAGCCCGCGCACCACAACGAAGAGTAGCCCCCACTCGCCGCAACTAGAGAATGCCCACGCGCAGCAACAAAGACCCAATGCAGCCAAAAATAAAAAAATTTATAAAAAAAAAGAGAAGTGTTACACAGGCATTCTGTTTTCCTGCTAAACGTTGATGAAATCCATCCTTGTTAAAGAATGTTTTTTTTCTTTTACAGTCATTTTCCTCTAAAATACTGTAAGCTCATAAAAAGAGAGAAAATAAATAAATATCATAAACAAATCAAATCAAGACTATACCACTTTCATAAATACAGCAAAGGAAAAGTGACCACTATAAAAAGATTTCTAAACAGTAATTCTTCCACACTGTCTTTGGCATAAAATAAGCATGCTGGTAGGGAAAGGTAAGTCCTAGCCCTACCATTTATGAAAAGCCACAACTAATAGCCATGTTAAGCTCTTTTCATGTATTCACTCATTTGTTCCTCACAATAAGCTCATAGAGCACCTTTTCTGTATTTTTTCAAGCATTTACATTTTTTTTTTTTTTAATTTTATGGCTGTGTTGGGTCTTCATTTCTGTGCGAGGGCTTTCTCCAGTCGTGGCAAGTGGGGGCCACTCCTCATCGCGGTGCGCGGGCCTCTCACCATCGCAGCCTCTCCTGTTGCGGAGCACAGGCTCCAGACGCGCAGGATCAGCAATCATGGCTCAGGGGCCCAGTTGCTCTGCGGCATGTGGGATCCTCCCAGACCAGGGCCCGAACCCATGTCCCCTGCATTGGCAGGCAGATTCTCAACCACTGCGCCACCAGGGAAGCCCAAGCATTTACATTTTTAACATTGTCACATTTAATCTAGAAAACATAGTAGCAGTTCAAAACATGTGGCGGACAATTTTCAGAGCAACAAGCTGGAAATCCCACCAAATTATCTGAAACCATCATGATCTATTGCCTAGTGTAGAATAATGTTCCCATGAAAGAATTATTTATGTATACCCTGAGTGTTTACAATGTTAAGATGAACTGATACTGCTTTTACTGCAATCACTCCACAACCTCTCAGCAGGCTACATTAAAAAAGATAAATTTAAAAAAAAATTCAGCTGGATGACAGCAGCTTTAACTAAAAGAGCAAAGAAATTGGCAGCAGACTCCCTACAACACCCTAAGGGCCCTACCTGTGTTCTGCAGAAGAAGGGAAAGATGTTTGGTGTCCTTGCAGTCACCCAGGCTCTAACCTGCACAGGACAGAGGTTGAGTATCCATATGGTGACTGGTGAGCTGACAGAAAACCATGAGGTCTGACATCCTCTTCTAAGAGCCTACTGTGGCAGTGACAAAATTGAATGCCAACCAGAAATGCCTACATTCTGATAGTTTTCTCTTTCAACATATGTCCCCATGAATCCAATTGGAAAGCAGATGCCTAAGCTTGATAGCTCTACACTGAGAAAGGAAAGAAAGAACTTATCATCCACTGACTGAAATTCACAGGGGATAGAATATTGCCAAGATTCGGTACCCAGTCAAGATTAAGCAGAATGAACCAGGGGCTGTCAGCAGTTAGGAACTCTACCAAATGCTATCCGTAAATTAAAAGGAATTTTGCTCCTTAGCATGTGATTTATTTGGAAGAGGCTTTTAGTGCTTTTAGTGCTAAGTTCTGAATGAAGCCAAGAAACACTTTACTGAAATGATCCATTTTAGTGCTGAGTTCAGTTCAAGAAGCAAAGCAGATTTCAATAAGCTTTCAGGCAAACTCATCCAAGTCATACCTGCTTTACCATATACTCTGGGTCTGGTTCAGACGGAATAACATCACTCTCAACTAATGGTTAGGAAATAGTGACAGAAAAAACTCTCTTTTAATTCTCTATCCACAGAAGAGAATACCTCTCTGGTAAGTTCCATGTTTAAGAAAAGCTACTTTAAAAGAACTTGAGAGCCCATCTTGGGTAAATCAACCCACCAAAGAATGTTAAAGGCAGATTAATGATACTATCCCAATAAACACAGTTCAGAATTAAGAAGCCTGAAAACACCAACTGACAGTTCTTTTGGAAAATTACTTTTTTATTTAAGTTTCTAAAAATAAATTTCCCACTATTTTCATCCTTCCTATAGCAAAACAGCAGCATTTGTTCACCCTTCCCAGGAAAATGTGTCCCTCTCCATAGGAGGACAAATGCCTGTAGCAATCATCCACCTCCCTTGTCCAGTGCCTTCCCAGCCACTAAGCAAGTCTGCAGTTCAGTCACACCAGGAGGCACTACCCGGTCTTAGTAAAAGCTATGGTCAGTTCAGGATATTAAAAAGAAATTGACAAGCTATGAAAAAGCTCAGGCATGTATGGGCCAAAGGTAACAAGAGAGGATACCCTTTGGATACTGGGTCCAAATGATAGAATCATGGGTGTAAACAGTTTTAAAGTTGTTTAATAAGAAATAACTTTAACAATAATTATGCGAGTAGGTTTGGTCAGTTGTCTTTATAAAATACAGCCTGAGAGTTACTGCTTTCTTGGGTCTACCACCATCATGTGCCAAAATAAGTCATAGTGATCTGGCTGCAGCCACCTAAGAACTACATCTGAAGACTGAAGTATTTACACCATTGAAGAAGAGAGAGAATTCCAAAGCAAAATGTGGCCCAGCTCATCTTTAAACAAAGCAATGGAAATGAGGAAAGGTGATCAGCAGCAATGAAAGAATTTGCAAAGTCTCTTTGAAGTAAGATCTTAGTCCATACCTACTTCCATAGGGTTGTTTGTGTTCTTAGCGTGGATTCAGCACTGAGCTTTACACTTACATTAAGAGATTTTAAAGTAGGGGAGGGGATTTATTAATACGAACCCACAAACTTCACTTTTAACTCCACCCTTAGTTTACTCCACCCTTCTTTCATTTGGTCATTTCATTTTTTTAAAGCAGTAACTGAATGAGATTGAAAACGGCCCATCTGAGATCAGTCAACCAGAAAGGTGTGTAAAATGGTGGGGGGATAACCCAATTATTCATCAGTAATTCAGGCTTTCAACACAGATTTTTTCCTGTCACCTGCAAATCTCATTTCACTAACTTACTAAGCTTCTCTCAAAGCTTACATGAGGCTGTTAATAATGATCTGAAACACATTTGCCCTACTCACAGGAATTTAATCTACAAAGCATTTCTTACTTTAGGGAAAAAGAATACAATGCAAGGTCTACAGAAGTAAAGCATTAGAACGACACTTGAAAGATCAGTCACTCATTCCACCAGTGAAGGTCAAAATATTTATATGCTTCCTTAAGTCCTCTGAATTTAAGTTAATTATCTAACAGTTTCACTTTAGTGCCAACCTGTTCTCTAATCCTAAACCTGTCTTAGTTTCTTGATTTGCATGCCTCCGTGCAAGGCATACAAGAAAAACTTTTAAGACACACTGAAGTGAAAAATATAACCGCTGTCTTACCCACAAAGGTAGGAAACGAGCCCATTTTAAGTAAAAATATCATGATCATCATCCAGCTAAGTTCCATGAGGGCAGAGCTCTGTTTACTTCACTGCCATGTATTCCCAGCACCTAAAACATTACTTGGCACAGAGGAGGCATTCAGTAAATACTGACAAATGAATGATTCATGACAGATGCTGCAGAGCAACAGAAGAGGAAAAGAGCAAGAATTTATTGAGCCAAGAACTGTCTTCAACACCAATCATAATCACTGTCATTTAAATGTGAAATCAATCAAGTCTATATATGAAAAATGACTACATATAGTTACAGATATAGGTATGAGTTACGAGGATAAGAGTTCAGGTAGAATTCACTGAGTTTTCTAAGGTGAAAGGGAAAATGTGTCCATGCGTGAATGAACTGGATATAAT
Organism: Balaenoptera physalus; assembly: GCF_965194825.1. Classification (NCBI taxonomy): domain Eukaryota; kingdom Metazoa; phylum Chordata; class Mammalia; order Artiodactyla; family Balaenopteridae; genus Balaenoptera; species Balaenoptera physalus. The sequence continues at coordinate 83,254,939 of NC_138892.1, read as the reverse complement.
GAAGAGGGTAGGGAGAAGGAAGGTTTACATACAAAGCATTTCTCATTTCACATGGAACAACTGAGTAAAAGGTGGTATCAACTGAAATTTCATCTGATTCCAGAGTGTATACCCTAAGTCCTAGGTTCTTCATTGCACTTGCTACCCATAAGCCAATCACTAAGTCACACAGAAAAACAGGAAACTAAATAAATGACTTGCAGTAAGATTTTGGAATTCTCCTGTGTTTGGTAACTATAGAAAATATTTTACCTGATAGTATTTAGTCCAATTTTTTGACAGCCTAATGCCATGCATGCAATGTAAATACATACTAGCAAATAGTTTCGAAGTTCAAGCAAAAAAAAAAAAAAAAAAATCTCACACAAACTTATCCCTTGCCTGCACACTACAGGTTCACCAGTTTCAGGATACATCCTGGTGTTTAGAAACCCACACAGGAATAATAATATTCATTATACTAAGCTACTACTAATGATGCTGTGGGCTGCCACACTGAATGGCCACTGTGTACCAGGCACCTATTTACATGTTTATTATTCAGGCTATAGCTTTGAGTCCTGACAAGCAATATGAGAGTAAGGTGCCATGATTAGTTCCGCCTTTTGGAGATGAGAAAACTGAGGCTCACAGAGATAAAATAACTTATCCAGGATCAAGTAAGTGAAGGAGCCATGATTTAAACACTGTGCAGAGATCTTCAGAACTAAGATAACATTGCCTCTTTGAACTTTTATTTTCTTTACCTGATCACCTTCTGACAAAAGGACACACACAGTTTTTAAAAATAATTTTGATACTAGTCAAGTTTATAGTCAAATATATGACACCTTTCCTTTCCAAAGAAGGAAAATACATGACAACTTTCCTCTCCAAGAAAGGATAACGGTCTTTCTTGCCCACAAACATGTTAACTTACTAAGACCCTGACCCAGTTCCAGTTGTCCTATGTACTGCTCTCCAGACATAATTCTTTCTAAAACAGGCTGGTGCTCGGAGTTTAAAAAAAAAAAAAGCATGTCATTTAATTCAATGTATTACCACCAACACCCTATATCAAAGCAAGTCAAAAGGTGCCTCATTTGTTGCCCCAAGGACGGCTGCAAGAATCTTCTACCCCCGAGAGTTCAACAGGGGGGCCAGCTCCACAGAGCATGAAACAAGTGTCCTGCCTCCTTCCCAAAGCCAAGTCCTCACCCAGGAAGCTGGACTTCAGAGCATAACAAACAGGCAAAAGCAAAGGATTAGAGGTCAAACAGCCTGAGTTCCAATCCTGACGTTACCACTTTAACTATGCAAATGTTTTAAATGACCATTTAACTTCTTCCATTTCCACCTGATAATGCAAACTCTAAGATCTACCCTAAATGAAAGTTGTGATGGCTGCATGGGACAACATGTGGGAAATGCCAGCCCACCTCCTGGTACATAGCGGATGGATCACAGATATAAAGTTTTCTTCCCCTCCTGAAAGACCTTCTTCACTGGAGTGCTGGAGCTGACTCACACTGGCTTGCAAGAGATGACTATTAAATTTTCAGAAATTTTGCAGGCCAGTTATTAAATACAGATATTATTGAAAATTAAATTATATAACTATAATAAATCCTATGTATGTAAACATATTGTATATATTTATATTAATATATAATATATATCTTAAAATAAATGATATAAACTTAAATCATGCTAAAAACAAAGGTAATAAGTACTCAAGGCTCGTCACTTCCTAATTCGTTTCCTTCATTTTACTGTTATCTATGCTCTTGAGGTTACTACGTCTATTGTCCATTGAGCAGTGGAAACGCTTCATGATGGTGAGCTATGGCACACCTCTCCCAGCTCCACGTTCAGCAATGTCACATCTGTAGCTTCAAATCAGCCATGGTAAGAGTATTTACATGGAAATTGGCCAACACCAGTCAGGATTTACTTTCTCTGGAGAGCCAGTTATTAAGCATTTACCAGTGCACCCCTGGTATTCATACTTCATCTTATTCCTTTCTGCTCCTGCACCTTCCATCTCTACTCTCCACAAGTTACCTATCTACATACACACACCCATTAAACTGAAAATAAAAACGAAAACAAAAACCTAACACCCCTGGAGTTAACATCCTTTGCCCCATTCCTTCATTACCAAATTTACTGAAAATATTCTATTTATGCTTAATTCCAATACTTTCTTACCACCTACTCATTAATTTATTCATTTCACAAATAGTTGAGCAACTACTCTTAGCCAGACACTATGAAAGGAACTGGGGATACAAATGTGATCAGAAGCCGACACGGTCCCTGCCCCGATGGAACTCAGTCACACTGCAGCCTGACTTATGTCCTTCCTTGAAAGTCTATAATGCGCTATTAATTCTTGTTTTTTCTCCTCCTTTGCCTTCCTTAAAAAAATTTACAATTTCCCCAAATATTCTGTCTTCTTTTCCTTCATGCCCTGTTACAGAAAAAGTCAAGATATCCTCAAGGTTTTGACTATTTATCTCTCTGCTTTCTTGCTCAGGAATTTCAAGCATTACTGTGATTTTTATCCTTTCCCAAACTTATTTTTCCTCTAGCCTTTCCATCTCAGTAACTGACACCACCACGCACCCAACTACTGAAGCCAGAAACGCAAACATCCTTGTTTCCTGCCTTTCCCTCACCCCTTCACCCCAAACATCAGCAAGTCCTGTTAGATGTGTATCCAGAACTTATCCCAAATCCACCATATCCCGTCCACCTCAGTCTCTATCACCCTCGGCCAAGACCCTTTCTTTTCCCCTCAGTCTGTATGAAAGTCTCCCTGCTTTACTCTTGCCCCTTAATCATCCACTACAAGAAGCCAGTGTGAACATTCTTAATATAACCATTTTCCTCCGCATTAAACAAACAACAACAATAACAAACAGAACCCTCTAAAGTCTCCCCTTTCCACTCAAAATAAAATCCAAACTCACTTCCATGGCCAACACACCCTTCACCATCTGGGCCTGTCCACGCCCTGAGCTCGCCCCTTCCAAACCCCACTTGATCGTTACCCCAAGTCTGGGACCCTGTGCCCAGATCTGAGCAGGGCTAGCTCCTCCGTGAGGATTCTGTGGGCCTTCCCTGACCAACCAACATGAACCTGCCCCAGCCAGGCCCAGCCACCACTCTCCACCACACTGTTCATTCTTTGTTGGTTATTTAGTGTGTGTCCTCCTCTACTGGAAGGGAAGCTACACAGGGGCAAGGACCCTGTCTTCCTTATTCACCAGGACATCCCTGGTGCCTGGAACATGCCAGGCACATGGTAGACACTCAGTAGATCTTTGTTGATGAATGAATAAATGGAGCACGATCCAAAAGACAGGTTTCCACAGGAATAATCGGAAACAAAGACCCAGAAAAGAGGGAGTTTTCTGGGACTGCACAGAACAATAAGAATAGCAATCTGCTGTTTAACTGCTAATAGTATGAGTCAAATTTCCATCTTTATTAAATTCTGACTTGCCCATGGCTTGAGCTATTTTAGAGGCAAGCTAATTTAATGAGTTCTGATAAATCTATGTTAATTTTCATGGCTAGGTCAAAAGATTCAAAAAAAGAGAGAAAATCCTGTGCTTTAAAGTTTTTCCTGTACCCTGGGAGATCAGCTCAGTGCTTTGTGACCACCTAGAGTGGTGGGATAGGGAGATTGGGAAGGAGACGCAAGAGGGAGGAGATATGGGAACATATGTATATGTATAACTGATTCACTTTGGTATAAAGCAGAAACTAACATACCATTGTAAAGCAATTATCCTCCAATAAAGATGTTTAAAAAAAAAAAAAGATTTTCTTGTACCCTCAAAAACATTTCTGAGAGGCAGTGTCCCCTGGGCTTCCTCCCATACTTGTGCTGTAATAAGTTCCTATCACACACCAAGAGCAGGGAGAGACAGAGCAGCAGAAGGTAGAGCTCTCCTCCCCCAGAAAACCGAGGGGCCTGCTCTCTGATGCCCAGGGCTCTTCCACCAGGGAAGCAGCAATATGTCTGCACTTCTTAATGGAGGCTTCAGAGCCTCACCCCCTTCTTCCAAATAACAGCAGACAGCAGGGCTTCTACTTGCTTCTTCCAGCTACTCCTTTCTCATCTGATCTAATATAAGGGAGGAAGGGAAAGAAGAAGAGAAGGAAGGAGGCAGGAGGAAGGGAGATGGGGAAGGAAAAAGAAAGAAGGAGGGAAACAAGTGTGGGCGGGTGTCACAAAGAACCCACTCGGCGCTTCACTTCTCCAGCGATCCCCCTGCAACAGGTGATGCTGGATGGTGAAAACACGCAAGGTCAAGGAGCCCAGCCCAGTACCTCATCAAGGACCACACAGCTCGAGGAGACACAGGGAATCCGCTGCTCTTGGGTTCAGGCGGCAATGGAGTGTGGCAGCCACCCCAAGCTCCTTTGTGAGGGAACCGCTGCTGCTTCCCATTCTCCCGGAGAGGGTGCGCTGGCGGTGCAGTGGGCAGGGAGCTCCCGGGCCGCTGTGGGCTGTGCTGATGGACGACCCCATTGCTCCTAATTGTGCACGGAATGGAGGGGAAACAAAGTCAGACAGAATGACAAGACTTGCAACAAGGAACAGCAATCCCTTGTCCCATCGCCTAGCCCTGTTCCATGGAAGCAACCGTCCACAAGTCTTTTAGCACTTCTGTTTCTGGTATTCATCACAATATTTTTAAAATACGATTAAATTATAATATTATTTCTAATTTTAGAACTTGTCTTATTGACTTGCTACCATAGAAGATGAGGACTCAGTCCCTTTTATGCGGTCACCAATACACACACACACACACACGCATGCATGCACGCACGTTCACAACCACCCTCTTCTCTTCTCATCTTCCACATATATTTCTCTCATAATAAATATAATTTGAATTCTCATAACTCAGTTGAAGTGATATTCGGGATTTACATTATTATCATCTTGTGAAATGTTGTTCACAGCTGATCCACCCCAATGTATTCTCACATTTTCCTTCATGAATCTTCTGAGATGATATAATTCATAACCACCAGCTGGGCAAAAATTTTAAAGTCTGATACTACCAAGTGATGGGGAGAATGTGGAACAAAGGGGATTCTCATCCACTGCTGCAGTCCAGTCATTTCAAAAGCAATGTCTCTGGCTCGCAGTGAACAAGTGAAATCACAGTTCACAGTGAGATCAACACAGTGAACGTGTATCCATCTGTGGCCCCAGCAACACTTCTGTGGTTATGCCCCAGGAGGTACGTGCACACAAAGGTTTCCTGCAGCATGCTATATAATAGCCAAAAATGTAAAAATAACCTAAATTCAAAATCCAGAAGGATGGATAAATTGTGATAATTAAATACTACACAACAGTTAAAATGAATGAACTAGAGCCACATGTATCCACATTGATGCATCTCACAATCCAATGTTAAATGAAAAGAAAAGCAAGTGACACCATTTATATAAAGTCTGCAAGTATGTAAACAAACAATGCTATTTGGTATTCAGTGGTATATACTTATGAAGTAATAACAAGCAAACCGTTCTAGAAATAAAAAATGCCAAATTCAGGATCATGGTTATTTCTAGAGAGAGGGTAGGGACTGGGGTCAGGGAACGTTATCCTCTGCGTGTTGGCAATTATATGCTAATTCCTTAAAAAGAAAAAAATTTAACTTTCAGGAGCTGATCTTTCCCTGAAAATGTTTCTTCCTAAAGGTGATGTCAAGTAAAAGAAATCTAACTCTGTTCGTGTGACCCAATCTTAAAATATAGGAATAAATTGCTCTTCATGTAGGAGAGGGCTTCCAACACTTGTTTCTGTTATTTCTTTCCTGTTGCCTGAATCACACAATGAAAAGACCTCAAGAACAACCTAGTACCGAGATGTTTATTCTAAATGAGCAGATAAGAATTTGCGTGTACGTTATTCTGGGAAAAGGGGACACGATTCTGTGAGATTCTCAAAGGGGTCAGGACCCCACAATACACACAGATCCTCTGAGCTGGTCTCCTGGTAAGAATGTAAGCCCAGGCTCTGAGCTGCAGATGCCCTGGGGGGTCTCCAAATCCCTGTCCTGTGTGCTCCATGGAGGCTCAGGGGTAACCCTGTGGCTCTGGAGTCACACAGACAGAAGTCCCAAGAGGGGATGGGTGACTCTGGAGAGGTTACTTTCTATGCCTGCCTGAATTCTCTCCTGTGTAAAACGAGGGTAAAAGTTGTTGTGAGCAATCAAGTGACTTCATACCTGTAAATGGCGTGGCCCAGTGCCTGGCACACGGCCTGCACTCAAGAGATACTGTTATCGACCAGGTCTCCCTGTTACCTGCTCTCAGTTCCTTCTCACCACTTTCACAACTGTACTCAGTTACTCACGTAATAACTTATGTAACGTCTGTCTCCCCCAGTATTGCTCTTTGAGGGAAGGAATCTTAACTGTCTTATTCTTGGCCAGGCACAGAATGAGAATGTGTTAAGTGGGCGGAAAGAATGAATGCCTCCACCTATGCAGAGATGCTGGTGGTTGTGAGAGCTAAAAGTTACTAAAACAAACAAACAAAGAAACCCCACAGACTATGAGCTATGCAACCTCCAAGCTACATATCAGCAGTATTGTTTTTTTCATAGAATAGAACTTCTAGCAGTTGGGTATAATGAAGGTCAAGAATAATTATTAAAGGAATAAAAAAGACAATTATTCTCTTTGAAAAAAGCCTAGCTCAACAGTGACCACATGAAGAAAAAAGGAGTGTAGCAACCATGGGCTGGAGAGACCTAAGACCAGAGGAGATATGACTTCAAAGATAAGCATAAACAAGAATGCTGCCTGCCATCATGTTATCAGCCGCTGCAGCCCGCCTGGAAGGTGCGCCGAGGGGAATTCAGGATGGAGAAAAATAGGATACTGACCCAAGAGAGTTGAGATGCATATCAAAGGAACAATTTTAATGAGCCCAGACTCTTGCATCTTCCCATATATAGAAAAGCACTGAAATCATTAACTTGACATGCCTGATTTTTTGTGATTAGCACTAATCTTTTGAGTTTCGACTATATAGTTGCTTTTTTATTTTTCTTCAGCAAAAACTCATACATCCCGGCTCCTCCCTTACCTCTTTGGAACAGTCCCTCAGGGCTATCTGAGAGGCTGCCTTCCCAGGCTATAGTCCTTAGCAATGTCCCCAAATAAAACATAATTCTCAACCCACAAGTTGTGTGTTTTATTTCAGTCGATATGAGGTTAAAATATCTCTGGACTGAACCAAAGGCGAGGGTCTGCAGGCACTTGCCACATCTTCTGCTGTCAGTAGAGCAAAGCAGAAAGACGATGGGAGGCAGATACAAAGAGGATGCCAGAAGAAAGTGGAAAGCCAGAGGGGTGGATAGGCTGCTCTTTAAATAGTAAGGTCAGCAATGCAATTACTGCCACGGGTGGAGAGGATACAGAGGAAAGGCATTCTCATATAAGCCTAGGGGAGGTGCTTTGGCTCACAGCTTTCTTGGCTTGAGCTTGGATCAAAATGATACCTGGGCTCCTTCCTTTTACACGCCTCTGAGATTTACAGAGAGCCAACAGAGCACTAAAATCTATTTAAATTATCTCCAAGTACGCCCAGGCAGGAAGGTGATCAGAATTTACTGACTCATCTCAGCTTGTTGCCACTCACTAGCACTGCTCTTATCTTTATGTCAACAAGTGTAAAGAGGTAGGGAATGGGCTAAAAGGACAGGATTTTTTTTTTAAGATAAAATTCTTCATCGGACAAGGCCGGAGAATAAATCAGTTACATTTATTAAAAGTTCAAATGTAAGGGCCTTATAATTAGTGAAAAATAGCGTCTGCATGTCAAATTGTTAGTAATAATGGATTTGATAGAGGAAGAAAATTATAGCATGTACTTGAACTTTTAATATGCCTTAGTCACTCTTATCATCTATAATCCACAGGATAATATGAATATGCCTTAATTTTTTTTAAATGAAAATAGGCTACTAAATAAACTTGTTCTTTAACGTGAATATGACATGTAATTATTCCTGTATGGTTTAGACTGGCCCCCTGTGGAATTCCAAAAGGCCCCTTCCAAAACTCTTAGGTAAAAGCATCATCCCTAGAGCAAGTAAACAGACTCTAATTTAGCATTTGAAGGCAGAGATTCAAGTCAAGCTGTTAACAAACTGTTACCATTTGTAACTACTCCCCTGTGTGAATCAAGATTTCTCAGTAGTATGCTACCAAAACAATCTGGCGATATAAACTGGCAATTAGCATTGATACTTTTCAATTCCAAATTTGGGGCTCACAAAAACTTTATAGTCCTCATGGATTATCATAAAAGTATGAAGAGTTTAAACATATATAATGCATTTATCCTAAGGAAATAAGCCTTACTATATGATAGTCTAAGATGAGGTTGCATTTAACAAAATGTTATACCTCTATTTTTTTAATGAGAGTTTGCAAACTATTGATTTAAGCAACTCTTCTCTGCACATCATGGACTGCTTGACAGCAAAACTTTAAAATGACTTACGATTTATCATGATTGTGGGATAAAGAAAAGAGATCATAAACCAAGCACACGCCGAACACCGTGATGCCTGTCTCTTTCACCAGCATCGCGCAGGTCCCCAGAAACAGACTGAGCAGCAGGAAGAAGGGAGAAGCCGTGGGAGGGAAACATTCCCCAACACAACACTGGTCCACACTCCTGAAAAACAAGGTTGAGTTGCTTTTACTCTAAGAAGAAATGTGGGTCGCTAAGAAATAACCACCTTTTAAAGGTAAGATCTAGCACCAATTTCGTTGTATTCTAAGTAAGTAGGTGAGCAAAGATTTCTTCAAGAATGTTCATCACAGTATTATTTAAAATTTGCAAAGATGGAAAAAAGTAAATGTCCAACAATGCTGAATTTGGTACTTAAATTAAGGCATATATAAATTCTGGTAAATTATGGCATATAACAAAGGAACACTAAAAAGCCATTTAAAATGCTACCATAGAGATGTATTTAGTGACATGGAAAGATGTTTAGGTGAATATATTTTAAGTGAATACTACAGGTTACTAACCCACATGCATGAACTCTGGAGCCAGGTTCCCTGGGTTCAAATCACAGTTCTGCTGTTAACTAACAGGGTAACATGGGGCAGGTCAGTTGCCTCCCTGCTGTTAACTAACAGGGTAACATGGGGCAGGTCAGTTGCCTCCCTGTGCCTCAGTTCCCTCATGTGTGAAATGGGATCACAGGGTTGTAGGGAAGATTCAGTAAATGACTTATTACATGTTAAGTGTTTATCATTATTATTATTTCTGTGAAGGTGTTTTATGTGCTTCTGTACAAAGAAATCAGTGGATATATACCAAAACACAATCATCATTTCTGTGTTTTAGTCTTTTTCTTTTCTTCTGGCTAATCTGTTTTTTTTTTTTTTTTAAATTGAGGTACAGCTGATTTACAATGTTGTATTAGTTTCTAAACTGTAGTTTTAAATTTATTTTTCATGAGAATGTATTAGGTAAAGTTTTTTTTTTTCTCAGCATAATTTCCAGCAGGGATTTTCTAAAACCCTCCAGTTGCTGTAAAGTCTTTTTTCACCTTACAAAACAGAGTCAGCCCCACATCAAGAAATTCCACTGTTCCTTCCGCAGGTGGCACACCAATTTGCTCCTACTCTTTTGAAGGCCAATATATCTGAAGTGGTGACGTCTTACCCTTACTGTTATGTCTTGGAACAATCACCTAAATTATATGCCAAATTTGTAGGAGACAGGCTTTTTCTCCGAAGCTGGTTTATAGCTTAAAATTACTCAAAGTGCAAATGGCCTGCACAACAGAAAGCTGTAACAGTGTGGCTTATTACCACACAGATATGGATATGCTGCGGGTCCACTCATGTTCCCAAATTTATCAACACAGAGAAGAAGCCTGAGAGATCAAGTTCAAACTCAAAAGCGATTATTAATCTTGTTCTCACACCAGAGCAAATAGGAAACAACTGTTGAATTTGGGTTTATATTTTTAATATTTTCACAACACTCTTTTATATACCTAGCAATGCAGTGGGAGATTACAAAGCCAGGACTAGAAGCCTGGTACTATATTAAGAAGAGACTCTGCTCTTAAAGCAAAACTTCATAAAGCTTAATTCAGTCCATCTTTGACCCAAGGTCTAAACTGGTTTACAACAAGGTTTCTCAGTTTCAGCACTACTGGTATTTTAGGGAAGATGATTCTTTGTTACAAGGACTGTCCCGCACCCCGTAGAATCCTTGGCCTCTACTCACGTGCCAGCTGTGCCTCTCCAGTTGTGACAAGCAAAAGTATCTCCAGACATTGCAAATGTCCCCCTGGGGCAAGGTGGGCAAATTTGCCCCCTGTTGAGAACCACTGGTTTAGAACAGTGTTCTTTGGAGTCACTGGGTTTTATAAGATTATAGGCCAATGAACTGACCCAGAGATCAAGGTTCACAAATCCTTAACCAGGCATCCCTCCACAAAGCAGGGCAATGTGGCTCACTGGCCCCCTTTCTCCTGGGCCACCCTCTGAGTCACCTGCCCCCATGACATTCGTTTTTTTACCCACCCCTTTCCCTATGTGGATATGTCACGACTCAGGTGAGAATCTGATCAGTTAGGGGGGAAGGGGCAATATAATGGGAAATTGTTTTATTGTTTTTCAGTCTACCAAAGCAAGAAGCTTCTGTATTTTGATGAAAGGATGTGCAAATTGGAAAATACTACTTTCAATTCAGCCTTGTTATTTTAAGCTTTGAGCTACTTTAATGAGGATAATAAAGAGGAAAAAAACAAAACAAAACGTAGGACCAAAATGAAAAGGAGAAATTAAACAAATCATAGTTAAATAGAAGAGAGGACTAGACCCAGTATATTTTGGCTCAGAGCTAAGATTTCAAATTCCATTCTCAGTAAGAAACTACAAGTAAGAGAAATCAAGAAGCAAGAGCTTATCTTGCCAGCACTGGGAGAGCAGTCCTTTTAAAAGGCTATGACATGGTTCAGAATGTGGCTGGAAGAGAGAACAGCCTAGCTTTTGGTAAGGAGAGGGTTTCCTATCCCAGGTCTCCAAGAAGCTCACTGGGCAGTTCACTGCCAAGAAGCCTCCCTCCTCTCTCAGGCAGGAACTCAGAGTCAACACACACACACACACACACACACACACACACACACACACACACACACACACACAGACAGCAGAAACTCCCAGGGGACAGCATGACTGTAAACAGATAAGGGCATTCTTAGCCGTACATACCTACTGTAGGAGAGAAAGGCTAACAGAAACAGCAAGCATGCCAACACGTCAGCTCTGCCAACAATTCCGGCCACCTAGAAAGTGTGAAAAAATAAAAACCTCAGAAAACCACTTTCAGAAACCCATTACAGAAATGTTATTTGTTTTCAGAGGAATGAAAGGAATAATAAATTAGAAAACACATTATTCTTTAAATTCTGATATACGACTAACCACTTCTGGTTATATTTAACAATAATTTTAAAGAAGGAGATAAAGAGGAAGGAAGGGGCAAGATTTTCATGCTTAACTTCATTTTTAACCTTTCTTCTATTGAAGATCAATTCACAGCATCAAAGTATATTCATTTACTGGTTTTTTTCAAAACTATTTTTTTTGCGCAATGACTGAGTGCTGGACACTGTGCTAGTCTTTGGGCACCAGAGTGCTAATGGAACAGAGGATGCTCACAGAGCACTGGGAAACAAATAAGACAAGAATGGGAAGGAGTATGAACTCCTCATCGCTATGTGTGAGTGTACGTGCATGCGTCTGTGTTTCTTAGCAACATCACCAAAAGGGTCTGAAAGCAAAATACCCCAGTAGCGAAGAGCCATCCTGGCACTAACCACAGGCCATTGCTCCACTAAAGAGAACATGGGCCCCTTGGAGAAGCGGCTGATTCCAGGGTTGAGACTCAGGAGATACAAGAGGACTTGGATCATCTTCTCCTGTTAGAAAGTAAGTGCTCAAAAAATGACAGGTACATGTCAATAGGACACAGAAGCCAGTAACAATGGGCTCCCACTGACCAAATATGCAGCAATTTGAACATCATAATAAATAAGGACAGCAATAAATGATAAACCATTGTCAATTACAATATTAAGACAAATATATTAATAACACTGTATATTATATATATATATTATATATAATCCTAATATAAATTTTAAATTACATTTAAAGATATAACTAATATAATAGAAAGACACTGAAGACTGGTGGCTGTTCCAAACTTAAGACTAAAGGAGGCTAAAAAGAAACAGTGACTAATGGCCTTGGTTTTAGAAAATATACAACGAAATTATTAAGGTGTAAAGGAGCATGAATTATGCAACCTACTCTCAAATGCTTCAGAAAACAAGTAATATTTTTATATATTGAAGGAGAAAGAGTGGAAGGATGATAAAACATATGCTGCAAAATGTTAAAAATTGGTGACTCTGGATAAAGAGTATATTGGTCACTACATTTTTTAAGCTTGAAATTATTTTTTTTATTCTGTTACTTCAGAAAGGGACTGAAATGGAAGAAGGGTGGGGACAGATGGCTATTTATACATCTTTGTATTATTTCACTACTCAAAACATGTGTACATTTCTCTTAATTTTTTGAAATCCAGGAAATAAAACTGTAAAGGAAAAAAACGGGGTATGGTTCAAAGAATGCTTCAAAGGAAAGGTCACGTATGAGGAAGAATTCACAAGGGAAATGAACAGACTTGACATTCAGGCACAGAAAACAGCCTTACCCAAATCACAGAAGACCTGAAGCCCATGGTGTGTTGGAGAATCAATCAACAATTAATAGTGGAAAATAGATTTCTGGGAAATATACCTATAAATATCTTCATATAATAAGCAAATTTTGCAGTCATAAAGGAGAGGCAATGACACACACATGGAGCTAGACCAGGGGTCCCCAATCCCCGGGCCACGGATGGTAGTGGTCTCTGTCCTGTTAGGAACCGGGCCGCACAGCAGGAGGTGAGCGGTGGGCGAGTGAATGAAGCTTCATCTGTATTTACAGCCACTCCCCATTGCTCACGTTACCGCCTGAGCTCCGCCCCCTGTCAGATCAGTGGAGGCATTAGATTCTCATAGGAGCGGGAACCCTACTGTGAACTGCGCGTGTGAGGGATCTAGGTTGCGTGCTCCTTATGAGAATCTGAAGCCTGATGATTGGAGGTGGAGCTGAGGTGATGACGCTAGCGCTGGGGAGCGGCTGCAAATACAGATTATCATTAGCAGAGAGGTCTGACTGCACAGAGACCATAATAGATCAACTGCTTGCAGACTCATATCAAAACCCTATCAGTGAGTAGCAACTGAAAGCTCAGGGCTCCCACTGATTCTGCATGATGGTGAGTTGCATAATTATTTCATTATATATTACAACAGAATAACAATAGAAATAAAGTGCACAGTAAATGTAATGCGCTTGAATCATCCCGAAACCATCCCCCCACCCCCACCCCCGGTCCGTGGAAAAATTGTCTTCCGCGAAACCAGTCCCTGGTGCCAAAAAGGTTGGGGACCACTGAGCTAGACCATCCAAGGCTTGAATACAGGTTCCTCTAACCCTCTGAGGGAGATTCAACTTTGTTATCTTTAAGTTCTGAGATTTGGTTTTGTTATCTTTAAAATGAATATTACACCCCCTAAGTCACGTTACATATACAAAGTGCCCGCTCATTGTTGATGCCCTTCTTTTTTCTTTTTCCCTGCAGAGAAAGGGGGTGAGACTCTTAACAGCGAGACGGGTTTTTCTGCATGATGTATGGAAACCATCTTTTTACTTTAAGGTTTACATGTATGATATTTTATGTTAACTCTATTAGATAATCCAATATGTCTATTAGTGACAGTGTGGTTTCACCTCAGTGTCAAGGCCCAGCTCAGACTCACAGTACGTAAAGCAACAACTGCACACGGTTCACTTGTGAAGCCCAGGTCTGCTCAGGCTACAGCACCGCCCCTTTGAGCACTGAGCTCAGCATCACCAGCAAGGCCTCTGGGAGGTTAAACAGAGAGCCCAGCTCGCCACCAACAAAGTCCTGGGATCAGGCCCAGGCGTCTGGACCCACGGGGACACCCATCACAGCACAACTGCTGTGGCCAACTCAGACAACAGCAAGACTCGCAAGCTGATATTGGGTGTGGCAAGCTGGAATGAGGCAATCACAAGCTAGGCAAGCATAACTAATGCCTTCAAGGTGCCTAAGCCCTGCTTCTCAAACTGTAGGCAGTTAGCTCTGCCGGGAAACAGCAGCGTGTGCCAGCTGGACGTGCCCAGATGTGAAGAATGGAGTGTCCCTTGGAGCAGAAGCTCAGAGGGGGTGTTGAAATGTCAGTGCTAACACTGAGAGACTCTGCTGCCAGCTCCAAACCACCAAGCAGTCACTGAACACCTACTCTATATCCCTGTTAAGCTGGGGTCTCTGGGGCAAGGGGGTTAGTGTCTTAAAAACAAGGTGCTTGTCATCAACTACTATATGTCCAGACCAGCCACACAGTGAGTCAATTCGTCAACATCATCTTGTTCAGTAATTGCATGTTTCATGCCGGTCAACAAACATTTAACAAGTGCCTCCTATTTGCCAGGTATTATGCCAGCTGGAGGGATAAAACCTGCCCCAAGCAGTTAACATCTGGTGAGGAGTCAAAGAGGGTATTAAGAGGTTACAAGGGAACTGCATGTATTGTAAAGAGGAGAAATTACTGCCATGAGAAGACTGAAGGCATTAATTTGGACTGTAGGATCTGGGAAGGCTTCGTGGAAAGGCTGGACTTATTCACTGAGACTTAAAGGTCAAGCAAGGAGGACTTCAGGAAACTCAAGACAGGGGGATGTGAATCTTGGGCCAGAGAGGGAATGCAGAAGCATTCCAGGCAGAGGAAAGAGAGTCCTGAAAGCATACTGGGTGTTCCTGGAAGGGGAGGTTAAAGTGATGAGAGCATGGAATAAATGAAAAGCGGGTGGGAGTGGGCAACAGGAAGCAAAGATGGAACATCTAGTTGGCACCCTTTGGGCTTGATCCCGTGACAGTGTAGGCTGAACCTAGGGTGCTGGGAAGTACAAAAGGACTTGGTCAAAAATACAAAGAGATGGAGAGCACGTATTTCTTCCCTTCAGCTTCAGGTTTCCATCACCAGGCAGGTAGCTGTAACCTGCGAACTGTATTCCTTTAACAAATATTCAAACATTTGAAAAAAATCAGTGAACATAATTGAGTAGAATTCAAATAATGTAACATTCAGATCTCCTAGCAGGCTTAACAGAACCACATGTGGAAACTGCCAAGTAAGGACTTAATTTGCCCCCAAAACTTGTTATTTCTTGGACTATCGCTATTATATTATATTTATTAATTATTTTACCTGCAAAATGAGTTCTATTGGTGGCAGACTGAGCCAGGAACACACACTTAACACACGGTAACAGCTGAAAGCCTAACTGGCTGATTAGATCATGACCAATTTTCTCCTAAGTACTCTTGTCCCAGCGGTGGAAATGTCAACCCTAACTTTCAACTCCATGTGTCAGCATTTCCTGCTCTTGCTTTTGACTTGACATAAGTGCAGTCCTTCAAACAGTAATGCCTTTATGATGATTGTTAAGTTTTAATTCTCATAGGAGAATTACAATGATTTCCCCATTTTCCCAATTTCTCTACTGATTTTTCTCATGATTTGGGATTCAGAAAAACATAAATTTCCCAAGAAATATACTGTCAGGAAACCCAAGAATCACAAGGCCTTCAATGAGGAAAGCTCTAAGTCTACCTTATTCACTGCTATAGCCCTGCACTGATTGACTGTATTATAGTCACTCAAATTTTTGTTGAAAAATTACATGAATAAATGAATTTATTCCTCTCTACTTAAAGTGGAAATAATTTTTCCCTTCACTGGAATTTCAGTTTTATTACAACATATTGCTTTGTCTTGTACATATTTATGTGTATGCTCTTTGCCTTTTCTAGGAGCTTATGAACAAACTGTGGGTAGGGACCCCACTGCCCACCCACATACCCCCTTGGCACCTAGCAGAGGGCCTGCACTAAGCAAGCACTCCTTTAACAATTTGTTGGTTATGTAATTAAGAAAGCAAATCTTTAATCATATCAACATGTTTACACTAAACCCTCCCCCCCCAATTTAAGCCCTCCATCCTTCCTGCTCTAATTTATGGTCTCATTCTTGTTCTAGTTTAACAAAGAGGAGACACATCCTACTAACTCCCTCTTTCATCCCACTATGGTCTGTTTTTCTTTTTCTTAAATAATGTATCACTATGTTTTCATAACACACATTTCTTTTTCTCTATTTCTCTGCCCTCCTTTCTAGAAGCCTGAACTAATATCTATACTTAAATAACAGTCTCTTGATTTTACTTTCCAGTATAGTTTATTATATAGGTCAAATTTCTTTGCCTTCTTATGCCTCCCCCATCTCCTTGTGAATGCAAATAGTTTCTTTAACATTTTCCCCTAAATAAATGTCTAGCTCTCAGGCTCCTTTGTCCCCATAATTGTGTTACCATGGATTTTTTTTTTTCCGATTAGTACAAAAGCTGCTTGAATCCTTTTTTTTTTTTTTTAACATCTTTATTGGAGCATAACTGCTTTACAATGGTGTGTGAGTTTCTGCTGTATAACAAAGTGAATCAGCTATACATATACATATATCCCCATATCCCTTCCCTCTTGCACCTCCCTCCCACCCTTCTTATCCCACCTTCCCTATCCCACCCCTCTAGCTGGTCACAAAGCACCAAGCTGATCTCCCTGTGCCATGCAGCTGCTTCCCACTAGCTATCTATTTTACATTTGGTAGTGTACATATGTCAATGCCACTCTCTCACTTCGTCCCGGTTTCCCCTTCCCCCTCCCCATGTCCTCAAGTCCATTCTCTATGTCTGTGTCTTTATTTCTGTCCTGCCCCTAGGTTCTTCAGAACCATTATTTTTTTTAGATTCCATATATATGTGCTAGCATACGGTATTTGTGAAACCCTTTCTTAAAGGTCATTTTGCTAACAGGATTTTCCTTTTTTCTTAGAACTCCAGCTAGCTCATGATCACACTGCCCGAGATTACCTGCATTTTATGCTCTCCCTCTCTGCAAGCACAGAATTAGGTCTGTTCTTATTCTACTCATTTGTTCTTTCCTACAAACATTGTCTCCAAGACACTCTAAGCACGAATTTTTAACTCTACTTAAGAAATTATTTGTCAGAAACATAATATTGTCGATGGGTTTAGATTAAAACATTGCCACTGACCTGGTGTCATATATTCTATATGGCTAGGAGTAGTGGTCCTTGATTATTTCTCTTCATCTAACAATCATATTGAAAACTTATGCATTGCTCTCATCTTTTAAAATTCACATCTAAAATGTTTCATCATGATTTTAAATAATTCAAAGGATCTAACTTCCTGTGCATTTTAGAAACTGACATTTTAAAATAATGCCATAATGTTACTCCTTTAAATGTACCAAATGCACCTGAAACATACCACAGCAATTTGAAGCTCGTCATGTTCCCCCCTTACACAAATATGAACAGGCTCTTCTTTATTTTTGTTTATTTTTTTTTATTTTATTTATTTTTATTTTTTTTTAACATCTTTATTGGAGTATAATTGCTTTACAATGGTGTGCTAGTTTCTGCTTTATAACAAAGTGAATCAGTTATACATATACATATGTTCCCATATCTCTTCCCTCTTGCATCTCCCTCCCTCCCACCCTCCCTATCCCACCCCTAGGCTCTTAAATGATAGACATTTTACACCCTTTCCCCTTAAACTCATATTTCCATTTTACTTCCCCCTCAGCATTTTTTCCTAATGTGTTATAGTTACATTTTTAAATATTCTATTTATTATCTCTCTCTGTAGTAAAAATACATATGCAATTAAATTTATTTTTTAAATTTCCTGTGATCAAAACACCTAAGTGCTGAATTTTCAATTTTGTATTATTAGCCCAATTACTATTATTTTCAATTATTAAATACATCGTAAGTTAGAAAAAATGATAAATAATTATTAAATATAAAAAATACACCTCTTAATAATACAGTTGCAGCAGCTTTCTTTTTAATAAATTCAGTTATCTATGACTGAATATTATTTTTTGTTAGAATAAGAAAGCATGCGGCATCAGTTCTATCCGTAGCTTTTGTATTTAAACACTGCTCACATAAATGAGGACAGAAGTAGCCATGTTATACAGTGACTTAATTCTTTGAACACCCAAGTTATCTGCAAAATCGTAGTGATCTATCATCTTGCATAATGTTTAATGATCTACCAGCTGATAATTCTATCAGGTTCTCCTTTAATCTGGCTGAAAGCAAATAAATGAAGTGTACTCATCATTAGAGTTACCTGTCATTAGATTCGTTTGCTTTCACAGTTTCTCAGAAGTACAGCAAAAAGGCTTGACTGAGACTTTACAAAGGACTATTACTTATACTTAATTGCAAAGGACTATTACTTATACTTAATAGTCTTCCACTTACAGGTACCTTGTTCAGTCCAAAATACCCAGAAAGGGCTGGGAAAACTTCCCTTAAGAAAGTAATTTTTTATAAAATAATTTTCTTCTTTATCACTCGCTCTTTATCACTCTCACTTGTGTCAAAACCTTGAGCTTACAGATTTAGAATTTTATTTGTGGCAAACGTCCATCATATGGCCTAACCATTCCTCATTATCAAACCAATTGGCCAAATCAGACTTCTTGTGTCAGATCAAATGAACATATTATGCATCCCCATGACAACCAGAATCTCACACGCCACCATAGCCTACTTCTAATGCCATGCTGCATTCCTCACAGAAATATGTATAGACAGAAAAAGACAGGAAGCCCTACTTTGGGTTTATGACGCCTTAATTAGAGGAGACTTGGCTGACACCAATATATCAAATTGTTTCATTGTAAGGTGTCTGTTTGTACCCCTGGGGCATAGTAAATGTATGCAAGACATTCCTTATTTTTCTTTAAGAAAAAGGCAACTGAAAGGGGAACAGGGAGAGGAGAATCAACTTGACACCTTTCCCCCAGATGTGCACTCAGTCCCGGATTCGAACGGTAGAAAAGTGTCCGGATACAATCTGAGCCTCTGGAAACAATTCTTTTAAAACTGTGGTACCCACATACCCCTTGGAAAGTCTTCATCCACCCCTAGCAATACACATGAAATAAACCAACTGTGGTTATTGAGATGTGAAACAAGGTAGCTGGATGACGCCATCTTGGTGCATGATTAAGTCCATATTTTAAATAAGAACACAGATCTAAACTATCTATATTTTCTAAATAAATTTCTCATTATCCACCAAATAACTACAATTCATACTAAATAACTTGGAAAACTGTTGGTAAGTCTCCTAAATGTGTCTAACTTGAAGAATGTTAGTTCAACTTTTTATAGTCTCCCGCCTAGCACTTACAGTTCTGCATTATGAATATTATAAACATAAAGCAGAGTGAGAAAAGGTTAAAAAATTGTAGAGCATGAACAATGACTCAGCATAAGTATCTCAAAATGCCCCTTGCTGTTTAAAACACATTACAACTTAAATTTTCTGCAAATAAAGAACTGTGGTCATTTATTACCACCTGTAATAATAACAGTGGTTATTTAGAAAAGCAGTGAAATCCTGAAGGTTCAGTAAAGGCCATTTGAACATTCAGAAAGAAAAGTTGTCAAGCAGAATGATTTATATATAAACACTTTAGTAGAGCTTTAAATTCACATGGTTTTGAAAGGGGAAAAGGATCACTTTTTTGCTTCATTATTTCATTGAGTTCCAATGACACTCACCGCCTCTGTGTGAACAGGATGCACAGCAAAAAGCAATGCTGTAAGGAAAGCAAGTCCACGATTCTTGAAGACAGTTTTGTCACAGGTGTACATCAGCACAAGGGTCACTAGGCAGTGTAAAATGACATTTACTGCATGAAAGTAGAATGGGTCCATGCCAGTCAAAAAGATGTTTAGCCTGTAAAAACAAACAAAAACTGAATTAGCTACAAACAGAACATAAGCACAAGCAAAGGGAATCCATCATTTTAAAAGATAAGTTATTCAATTAATTATTTTTAAATGATTCCCAATATCAGGTGATTCTGTACATTTGAGTATAATTTTTTTCCTATCTAAAAATTTTGCTATCTGCAGAAATCACTGCAAATGCAATACAATATTACTTCAGAAAACTGTGGACTCACTGAGAAGGCAGGCAGACAGGCATACAACCCCTTTTTCCCTCACTCCCTGGCTGATGCAAACACCCCCCAGTATCATGGCCACCTCTTCCTAAGCAGCTGAGTGTTAGAGGCAAAGTCCACAGTGCTGTGGGTCAGAGCCATGGCCACCACAGATGAGAAAGAGACCAGGAAACTGCGGCTGTGGTCAAGGTTGAGACAAACCAGGCATGACTGTGCTCTCTCACCCACGGTGCCACCAGGAGCCAAATTTTCAGATTACGCACAAGGAATCATCGTTAATTACCACTTCACAAGGGATCTTCAGGGCACCTATCCACAATTACCAGCTGTAGCGGAAATCATAAGGATGAGAAAGAACATAGCATTTCAGAATTTGTATTAAATGTTTTCTAACATAAATTCCTATAGATCTCAGAATCTGAATTCTAGGATTACGACAAAGAAACTAAAAAGAGAACCACAAAGAGAAGGGAAATTAATTGTTCAACATCTTAAAAAACACTTTCCTAAGACAGAAATGCACAACAGAGAGACTTTGAAGGTAGCCTTTAATTTAAAAACAGGACAGAATGTCCCCAACTGAGTCTGTAGGGTTATAGAAAAGATACAATTGTATAGGGAATGGTTCTCTTGGGAGAGCATACACACCCTAAGCGGTACTGCCTACAGTTGTCTAGACTCCAGCCCAGTTCACCAAAACAGTAATACCACATCTTTATTCTCACGCTCTTGATCTGCTTCTCCTACACAAACACCTCCTGTTTGCCAAAAACAATTGAGAATCTAAAAGTCAGCTTTAGCGATGGCATATGCATATTCTAAACACTTGACTTGATTCATACACAGCTTTAACCTACAGAATTTTAAACATCTCAGGCTTTATTTGGACATATGAATCTAAATGTCATAGTCACTTAATCAACTCAATTTTCATTCCCACTGAAGTAATCATGGTCCTAACTAAGCCTAGAAAAATGAATTGCTGTGAGGGATCCAACTCCAGGGCTCCAATGCAAGATTCCAGACAGCTGTGTTGACAGACCCATGAGTCTGCGCACACCCCAAGGTCCTTAAGATAGGAGCCAGGTGTGAAATAGCTCATTCAGAAGGAAAGAGGAAAGGGCAGTGAACTAGGGGAATGGCAGGTCCAGCTAAAGAAGGGAGAACAGCATCCCTCCCATTCCAGTACAAGAGGACGCCCACAGGCCGACAGAGCTGCCGGAAATCAGAAAGCTCAGGATGGCGGAGCTGTGAGAAGGACAAGACCAAGTCCCTATCCTCGGGGAACGGGGGTGCAGTTCCCTGACAGCCCATCCCCCTGAGGTTGATTTTACACTGTTTCTCACTTCATCAGGCTGAGTTTTCCAGACCAGCTAAGCCATTCATTTAAAATTCATTCACACCCATCTCAATGAGAGAAAACAGGCAATCTCACATGTGGTAGGTGGGTGTCCAAACTGAATGGTCTTTAGGTTGTCGACATGTATCAAAGGCTTTAAAAATTACACAACTTTTGGCCAAAAATTCCACTTCTAGGAATTTTCTGTAAGGAAATAACCAGAAAAGTGTTCAAAAATATATATACATATATATGTGATATAGTGATATGGTAAGAAATATATATTTTGATCTTCATCCCAACTCCTGGTCAGAGACCCTAAAACCTTTGTAATTTCCAAAGTGATAAACGTGCTAGGAACATCTTTTGTTTTAATATTTGGTCTCTGCCCCCAAGTTCCTGGCACTGGGCTCGTAAATTCCTTGCAATTTCCTACGTGATAAGAGCACTGGGAGCACCTTTTGTTCTAATACTTGGTCTTTGGCCCTGGTTCCTGACACAGAGCTCCTAAATCCCTTGGATTCCCTGGGAGATAGGAGTGTCTTTTGTTCTAATGAGGTGACTATTCCTGGGCTCCTGGATGGCTTCAGGAGGGGGGCTGGTCACGAGAAAGATCACGTGCGATTATAAGCTTGGAACTTTCAGCCCCACCCCCATCCTCAGGGAGGGCATAGGTGAGGGAGGCTGAGTTAATAATCGATCATGCCTACGTGATGAAGCTTGCATAAAATTCCCTGAACTATGGGGTTCGGAGAGCTTCCAGCTTGGTGAACACATCAACATGCCCAGAGAGTGATGCAGCCCAACTCCACAGGGACAGAAGCTCCTGCACTCAGCACCCTCCAGACCTTAGTCTGTGCATCACTTCACCTGGCTGTTTATCTGTACACTTTATCATACCCTTCTTTATGTAATAAACTGGTAAACATAAGTGTTTCTCTGAGTTCTGTGAGCCATTACAGCAAATTATCAAAGCTGAGGAGGGGGTTCTGGGAACCCCCAACTTGTAGCCAGGTCAGACATAAATGGGGGTAACCTGGGGACCCAGTACTTGAGACTGGTGTCTGAAGTGGGGCAATCTTGTAGAACCAAGCCCTTACCCGGGCGGATCTGATGCTAACTCCAGATAGGGAGTGTCCGGACTGAATCGAATTCTAGGACACCCAGCAGGTGTCGAAGAATTGCTTGGTGTGGGAGCAAACTCCCACAAGAAGTCTTACGAGTGTGAGTAGAGGAAGAGAGGGGAATGTCCCTGTCAATCTAAAAGACGCAGCTCACTGTGTTAATTACAAAAACAGCAATACAGAGAAGGAAGGACACCTAATAAACCAAAACCCTTATGGATTTGACTATTCCTGCACATCTTACACTTTAGATCATAACTCTGGATTACAAATAATAGCGCTGTTTCTAAAAAGAAGACAAAAGACCTATTATTTTTCTAATTTATTTGTTATTCAACCACTTGGAAAGTAAAAAGCATCACTGAAGATGACCGACCATATTACTATATTACCACACTTTTATGAGGTACTTAACATACATTCCTTTCCCCTTCCAAAATGATACAAAATAGTAGGCATGAGTCACCTTTGTGTCCATATGTACCATATCTGAAAATGTGCAGATATTATCCATATAGATTATTTCTGGAAATTGGTTAGGACACAGTGCTTGGTGTTTTAAGTGAATTCAAGTAGATGCCAAAATATTTTTTTTAATTGCTGAATGGGGAACCACTGCAGTGATGAAGTAGCAGTGTGAAAGCCTCACAGGGTACCTGACACTAGTGAATCTAAGCTTTTGAGAAATCACCAAAAATCTAGAATTAGGAGAGTTTTCTAAATGTCTAAAAGATGGAGGAAGAACTCTCCAAATTATAGACAAGTGAGCTTAAGATGAAATGATGACAAAATTTTAGAACTTATTCTATTTGTGAGCACTGGAAAAAGAATCTCTGATTCTGGGAGCCAATAGGAGTTCACAAAAAGGGAGTTAACTGACTAATCTCACATGTTAATAGGAGAGGGGATGTGATAGATGCATCACATCTTTATTTTAACAAAGACATTTATCAGAATCTCTCAGGATCTCCTTGCACACAAGATAGAATAAGACAGGTTTGATCAAACATAAAGAGTGGTGAATAATAAATCAATGTCTCCTTGGATGGAGACCTCCAGGGTTCTGATAATGTCTCTGGGTTGTCCAATATTTTTACCAAAATCTTAAATGAATCTGTTAGTGTATGCTAACCAAGCCTGCAGAAGGCCTGTATCTGGGAAGGAGAGTTAGTTACTGTACTGGGAGACTGAGCTTCACAAAGAATTTAAACGCCTGAAATTGTTACTTAATTCTAACAGGATTCAACAGAATATGGGTAACAGTAAAGACCCACATTTGGACATAAAAGAGAACAAGATATTCGCAATCCCGATTAAAACTCTACACATGGTATGTCCAAGGGCTGTTAGTCTATCCTAAGCTCAGAGTTACTGTGTCCTGGTTACCGAAACAGACCACCACTAACAGACAGTCAGGGAACTGCCTAAGTCAATATTTTTCATTTCAATTCACTCCAACAGATATTTATTGAGCAACTGCTAGATGCCAGGTATAATGTGGGGTCCAGAGATACAAAGAGAAGACACAGCATTGGCTACTGAAGAGTTAACAGCACAGTAGGAGAAAGAGAGGAGAAACAGAGAATGATGATTAAAAGTGAGAGAATTCTAGCAGTAGGAGAACCTACCAGGTACAGAGATAAGGAAGAGGGAGGCGTTCTCCGTGCAAGTGGGAAAGGGAACGTGGGTGGTATCCAATGTGGGGCAGCAGCCCCTCAGGGTGCTACTTCAACGCCAGAGCACCTTCACAGGACAGCTCCAGGATGCTGGGGGAAGAGTCTCTAAGTGATGTCTCAGGGAGATAGGTTTGAGAAAATGGGGGACACTCAGCCTGGAGAAAGATGGCAGACAGAAATGATACCAAGTTCTCCAGGGGAAAGGCTTTCTGGCATATTCATGGCTACCTCCCCAGTGTTTAGCACAGTGCCTGGTTCATGCTCGTCACACGATAAAACAGGTGATTTCATATAAAAATTTCCAGCTTCTCTTCAAATATTAGAAGACCTGGCAACTCTGGGCCTCCATGGCTGCATGGACATACCTGGGTGCCCACTTAGGTGGTTCAAGTACTCACAGTTTGCCACGGGGCCTGCCAACTAACTACTGAGAGGCAGACTTCAGCTCAAAGAAAGATGTAAGATCTAAAACTAGAATCAGTGTTTGGGATAACCAGAAATGTCCACACAGAGACGCAATAACAGCCTACCTTAAACACCATCTAGAGAGGACAGTCTCTCAGGTTCCACGTCACCCTGAACGTACTTCCATTATAGGATTTAATCAGTTTTTTAAAACTCTTTTACTACACTCTTCAAATGTTATGAGCATTTTCATACATTTTTAGAAATTAATTTTTTGTCACTGTATCCATCTCACTTAGCACACAGTAGACTCTAAGTGAAGGTTTACTGAACAAACAAACTTACATGAAGTTGGAAGTTGGAAAAGATCATCTTTTTCTATTCAAAGAATCTCTAACTTTATTTGATTTAGCTTTCCTTTCTCATTTAAAGGTAGGCCAAGCAATAGGAAGTAAAACAATGTTTTTTTCTAAAATAATCTTAATAGTCATGCCTACTGGCTGAAAGCCTTCCAGATTTTGGCAAATAGAATGTAAATAGCCCCTTCTCTGTCTGAAATCCTCAGCCTCTTCGTAAAAGTGCCCAGAAAGGGGGGGGGGGGCCATACTGAGCTCACAGCAATCGGAAGGCACCTGTTCCCAGGAAAGGTCACAGGGTCACACAGTTTGGCATCAAGCAGCCATAGGAGGAGGGGTAGGAGCGGAGAAGAAAGTCATTGGTTGCCCCTCACCCAGCAACGCACACCTCACAGCCTAGAGCTCTAGATAAAGCCCGTTACTCTCTTTTAGTTTTCTTCTTTGAAAAATACCTCTGGTTTAGGAAAAAAATAAAAACAGCCTGTATCTCTGCAAGAGACTTCTACTAGGGAATATACTAGGGTCCCTCCTCAAGGGGACCCCAACTCTATTTCAGTCAAACAGCCGTACGTCAATGAACTGGCAGGGGTCTGGAAACTGCGTGAGAGGTCATGATGCTCCATCGCCGTGACTCGTGTCTAGTTCTGGGCCCTGGACCTGGAATTTCCCTGGTGTATAGATCAAGTAACATTTAAGAGGGCCGCCCATCTACTTCATGCCACCACCAATGATCCCTGTGGGTCAAAACATTCTCATTATCACCACATCGCCATGCCTGTCATAGCAAATGCTCTCACCTAGTCTTTGGCAGCTAAGCTCTGTCACTTGGTCTCTGGAACTCCAGGATCCCATCACCCCCAGTGGAGTAGGAAAGCCCACCTCAATGGCAGCATCTCCCACATCACACTCGGCCTACAGAAAAGAGCCAACACAGAGCTTCCCAACCTCGCAGGCACTCCCTCACTAATGTATTTCTCAATGTCTCAATGAAGGGAGAAGCACCTGGCCCTCTCAGGGAATGCAGTAGAGGGTGGGAGTGAGGTGTGTGCAGACGATGTGATAAATGCACCCCAACATTCCTATCTCAACGAGCTTCTGGAGTCCTTTCTCTACCATGCCAGGGAGATTTTGGCATCTCAACCTCATTAAGCATAGACTTCCATTGAGTCCCAGTGGTTCCCAGGATTCTCAGTCACCAGTGTGCTAGTTGCAACTGCTGATTCCCTGATCCCATCCCAAGATATTCTAAGCCAGTAGATCTGAGATGGGGCCCAGAGGTCTGCGCTAAGCAACCCAGTGATTCAAGACAGGTGATACTCAGGACAACAATACACAGGTCTCAAAGCTTAAGGTAAGGCTGCATATGGTTGCCATGCTTAACAGAAAAAAATCCAGTTTTCTCAGCAATAACACAACATACATTCTTTTCCAGTAAGACTATAAACCGGGGAAAAGAAAAAATTAAATGTACTCCTCATCTTCTGTTTTTGGTGTCTCAAATGATGGGTTCTCCAACACCTTCCTGGTGACTTTCCACAGCCCAGTTCTTATTCTCCTGTCTTCCTATATCACCGTTCAGTTTTCTTCTTCTTACCTCCTGCCTTCATTACAGCTCTCATATTTTTTTTTTTTTTAAATTTTTTGGCTGCACTGGGTCTTAATTGACAGTGGCTTCTCTTGTTGCGGAGCACGGGCTCTAGGCACGCAGGCTTCAGTAGTTGTGGCTCACGGGCTCTAGAGCACAGGCTCAGTAGTTGTGGCGCACGGGCTTAGTTGCTCCATGGCATGTGGGATCTTCCCAGACCAGGGCTCGAACCAGTGTCCCCTGCATTGGCAGGTGGATTCTTAACCACTGTGCCACCAGGGAAGCCCAACTCTCATACTTTTAAATGTTTTCCATTGTCTTAGATCATTCAGCCAATAAACAACGACATCTGGTTCTTCTCGTTTTTTCCTCTAAGGAGAATCCCTTAGGCCCTTAATCATTTTGGTTGCTCTTCTTTCGCATTCCCTCCAGTACCAGGAATAAATCAGCAAATCATCATCACTTCGTGTATATAAAGAACCAAAGGATGTGGTTCGAAGGCACCAATGTAAACAAAAGTGCAGCGGGGAGATGGTGCCCTGAGGCCAAAGCAAAGCTCATCCTCAGCTGGCTCTGAGGAAGCTGTAGGGAGGGGTCAGGCAAAGGGGAGCCGGTCAGGAGGAGGCCTTTACAGTCTCTGTTGTCACATAGTACTCAGAGTAGCGACTGCATCAAAGAAAGGGTGAGGAAACTGAGGGCAGGAAGATCACTGACCACAGGAGGAAGCAAGTCCCAGAAGAAAAATCTTCCAGAAGAGAGTCAGTAAATAATACAAATTAACAGATCAACACCAAATATAATATAGTTAGTTACACCTATAACTGAGATGTCAGTTTTTAGCAAATGTTTTTTTCTTTCAAAGGTATGTATGTTTGGTGGAGTTCCTGGATGCAGTGCAATGCAATTCCAACACTGACTACCTGACAAAGTCCTGCACAAGACTCCCCTCACTTCAGACACCAGTTACAAGTTCGATGGTCCCCAGGCCACCTGCACTTCTGACCAACTAGCCACAAATTTGGGAGTTTGCACAATTCCCTCAGAATCAACAATTTGCAACAACAACTCACAGAATTCAGGAAAGCATGATACTTATGATTACAGTATTATTATCAAAACTATGAACCAAAACTAGTCAAAAGAAAAGATGCATGGGGCCAGGTCCGAAAGGGTCCTAAACACAAACTTCCGTGTCTTCAGGACACATCAGCCCCTCGGCACACTGATGTATGACTACCGACCAGGGAAGCACAACCAGGCTTCAGTGTCGAGTTTAGTTGGGGCTTCGTGAGGGAAGCTAATTGATCCCATTACTGGCCATCTCCAGTACCCCTTTCCCTTCCCAGAGGTTGGAAGGTAGGGTCTTCCTAGACACTGTAACCGCAGAACCAACACAAACTGGTGCCATCCTGTTTTTAACAAAAAACTGAGTTGGTTTTCAGAGACAACAGAACAAAACCGCAAGTTATGTAGCTGAGGCATGCGCAGAGGAGAACATTTTGACCTCAAATTACGCCCAGAACCCAAGTTTCTCTCCCCGCACACCACACCCCCTGCCCCCAACATGGAACTAAGGACAGGAACAAGGCTGGAACGTGAAGGCTGGAACGTGAATGCCGGAACCCTTTCAGAAGCGAGGCGTCCGTTGTCCAGGTAGACCTGGTGTGAAGCCCCTTCACCACACCTTACACAAACGTCCAAGTTCCAAAGCCCTCCAATCAGACCCGCCCGCCAACACTTCTGCACACCAACCCTCCTCCCCTAACTCAGAAAAGCTTGACCAAACCCCAGAGAGCGGCGACAGATTTGAACCCTGCCTCCTGTCTCCTTGCTGGTCAACCTCACAATAAAGTCCTTTTCTCAAAAGCTGGTGCCATAGTATTGTTATCAGCAAGCCTGGCTTGGTAATAAAAATCACCTGGCTCCAAGTCCCAACTCTTTAATCATATGACTGACTGGTCCTTCCAGCAGTGCCAGCCCTATTCTGAAACTATCTGGAGGCCCACCATGAGTCCCCTCCGCCTTAGCATAAACTCTGGTGTGGTCCCAGGGACCCCCATGAACAACAGAGTCACTCCTATCACTTGGGAAACTTGAATGGTTTAGAAGCTCCCTCCCAGGAACCTGGGAAAAGACCAAATTCTCTCTTGTACAGCACTTGGGGAGAGGAAGCCACAGTCACCATAATTCCCTTGAGAAAGTATTTTCAGGTCCTTATACTCCATTTAATCCAACATTTCCAGATATTTCATGTCTGTGTCATTGACCTTTCTTTACAGACAGCAGGACACTGGCATGGAGGAACTTTGGTCCCCTGAGAGCAGGGTGTAGAGAGAACCCCATGTAATTCTGGGGTTTGCCTCAGAAGGTACAGCTGCGGTGTCCAGCCTTAAAGTTTACAGCAAGCATCCCCCCAACCATTACACTTCAATACACCACACAAGAAGAGCATGATCCAAAAGTGCTGAAGATCTTTCTCCACAGAGGGTCACAGTCTCAGCCGGTTACAACAGAGCCACGCTGCCCCTTTCAGAATCAAAGCTGCCCCTTAACCTCCCAGTAAGCAGGACCCACTGGAACTCTCTGTGTGTGTCCAGCAAATTCCTTGTCTGCTTCCACTTTTCTCTTTGATAGAGGAAGAGAAAAGATACATAAGCCAAGAAATAAGTCCAGCAGACTTTTCCCTCTACATTATAAGGGTGTACCTACCTAAATATTTACCTGAAGAAGTCAGGTATTCACAAACAGGATTGATTCATTCATTCTTTAAACAGTAATTTATTGAGCCCCTACGCTGCATACCAGGCACTGTTCCAGGTGATTAAGATACACCTCATGGAGCTCACACAGTAGTGAGAAAAGATTAAAGGCAACAATAAATATATGATACCAGACAACAATGAGGGCTACCAAGGCAAAGAAGTTAAGAGAGTAGGAGAGTAAGGATGAAACATGGGGGAGCAGCCGCTATTTTTAGATCGGGTGGCCAGGGCAGGCCACTGTGATGTAGTGACATTTGAGCAGAGACTGAGGGTGGTGAGAGAGGAAGCAATGCACAGAACTGGGGGAAGAGCATTCCAGGAAGAAGAAGCAAGTGCAAAGGCCCTTGGTAGCAGCAGGTTTGGCCTGTACCAGGAATACACACTCTAGAATGCTGACACAGACAGAATGAGGTAGAGACGGACAGACTAGAGGTCAGAGAGGTGGCGGAGGTCAGATCGAACAGGGCCTCTTAAAACAGAAACCATCTCAACACTTGGAAACGGAACACTGCCATTACTGAGGCATGATCAAGCATTCCTCATCCTCCCTTTTAAGTGGGGTGATAATAGAGTCAAAGTTAGGAAAAACATGAATGTAGCTCCAAAGGATGATAGAAAAGACATTCTTAGTTTTAAAAAATAAGACTGCTTCAGAAGATGTTTTCCAAGCCTTCTTGGTTTGAGGAACTCATCTATAAAAACCCTCATGATACAGAAATATATTCCTCTCATTTTCTATTCCTCCTACACCACCAGACAGACTGTAGTCTAAAGGCTATCTTATGTCTAAAGCATATCCTAACAGTCAAGGATGCTGACCTCCTCCTCTTGGGGTTTCTAAGATAACCTGAGTTTGGCATGAAATTTTCAGAGGACTTTTTTTTTTTCATTTTTCTCTATAAAATCTTTATTGCCTCCAATCACATTTTTCCTTAACTACATCCATCACTGAACATCCTAGACAATCTAGTCAAACATCCTAAACAGTCTTCACTTGTCTCCTATCACAGACTTAGAAAACAGAATTATGTCTTGTAGCAATAGACTATCTCAAAATGAATTCCCACAGAGGTCAAATCAAAAGGAACAGAACCAAAAGGAACATGCCACCATTTCTTTTAGGTTTTGGGCACAGTGGTTAGAGCTTATTTTCATGGTTGGCATATCATTTGTGACTAAAAGATGCAAACTGATGCAAAAAACTCTCAAGATCCAAACATTAAAATGTTGCAAATCCTTACAGCTGCATATATTAAGATATTCTATTTTTTAACTCTGACATTTTAAACCAGCCACTTTCACTCATCTGGTTTATATTACCATCAGAGCCCTCGATAAAATAAAACTTTATAGCAAACTAGTAGAATACTATGATTTAACAGCCTAAACATGGAAAGAGAATTGAGGTCATTTAATTTGCCTTCGCTTCCCCATCTTTAACATGGAAAAACCTCTGGTTCTTTCTTGTTGAAGGAAGCTTCTCCTTGCTTCTCGATATGGAATGGTACCGCTAACAATCCAGCAGGAGCTTCTCCTCAAGAGAAGGGGGGGTAGAGAGGAAATAAAATTTAAAAAGCTAAGCACCTTTTATATCAATCAGGACCATTTTTCAAGGTGGGCGTCATGGGCATTACGAGGTTTGGTTCTGTGTCAATTCAGTGTCTACAAAGTGACTTAATGTGCTTCTCCTGATTCCACAGTTAAAAACACGTCATGGCCAGTGAAGGATAAAGAAGAAAAATAAAAAAGGTTACTGCTGCAGATTAAGTTTTCACAGATTTTTTTTTTTTTTTTTTTAATGTTTTTCATCTTTTTCCTTTTTTTTTTTTTTTTTTTTAATAGATACTTTATTTATTTATTTATTTATTTTTGGCTGTGTTGGGTCCTCGGTTCGTGCGAGGGCTTTCTCCAGCTGCGGCGAGCGGGGGCCACTCTTCATCGCGGTGCGGGGACCGCTCTTCATCGCGGTGCGCGGGCCTTTCACTATCGCGGCCCCTCCCGTTGCGGGGCGCAGGCTCAGTAGTTGTGGCTCACGGGCCCAGCCGCTCCGCGGCACGTGGGATCCTCCCAGACCAGGGCTCGAACCCGTGTCCCCTGCATTAGCAGGCAGATTCTCAACCACTGCGCCACCAGGGAAGCCCCTCACAGATGTTTTGATTCTGCTCTACAACAGTCCAAAAATATTCCTGTGTGCCCTTGGAAACGAGATTATGAAAAGACTGAATAGAAGATTTGACTAGAGACAGAAATTCATTGGAATTCTAAATTCACTTCAAGCAACACAAAGAAATGATTATTTGTATCAGTTAAAGTTTGACCAGAGAAGCAGAACTATCAGGAATGACACAGCAGAAGGAATTTGCTGCAGAGATTTGACCTTTCACAGTCACGGGGACTCCTTACACAGCCTATGCAAGGCTGCTGCTACTGTGTCTGTAACAAGTGGAACGCCAGCAGGGCAGGCATTCGAGAAGGAAGGATGGGCTTGAAGGAGGGGAAAGGAAGGAGGGACTGGAACCCACAAAGATGAACTGGAATACACTTCTGTTTCTTGCAGCCTCCTAGGCTCCGACTTTAACTATGGGAGTGGCTTGCAAACAGGCCAGCAGTCTCCACAGAGCTGCACACACACCTGCACCGTGATTCCAAACAGCTAAAGGAGACCTGGAGACTTCCGGAGGAGCTGCAGAATTAGCTGCTGTTGCACACCAGAGCAGGTTACTCAGCAAGCCTGGGGCAACCGGCATGAGCTGCGACACACCAAAACCTACACACACCTTCTGAGTGGGTACATGGCTGAAACAGAGCAGGACCCTGTGCGGCCTTCCCAGGACAGACCCCACCCCGCCCCGACCCCATGTCCTCCGCTTGCCTTTCGTCTGCAGAAAAACTTTAGTCAAAGAAAAAATTTAATCAGAGAAGTGAGAAAATGCAGAAGCAAAGGAAAGCAGTCAAACAAGACTAAATAGTTTCGTCATTAAGCAAAGTCAAGGACTCTTAGTTCCTCCTCAAGGGCTATAGATAATATCCTGAGCCATATCTTTTGAGCTGCTTCGTAAATACTGAAACCCACATCAGGCGGAAGAAGTGAACTACGTGATGACCAGACTGTAGCCATCACATAAGCTGCCACAATTCCAAGAACTGGCCTCAAAGAAATGGCCTCAAAGAAATGGGCACAAACCGACCCTGGAACCGACCCTGTGTTTAAAACAATCAGGATGATGCTGATCAGACCACCACCGCGTGACCAAGTTCAAGATGACTGTCAGAGCTGACTGTGCTGTTCCCGCACACAGCCCCCTCCCTCCGCCTATACATCCCTGAAACACCCCTTTAAGAGCTCTTGCCCGCTGATTGTCAGTGGGGAGTTGGCCTTTGGACATGGGTCCATCTTCTCCCCCAGTTGTCGCCTCCGAAATAAGCAAACTTTCTTTTCCACCAACCTTTCCTCTCAAGTATTGGCTTTCCAGCGGTGAGCAGTGGGAATGCACTTTGGGGAACACGGGCACTTTGAGACAGGCTGGGACCCGAGACCCTTTGCCGCAGTGCTGCAATGCTGGCACCTGGACAAACCTCTCCTTGAGCAACAAAATACAAAGAAACTATATGGGACTAAAAATAACTGCTTGCATGCCCAGTTGGGGCAAATTCTGGATAAAACATTCAAAGAGACCAAAAACCAACCCAACTGCCACTTCTGAAGGGCCCTGAGCAAAAGCAGGATACTGCGCAGGCCCCCTGCACCCAACACCACCTAATGGGTGGGCAAACCACCTAAGCCACCCCCTCTGGGCTGACCCCTGGACACACTCCTACCCTCACCCCATGTAAGGAACAAGCTCGCCCCCCTCAGGAAGCGAGAACAGGCAAGGGAATCTGTTGCTTGTTCTCACTGCCCCCTGCTGCAGCAGGGGCCCCAATAAAGCCTTGCCTGAATTTGTCTGGCCTCAGTTCAATTTCTATTGATTAAGGAGGCCAAGAATCCTGCTCGGTAACAACTTCACTTTCACTTTCCAAACCTCGAAGAAATTTCTCCTGTCCAACTCTTGCCCTGTACAACACAGGAAAGGAATTTCTAAGTCGCAGTTCCAGTTAGCTAAATTGATATGATACAAAGTCACTGCATCCTCATAAGCTGCCTTCATTTTCCATTGTGCCCTGCCCTCCAAACTGGTAAAAGGAGACATTCTAATAATCCATTTCCTCACTTCAACTTCTGCCCATTTCTTATGTGAGAAAAACTTTGAATAGTCTCTTTCTACACAAGTAAGTACCTTTATAATAACAAGCATTACAGGGACTTCCCTGGTGGTCCTGTGGCTAAGACTCCACTGCAGGGGGCAAAGGTTTGATCCCTGGTCAGGGAACTAAGATCCCCAGTGCGGATCTTTGGTGCGGCCAAAAAATTATAAAGAAGAAAAAAAAAAGCATTACACATCTTTATAAATAAATAAATAAATTTTTTATTGTTTATTCTTAAGGGAATTTCTAGCCATTAGTATGTGTGACATTCATTCACTAAATCAAAGATAATACTTTTAATTAAAAAATCAGTTTGAGTTTTGCACAGGGAAAAACCCTGTTAAGAAGCTCAAAAGACAACCTATAGAGTAGAAGGAAATATTTACCAACCACATATCTGACAAAGGATTTATATCTAGTATGTATAAAGAAACCGCAAAACTCAACATTTAAAAAAAGATCCATTTAGAAAATCGACAAAAAATATGAAGAGAAAGTTTAACAAAGAGGACATACAGAAGGCAAATAGACACATGAAAAAATATTTAACACCATCAGCCATTAGGGAAATGTTAATTAAAGCCACAACTTCACACCTACCAGAATGGCTACAATAAAAAACAGTGACAATACCAAATCTGGTGAGGAAGCAGAGAAACATACACTGCTGATAGGATGGATGGAAAACAGTTTGTCAGTTTCTTAAAAAACTAAACATGCAACTACCATATGACCCAGCAATTGTACTCCTGAACATTTATCCCAGAGAAACAACTACTTATGTTCACATAAAAACCTGTAAATGAATGTTTGTAGTGGCACTATTTGTAATAGCTAAAACCTGGAAACAACCCAGATGTCCTTTAACAGGTGAATAACTAAACACACTGTGATACATCCATTCAATGGAATATTACTGAGCAAAAAAAAGGAATGAACTATTGATACATTCAACAATCTGAATAAACTCCAGAGAATTATTCCGAGTGCAAAAAAATCTCAAAGTTTACACCCTGTATGGTTCTAAATGGAACATTCTTGAAATGACAAAATTGCATAGAGATGGAGTACATATTAATAGTTGTTATCGATTAGGTGTCTATAGCTATGCTAGGAAAACATAAAGGCTCTTTGTGATAGAACTGTTCTATACCTTGACTGTGATGGTAGGCTCACGTGATAAAACTGCATAGACTAAATATACATACAACAAAAAGAAAAAGAAAAAGAATATATGTAAAACTGATGAAACCCAAATAAAAACTGTGATTGTATCAATGTCAACCCCCTGGTTGTGACTGTGTACTATAGCTATGCAAGATGTTACCACCAGGGAAAATGGATAAAGGATATGAGGGATTTCTATGCTATTACAGTTGGATGGGAATGTACAATTATCTCAAAATTCAACGTGTTTTTTAAAAAATGTGTTTGCAAAGCCAGATAAAGACACTACAAGAGAAGAAAAGTATAGGCCAACTTCCCTGATGAACACAGATGCAAAAATCCACAACAAAATACTAGCAAACCAAATTCAACAACACATTAAAAAAATCATACACCATGAACAAGTGGGTTTTATCACTGGGATGCCAAGATGGCTCAACACACGCAAGTCAGTTAATGTGATACACTACATTAACAAAGTGAACAATAAAAATCACATGATCATCGTAAATAGACGCAGAAAAAAACATTTGATTAAATTCAACACACTTTAATGGTAAAAAACTCTCAACAAACTAGGTTTATAGGGAATTTACCTCAACATAATACAGAACATTTATGAATAGGCCACAGCTAACATCATACTCAACAGTGAAAAACTGAAAACTTTCCTGCTAAGATCAAGAACAAGGCATGAATGCCCACGCTTGTCATTTCTATTCAGCATAGAACTGGAAGTCCTAGGTAGAGCAATTAGGCAAGGAAAAGAAATAAAAGACATCTAAATCAGAAAGGAAGAAGTAGAATTATCACTGTTTACAGATGACATGATCTTATATGTAGAAACCCTAAAGATGCCACCAAAAATCTATCAGAACTAATACACAAATTCAGTAAAGTTGCAGAATACAAAAATCAGCATACAAACATCAGCCGTATTTCTATACACTAAGAATGAACTATCCAAAATTAAGAAAACAATCTCATTTACTATAGCTTCAAAAAGAATAAAATACTTAGGAATAAACTTAACCAAAGAGATGAAAAACGTATACACTTACAACTAGAAATCACTGATGAGAGAAATTAAAGGCACAAATAAATGGAAAGACATCCGATGTTCATGAATGGGAAGACTTAATATTGTTAAAATGTCCATATCACCCAAAGCCATCTACAGAGTCAATGTAATCCCTATCAAAATCCCAAGGCATTTTTTACAGTAAAAGAAAAAAATCATAAATTTCATACTGACCACAAAAGAACCTGAATAGATCAAGAAGAACAAAGCTAAAGGTACCACACTTCCTGACTGCAAAATATATTCCAATGTAACAGTAATTAAAACAGTACAGTACTGGCATAAAAACAGACATATAGACCAATGGAAAAGAATAGAGAAATTAACCCACATATATATGGTCAAATGATCTTTAACAAGGGTTCCAAGAATACACAATGGGGAAAGTATAGTCTCTTCAATAAATGGTATTGGGAAAACTGGTTATCCACATGCAAAAGAACGAAATTAGACCCTTATCTTACAACGTACACAAAAATCAACCCAAAAATGTATCAAAAATTTAAATGTAAGACCTGAAACTCCTAGAAGAAAAACATAGGGGAAAAACTTCATGATGTTAGGCTTGGCAGTGGTTTCTTAGATACGATAACAAAAGTACAAACAATAAAAGCAAAATTAGACAAGTGGGACTACATCAAACCAAAAAGCCTTTGCACAGCAAAGGAAACAAATCAACAGACTGAAAAGGCAACCTACAGAAGAGGAGAAAATATGTGCAAACCAAATATCTGATATGTTGTTAATATCTAAAATACATAAGGAATTCCTACAACTTAAAGCAGAAGAAATTAAATAACCTGATTTTAAAATGGGCAAAGAACTTGAATAGACATTTTTCCAAAGAAGACATACAAATGGCCAATAGGTACTTGGAAAGATGCTTACATCACTAATCATCAAAATCTAATCATGCAAATCATGCACTAATCATGCAAATCAAAACCACAATGAGTTATCACCTCACTCTTGTTAGGTTGGCTTTTATGAAAAAAAAAAGGTAAGCATTGGCAAGGATGTGAAGAATTTGGAACCCTGGTACACTATTGGCTAGAAAGTAAAATGGTGCAGCCACTATGGAAAACAGGATAGAGGTTTCTCAAAAAATTAAAAATACAATTACCATATGATTCAGCAATCCTACTTCTGGGTATATATCCAGAAGAATTGAAATCGGGATCTTGAAGAGATATATGCACTCCCGTGTTCACTGCATTATTCACAATAACCAAGATATAAAAACAACCTATCGTCAGATGAATGGATAAAGAAAAGTGATATATATACATGATGTAATATTATTCAGCCTTAAAAAGGAGGAAATCCTGCAATGTGCAACAACATGGAAGAACTTGGAGAGCATTATGCTACGTGAAATAAGCCAGTCACAGAAGTCCACTTATGTGAGGTACCTAAAGTAGTCAAACTCATAGAAATAGATAGTAAAATGGTGGTTGCCAAGGGCAGGGTGAGAGGAGAGGGGCACCAAGAGTTACTGTTCAACATGTATATAGCTTCAATTATACTGGAGGAATAAGTGCTAGAGAGCTGCTGTACAACATTATAGCTGACAATACTGTACTGTGCACTTAAAAATTTAAGATGGTAGATCTCATGTTAGGTGTTCTTACAACAAAATTAATCATTAATTAATTGAATGGTTTTCAATTCTCAAAATTTTTGCTCAAACAGGCTTAAGATACAGTTAAGATAGTTTGAGTATATTTCAAAGGCCACTTTGTGTTTTCACCGATTGCCTAAAATAAAAATCATTAAAGTCATGATCTATGTAAAGTTCCTGGGCCAATGCTTGGTTCACACTGAATAGTTAATAAATGTGATTTTCTCTCTTTCCTTGCAACAATCTTCAGAGTTGTGTGGGCCTAACATCATTAATGTCGTCCCTTATACATGCCCAGCCTCACGCTATTGCACTGGAAGATGCAGTTTCACCTCAGGTGACTGTGATGAGAAAGCCTCCACGTCTTATTCAAATCAATGCCTGTGAGTACAGAAAGGTTAGTTAAATTTCTCTTTCTGAAGAGGCACTATTACTTTCCAGTTAGTGCACTCTAGACTTGTAACTCAATCTTCTCAAAAAAAAAAAGGTATATCTTACACAGCCAGTAAGACACACTCTACAAAGAGCAATGCATCTTAGCAACCAGGCTGCTTTTTATAACCAGTGAGCATCATAAATGAAGAGCTGCCCCCTGCCCCCTCAATTCTCCTTCTCCTTTGCCCCTGTTCTGCACAATGCCTGCTTTCCTCTTCATCAGTGGCCTTGCCTCACTGTCTACTCCTTTCCTCCCCTTCTCTCTCTTCTGTCCCTGCCACCTCCTGCACGAATTAAAAAAAATTTTTTTTTACAAAGTCAAGAAGTGAAGACACTCTTCCCCACCCTTCACCAAGTGGGCACAGGCATTTGACCCTGATCTTTGTACACGGAAAAAGCTCAGAGGAGGGACCTAGATGGTCTCCGTGGCTGTTATAAGCCCAGCACACCTCATGCTGTGAGCTACCACACCTTAAACTAACCAACAAACCTCTCTGTAATAAATGAAAAAGCAGGTCAATTTAGAAGTTACACATATATCGTGCCATCTAAGAATGTGCCATTTTAAAAAACATTTAGGGAAGAAAAGGACTGAGCAACTTAGTAGCTGAGATTATCTTTCAGCTGAAAAACAAAACCGCTTTCCAAAAGGATAAATGTTTATAAAATACTCTCTTCAGAGTCAAATGTGCTATTTCCTCACCCGCCTTAAAACATTCAACTTTCAGTTGAAGAATTAAGTACAATCGCTCTGGTTTCCTTCTCTAACTCATCAGCCACCTGTCAAGAGACCTCGGCCTCCCGGCCTGGGCAGGCTTTTCAAGCTGTTTACCCTGTCTCGAATGACCAGTACCACAAAGACGGGTTCATATTACACCCGCTGGAAAATGCTTAAAACGCTGATGTTACTGAACCAATATTATTTCAACAGTTCTGTCCGGCACATTATAAGCTTAAATGCTGAGCCAAATTGTAAGGAGCTGAGTCAAGCTCATGACGCGCGAGCCAGCACTTCCCTGGCATCAGCCGTTCTCCCCTTCCACCTGAAGCTAGCCCTCTTTTAAATTCAAGAAAATACTCCAGCCCGCAAAACCCTGGCGTTCTCCCGATTCCCTCTGCACCTTATTCACACTTGAAATGCTGAATCATGACTCCGAGATTGTAAAAGAAAAACTACTTCAACTGGGACGCCAGGACCCCCAGAGGATCCCACGGTTTTCTGCCTTCCTTTGCTGTGCACCTTTTAAAGTCGAAATCTGGAGCCCTTCCCGCAGATCGGCGAGGCTCCAGGAGCAGCCAAGTCTGCAGGTCGGGAGAGCGCCTCTGCCCGCCGTGCTGCTGCTCCCCAAACCCACGCAAGCCCTGGCAGCTCACGACTCCCAAGGAGCTGACACACTCCCCGTCTGCACAGCTCACCAGCTGCCGCCGAGAAACCCCCAACTTCGAAGCTTCACCACCACAGCCAACTGCCCGGAGCTCTTCGGCCCGCGCTGGTCTCACTTGGCCACCGTACCACGGGGGTGAGATGGGCGGAGGAGGGTGGGCTCCACCAGCCCCCTCCCAGCCCTGGCCCCAGAGACCAGCCCGCCCAGAGCGCAGACTCTAGAGAAACTCAATCCCAAGTCCCAGCCCGCGCCTCCTGAATCGCCCCGGGAGCGCCAAGCAGCCGGGCCGAGGATCACGGAGCAGAGGGGCGTGGGTAGCCTGGAGAGGAGGGAGGCGTGGAGGGGAAGGGGCGGCGAGAAAAGAAACGGCCCCCAAGCCAGTCCCGCAACTTCTCCCAGCCCGGGTTGGGGGTGAGGAGAAACGGTGGCGGCCGCGAGCAAGGGGTGAGGGACTCACTTGAAGGTGAGGACGCAGAGCGGCCGGTAGGACTTGTGGCTGGTGTTCTCCGCCATACCCTTGCCCCAGAAGTCGTTGGAGAAGATGCCCCAGCGCAGCGGGGCGCCGGGCCGCACGTCGGGGTTGTTGACGATCGCCCACACGTCGTCGTGCACGAACTCGCCCTGCAGGGAGCGGCCGTAGCACAGGCAGCTCGCCCCGGCCAGCAGCGCCGCGGCCCCGGGCGCCGAGAGTCCGCAGCCCCGCCGCCTGGAGGGCGCGCGGTCCCCGCCGCCGCCTCGGGCAGAGCTTGTCACTACCATCGCGCCGTCGCCGCTGCCCTGGCCTCTCCCGGGCGTCTGGCATCGTCCCCAGCCGGGGGCCGGGCGGCGCGCGGCGGCTGCCCGGAGGTGGGCTCGGGCATAGTCGGCGGCAGCTGGACCGGCCGCTAGCGCCCCGTGCTCCGCCGCCGCCTGCGCCGCCGAGTTGGCCCAGCTGCAAATAAACAGCAGTCCCCCCGCCTCCCCTGGCCATCGCCACCTCCTCCGTCC
Organism: Balaenoptera physalus; assembly: GCF_965194825.1. Lineage (NCBI taxonomy): Eukaryota > Metazoa > Chordata > Mammalia > Artiodactyla > Balaenopteridae > Balaenoptera > Balaenoptera physalus. Next base: position 83,214,482 of record NC_138892.1, on the reverse strand, counting down.
CACTGCGCATGCCCCGCTCGCACTCGCCTCCACCCCCCCAATCCCGGGACCGGCGCCGCTTTCCCCACCATGCCCCGCACCCTCCGCCCGCGCCCCGGCTGGTCGCGCGCTCAGCCCGCGGGCGCCCCGGCCCCGGGCGGCGAGAGTCAGCGCGCAGGTGGAGCGGGGTCGCGGCGCGGGGCTACCCGGAGCGGCGGGGAAGTGGCATCCGGGGTCCTGTCCGCTGTGCCCGAGATGCTCTCCTCCTCCCAGCATGTACCCCAACAGGGTCCGGGGAGGGCCTTCTGGTGGGCACCTCCAGGTCCCGGGCCAGGACGGGCTTAGCAGGTGCTCAGCCTGAACCCCCCACCCCCGCCCTCCGGGAGGGAGCAGTGGCTGCCGCCGCCCGGGACGTCTCCGGCTTTTCAGCACCCCGGACAACAGCAGGGGCGGCCCGCGGGCCACGCTCTCCCGTCCCGCTTCGCGCTCGCGTCCCGTCGTCCCCTCCGCAGTCTCCTTCCCGGGCTTTCGGTCCCCACCGCCCCACGACCAGAGGTTGCAGCCTCCGGGGCTGGAAACCGCAGGGAAATGGAGCTTCTGAAACATCTTTCTGAAAACCGAGCGTGGGTCTCCCTGGCGGGGGCTTCCTGCCCGCCCTGCCCCGGTTTGTTCTGAGGAGCCATCGGCTGTTTCCCTTTACCGCCCATTGCTCTGCTCGCCCTTATAAAGTCTCAGGTTCTATTTTTGGTTTGGGTTTGGGCTCCGAATTGGCTTCTGAAACATTCCTCCTCGTTTTGTTTTTTTTACTACGGTTCTTAAAACAATCTGGGAGATGCCAAGCAAATTACTTTTTCTTCCCATCTAAGTGGGTCACTTGGGTCTGATTATTTCCTACGCTGTGAGCGTGTTCGAACTCTTCCTGCTAAGTCAATACGATTTAAAACAAAAACCAAACTGCTTTAAGGCCTCTGGCTTTGGCTCCCCATCTTCCCGTTTTTCCGAACAGTTGTTTTCTTTTTTAAAAAATACTAATTATAATATGTAAATAAGCTAAGTATACCGTTAAGATGAGGATCAGTAGAATTTGTCCAGGTTTGAAAAATCTGTTAACTCTTTGAGGCCCTTGTAAATTTCTATTGCTGTTTGTTATTGAAGTTACCTGGAAAATGATGCATCCAGATAGAGAAACTTAAAATATATACAAAATTCGCCATATTACTATCATCCTTCCAAAATCCTTAAGAGTTTCGATGATCTAAAAAACAAAAAAGTAGAAAAGAAGGCAGAAATTGCTCTTATACTGACTGAATGTTTGTGTGACTCTTTGGGACACCAATTTATTTCTTAAAAAATTTAAGATATATCCGAGCAGTTGAAAACTCAGTGAATTAAGATGAATATATTCCAAGTCAGGATGTTTTTATCCATTTCACTTTGTTTTTTAGTGAGTTGGTAATTAGTGACTGAGAAATGTATTCATCCTTGCATCAAAACTTTTTAACCCTGGGTAGCTTTCATATCCAGACCCTACACACACCTAAGTCAACCATCTCCCCACAGAACACACTACAGCCTTTCTTCTTCACCTGCGCATTAACTTAATAAAAATATACGAAAGTATATGTGGTGCTACAATATGCTAAGTACTGGGCTGGATGACCAAAGTTGCTCAAATTGTGTATGTGTGTAAGTGTGTGTGTGTAAGATTAATACCATAAAAGTCTAACAACCTTCTGAGTTAACAGCTGACTAAGACAGTGAATTTGTCCTTGCTGAAATGATAGTAGGTGTAATAAGCCAATGTATCAGTCCTTACCTACAATTAATAGAGGCTTTCTTGAGACAATATCTTACTCCCAAAGAGTACCTCTAATTGTAGATTTTTAAAGAGGGCAGGCCTTTTCTCCCTTAAATCACCCTTGTAGGAGGCACAGCTTGCCCACCCCGTTCTTTTCTGAGTTGTTAACTTTTTTAGAAGAAAACACTTATCAGAATTCTCCATGACAATAGAGAGAAATGAAGAAGGACAAAGCCGGACTCCAAAAAGACAATAAAAGGGAGAAAAGATGAAGGAAACCTCTAAGTGGGATTCCAGGTTTCTGAGTACAGAGAGTTTCATCAAGATTTGCTGTAGATTGACTGGCATCTCCATTCTATTTAGTTCGGATGATGAATTTGGGATGAATGTACTTTAAAATAATGAGATACCTCAAGTCCTCTCAAGGATAAAGTAATAAGTAAATACTTTTTAAAAGTAAACAGTTCCTACCATATGACCCAGCAATCCCACTACTGGGCATATGCCCTGAGAAAACCATAACTGAAAAAGAGTCATGTACCACAGTGTTCATTGCAGCTCTATTTACAATAGCCAGGACATGGAAACAACCTAAGTGTCCATCGACAGATGAATGGATAAAGAAGATGTGACACATATATACAATGGAATATTGTATATAAAAACAGCCATAAAAACAAACGAAATTGAGTTATTTGTAGTGAGGCGGATGGACCTAGAGTCTGTCATACAGAGTGAAGTAAGTCAGAACGAGAAAACAAATACTAACAAATACTATATATGTATGCTAACATATATATATGGAATCTAAAAAGAAAAATGGTTCTGATGAACCTAGGGGCAGGACAGGAATAAAGACGCAGGTGTAGAGAATGGACTTGAGGACATGGGAAGTGGGGGGAAGGGTAAGCTGGGGCAAAGTGAGAGTGTAGCATTGACATATATACACTACCAAATGTAAAATAGATAGCTAGTGGGAAGCAGCTGCCTAGCACAGGGAGATCAGCTTGGTGCTTTGTGACCAGCTAGAGGGGTGGGATAGGGAGGGTGGGAGGGAGACGCAAGGGGGAGGGGATATGGGGATATATGTATACCTATAGCTGATTCACGTAGTTATAAAGCAGAAACTAACACAGCATTGTAATGCAATTATACTCCAGTAAAAATGTTAAAAAAAAATAAAAAAATAAAAGTAAACAGTTCCTTTGCAGCCCCATCATTTCCTGATCCAATACGGTTCTGTGTTACAGAAAAATAGTGTAAAAGTATTGATGTCAGAGAGAGAAGGTCTACACTGATATGCCACCTCATCATCCCTCTGCTTAAGGTGTAAAGCACTCACCTTGCCTAACAAAGAGGCCCAAAAGCAAATAAAGTTAATTCTTGTTACTTTGTCTCTGATTATTTTTAAAGGATTTATAATTAGAACAATACTACCTTCTAAGACACCTTTTGTCCCCTCAGAGCAATTTAAAACATAAATTATTATGAAGGGCTTCTCTGAGGCTCATACAAATTAACGTGGACCATAACTCTGAAAGAAATTAGGACACAACTAAAAATAAATCAAGGGCAAGTAGATAATTTAATAAAACAAATTTCAAATTACTGCCCACTGCAGTTTCAGCCCAATACACCCTGTTCAGGTACTGGGATATAAAGAAACTGTTGACTAAAGTAAAAACTCACAATGTGAGAGCTGTGGGTTTTAGTTTTATTTGGGGACTTGCTGAAGACTATAGCCTCTCAGATAGTTCTGAGGAATTGCTCGGAAGAGCTGGTGGGGAGGTCTGCATACATGTGATTTTGGCAAAGAAGTATGTGCTGAAGTGAGTCAGACAGAGAAAGACAAATATCATATCATATTGCTTATATGTGGAATCTAAAGAAATGGTACAAATGAACCTATTTACAAAACAGAGGTTGAGATGTAGAAAACAAACTTGTGGTTACCAGGGAGGAAAGGGGGGCGTGGAGGGATAAACTGGGATATTGGGATTGACGTATACACACTACTATATGTAGAATACTTAACTAATAAGAACATACTGAACAGCACAGGGAACTCTATTCAATACTCTGTAATGACCTATATGGGAATTGAATCTAAAAAAGAGCGGATATATGTGTATGTTTAACTGACTCACTTTGCTGTACAGCAGAAGCTAACAAAGCATTGTAAATCAATACTATATTTCAATAAAATTAGAAAAAAATAAAAATTAAAAGTCATCAATTAAAAAAAAAAAAGGAGTACGTGCAATCAAGCACAGATCTTTGTAGAAGGTTACTGCTAGTCACAGAAACAGATATCTCAGTTAATGTTTTTAGTGCTTTTCCAAGTATGGAGAGAGGCAAGAATCTTGGTTCACTGAATGTTCTCCTGAAAATATCTAACTTTCTGAGGGCTTGTTCTGCCAGTTTTCCCAGAACACAGAGTGCCTCATCCTGAGCTTCACCCTGAATTCCTCTCAAGGTGAATTGTAGGTCAGAGACTATAGTGGCTAATGACTTGATTTTTCTGTAGAACTGGGTGGTGGGCAACATTCTTTAGTTGGCAGGACAAATGCAATGTTACAAGACAGAAATTCAGGAAAAGTGCTAATAACATAATTTACATCAAAAAATAAATTCTTTGTCTAATTATTTAACTATTACCTGTTCTTGAAGAAAATACAGAAAAATAGGGGGGAAAAAAAGGAAATTGAAATATACCTACCACTCCACCCCTTGGGCCATGGCAAGACAGGCAACATGCATTCTAAGAAGCTGACCCAGCACCTGGCAGGGCAAATATTGGAGTCTGGGATGCCACGTGATCTGAACAATGGCTGCGCCCAGACCTGGGCCCTGACTGGTGGCAGCAGCGGTGGCAGCAGCCTCAGGGGAGAGGAGGGGCTGGGTCCTAGTGAGGGTAAACCGGCTTTCCCTTTCATCCCCAGAACTCGTCTCTGTGGCATCTGCACAGAATTAAAACGAAAGAATATAAAACATTACCTGTGATCTTGCAATTTCTGGCTCTCAGGCAATACATTTTGTCAACAAATTACTACAAGACAAAAGCATACACATGTACATTGCAATAAAGCACATGAAGTACTTACTAGACTTCAGAGTCTAGTAAGAATCCCTAGTTTTGAAAACTGCCACAACATTGCAAAGCATATATCCACGGTCTTAGAAATGGATATTAAAATGTAAGATTATTGTACACAACAGAAAAACAATATTTTCATATGAATGAAATTTTAATTGCATACATTTTTATTTTACATTTTAATTATATACAAATCAAAAAGTCACTTTTAGTTTCTTGTACAACTTCCACAATTTACAGGAAATGTCAGAGGAAACACTAAAATGCCATTGTATAAATTTACATTTAAAATTAAATTCAGACTTACAGTAAACTGATTTGCATGAAGAGTTAATTTTTTTAGAAAAATTATTCTATCAGAATCATCAGCTCTAGAAATACTATATTTTGAAATAATTTATCAGAAATTTATCCCAATGTTGTCACAGCCTATAAAATATTCTTAACAGCTCTAGTAATAGTTGGATCAACAGAAAGATGCTTCTCAAAATTAAAGAGTATCCAAAAAAGTCTTGATTCACAGCATTTGCTGAATTTCACAGTGTAAATATTCTAACCACAGTCGATTTCATGCTACCATCACTGAACACAGAGATGGGAAGAGATGCATGACATTCTATAGAATTTTCACCATACAGATACAGTAGATGTAGATGGGATCAAGAGTATATTAATAGTAAAATAATAAGAAAATGGTGAGTTTTGAACATTTATTATCTTTGTGTTTAATTTATATAAGTTTATACAACTAAACTTTTTATAATGGCTGTGTTTAACAACCAGCTTACAAAATTCCTAAATATTTAACAATCAGTTTTTGTGAACTAGTATGAACTGACTCTGGCACACTTTCAGATGAAATAAGATTGGCCACTATTGGTATTATTATTTTAAATTTCAGTGATAAGTACGGGCAAGGGCAGGGAGGTCATTTATACTTGTGTAGTGAGGAATTAACCTTACCTAAAGAGAGGTCTGGCCTTTACCCTAGGCTACTAGGAGATAATTTTTAGGACCCTGGAATATCCTGCCTGACAGGAGGATCTTTGCTGGGGGCTTTGGGCACCAGACAGCCAAACAATGCAGTTTATGATGGGAGCTTGGGTCACGCAGTATCAGTTCAGACCTCGAAGATATTAGCCTGACCTCTGGGAGGGGCTGATGCCTATAGGTCAGCCATACAGGCAGTATGTGATGATCCCCAATAAAAATTCTGGGTACCAAAGGCTTGAGTGAGCTTCCCTGGTTGGCAGTCGACGTGCATATTGTCACACATTAATGCCAGGAGTGTGACGTGTCCTGGCTTCATGGAGAGAAGACAACAGGAGCTCCATTTGGTGTTTCTCCTGGACTCTGTCCTGTTCGCTTCTTTCTTTGCTTATATCCATCTGTATCCTTTCCCTGTAATAATCCAGAACTGTTGAGTATAACAGTTTTCAGTGAGTGCTATGAATCTTTCTCACAAACTATTGAAATTGGGGGTGGTTTTGGGAACCCCCCAAACTTGCAATTGGTATCAGAAGTGAGGGCATTTCTGTGAAGACTGGCCCAAATGCCCCTTAATACTATTTTTCTACTTTAAAATTTTTTCTTTAATGCAAAATTTTTTCCTTTAAAAATCATAATAGCTGTCAGCCAAGAAGAATGGAAGAAAGAATAGGCACCCCCAAAGCTGTAATGTTAAACTCTCTTTTTTCCGCCCACTTAAAATCTTTAAAGGCTATAAGAATAAATCAAAACAAAACAAAAAGAAGGAAGGAAGGGAGGAGATGAATGAATAAAGAAAACCATAAAAACCTAGATCCACTGCATAAATGCTGCCGGGGGATTAAATTCAGGAACTCACGTGTGATTGTCAGTTTGTAGGGATTGAGGCTCAAAATTAACGACTATTTTCAAAAAAGGAGAACAAATAACGTGAAGAATCTGAATGTTGCCTGGTCTATATGAAATATTTATTAGCCATCAATATTAAGTGTTTTATGTTCTATGTAGTACAGTAACATTTTGTTTTAATGTGTTTAATGTGTAACATTTATTTATATTTTATTAAATTGTAGAATTATTTTGCTAGGAAATTCCCCATCTCACAGATGGTGCTGAGGTCCACTCCCCGCCCCTCTCTTTAGAGGGTCTGGGCACAGCCAAAATTAATAATTTCAGGGCACAAGGGACTTGATAAAATACCTGCAAAAGGCAATGACTCTGCTTGCATCCTATATTATTAAAGAAGTTGGAGAACCTATGAAGCCAATTTTTTTTTTTTTTTGCCAAGAAGTAAAGATTTTGTCTGTAGATAAACAATTTCCCTTGAGAAATAACAACCTCCCATCTTTCCTCACTGTGCTGCTAAGTCTTATTTCTTGGCCTATTTTTCCACATGTGAATTTATCAAGAGAGATATGAATGAATCTTTTCAGGCCCCACCGCAGCTTACAGAAAAAATGAAAACTGTCCTTTGGATTTTATTGTTGGCCTTGTTTCTATGAATGAGATAACCAGAGGTTGTTGTGGTGGTGGTGGTGGAGTTTTAAATAATTTTAAGTCTTCTTTGTACCTCTTGGATGAGTGCTGTAGCCTGTCCGGTCAGACAGAAGACGAGGCAGGAGATTCTTGCTTCACAATCTATTTCACAAACCCTGTCACTTTCATTTCCCATTTGTTCAGTGATTTCATTCTTTCCCTCTTATGCAGTTGGAGGGATTAGGAGAGTGTTTTATCCATCTGACAAACTTTTTTTAAGAGAATGAGAATTACATCTACCACCTAAGAATCAGAGTGTTGTGGTAATGCTGAATTGCCGACCGATTTGTATTTACGGAAACACCCAAATGCTGTTTCTTTTTTCTTTCATACGTGGCCCAAAATTCAGATAACAGCCACTGGGAGGTGGTAGCACGAGTGACAGTGATGCCAAACCTAGGAAACTTGCCATAAATCCTCCTCCCTTCTACGCTCATGAAAAAGTGTGACTAATCAATTGTGATAGCTTTGCACGTGAACTCCAGATGCAGTCTTAGAATCCTTCTCAAGACAACCCTCCAGATTGCCACTCTGTGGATAGGTCGGCCTGTGAGTTGAAATCCCTCTATTATCCCTGAGCCAGTGGAATATGTCTGCCGGGAGGCATGGAAACTAAAGAAATAATGCGAAAGCATAAAAATAAAAGTTTGGCATTACAAAGCATTTTCAATTTATATACAGATATAAATATATGAATATGTTTTATAGTATATATAATCTCATACATGAAATAAATATATATAATTTTTTAGCTTTAGATGTTAAGACTTCTATATGAATAAATGTATTTCTGCTTAATTTTTAAGTAGGTCTAGGAAGATTATACTTCTTGTATTTTGGGGTGTTTTTTAGGAGACTCCCATAAGAATTTTCACTATTCTGAAAGTAAATTCCCAAATAAGTGAAAATTACCACACAAGAATTAAATTGCCATATTCGAGTATTTCTATGAATAAGATGGCTAGAAAATGTGAAAAATCCATGAAAAAATGCTATTTAGAGCCATTTATAAAAGAAGTCAATAATTTAGGCACAGATAAGTGCCTTAATGGCTAATACAGTTTTAGTTATAATTTATCATCACTAAGTCTAATCCTGAGTTTTATTGTCTGCCCCCAAATTGAAAAGTACTTGTTTTTGAATAAAGGAGGATTCCATTTAATCTGTGTTCCCTAGAAGTAGCAAAGTTTTGATGCTCCAACTACTCACACTTGCTCTTGAACGAATCACTCTATTTTGTTTCGAATGGTTTAAAGTCAGGATGTGCACAGAAAACTGGGCCTTTCTCTGTCTGACCAGTACTGTACAGGGTTCCGTCTTCCTAGCCTGTGAAAATGCTTCAGAGGGTGACTGTGAAGATTGAATGAGCTCAGTTAAGAGCTTTGCCAAGTGCCTGACATAGTGACACATAGTAAGTGTGCTCAGTAGAAGTTAGCTATGATGAAAGATTATGATAATGGTGGTGGTGATTTTTCTCTCTCTCTTTTCTCTCAGTAATATCTTGCTTCTTCTATTTTTCTCCATTATGGCAAAATAGAAAATCTGCTGTTAAGCAGCTATTCATTCATTCATTCATTCTGAGACTGTGGCTATCAGCCGAACTTGGATTTACTCTGGACAACCATAGGCTATCTTGCCTCACTGCAGTCATGGGATCAAGATTATGAAACTTCTCAATTCCTGGTGCCAGGGAATGCCTCCATCACCAATGAGTCACCCAGCTGTTCTGTTTTTTTGTAATTTGACTGCCAGGATCAAATTGCTTCCCAAGGAAACTTTAATCATTTTTCTTTCCAAAACTTTAATCTTTAACATCACAGGACATAAATTTTTAACAATTACTTCATAGGAAACTTTTTAGATTTCCCCATGGTTACAAAGGAATCACTAGCAAAACTATTTGGCCAATTTATCACTAACGCGTATCCCTTTCTTCAATCTGCTTAAAACATTTTTTTAAATCCTTGGAAGGTGAGTTTATAGTGAAAATGAACTAGCGAAAAAATAGAAAGGTATTGAATGAAAAGATCTATATTTCCCAGGATATTCATTTCCTAGGATTTTCAAGGAAATCTTGGGTTTCTTTCCTTTAAAGTTGCAGGTCTGGAACTTGCACTCCTTTGCTGTATTTGTTGTAACTCTGAGGTAGGAGACAGTGAACCGATATCCTTGTACTAAGCCTGGAGAAAGTAGCAGTGTCATGGGTATAAAAAACCATAGACTTTTCCTCCCTATAGTGGAGGACTAGATCCAAGGATACATAGAAAATCAGACTAAGCAACAACACTTGCCTCATAACAGCAGATTTTTAGGAGTAGAGAAGCGCCAGGAGAAGATAAAGGATTAGCCCAGCACCTGGGGCCCTTTTTGTCCCAGGGATGAGTGAGAGGCAGAGCCCAGCATTGACACCCTCTGGGGACCAAGAAGGAGTTCAGTTTCCACCGAGAATAGGTACAAGGTGACCCCAGCTAGGCATAGGGGTGGGGCCCTGTAGAAGGCACCCTAGAAATAAGAGGAACTGGAAGTCCACCACCACTTCTAACTCCAGTCTAGCTTCCAGGGATCTTGATCATCTCAGTAAAGGTGAAAGAAAAATTTTTACTAACAAAACCAGGAAGAGTTTATCACCAGAAGACCAGTATTAAAGGAAACACTAATGGGTGGTCTTCCAGCAGAATGAAAATAATTCCCGATGAAAGAATAGAGACAGAGGAAGAACAAGAATGCAATCTAAATGGTAAATGTGGTACTATGTGATTAAATCTAGTTGAAAATTACCTGCTTACAGATCTATAGAGACGGAGAGTAGATTACCAGTTGCCAGGGGCTGGGGAACAGGTTAATGGGGAGTGACTGCTAATGAGCACAGGATTTCTTTTTAGAGTCATTAAAATGTTCTAAAATTATATTGTGGTGATGCACAATTCTGAGGGTACACTAAAATCCATCGAGTTTTACACTTTAAAATGGTGAATTTTATGGTATGTAAATTATCTCTCAATGAAACTTTTTTTTTAAAAAAAAAGAAGACAAAATGTATGCCATCAATAGCATGTAAAGTAAGAGGGGTACATGGACTTGAAGTGTTCTGAGATCATTGAATTGTCTGGAAAGAGGGTAAATTAGGAATTAGTCATTAAGCTTTACAATTATATTTTATTCTCATTCTATAGGAGTGTCATGTCATATCACACACACACACACACAGCACACACACACACACACACATTCTTTTGAAAAGAATGAGAGGCAACTGGGCCGAAGGGGTTAATACTAAAAAACGGTCCAGTTTTCCAGTCAGTTCCTTCTTAAAGAAGCCCTAACAAAACAGTGATGTGGATTCCAGGCAGACAGAGTGGAAAGATAAAATTTTCCTGTTTTCTGCCTAAAATGGTATATGTAAGGCAGCAGTACAGTATGAATAAATTTAGTAAACAGTAGATACAGATCACCCCAGACAATGAAAAAATAAGTCTTAAATGATACAACTAACTTACAGTAGGAAGCCTAGGATTTCACAAATATTTAACCGTTTTATAAATGTTTTACTGTTGTAAACCATTTTCACTGGCTTTTAATTACCAAAAGCTGGACCAGCACTTTTTTTTTTGTTTTTTGAATTTCATTTTATTTATTTATTTATTTATACAGCAGGTTCTTATTAGTTATCTATTTTATGCATATTAGTGTATATATGTCAATCCCAATCTCCCAATTCATCCCACCACCACACCACCGCCTTGCTTTCCCCCCTTTGTGTCCATACTTTTGTTCTCTACATCTGTGTCTCTATCTCTGCCTTGCAAACCGGTTCATCTGTACCATTTTTCTAGATTCCACATATATGCATTAGTATACGTTATGTTTCTCTCTTTTCTGATTACTTCACTCTGTATGACAGTCTCTAGGTCCATCCATGTCTCTACAAATGACCCAATTTCGTTCCTTTTTATGGCTGAGTAATATTCCATTGTATATATGTACCACATCTTCTTTATCCATTCGTTTGTTGATGGGCATTTAGGTTGTTTCCATGACCTAGCTACTGTAAATAGTGTTGCAGTGAATATTGGGGTGTATGTATGTTTCTGAATTTTGCTTTTCTCTGGATATATGCCCAACAGTGGGATTGCTGGGTCATATGGTAATCCTATTTTTATTTTTTTAAGGAACCTCAATACTGTTCTCCATAGTGGCTGTATCGATTTACATTCCCACCAACAGTGCAAGAGGGTGGACCAGCTCTGTTCTGTCTGCCCCTGGAGCTTAACAAATTGCCTGCACACAGTAACAAATCAGATATTTGTTAATTGATGGAATGCCTAAATGTTTGAATGCATTCATAAATGGATAGAAGACAGGATATTCTGAAGCTGGATGTTCAGGGTTTTCTGGAGGAAGGAGGGAAATTTACTTTTTTTTTTATTGCAATGTATACTATAAATATCTTCAAAGCTTAAAAAAACCAAAAGTGACACATTTATAGAATTTTATAAATTTCTAAGTGAAATTGAATTGATTCACACTCTGGAGGTAGGCAACAGTTATCACTAGAAATGCAATTCGATTTCTACATTGTTACTTCTTCTAAGTGATGTAAATCCTGACTTCTGATTTAGAACCACTTCTACCTGCTTTTTGGAAGGAATCTCCCAAGGTCAGTGCTCTTCCTCCAGACAACCTTGCCTAAACCTACTGCAAATGTTCTAAGACCTCCAAAGAAGGAAAGTTCACAATTTCTTACTCAAAAGAAAAACTTACAGAAGAGAAATTTTAACATTAATCGATGTCTATAATTTAAGACCATTTCTCATTACTCTTCAAGTGTGAAAAGAGAACAATTTCTAATATACATTTTTTTGTTGTTTTCCTAGTTATTGTTAAGTGGTTCTCTGCTTATTTAACAATGTTGCTTGAATGTCAAAATGAACTTGGTCCTTGTAAAATTCAATTTTACCAAGTAGTCAGCTCAGCTTCAACTTGAGGAGTTTGAACTTAGTAGAAGCTTTACTGTATCTAAATTATATCTCAGAAGAAACTAACTCAAAGAATGCCAGTTCTGCCTCACGGGGCTTGGCAAAAATGGAGTCCAGGCCTGGTTGGGTCAGTGGTGGGAGCTGCCATGAGGTGGGGTCTTCAGCAGAGAGAGGAATGGAGGAATTGAGACAGAGAATGGGTCCACAGCCAAGGTTCACAGGGGGAAATGCCAGTGGTTATTTCAATGCAGGAGCCAGAAAATCAGAGTCCTGGAAAGAAGTGGAATGTTGGAATAGAAAAGGAGTTGGGTGTTTGTGCAGAAAGACAAATACAGAGGGAACTCCAGTACCTGCCACCCCGAGGATATACCTCGCCTCCCCGGGGCTGTGGTGAGACCAACCTTCACTGACCTGCCAGGTCTGTGCAGGGACTCTGGTCCTGGGGCATTTCAAAGATACCCAGCAGCTTCTGATAAGCAATAAGACACAGCTCAGAGATAGATGGGGAAATTGTTCTGAACAGGAAAGTCTGCACCAGAAATGAGTCATAAAAGTGAGATTTCATTCCACTGAGGAATATGGAATCAGATGGTTGGTCTTAAAAAAAATTAAGCAAAAGTGCCTGATTTTATCATTCTTGTGACTAGAATGATATCATCAATGGAAAAGGAGCTTTGGCTAGTGATGAGAAAAGGGGTTTAGAAAAACATAATTAAGGGTTCCTTAGAAAAGAGTAATGTTGTTATCATATGTTTACTTAATTTTTTTCTATATTTTGCTATGGTTTTATTTACTATAGTATGATGTGTGAATTAATGTTACTTTAAAAATATTTTATGTAAGTAATACTGACATTGTATCAGGCAAAATCTGAAAGGGTCACACCCAGAGATCATATTTAAAATTCCATCTTTTATGACTCGTGAGACATGGGCAGTGGCCAACACTGTCCAACCAGAACAGAACCCAGCCTTGGTTCTGGATCTGGCTTCTGGAAGCCCTCCTCTGTGCTGGGCATTAACTCCTTATTGTTAGAGAGTTAGGAGAGGAGGTCAGAAGAAAGGGGCCAGGCTAAGGCAGCAGAGGGACGCTATTTATAATACCTTATGGAAGTATTTAAATATTTTAACAACCTGTTTTACAGTGCACCCTGATAACATCAGCTCTGGTTACAGCTCGCTGGGGATTGAACCCCAGACCTGCCATTTACTAGCTGTGTGACTCTGGGCAGGGTTACATAATCTGTAAAGAGCATTGAGGTGAGGATTACAGGAGTTAATTACTGTAAAGTGCTTATAAGACTGTCTGGCACATAGTAAGGGCTCAGTTTAGCCAATATTATCTATTGATAGTGGTTATCTGGAACACTGTCCAGACCAGAAAAAAAAATGACAGTGATTGACTAGCAGTGCACTCCACGGGTAGGGAAAGGGTAGTGGCAATAATAAGTGCCATGGGTTTGCCAACTCTATTCTAGTCCAGCCCTAACCCACCTGACCACACTACATATCTGCAGCATCAGTATATCAACTACAAAAAAAAGAGAGAACTCTCACAAGTCCCTCTAGTTAAGTCCCAACCAAAACTCAGTGATATGAACACCAGTCACTATTTTTCAGTACTTGTTGTGATAACTGACAATTTCAAGGTTTTGTCAAGCCAGCATCCCTTAATAAACTTTGTTCTGGGTCACTATCTGGAAACCTTACAAGTTCTATTTGTCCTTCTGACCCATCTTTGTGTTCCTGAGAGTTGATTTGAGAGATAAAATTTCCAAAAACTCCACCTACTGGAGGCTGACAGTTGTCAGGTCTGATGTCAGAGATGGCTGAAGACTGATGGGGGCCCGACACAGGGGCGAAGAGGTGACACCTGCAACTAATCTCTGTTGAGTCTAATGGAATTATCTCATGACATATTAACACCTCTCAGGCCAAATGTCTTCATCAGATATGTATTCTCATGATAACCTAAATTTTTGTGCATATCTTACAAAATGGAGCAATTTCACTGAAGATAATTTGTAATGTAAGTGGCCACTTTGGGGAACTTTTAATATAATCAAAATTGTTCATCTTAAACATAACTTAGAGCAAAAGGGCAAGACAATTTCTAGTATTCACTGCATTGCCTTTTTTTAGTGGTAAAAAGCTTCTAACCAAAACTCTGACTTCAATATAACTTCATTAAAGAATTTTTTTTTGGACAAAGATAACGAAAAATGTGGAAAAACTTAAGATATTTTGGTTCCACTAAAATCTTGTCATTTCCTAACCCCACCCTAATTCTTCTTCCTTTGAATACTGCCCCCAGCTGTCAACTCCTTCTATTTCTCACTTCTTCCAGGATGCTTTTCCCTTTCCCCCAAAGCCCACTATCCTAACATATACTTCTGCTGTGTTTCCATCCCCATAGTACAAGTTCTTCTAAAAATAAGTCCACCAAAATAGGATGAGGAACAGGTAGATTTTAAGCAAAAGGCTTTCCTCAAGTCCCAAGAGAAAAGACAAGATTCTACACTACTGGAAACTAAGAATACCAGCCTCCTGAACTAAATCAACTGGAATGCATTAGTAGGTTCTTGAGATTCTAACATCTGACTCTAAAATGTGGACTGAAAGGCTCAGAAAAGGATTTAGCTACTCCTGGTTTCTTCTAACAGAATAAAAACAATAAAAAACATAAGATGAGGGACAAGGCTTATTTACTAGGGCCATACTTGTTGCATTTTCAGTAAAGACTAAGTTGATATTAACCTACTTTATAAGCAAAGAAAGGGTAAATCCGTGGGAAATTTTGAAAAACATCTTTTCACTTCTCTCTGACAGCATTCTAGATAGATCCACAGGCAGTTGCTTCTGCTGCATTACCCTCAATTTTGTGCATAGCCTCTAGCTAGAAATAGGGAATTTCGTATACAAGCAAGGGCTAGAATTGGAAATTACTTCTCTAATATATCCACCAGATTTGACCAAACACTTTGAGATGTTCTTAGAACAAAAGCAAAATGAAGTAATGGCTTTGTAAATTCAGTTATGTGGCACCTGACTTTAATTTTTTCTCTTAAACTATTAAGGTCAAACTCACAGTTTTTTTATAAGTGTTACACTGCTGATAATAAACCCAACTGCTATGTTCACCCTCAAAATCAATCAAAGACCACAATGGTAGGTGTCTGTAACTGTCCTCAGACACTCCTGACTCCATATTATTAACACTACACTCCAAACATATGAATACTGGACCCTGGCCCCAAACAGCAAAATACTGCAAAAATAATTACAGTACTATTTCTAGAGCTAGGGACAACACAGAAGTAAGGAATACATATTGAGACTATCTTTTCTCCACTTGTTATCCTCAGAGAGTTTTTCAACTTTACCAAGAATTCTGCTCTCCTCGAGGGACGTCTGTCTAGCTGGCAAATTTCAATCACCTTAAACAACACCTATAACCCCTACAGTACCTATACCCCTCTAGACTACTATTCTTATGTGGACACTAAGTCTTTACTTGTTTACTACACACAAATCTGATTTATGACTGTGAGGTAATTTTTGGAGACTTTTGCATATTCCAGATGCCTCCACCTTCTCTGGACCATATCTCATTGAAGTGTGTATCCAGTAACTTACAAAATGAAGAATGAACTATATACTCTAGAGATTTACCAACTTTTTATGCACAATTCTACATTAGGGTTGATACAATTGGAAAAGTTGTCAGAAATATATTATTTAACTTGGCCAAAGTTATAAAAGATACTTCGCAGCTGAACACATAGTATTGGATAATCCAATTGCTTTTGACTTCCTATTAGCTAATCTAGGCAGCATCTGTACCTTTGCTAACAATTTGTGATGCACTGGTCATGTAGAACAATCACCTCTAAACTAAGGGAGATGGTGTCTGGATCTCCAAGGTGAAACCCAAATGGACTCTGGGAGAAGTGTTCTTGGCTTGGGTTCACTAGTTTGGGATTGTGTCTTCAAGGCATTCTACAAAGGCTAATCATTCTCCTGCCCATATTCTTCATGTATATTACAATTCCCTAGCATAGAGCCCCAGAGTTTTAAGTGCTACCATGCAGTTACTGTCACTTGACAAAAAGATCAACAAGGCCAGATCCCATTCTACTACCAAACTCTTATTTTGAGATGCAGAATCATCTAGAGTTTCTGACAATAACATAGATCTGGAGCGAGATTGTTTTTGTGGCCAAGCTCTGGACTAGTCGGAGAATGGCTAAAAGGGGGCTCTAAGAACTACAGTACCATCTCTATTAGTTGTGCAATTGCAATCTCAGAATGTCTTGTGATTCACATAACACTTCCTTCTTCACTCAGAACCTCATCTTGCCTGCCTTAATCCTTGCCTTAAGAAATCACTCAAAATTAAGAAGACTCAGCCAGTTTCTGCTATCCTGCCCTGAAAACTTCTCAACTAAACCCATAAACAAATTAAGCCCTAAGTTAGTAGATAGAAAGAAATAATAAAGATAGTAGCAGAAATTAATGAAATAGATCAAAATAAATCAAATTAATTGAATGAATACGTAATTTAAAACATTTCCATAAAGAAAACTCAAGGGCCAGAGGATTTTACTATTGAACTGTATAAATACTTATGGGTGACATAATAGCAACACTGTAAAAAGTCTTTCAGAAAGTAGAAGAGGAAGGAACACTTAGTTTTTTTTTAAGTCTAGACTAATACTATTGTCAAAACCAGAGAGATATTACATGAAAAGAAAACCAGAGACCAAAATTCCACATATACACAAGTGCAAAATATTGAATAAAATGTTTTTAAGTCAATTTTATCTATGTATAAGAAAGTAAAATATCCTGATCATGTAATGTTTATTCCAGAGTGCAAGGTGGGCTTAACATTAGAAATCAATCATGCAATTAATGTAATTCAGTAGATTAAAATAAAAGAAGAAAAAAAATTGACCATCTCAAATGTAAGAAATTCTCAATAAATCAGGAATAGAAGGAAACTCCCTCAACCTGACAAAGTGTGCCTATATAAAAACTACAGTCATCACATTCACTGACTAATGATTGACCATTTCCTTCCTAAGACTGGGCACAACTCATGGATGCTGACTCTTGATGGCTTCTATTTAACATAATCCTCCTCTCTAGGGTAATGAGGCAACAAAATGAAGTAACATAAATATGCATTGGAAAGGAAGAAGTAAAGTGTCTTTATAAGCAGATTACATGTTTTTGCATACAGAAAGTCCTTAGGCAGTTAGAAAAATCTACTAGAAATAATAAGTAAATTTAGCAAGATCACATTACACAAACCCAAATTAAAAAATATATATATTTCTAAATATTAGCAACAAAAATTAGAAAGTAAGTTAAGAAGAAAAATACGTTTCAGTGATATCCCAAAAACATGGAATAGGGATCAATTTAACACAATATAATCCAGATTTGTAAAAACAAATTAAAAAACAGACCCAGAAAATATTGCTGAGGAAATTAAAGACCTAAATAAATGGATATATAGATCATGTTCATGTTCATGGATTGATATGACTAATATACTAATTCTTCACAAATTAATCAATAGATTCAACACAATTCCAGTCAAACCACCAGAAGACAGTATTTTGGGGGAGGTGTAGGTTTGACAAACTGACTCTAAAATTTACATGGAAATATAAAGGACTTAGAAAAATCAAACAATTTTGAAAAAGATAAACAAAGCTGTAGGAATTTTACTATCTGAATTCAAGACTTATCATAAGGCAACAGTTAAAAAGATGCAATGCAGTGTCATATTGACCTATAGATAAATATGTAGATCAGAGTCCAGAAATAGGCCCCCACATATATGGTCAATAGATCTTTGAAAAAAGTGCTAAAGTAATTTAATGAGAAAAGATAATCTTTTCAACAAATGATGCTGGAAGAATTTGATATGCATAGGGAAGAAAAATGAACATCAACTCTTACTTTACACCACATACAAAAATCAATTTCAAATGGATCATAGACCTAAACATAAAGCAAAAATTATAGAAGTCTAGGAGAAAAATAAAAGAGAAAATCTTTGTGACCTTGGGTTATGCAAAGATTTCTTAGAACATTAAATAAAGAACTATAAAAAGAAAAGAAGTTGATAAACTAGATTTCATCAAAATTAAGAACTCTTACTCATTCAAAGACACCATTATAAAAATGAAAAGACCACTTACAACTGGGAGAAAACATTTTTAATACACATATTGAGGAAGTTCTCCTTTATAAGATATATAAGGAAGTTATAATAACAAGATAATCCAATTAAAAGTTGGCAAAAAGATTTTAGCACACTTCACAGAAAGTGTTATGAGTGGCCAGTAAGCACATGGAAAAGTACTTAAAATCACTGATTCATTGGAAAGCGCAAATTAAAAACACAATGAGATACCACAACACATTCACTAAAAACTAGAAGGGCTGAAATTAAGAAGTGTTTTATCAAGTGTGGCAAGAATATAGAGTATGTAAAACTGTCATATACTGCTGATGGGATTGTAAAATGGTACAAATGATTTTGGAAAATAGTTTGACAGTTTCTTATGAAAATTATGACTGAGAAATTCCACTCTTAGGTATTTACCCAAGTGAAATAAAAATATATATGCACGTAAAGATTTGTACACAAATATTCATAGCAGCTTTGTAATAGACCGAAACTGGAAGCAATCCTAATGTCCATCGATAAGTTAGTCTGATTAAAAGAAGCTAGACACAAAAATACATACTTTATTATTCAATTTATATAAAATTTTAGAAATGACAAACCTAATCTATAGTGATTGAAAAATAAATCAGTGCTTGCTAGGCAAGAGAGTGGGAAGTAGGGATTAATTGGAAAGGGGCATAAATAAATTTTTAATGAAATGAATTGTATCTTGATTGTAATGAAAGTAATGCAAACGTTTTATATCTTGATTGTAGTGATAGTTACACAGATGTGTAAGTTTGTCTTTGAACTGTATTCTTAAAATGAGTGCATTTTATGCTAGGTAACATATCTCAATAAAGTTAGTTTTAAAAATAATCAGCTATTTGGCTGAACCATGTGAAAATTCCAGATAGCTAATTTTGACCTATAAAACAACTTAACAGATAGTACAATCTAGTTTATGAATGAATGAAGAAATTATCTACGATTAATTCAAATTGAATTTTTAAAGATATTTTTATCATAAGTAATATTTGTGTCACAATAGGGAGACTTTCTAAAAATGACAAGTATATTGACCCCTCCTTTAAGAATCACTGCTGGAGGTGCACTATTTTTGATGAGTAACTGGAACTGATAAGAAAAAAATCATTAAATGCTATTTTTATTGTAAGTTTTAGGATCTCTCATACCTAGTTACTTCTGATCAACTCTAACGGAGTGATATAGCCCCACCTTCTGCAATTTAACTCAACAAACATAATACCATCAAGAATATGTCAGAAGATGGTTTAAAACCATAATTTTACAAGTCAAAATATATTTTTATTTTTTCCTTAGTAGAAAACTAGAAATACTAATTTCTTTGGATGAAAACAATCTTCAGAAAACTTCTTAACAAGAGTTATAAAAAGCATTTAAAAATCAAATTTAAGGTACCCTTGTTGACAGCAAGTGAAACAATGTTACTTGCCTCATTTGAAACCAGATTTTCAGACAAAATTACAACAATGCAGTCAATGTAGTCAATTTCAAATATCCGCATGAAATTCTCATTTTTCATGTTGTTTTGTCCTTTTGTGCTCATGTTTCTACTTTTTTACTGTGGTCAAGAAATCCTTCTGGGGAAAAAAACTATCAAGGTGCATTATTATAAAAAGAGAATACAGAATTAAGAGAAGTAAATTGACTGTGACAGCCTGGAAAACAATGACTACATAGTCAGCCTTTGCTCTTTTTAAATTCCTTCTTAATATTTTCCTTGCTGACATCCAAGGAGTTAGATTTATTGTCAAAGAGTGGTTACTTTCTAAAGGGCAATCCAGTGTATTTGATACACTAGAAGCATTTCTGATGAAATTGGTTTCTTGTAGGATTGCCAGGTAAAATACATTGTAGGATTGCCATTGTAGGATTGTAAAATACAGTATGACCAGTTAAATTCGCATTTCAGATAAATTTTTTTACTATAAGTATATCCCATGCAATATTTGTTTATTGTACTAAAAAGTCTTTGTTACTTATCTGAAAGGCAGAATTAACTGGGGGCTCTGTATTTTTATTTGCTTTATCCATCAACTCTATCTCTTGCTCTTGTAATGATTAATTTAATTCAATGAAATAACAGTTCATAATCCATCTGGGATTTTGTAAAATATACTTAATGTATTCCTAAATTAAAAGGGGGTTGAACAAACTAGCAGGGTTCCTTTCTTATATTTCAGTTATATTGTTGATGTCATTTTCTGGATAACAAATGTTACTCGTTGTATGGATAAAAAGTAAGTAATTAAGTAAAAAACTCATTTGTGTATGATGAAATATCCAATACCCCATTACTTCAGTAAAGACTGTAATGATTCTGGATTGCGTATGATCCAACTTCCAGAGAGGAAAGAATGGCTTCTCTGAAAAACGTTGACAGGAACTACATTTTAATTTCCTTTGGAAAATTCCGCATGCATTTGGCTCTGACACTATCCTGTTTGTTTCTGTTGCATTAGAGTTCCATGATATTTTTATCTGAAAGAAGAAATTGGAAGGTAATATCCAGACATGAAGATCTGGTATTTACTTGGACTATGTCATTAACATTTCCAACTTGTTGAGTGCTTTCCATGTTTCTCAAAGGTCTTCACCCCGTAAAAGCTGATGGATGGCCTGACAGATCCTTCCAGGCGTCAGTTGGTGTAATGTGAGCTCAGGGCCTAGAAACAATAAAACAGCAATTTTCTGAGAGATATACCTGCAAAGGAGCCAAGAACACAAGAGCCTTTTTCAGTTTCCCACTCAAAACCTCTTCTTTTCTCTCAGTCCAGGAGGGGTTTGGGAGGACTGGATCCTGTCACGTTAATTGAGAGTGACATTAAATGTAATCTCAGCAGCAGCCGCTGTGATGGCTCTGAGGGAAAGACCACTGGAGCAGGAATCAGAGAACTGGGCTCCGGTCTGGCCAGAGTGGAGGCTTCGTGTCATGAACAACAGAAGCAAAGGCTGCAAGGGTTGGGAAATGTCAGATCTTTTCTCTTAAAAGCTGGATGGGGTCATCCAGTCATGATTTGACAAGCAATGGTTCTAGCTCCAGTAGCAGCTACAAACCAAGGGAAGGGTCCTCCCCAGTTAAGCCCATCACAGCTGAGCCAGACTGAAATGTGTATTGGGCGTTATCACTCTACTGCATACTCAGGGGCCTGTGCCTCGAAACTGGGTCTCTTTATGTTACAAGAAGGGATGTGCATCCTGGACTAAGTGCCCTAAAGAGAGATTCACGCTAAGGAAATCTAGACCAAAGTGATGTGAGGGGTTAAAAGTGAGATTTTGGTCTCCCAAGACAGTTTTGTAACAGTAATCAATTAACTGTAACCCTGAAGAACCTAGATTCTGGGTCCCCCATCCAAATCCACAGCCCATCGGATACTGTCTGATTTTAAATGCATCAAATGATGAAAATTCTGCCTACCATTGCTATTTCTTCTTTGGTAACCTAACAATCATGTAATAGTTTACTTCCAAGTTTCAGCCAGTAATCCGTAACTATTCCAAATGTTAAATAGCTATTGATCTAAACTTAAATAAAATCTCTGGATGGCCCCAAAAAATAATGTTGGAAAAGTCTCCTTTAATGGATTTTTGGCTCTCACGAGGAAACAACCTATATTTTCATGATTTAAAAACCTAATATGAGATTAACTTATATGATGCTGTGATGTGATAGAGAAATTTGCTGTGCCTAATCCTACATGGGGTGGAGACATTATTAAAGATGGAAAAAGGGCTATTAATCCAGGAGACCTGAGCTCCCTTTACCTCAGGGCAAGGTTAGGAGCCTGTGTTAAACTCACACTCAAGATGGGGAAGGAGCAAGGAGATGAGAGGGAGGGGCAAAGCCAGTCCTTAGGACAGAACTGGGTTCTCCTGAGACTGGAGGAAACTGATGATTGACACCAGGCCTTTCAAACTCATAGGTTTTCACTGATGGACACTTACATTCTTCAATCCCACACATTGCCTCAGAAGGTCACAGGACAGTGAAGGGGTGCACATGAATCCAGGGCAATGAACTCACAGTGCCCGAACCTTGGGAGCTTGGAAGCAGCAAAGGCCATGAGAAGAAGGACTGTAATAGAACACACACCCGTCTTAGAATGGAGGATGGGCCAGAGATGAAGACGACAATTCCCAATCCAAACTGCAACACTAGCCAGTTTTCCATTCTGTTGCTGGACCCACACCTCTGGCCTTGGCCCAGTTATTACCCTCAAAGGAACAAAGTGTTGGACACGGTCAACTTTGCCTTGTTGAATGCAATGCTAGAAGGCCCATCTGGAGCCATTTTTTCCAGCCAGAGCTAGAAGGCAGAGGACCTGCTGGCCACCAGGCAGCAGCAGAGTAGACTTTGGAGGCTGTGGCTCGATGTCAGGAGCTGTGGGAAGCATGTGGACACTGGCCAAATATCTTGAGGTCTTTCCAGAGAGAAGCTCCGATTGTGCTGGCTTAGCCTCCCATATCCTGTCTAATCTTCTTCCTGGCATCACCTCCAGGCCTCTGCTGGAAGTGGTGCTTTCTGGACTGATTAGTCCCATTAAATGAGTTTCAGATGGTGATTTTCTGCTTAAAGGATGAACGAGAATTTCCATAAGGTGCATCTCATTTGACCAACATAATTACTTTCTTTGCTTTCTTGCATCCAATCAATCATTTCACTTCAACTGTGGATTTCATTAATGAGCCATTGACTCCCTCTTCCATATCATTAGTGAAGATGTCAGCTTTTGACTGGACCTAATACCAGGTTCAATGCTGGCTTCTCTGAGAGCTCCCCAGGGAGACATTCATCACTCTCATATAGGTGCCTTCGTTATTCCAAACCAATTTAAACTTATTTTGCAAGAAACACTTAGGATGTTGTAAAAATTAATGCTTTCCCAAGGAACCCCTAATTTTCATAGAATCAGAACAGATGGCCACATGATACAGCACAATACACACAGCCACAAAATCTCAGCCCCCACTAACCAGAGAGAGCAGGCTCATTTATCCATTCACTTTTGTCTCTGGAAGAACAGAAGGATTATATCCTTCTGCTATAATCCTATACGCCTTTTATGCCTTTCCAGCATCACAATTTTCCATTGATTTACCTTTTCTATTTGGCAGAAGCTTCTTTTGTTAAAAATTAATTTTTATTGGAGTATGGTTGATTTACAATGTTGTATTAGTTTCAGATGTACAGTAAAGTGAATCAATTTGACAGAAGCTTCTAACTTCAGTTCATCTACTTGGTTAGCATTAGGAAGCTTTATGCAAGTAAGTAGGTTACTGGATGGCTGTGAAGCTTGCATAAGTGGCTAAAATTTAACTTTAGAGAAGATGAAGTTCTCAATGGCTTGTAGAGCAGGTATTGTTTCCTGGGGTTTCCTGACTTTTCTTTACCCACTCCCAGTGTAAATCAAGTTCTAATTATGTGAACTAAATCAAAGAAAATGAGGTCAATTTGTTTTTATTGTTATCCTTAGATGCCTAGTTACACAGAGTATCCAAGTTTCAACACCAACTTTTTCATTTTTGCCTTGGAATTTCTTTCTGAAATTCAGGAAAAGAGAAACATTTTTCTTCCCACTACTGAGATACTTTTTTTGATAAAAGGAGAATATAAAATTATATCACTACTATCACTATAACTTGCAAACAATGTTTATGGAGGCACACTGAAAAGAAAACCATAAAATGAAATGTTTGTTTTGTTGGAGTGGCAAAATTTTTCTCTCTGTTATTATAATTTTGTTTAGTATGATTAGTATAATGTAATGTGTAGTATACTCTTATATACAGATGGTAATAAGTGTATTTTCAAAGCTGTGAGGAAGA
Source organism: Balaenoptera physalus (assembly GCF_965194825.1). Taxonomy (NCBI): domain Eukaryota; kingdom Metazoa; phylum Chordata; class Mammalia; order Artiodactyla; family Balaenopteridae; genus Balaenoptera; species Balaenoptera physalus. Next base: position 83,190,052 of record NC_138892.1, on the reverse strand, counting down.
GTGATGTTTAAAATCTTTGGGGAATTCATTTCTTTCTGTTTGGAGTCTAAGCTGAAAGTGGATCTCCCATTAGCCAAGTGATGTGGCATTTCCTGAGCAACACCATTAAGCATTTTCGGGCAACAGGATCTCTGATATTACTGTTTAATCACTTTATGCCAAATAGCATGTGGGTTGTATCATGTAACTCAAAAACTATTCTGGAAGGTAAGATGCCAGTGGATCTTTGGATGCACTTCCAAGTTTTAGTGAGGATTATTTGATTTAGTATTGTAATATAGCATAGCATAGCATCATAGAACAAATATATAGAGTAATAGTTGGAACACTGACTTTGAAAACAGCATAGGTTTAAATCTTGGTCCTGCCACGTATTACTTGTATGATCTTGGGAATATTTATATAATCTCTTTGAGCCTCAGTTTCACTGTATGAAAATGTGATAATAATACCTACCAATTTTAAGAATTAAGTGAGTGTATTAGAATTCTCCAAAGAAACAGGAATATCTGTATCTGTATCTATATATACATATCTATATATATAGAGAGAAATATACATATATATTTATATATACAAATATATATATTTGTATATATGTATATATAGATATACAGAGAGACAGAGAATATATATATGTGTGTGTGTATATATAGACATATATATGTATATATAGACATGTATACATATATGTGTGTATATATGTACATACAGAGAGAGAGACCAAAATCTAAAAGGGTGGGCCAGTAAGCTGGTGACTCAGAGAAGAGTTACGGTTCAAATACAAAGGCAATCTTCTGACAGAATTCCTTCTTTATTGGGAGAGGTCAATTTTTGTTCTATTAAGGCTGCCAACTGATTGAATGAGGCTCACTCACATTATAGAGGGTAATCTTCTTTACTCAAAGTGTACAAATTTTAAAATTTCATACAAAAAAAAAACACCCACTTTCACAGAAACATCCAGAAGACTGAACAAATATATGGGCACTGTGGCCCAGCCAAGCTGACAAATTAAAATGAACCTTCACAGTGAGGTAAGATTTGCAAAGAGGGAGAGGCAGAGAGTAATAAGCATTCAATACAAAATTCTCATTATTTTATGTATCCCAGTGGCATAAGGAATGAGGGTAACATTGCTGATTTTAAGAGAAGTTTTTTTTTTGGCTGAAAGTTTCTGATAAGGATCAGCTGGTATATGGCTAAGACAAGGTGGAGTGATGGCCAGCTTACTGCTTAAGACTAGAGTTGTTTGTAAACCAGCAAGTTAACTACCTTATTTCACAAAGAAAAACAAAAGACCCTGGAAAGATTTGGGACTACAAACTCTCACTAATGTAAAACAAAAGAGAGGATTTTTAGCAAACAAATGAATACAACAAAACAGAAATAGACTCACAAATATGGAGAACAAACTAGCTGTTACCAGTGGGGAACAGAAGGGGGGAGGGGCAAGTTGGGGTAGGGGATTAAGAGATATAAACTACTATGTATAAAATAAATAAGCAACAAGAATATATTGTACAGTATGGGGAAATATATCTATTTTGTAATAACTTTAAATGGAGTATAATCTATAAAAATATTGAACAACTATGTTGTACACCTGAAACTAATATAATATTGTAAATCAACTGTACTTCAATAAGAAAAAGAGGAGGTTTTTAGGATGATTCATCAATGATAAATAGCTGCACTCTCCTAGCTCTGGAGTAATGCAAGGCCAACACCATAGTAAGAAATAAGTGCATACTCTTCATTTTGTATTTTTCTCTTCCAAACCATTCACAAAGTGAACAACCAAAAAGATATTCCAAAAGATATGCCCCCAAATAGTGCAAGTAGAGAACAGAGTACCAGAATAAAAATATAAATGCACTGATTAATACTATGGGCAACAAACTTTTACAATGCTAACGTTTTCTACTAGTAAACTCAACACAAATTTCATTCTGACTTTACTACTGATAATGATTTTGCCTGGACTAATATGTTTCAGACTCAGAAGAGCTCAGCAAATATATTCACATCCTACACATGCACCACCCCCTGAAAATAAAACCATCTATAAAAATACAAACAGTGGTCAATAGTATACAAGCAGTGAAAGTAAAAGAGACTACAGGTATTATAAAAGTAGGATTAACTTTTTAAAATTTTAAATGAGCTTTAAGGAAAAGTGCATTGAAATGGAGACAGAATCAACAGCTACTTGGATGTTTCCTTTCAGAAATGTTTTCCTTTTTCTATTGGGAAATGTTATAAGCCAAGTTTCCTATATTGTAACATAGACAAAATAATATGATCTGTCCTACTTTCCAGAGGAGTTGTGATTATCACAGACAGGAAGATATGTGAAAACACTTCAAAAAATGAAATGAGGTAAGTGGAGTTATTATTTTTAGTATTAGAAAGAAAAGAAGAGAGACAGTGTAAGGAAACGGGAAGGGTAAGAGCTTAAGTATCAGTCTGGAGGCTGGATATCAACTCTGCCTCCCTGTACTTGTGTGACTGTGAGAAATTCGCTTAACCTCTTTGAACAAAACCTGTCAAGCTTTATATACTGATGTTCCCAGGTGTGTGTACACTTGAGATGTACGTGAATGTGTATGCACACATATGTGAGAAGGAGGGAGGGGTGGAATGGCCGCCCTAATAGTATATTGAATGGAACATACTATTTAACACAGGAATTGCTAAAAGAATGTTTTCATTTTTCAGGGCCAAGAATAATGAAAGGGAGTTACAATGAGTCAGGGAAAGTGGGGGGAAAATAAAGGAGAAGACTTGGGAGGTGCTGAGTTTAGATTAGCAGTGAAACTGGATGGAGGTTTCAGGTGGCCAGCTCAAATCCATAGCGCCAGCTCCCCGCATCTCATTAGGAGGCAGATCTTGGGGCTGAATGAAACCACATTAGTCGCAGGCATGATAGGCTTTCTCAAACAAATCTCGGAATAAGGAAAACAAAACAACAGAGGTAAAGTTCTAATGACTCTTGGGACTCACTCTGGGATGGAAGAGAAGGCATGCTTGAATCTAAACAACCCATAGGTGTACTTTTTTTTTTTTTTATAAACTTATTTTTTGTTTGTTTTTGGCTGCGTTGGGTCTTCGTTGCTGCGCGCGGGCTCTCTCTAGTTGCGGCGAGCGGGGGCTACTATTCGTTGTGGTGCGTGGGCTTCTCATTGCAGTGGCTTCTCTTGTTGCGGAGCACGGGCTCTAGGTGCACAGGCTTCAGTCGTTGTGGCGCACGGGCTCAGTAGTTGTGGCTTGCGGGGTCTAGGTGCGCACGCTTCAGTAGTTGTTGTGCACGGGCTTAGTTGCTCCGCGGCATGTGGGATCTTCCCGGACCAGGGCTCGAACCCGTGTCCCCTGCATTGGCAGGCGGATTCTTAACCACTGTACCACCCCATGGGAAGTCCCATAGGTGTACTTTTTGGGTGCCTGTTTTTAAAGTATTGTCTCTTGGCCTCAAATCCACCTGTCTGTAGTTGCCTTGTGATGTTGGGTCGGGGACTCTGCAAACCACACCTCTGTTTTGCTGGCTGATTACATGGTAGGCTCTGTTTGCCAGCAGGGGGCACCAGAGGGAGATGAAAGGTTGAAGAGGAAGAAAGGATTGCTCCTTTCTGTCTGCTTCCCAACAATTTTCCTGTTCCTGTATCACCCTCCAAATGCTTGACCTTAGCGGTGGCAGTTTCCTCTTGTAAGTTTGTAACACTTGCAGATCCAAATTCATAAGACCCTTTGGAGACACCTGTGCCAGCCAATCAGCACCCACCCTCCTTATGGGTCTGGGTCCCAGACCCCTTCTCTGAGCTCAGAGATCCAGACCCAAGTGAGCATGCTCACTCTCCCCACTTCTCTTTAACATCATCTTGGAGGTCTTGGCCATTGCAATAAGGCAAAACATAAAAAAGAAATACAAAAGAAAAATGATCAAGAAGGGAGAAGTAAAACTCTCTCTCTCTGTAAATAATGTGATTGCTTCTATAGAAATTCCTAAGAATCTATAAAACAACTACTGGAATTAACAAATGAACTCGTCAAAGTCACAGGATGGATGTTAGTATACTAAAATCAGTTTTATCTTTATATACTACAGCAAACAACATGAAAATTAAATTTAAGACTTCCATATACAATAGCATCAAACCCCACAAAACCCTGAGGTGTTATGATTCTGTCATATAGGATTCTATATATACTTTTGATCAGGGAACAATCAGGAGTGCTGTCTTGCTCAGTCAGAATACATGGATTGTCCAGGAATCAGTGCGTTGAAGAGGGAATGGCTCCTTTCATTGTCACACCAAATAACCCACTTTGCAGAGTTTTTACATCTATAACTATAATACAATTTCATTTCTGAGATTTGGAGGTCTTGGTTTCTAAAAGAGAAATCCTTAGAACAGTGGTTCTGTGGAACCGGAGTTTGGCTCTGCTATTGTATCTTTTTGAGTTCCTCTTACCACTACACCAACAGGCCAAGAAAGGAGTTGATCTGCGAGGTGGTTGATCCTGATTACCAAGAGGAAATTCAACTGATACCAGAAAATGTGAACAGAGAGGACCATTTCTGGAACCCAGGAGGATTCTCTGTGATAACTCTTAGTACCATGATTTCCTATAGTAAAAGTTAACTGAAAACTACATCAACCAATAAAGGAAAGAGCCACTGATGATTCAGACTTTTAGGTAAAGAACCCTGACCAGCTGATGTCCTGACTGGTGGAGAAGGAAACATGAGCTATGTAATGGAAGAAGGAAGTTATGAATATCAGCCACAGCCTGTGGTGAGTTACAGAAATGTAGTAGCTTCACATAGTTTCTTCTTTGCTTGCTGTTGTTGTGTGTGTATATATTACCTATTTTATCGTTCTTTGTCTTTCTTTTCCTTATTATTTAATATGTTTTATTGAAGGTTAAATCTATGATTTAATATTTAGGAAACAGAATATATAGATGTGATAGGGGTTGAAAGTGAGGTATAATTAATGTTCTTCAGAGATAACTGGAAATTATTTACAGCATGGATTTTACCCACCCCACTGTGTGCAGGAAGAAAGCATTAGATATATATTTATATTTATTTTTATCTTATCTTTTTAAACTTCTGCTTTGGAAGCATATTATGTATTAGTAAAACAAGACACCTATAATTTCTAAGTAGATAAATGTACATACATCAGGGTTCATGCTAAAAAAGCATGATAAGGGTACATGATCAAAAAATATTTGGCGATCATGAGGTTAGAGCATTGTTGTTTAGAGATCAGGACTATGGCTTTGTTCCCTACTTTGTTCTGCAAATAGGGACACTCTGTCCCAAAGTCACAGGCTGTGCTCACTCCACCATTCAGTACCATCTTGCAGATGGCACCAGGTCAGAAATTGAAGGTGCCTTAGTAGAACATGTTTCCTGCTTAAACAGTGAGTCCATATCATTGGCAGCAGATCTGAAGGCCGATGTTTACACATCCTGAATAAATGGTTCTACTGAGGTCACCCGCCTTAGTTGGTCAGCTCCTAAAGGGCAATGCTCTGGTTTGATAGTTAACTCTGACCCCACATCCTGTGTAGCAGAAATATCTCCAATGACACTTGCAGAGCTCCACCAGCAGAGTGACGATGGATGTTCACAAATGTGCTGAAGGATTACACAACCACACTGCCTCCTCAAACCAGAAGAGTGCAAATTATTTCCACTGCTCAGTTTTGTGTATTCTTGGAACAGGGCAGCACTCTCTGAGAAAACAATTTCATTAACTTGAGTACTTCCTCTAGCCAGGCCTGACACATTTTTCTGTATTTCTTTTGTTCCATCATCCAGCCAGTTTCTCCATCTGTGTCCTCATTCACTGCACATGTATTTACTGAACACCTATTGAGTGAACAGGCAAAGCTTATAGATGAATAGAATGTCAAAGTCCTCACTTCCATAACTTATCTATAAAATGAGGGAATTGAACTAGAGTGGCCTCTAAAATTTCCTAACAGAGCTAGACATCTGTTTCAAGTACTCATCCTAGGCATCCTAAGTTGCCTTCAGATTGATCAAGTTAGCTAAACTCCTAAGTTAAAAAAAAAAAATCTAAAGTCCCCTCTTCTCAACCCATTTCCTTCTTCCTGCCCAACTCTCCTTCTCAAAATATTACTGGATCCAGATCCTGAAATATCCTAATGATTATTACCTATTAACAAGCAGGACACCAAGACAATGAGTAGCTGCTTTGTCTCCAGAGATGACCACCAGCTGCCAGGCACGGCATATCTGAGCATGAAGGACCCCCTTTATTTCTATAGACAAAAAGTTTCTTTCTTAAAAATAATTGATATTGTTGAGAGATGGCAGCTTGTAAAGGAGCTCCTCAGTAGGGAAGCTGTTAGGACAAAAAGAACGTCATTTCTGGATCACTTGGATAACAGAGATCAGAAATTTTTAAGGAAACCAAAAAATGTTTCAGGTGATTCCAAATGATGGAGGAGCTTTCCTTGTTGATAAGCAGAGGCACATTCACCTAAGTGGCTGCCAACGTGCAAACACACAGTGTTTTACGCCCTAACATTGTTCTTAATAAGTAGACAGCAATCTTACATCCAAGAAGCCACTTAGGAGTAGGACGCTTCCCAGGTCTCTTAAATAAATCTCACTTGCTAAGACTCTTTCGGTTTCACATTTCTGAAATAAAAAATGCTACTGTATCTTTGTCATATAGCCATTATTTTAATTAGTTTTCAGTCCCCTAGTCTACCAGTTCCAGTATCCTTCCTGGTTTCCAAGCCAGATATAAAACCTCTTAAATCTATTCATCTAATATTAACACCGATACTGGTGACTAATCACTTAATTGTACTCATGGGATAACCAGTACTTCCTTAAGCCATTACTCATTGAAATACTGCCATTATCCATGCGAAGTCCTTCTGTATGTGGCTGTCTGTAGAAAGGATATGGAGTTTCTTCACCTGAATCAAGAATCAGGGAAGAAAGATTGAGGAGAAAAGGCCATGGATTATGGTGTAAAGCCATTTCAACTGCTGTACTTATTGTGGAGTAAGTTTCACAGTGATTTCTTTTTAAAGAGGAGGCTTGTTTTCTTTGACATTTGGAAAGGAAAAGAGTATGGGTGAGATAAGATTTTAATGGATATTTATGGCTTACAGTTAAAATGGATTATGTCATATTGAGACCCCCTTGCCTCCTCTAAACCTGCAGTGTGAGAACATCCTTTTGAACAGGATGGAAAACAAACAGTTGTGTGAGCACTGCCATCTGGGTAGGCTCTGGTGACAACTTTCAAACTCCTCTTAGCATCCTCTAAAAATACTTTAAATGCATTTGGATGCTTCTGAGTAAGTGCTGTGGAAGTTTAGAGGATTTCAGCAGTTCCACCTCTCTCAGTCAGCAAGAATTTTCTGCTAAAGATCTCCAATTACTTTAGAACTTTGCAAACACTGGTGAATGAAAGCACATCAGCACTACCCCAAGTAAGCTGCTTTCAGCAAACATTTTCAGCTAGCAATGGGCTATTGCTCACTATGAGCACAGTCTTGAAGGCTCAGAGGTGGCTTTGATGGAGGTTCCTGTAGGTGGGCAGGAGAACTGGAACTGGAGTGGCTCTGGCTTCCTTCGCTGACCTGGAGAGTTCAAAGATTGGTTATGGAGGTGTCACGAGTGGGAAAGCAGGCAATTGGCTTAATAGAGAGCTTTTGACAATTAGAGATCTCTAAAAGCACCAGCAAATCCAGCTTAGTCCGCAAAACAAACCATTGAAATTCACTGGGGGATGCCCTGATTTAAAATACCAAGGATGTTCTGAAGAATTAGGTCCTTTTATACACAGCTGACAGAAGAGTAAATTGAAACAACTATTCGGATCAAATGTATCAAAACCTGAACTGTGCACATCATTTTACTAAATAATTTCTCTTCTAGGAATTTATTCTAAGAGTATAATCAGAAAAATATACAGAGATAGATATATAGAATTGTTTGTTGTGATATTGTCATTAAAAGCAAACTGAATGTTTCAGGAAGTGGTACTTTATTAAGTAAATTATGGTACCTATTTTCAAGGGATTATCTGACCATTAAAAATTGATGAGGTACTTACACAGGACAAAATGTTCATGATACATTTTTAGGTGAAAAAGGTGTAATGTATGTATATGTATAGCATGACTCTATTTTTAAGTGAATAGACAAATAATTGAATGAGCTCTTCTTGGCTTTCCTATTCCCAGTACCAAATTCTGCATGAGTCACAATTCAACAAGAAAGGTAGAATCAGTAGGATATATCTATCCAACTATATCTATTTATCTGTCTGTCTATCTATCTATCTATCTACCTATCTATCTGTCTATCTATCCATCCATCTGTCATCTATATACTATAAATAAGGGGATTTGTTACAGGGGATTGGCTTATGCTATTCCAAGGCTTGTTTAAACAGGCATACAGCCTTACAGAGACTGTTTAAACAACCCCTGAACCGGGGCTGGAGTTTAAGTTCACAAGATAGACAGTCAGGAAGGGCCATTCACCAGTAGGGTGGGATCCCACAAGGATGAACTGAAGCCTGTGTCTGTTCTTGTTGCCTCTCCTTGGTGATGAGTGTATCCTGCAGAAGGTGGGGTCTTTTGTCATAGAACTGAACACATACACCTTCAGGAAAACTGAAGGAGGATTCAGGGGAAGGTAGAGTCTCTACAGGCCCAGGAGCTGTCTCTCTTGAGTGAGGGGAGTCAGCAGATCAGCAACCGTGTGTGTTAACTACAAATGGCTGCAGCTTCCCTTCTGCCTGCTAAAAATCTTGCAAGCTTCTCCCCTGGGACCTTCTTTATCCAGAAATACACAAGAAGAATCCTTGGATATGTATTTCATGGAAGCCAAGTGAACACATTGCAAAGCTATCTCAGAGGCCAAGTTGGAATGTAGCTCAGAGTGAGAACCCAAGGGCTGCCAGATCACTGACCCCTGATTCTGGTCAGATACACTTGTTCACACACTCCTGGGTAGGCAAGAATCGCCCACATCATAAAAATGGTTTTCTCTCTGCTGATGACAGGATTGAGCATTCAGAAGTTAAAAACATCTACGATGCTTGGTAAGACTCCACTGTTTTCGACAGTGGCTTAATACAGATCACAATAAAATAGTGTGTGATTGTCCCAAGTGGTTTACGTATATTTAATTTTCACACCAAATTTATATTAAAGATAAGGAAACTGGAACAAAAAGTGGCTAAGCAACTGGCCAGAGAGCAGCTGTTAAGGGGCAGAGTCCGGATTTTAACCAGAGATTACACTGTACTGTTTCTCCTAGGTAGCTGCAAATTGGTGTCTATCATGAAAACCCTGAAACATTGCAAAATCCTTAAAAATCTTAAAGAGTATACTTATTTGGAACAAATTGTGTTTAAGCATAACTTTCAAAATGGCCAAATCATCATTCTCATATAAGTACAAAATGAGCTTCTTTAAATATTTCATTCAATTCATTGATAAATGAGGAAAGCAGTAAGATATTAAAACTGAGTCAAATGAGAAATTAGATTACAGATATTTATATTCTCTACTGGATAAAATTCATGTGCGTCACTAGGAATAGCAATCTTTTGCTTTGCTATGGACAAGAAATACTTGCCTTATCATCAGTTTTCTATCCAAGGAAAACTCTATCAGTACAGATTTGTGAAGAGCCTGGTCAAAGACAATCAGAGGTCCACACCCCATAGAATCAGATAATCCCTGGAAATTGTGCTAGGCAATTCCATAAGCACTTCATGGACACCTCAGTCATCTCTCTTGCCCATTTCCAAGGCTTTGACAACTTTTCTGACAAATGAAATAAAACTTCTTCACTGAATTAAAATGAGCTATTCATAAAACATTCTAGTTATCCCAAATTGTATTTTAATTGTCAAATTTTCTCTTTCTTATTCTAAAACTCTGTGATTCTAAGTAAATGGACATTCCCTGAGTCACATAAGAATAAGATGATGATACTTTTATTTTCCTGTTTTAGTTGGTATTGTAATTTTGGAGGTAGTAGAGGAATTTCTTAACAACAAAGTTTCATCAGGGTAAATTGTTAAAAAAAGGTGAGGAAAAAGTAAAAAAGTAAAAGAAAAATTAAGTTAAAAACTGAGAAACTGAGAGTAAGAAAGAAAGATGGGTGAGGGGGGTCAAAACAGATACCTGAATAATATAAAAAATTTATGTAGTGAACTGTGGTCTACAGGTGTTCCAAGAAGACTTTGTAATTATATTTATTTCTTCACCAAGAGTTTCAAAACCATGAACGCAGTGTTGCTGAGTCTTAGGTAACTGAGCCAGTGAAGTTCACCTCCTGGTCTGTGGTCATTGGGAAAGTAAACATTCTAAGATTCCAATTAGGCCACTTAAGAGGAATGTTTTGTGTGGTTACAAAAGCCAAAGAAGAAGAACACACTATGTTAGAAAAACAAAAGTTCCAAAAGGAGGAATCCTGCCACTGGGTTCCTTCTGAAACTTCTGAAAAGACACTCCAGACAAGTTAGAAGAAGCTGAACAGTTAAGCGCATTAGAAAGCAGCCTCTGCCCCCGCGCAGTGGGACGCGCGTCTGTGTTTTGTGATGACTCTTGGTTCCACAGGGGCTTCACCAAAGAAAAGACAGAAGCCGGATTCTCCCCAGTGAGCGAGAAGAGCCCGTTTGGAAGTGCTGGTCCGAGTACACAGAATACCTTAACAGTATTATCTCAGTTCTAGAATTGCCCAAGGAATAGTTCAATTCTGAGAGTGTTAGATGATTATTTTAAGAAGACTTTGAACTCCTAGTAAGATGGTCATTAGACAAAGTATTCATCGTTTAGGGTGCTTTAATCTCTCTCATTATAAGGTGAGCAAGAATTGAAAATGGCTTAGCCCCTAAATCCATTTAACCTAATTTGTAGCATAAAGCATCAGAATTCATTTCCACATTACCATTTGGGCAGTACATACGTGTGGGCTTCTGGCTGAGCCCGGGGCCAACCACCAGAAGAGGGGCCACACTTCCAAGTTGCTTTATTTTATGTTTTACGAACACGAATTAATATAGAGCAAGTATAGCTGAAGGCATTAAAAACAAAGCATTGAGGATGTTGGGGATTAATCAGGAAAGAATGGCTGCAGTGGTAACACAGAGACTAACACCGATTGTGCTCTTACTATGGGCTTAACACTGAGCGTAATACTTTAAAAGCATCTCATTTAAGCCTTAAAACAGTTCTATGAAGGTTCTATTGTTAGGTTCACTTTACAGATACAGAAACTAGGTATGGAGGGTTAAAGTCCTCTCCATAGATTACACAGAATAGTGGGTCATGCATCTAGTAGCAAGTGGAGCTTGGAGGTAAACATTTTGGGAGACAACTACCGAATGTCTGGAAAGTCACATCCAGTAGGAATAAGGGATGCACACCCCCTAAACAGATTGCAAAACCAATTGTTTCACTCCATCTCCACTACCAAGACCCCGCTTCAAGCCATCATCACCTCCTGCCGGGGCTCTTGCACTGGCCCCCAGCAGACAACCCCATGGGGTCCCTTGCCTCACCCCCCTCCAAGGCAATTTTCACACTGCAGCCAGAGTGTCTCTTCCAAAAGACGAGTCTGATGTCGCCAATCCCTCGATAAATATTTGCTAAATGAACGCGTGAAAAGTGTACTGGAGTCCATCCATGTCAGAGAACTGATTGTTGGTGAAACAAAGCCGGGGGTTGGGTGGGAGAGAGGGGAGTAGGGGGGAGAGAGAGAGAGAAAAAATAAATAGCGGAGACTGAGCCAGGAAATGACATGATAAAAACTGTCTGAGAAAAAGTAGTTCCAGAAGTTTAGCATAGAACACACTGGCAAAGAGGGAGGAGGGAGGGATGGGGGCTGCCCTCCAGTGTCGGGCTGATGCGAGCGGCCAGGGCTGTGCGGTTTGACAAGGAGACTCAAGCCAGAAACATTCTCTGGGAGACAATTCAGGGGTTTGGGGAAGGGCTGAATGAAAAGAAAAGGGAAATAGAACCATTCATCACGATCTCATGAGTCTTAGGGACCATCACTGAGGAGGGAGCAAAGCAAATAGGTCTTGATGTATTATTTCTTGAGCACCTTAACTATTAGGAATTTCAAAAGAAATCTACTCATGGCAAGCCCCAGTTTTATCAAGCTCTTCTACATTTATCATGTTCCTAAAATAACCCAAACTTTTTTTTTTTTTTTAAATAAATTAATTTATTTATTTTTGGCTGTGTTGGGTCTTCGTTTCTGTGCGAGGGCTTTCTCTAGGTGTGGCGAGCGGGGGCCACTCTTCATAGCGGTGCGCGGGCCTCTCACTATCGCGGCCTCTCTTGTTGCGGAGCACAGGCTCCAGACGCGCAGGCTCAGTCGTTGTGGCTCACGGGCCCAGTTGTTCCGCGGCATGTGGGATCTTCCCAGACCAGGGCTCGAACCCGTGTCCCCTGCATTGGCAGGCGTATTCTCAACCGCTGCACCACCAGGGAAGCCCAACCCAAACTTTCATCTAGAAATCTTTTCCAGCAATTTTAAAGATAAAATTTCTAAAGCTCATTGATGATGAAAATCTCTGAAGAATCCATTTATTATGTTTAATTATTTCAGTAATCTCAGATTTTATCCATCAGTTTATATTTATATTATATATAAACTCAGAGTATAAATCTTTGCTTTTATTTAATCCTCATAATATTTAATTCTGCCAATATGAATGATCACTTCACCTTAACCTTAAACTGTTGAATTTTATAAGAAGTTTTGAAGAAGTGCTTCCAATTTAAGAGGCATGTGTTTTTTATTTCCCAACTTACTGGGCCCAGAAAGGAAATGTATAATGTTTTGTGCACCATGGCTATCTATTTTAGATCAGGAGATGGCTCAGAAAAACAAATATTACTTGATGCTCACATCTGACTAGGCAAATCTACACATTCCAATATGGATTATTTTTGGTCCAGTGAGTTTTGTTTCAGTTCTTTTTCTGCTATGTCTAGTTTCACAATATGATTAATGACTGAACTTTCCTTGTCTTCCCCAAAGTTGCCTTGAGAATTTGCAGTATTAGGCTTATTCATTAGTAGAAGGGCAAAACAAAAATTAAATCTCAGTTTAATCAGTTTTTAATGATAATACATAAAACAGTTCTATATGGTACACAAACATTTTACCTATACTTTTGAGATAAAAACATTGCTTGTGAAAAGTATCATATTAACATTACAAATTAAACCCCCTCTCTAGGTTAAAGACACCATAATGGCGTCTGATATAGAGTATCAGTTCTTAGAGGGACCACTCTGAAAATGAGAATAATTTTTACAGGGAAAAAAATATTAACTAGAACTTCAGTCTTAATATAGTCATTTATGTAGTGAACATTGACAGCAAATTGTTTCAAATGATCAACCAGAGAAAACATTGGACATTTCCCCTCTGAATTTTCTTACAATCCACTGGACTTTTCTTTGAATCTTAAAGCATGGTTGCTTGTGGAAAGTCCTAACTTACCAGAGTCAGCATTATTTAAAAACCCATTCTTACTTTTCAGAACTTCAGACCTGAACAGTGGGGCTACACTGCGATCCTGAAATGAGAAATCCATTTCTCTTGGGCTTTGGGGATATCTGAAAATGGCAGTTTAATCCAGGTTCTTTATAAACTTCAATGGGCTTAGGGGAGAGGTGTCCAAAGCAGACACTGGTGTCCATCAGGACTGAATTCTCATCTTGGCTCAGCAACTTTTTGGCTCAGCTGGGCCCACTGTGTCCCTCCAATGTTAAGATCAAATACACAGAACTTTTTTCATTTCCTTTAATCAGCCAGGTCCTTTCTCACATCCAAGCTTGCAGACATGTTTTTCAATGTATTTGCCTGGAATACTCTTTCTGTCCCCTCTGAGCTGAGCTAATACCACTTCTCCTTCAAGTCTCAGCTTAAAGGTTACTTATTTCTTCAGCAAGTCATTTTCTGCCCCTGATATATATTCCCATAGCTCCCTGGAACATATATGTTCCCAGTATGACAAACACTGTAAATAATTTTTTTAGTATCTTCATTCCCCTTGAGAGTGTAAGCCCTGCAAGAGCAGGGACCGTCTAACCCTATGGCCTAATACAGTGCCTGGGTGGGAGTGGGTGCTTAATATATATCTTCTGAGTGAGTGGATGAATGAAAGGTTATCTGTGTAATCTAAACCTAGCTACTCATCACTTTGAGACTTTGTGTGGGCTATTCCAAGAATTAAAAAAGATAATGTACATAGAGTGTATAGCTCCAAAAATCACAAGCTTAATAAATGGAAGCTGTCTTTATCAGAGTAGCTCACATACTTGGGGTCATGATGTGAAAGATAATAGCAAATCTAAGAAATTGTTGGAGCCAAACAAAGGCCACCTCAGAATGCCCTAGTTCAGAGTCTTTTTTTTTAAACTTTATTTTTTAATACAGCAGGTTCTTATTAGTTATCTATTTTATACATATTAGTGTATATATGTTAATCCTAATCTCCCAATTCATCCCCCCCCCCATTTCCCCTTTTGGTGTCCATACTTTTGTTCTCTACATCTGTGTCTCTATTTCTGCCTTACAAACCGGTTCATCTGTACCATTTTTCTAGATTCCACATATATGTGTTAATATATGATATTTGCTTTTCTCTTTCTGACTTACTTCACTCTGTATGACAGTCTCTAGGTCCATCCATGTCTCTACAAATGACCCAATTTCATTCCTTTTTATAGCTGACTAATATTCCATTGTATATATGTACCACATCTTCTTTATCCATTCGTCTGTCGATGGGCATTTAGGTTGCTTCCATGACCTGGCTATTGTAAATAGTGCTGCAATGAACATTGGGGTGCATGTGTCTTTTTGAATTATGGTTTTCTCTGGGTATATGCCCAGTAGTGGGATAGCTGGGTCATATGGTAATTCTATTTTTATTTTTTTAAGGAACCTCCATACTGTTCTCCATAGTGGCTGTATCAATTTACATTCCCAGCAACAGTGCAAGAGGGTTCCCTTTTCTCCACATTCTCTCCAGCATTTGTTGTTTGTAGATTTTCTAATGATGGCCATTCTAACTGGTGTGATGTGATACCTCATTGCAGTTTTGATTTGCATTTCTCTAATAATTAGTGATGTTGAGCAGCTTTTCATGTGTCTCTTGGCCATCTGTATGTCTTCTTTGGAGAAATGTCTATTTAGGTCTTCTGTCCATTTTTTGATTGGGTTGTTTGTTTTTTAATATTGCCTAGCTCAGAGTCTTAAGTACACATTTTCCTAGGAAATGCTAAGCACAATTGCCATGGCAACTAATGAAAACAAATGTTGCTGCCCCATTGTTTTTAGGAACACTTTCTAATGTTGTCTTTAGTGTAGAATCCCACTTTTCAGTTAAAAAATATTAAGAAGCACAAACCTACGCCTAAAGTCAAAGGCTTATTAGTATCGTGGTGATGCATTTTCTGGTCACATCGCCTCCACTGAAGGGAAGTGGCTAAAAGGCAGAGATTGTACCCTCTTGTATTGACGGGACACCTAGTCCAGAAGTTTCCATTTAGTAAAGACTCAATGCATCTTTGTTAAATAAAGTTATCGAGGGACTTCCCTGGTGGTCCAGTGGTTAAGACTCTGTGCTTCCACTGCAAGGGGCACAGGTTTGATCCTTAGTTGGGGAACTAAGATCTCGCATGCCATGCTGTGCAACCAAAAAAAAAAAAAAAAAAAAAAGAAAGAATTGTCAAAATAATTTCGGCTTCCTAAAATAAACCTTCAGATTTTAACTGAAATTCAGGGTAGTATTTCCAGCTATCTACTGATCTTCTCCATTCAGGTGCTCTGTCACCTCCTAGAGCTCAGCATGTCAAAAGTGAAGTTTGTTATTCCCACCAACCCACACCAGATGGCTCCCTTCCGTACCATCCAACTCATTCCCATGGTATCATGTTTATTATAGAAACCTCGTACTTATTTTTGAGTTTCCCTTTGCTGAAATAATAGAACGTCTACTATAGACATACAATCTGTCCCAAATTCAGTAATTGTTTCAGGGCCTCACCTCAGGGCTCAATTGTTAACTTCCCAGATTGGTCTCTGTGACAAATCTCCTCACCATTGCAACTGTAATTCCTCCTAAATTTGTTTATGTGTCCCTCCCTTGCTCGAGAACCTACAGGGCTGTCTCTTCACTAATACATTCAGAGCAGAAGCCTCTGCGTGTTTCTTGGGGTTCCCATAGTCTGTCTCCAACAATTTCTTCATCTTTATTCACTATTTCCTCACTTCCAGTAAGGCCCATCTGCACCATGATTGCTGGGGGAAAGCAATCATGGTGCAGATGGGCCTTACTGGAACAGTGAGGAAATAGTAAACATGTACGCTGTGCTTATTTCTATAATGCCTTCTCCTCTCATCCCCACTTTTTAAAAAAAAATTGGAGTATAGTTGCTTTACACTGCTGTGTCAGTTTCTGCTGTACAGCAAAGCGAATCAGCCATACGTATACATATATGCCCTCTTTTTTAGATTTCCTTCCCATTTAGGTCACCACAGAGCACAGAGTAGAGTTCCCTGTGCTATACAGCAGGTTCTCATTCGTTATCTATTTTATACATAGTAGTGTATATATGTCAATCCCAATCTTCCAATTCATCCCAACGTCCCCTTCCTCCTTGTTATCCATATGTTTGTTCCCTACATCTGTGTCTCTATTTCTGCCTTGCAAACATATCATCTATACCATTTTTCTAGATTCCACATATATGCATTAATATATGATATTTGTTTTTCTCCTTCATGCCCACTTAATCAAATCTTACTTAAATTGTTCTTGGAGCCCCAATTAAAGTCCTACCCCATCCTTGATCTGTCCAACCCCACACTGTTCTTCCTTTCTCTGAGCTCGAATTGCAGTTACAACCATCACCCTGTAATTTAGCAATTAATTCTTCTCTGGTTTTTTAATATTCTTCCATTCCACATACACTTACAAATCCACATATGCATGTGTCATTGTGCTGGGTACTAGATGAATGTAGATGAATAAGATCAGCAAGACAAAGATCCTACTGTTAAGAAATGCTGACATGGACACGTGCTGTATTATCAGCCTAGAATAATATTCTCCTCATGCACACCCTTTCTTCTGGGACATGTCCCTTTACCCACTGAACGAATCAAATGGAGACATCGCTTTCTTATGGAACCTGTTCTTTCACAGACACTAATTATCTTTGGAGTACGGAACAGATCAAAGTTGGGACAGTCAGTAAAGAAGCTGAAATCTCTAGCCACAGTTAATTGGAACTGGGTGGAAACACTACTTAAATTTGATCAGTTTGTGCTCTTGGATTCTTTTTTTTAAGATTTATTTATTTATTTAGGCTACGCCAGGTCTTAGTTGCGGCATGCGGGGTCTTTTAGTTGCAGCGTGCATGTGGGATCTAGTTCCCCAACCAGGGATTGAACCCCGGATGCCTGCATTGGGAGCACAGAGTCTTACCCACTGGGTCACCAGGGAAGTCCCGTTCTAGGAGGTTTTGAATCTCACCATAGAGAACATGTTTCAGTCTATTCTGACTGTAATGTTATGTAAGGCCATGTGCCACAAGCCAGCAGCAGCCATGTTTCCCAATGATGGAGAGAGAATGCAGGCTGATCAAAGGCTGCTATTTTCATGGATGTGTCCCCAAGACCAACTGCAGTTCCTGGAACAAAGTATTCAATAAATGTTGAATGGATGATGCCTGATATTTACTTAGTGTCCATTGTATGGAGAACACTACATCAGGCATTGTGATAAGAAAACAGAAGAAACAGAATTGGGATTAACATACAGTAACATATCTGCCAACCATGTAGTGACTGTTTTCTCCATTTCCTGATGAAGAAACACAGGCTCAGATGGTTAAGTAACCTGCCTGAGTTTAACACAGGTGATAAGTGGCAGAGCATGGAGCACAGACTCACATTCAGGTCTGTCTCCTCAGTCTATGCTTTTTCCACTACACTGGTTCTTGTCTTCTCAAAACTTACAAATTTGTTGGAAAAATGAAACATACAAACATTAATTAACTTGAGCATTGGGTATGCCCTCCGGATGTTCACTGATCAAACAGATGCCATTTAAGTTTAGGGTAACTTGGATGGAAAGTCAGCATGTCCCAGGACCTACCACAATTGTAGACTGTAACTTGATCAGATTTGGGGTTACATGATTGGTTTTGGCAGTGCTAATTAATAAGCCCAGCCAAAAATATAATTGTAAACAGAAACAATGTCAGACTAAAATACAAAGAGAAAGTAATGTAATATATTCTATACAGCATTCCTTCAAAGTTCGGTGTGGCTAGAAAAGTGATAATAAAGAGATACTCCTTATAGTTGGGGTTTTCTGGCAAAACTATGACCTCATTTCTTTCTGGGACACATTATACTGTTTTTGTCTCATGTGGTCTGTTCTTATTTCATTACCAACTTTTGTATATAACATGTGTGTATGTCTAATTTTGTCTCATTTACAAATTCAATTCAATTTACGTTTAAATGATTTTCAGGCTTTCTGTTTTCTGCTGTGGCTTAAGCCACAACATGTGAGAAAAGAGTGTGGGTAGTGAGTGGCTTGAAGAGAAACAATGTCAGAGGAGGAACAATTGCTTTAATACTACCATCAGAGGAAAGAGGGAGCATGGGCTCAGGATTTTCTGTTCTACAGGCTTCCCTAAGAGAAGTACAGGTTGGAGTTTGGGGGATGAAAAAGGAGCTGGTCTGCTTCTCGGTGTGGTGTTTGTGTCAATCAGCGTTCTTTGGTTGCAAGCAACAGAACCAACTCTGACTATCATGTAGGAACTATATTAGTAGGACAGTAGGTAACTCTGGGATAACCAGACAGGGTAGAGAGGGAGCCTTAAGAAGGGTCAGGAGCCAGGACAGTACCAGAAGTCTATCACAGCAGTGACTGAACATCAGCTGTTTTTGTTTGTTTGTTTTTTTCAATCTTTGCTACACTGCATTCAAGATTCAAAATTCCAGGAAAAAAAATCAAACTGTTTTGTATGAGTCACTCTTCCACCCTTGTCTAGATGAGGGCAGGGCACTTTTAAAGACCGTTAGTGTTATTAAAATCAAAGACTAGATGCTGCACAGCAGGAAAGTGATAAATACCCACTGCATCCTGTTTCCAGAGGCATCTCCCAGAGAACAGCGCTTATCATACCAAACCTCTAGTAAGTAGCTCTTTCTCTGCCTTTTCCTTTGTGCATAGATCTGAGAAGTCCTGAGGAGCCTCTATATCTCTCACAGTCTCATGACTGTACTAATTCTGTTGGATAAGACTAAGAGTTTCTGAGTATTTTCTGTCTCCTGCAAGCAATGGATTCTACTCATTCTGTCAACTGCAGGTAGTCAGTACGAATAGTACTTCTAGTTTTCTATTTCAGTCTCTTGCTATTGGAGACCTGCATGGCCTGGGATGGGTCACTGTAGCTGTGTACCAAGGACAGATCCATTCAATCCAACAAAGGTGACAGCTTTGAACTGGTATTCAAGATGTGTGATGATTGTGCCCCATTGTACTGAAGACTGGGATTAACACTTCTCTCTGCAGTTATCAGAGACACTCTACCAAACACAGTTCTGTTTTCATGGTGCTCAAATTCTCTGGTCTTTCTGCGACATTTGGCATTGCTGACAGTTTTCTGTTTAAAACGGTTTTCTCTCTTGGATGTAATCTATCTTCCTACCTTTTTAATTGGGTCTTCTTCTGTCTTTTCCATTTACTCATGTTTTTAACATGTTTTATATAAGAATAATAATTTCTAATTATGGTTTGAATATAGTTCTCAGTAGAAATATCAAGTATTCCAATAGGAAGACAGAATATCATTATGGGGCATTGGGGTTGGCTAATGTTCACAAGTCTTGGCAAGCAGGTGCTGGCATCTTATGGTTTACCATTGTGTACTAGGTCTTTCTTTCATCAAAAGGAGGATCAGCAGAAAGGCTCCAATACCCCCAGAAAGGTCATAGCAAAACAGGCAGGAGAAGACTGAGGCTCTAGGCAAATTCCTGGAACAGAAAATAGAACCAAGGCAGAAAACAAGTAACTTGTGCTGCATGGAGGATACTGGGCCTTGGACATGAGGTGGACATGAGGGAGAGAACAGGTAAGAGTGACTTGCCATCCAGCTCCAGAATGTGAGCTTGGAACAGCTTAGGTGCCTTCTGCCTCAGAACCGTCAAGTGAAAGAAAGATGATCAGAAGAAGAGGGGGGAAGGGATTTGGATGAAGATAATAGAAGGATTTTATAACATATGAAGCTAACAGAAAGCTGCAAAGGAGAGAAACTCAAGCACCTGAGTGCAGACAGTTCTGGTCCAAAGTGTCAATTGTTCAATCATGTGATGTAGCATGGCTTAACAATAGCCTTCTTGACAAAGACTTTGGGGTTTTAATTCATGGTAAGCTCAACATGAATTATTATTATGTTTTGACTTTCAAAAATGTTAATTCAATCATAGACTGCATTAATCAAAGCAGAATATCTTCAAGATCAGAGGTGATAATTCTGTTCTTCTTTGCTATAGTGGTCGAATCCAACTCAGAGTATTACATTCAGTTCTGATTTGGAGGAATTAAAAAAAACCTGAGACATTCAAAGACAGTTAATAAGGAGAGTGAAATTTCTTAAAACAACATTGTAGGGGAAATAGCTGAAGGAATTGGGGATTTTTTAATCAAGGAAAGAGAAGATACAAAAGTGATAATAGTTGCCTTCAAATATTGAAGGGGTTCCTTCAAATTTTGGAGGGGTTGTCATGTAGTAGAAGAATTAAATTTCTTCTGTGTTGCCTAATCTGTAAGAAAGAAATGTGTGGAATTTTCAGGGAGGTAGATTTCAGTTCAAAACCAGAAAGAATTTTCAAAGAAGCATAAATATTGAAACATGAAATGAGTTGTTCAGGAGGACAGCAATTTATGTCACTACTGCTGTTCAACATAAATATTTGAGTATTTCACGGGTATACTAGGACTCTTTTGGTTGTGACAGAAAACCAATTCAGGCTAGCTCAAGCAAAAAAGAAAACTTACAAACATATTGTTTTAGCAAGCATTTCTTGAGTTCCTACCATGTATCAGGCCCTGTTCTAAATACTGGGGCTACAGTAGTTAACAAAGCACACAGAAAATTCAAATATCACTGATCTCATGGAGTATACATTCTAGTAGGGAAACAGATAATAAAAAAAGATACAGGCTGATATATTTGTCGACATCTATGTCTATCTCTAGCTCTATATCCATGACTACACATTATACAGTTTGCATGATGCCCAGTAGAGGACTCAGATGAGAGGGCAAGTGGGGCTGAAATCAGATCTGAGCTCCACAGTCACACCTTGAATTCCAGTGGGCTGCATTGTTGGATTGGAGGAAAGGTCACTGTTTTGTAATTTGCAGCAAGACACCAAATATGTCTTTTAAGACAAAAGAATAAAATATAGAGTGTGTTAGATCATTAGAGAACTGTAAAGAAAGTTAAAGCATGAGCAACATGGCCTCTGAGTAAAGACTGGAAGGATGTGAAGTCAGAGAGGTAAGAGGCAGGGGAGTGCTGATGACATGGGGTCCTGTGGACACTGCAAGGACTTTGACCCTGAGTAAAAAGGGGACATGATGGTGGAGTGATGTGATCTGAATTACATTTTAGAATATCTTCCTGGCTGCTGGGCCGAGAATGGAGTGAAGAGGGGCAATGGCAGAGCAGGAAGTCCAGGTAATAGGCTGCAGTGACCCAGGGAGACGATGGTGAGCTGGGCTAGGGAATAGCGTCATAGTGGTGACAAGTGGATATATCTTGAAAATAAAACTAACAAGATGTGTTGATGCATTAAATGTGGAACTGTGTAATTAGAAACACCAGGAATAGGACAGACATCAGGCATAGCTCAGTCCAGGGGCTAAAACAATAAAGTCAGGGCTCCATCCTTCTTCATTTCTCAGATGGCTCATTGTACACCACAGGCATGATGTTCACATAAAGCCTTACACTGATGGCGCATATGTCACCAACTAACTTAAAGAGAACATCTTCTGCCATGGCTCTGTCAGAGAAACTGCTGCTTGTGTTCTGTGTTTATCCCTGGGTCAACAATTATGGCCAAGTTTGGGATATATGCCCACTCCCTGCAGGAACAGGAAAATGGGAGGGGAAGGCAGTGTCAGCCCCAGCCAAACTTCAAATGACTCCAAAGTTTCCCCACTGGGTAAGAACCAAGACAATAGATGAGAAAAGATAATGGAAAAGTCTGTGTAGATAGGCAGGAAAGTGGCAGATAAGCTATGTCCAATATGGAATGAAGATGTATTCATCTATAATTCCCTTGGAAGCTGCTTTTTATAAATGCAAATTTTTTTAGAGAGAATGTTTTGAGGGTCTCTCTGTTAGTTTCTTAATGCTTCTGTAACAAATTACCAAAAACTTAGTGGTTTAAAAGAACACAAATTTATTATCTCACAGTTCTGGAGATCAGAAGTCTGACAGTCTCACTGGATTGTATTCCTTTGGGACACTGTCTTTTCCAGCTTTTAGAAGTTGCTTGCATTCCTTGACTCATGGCCCCTTCCTCCATCTTCAAAGCCAGAAGGGCAGCATTTTAAAATCTCTCTCTTAATGGGCTCACTCAGATAATCTAGCCTAATATCCCCATCTCAAGATCCTTAACCTAATCAAATCTGCAAGGTCCCTTTTGCCCCTTAAGGCAATATATTCATTGTTCAGGGAATTAGGACATGGATATCTTTGGGGGACATTGTTCTATCATAGCTTGCCATGCACTTAGTCCCATTCATAACTTCTTTCTTGGGACTGTAAAAGTATTCACAGGTGTTTTAATTGTGATAAATGTAGCCACACTCACCTAGGAATGGGCCTCTTGACTCAATGATTATCCATCCAAAGGACTGCTTCTAGAGGCCTTCCCAGTGGAGACATTGTATTCAAGAGGGATAGAGGTCAAGCCAATCAAATCCTGTCCTTTGAGGTGCTTGAACTGCAGACACACAAAGAAGTTGGCCTGTTAGTAGAGTGGTGAAGATGTGGAGGTACAAGGAATGAAGGCAGTAAACAGAAGCCATGAGTTTGAGAGAAGAGTGGGTAGGTACAGGTAGTCCAGAAGAAAGGCAAAGCAGGAGATGGAGGGCCAGAGACCCAAGAACTCATCAGAGATACAGTGGACTTCGATACCTTGGGCTGGCTACTTTCCACCCCCAACACCTGCCCCAAATTGGTTGTTGGACCATTAGACCTTTGCAAGTAAACAAATAAACAACTATGAATGAGGTTCTGCTTCCTATGTATGCAGCAGCTTGCATTTTTTCCTTGTTCTTTTCTACAATAAAAACCCATAACTGATAGCCTGACCATGTTTGTCTTCCCAGAAATCTAGAAGAATTTGACAGAAGAATAAGGCACGAAATCTGCCCAGTTAAGACATTAAATGAGAGCTATTTGGATCAGACCACAAACAGTACAGATCATCCCCTTAAAAGGTTACTACTATTTTTCCAATAACTCCATCTCTGGTGGCCTGACTCTATGACCTAAAAAAGAATTCTTATATGACCACATGGCAGCACCAAGCCTGCTTATGACACTTGGATTTTAGGGTGAAAACTCTGAAACGCTATGAGCAGAATTAGAACAGAGGGAAGCCAGTGGAATAAAAGAAGGAAGGGGGTTTATATATGGAGGAAAAAAAAAAGAAAGGAGCATTTATGACCAAAAGAACTTATAATTTTTGTGTGCCTGTGTGTCCTTACATTGAATTTTTTAAAAGGTGGATTCTAAAGCCTATTGTTATCTACAAAAGCCTTGGAAACAAGATGATGGGTCTGGAATGAGGCCAGCAGAATTTGTAGCCCCACCCTCTTAAGCCAAAACAATACTGACAGGCATGAAATTGCTATTTATGAGGTTATAAGTCTTGAAAGGATATACAGTATATACAAAGAAAAATGCCACCCACAGAGGTGATTCTTTTCCATGTTTGAGTTTAAGCTGAGAAGCTCTGGGATAAGAAAGCCAATCTTTTTGGTTTTCAAGTCGTATTTACAATTTGGCCAGAGTTCAGTAACCACCCTTTTTATACAGTGGTTTTTAATCTTTTTTGAGTCATGGGCACTTTTGAAAATTTTATGAAAACTGTTGACCCTCTCCTGTGAAAAATGAACATACACACACCATTTTGCCCAAAATTTCAAGGAGCTTATCATGTCCCTGAACCACCATGGACCCAAATGAACAAAACAAGACAGAACCTCTAGGATATGAAAGGTTAGGTATATGCCAAGGATTATTCAAGAGGGCAGCTGATTCCACAGATACCACTTTCTCTGACCCTTTAAGTTTTGTTCATTTCCTAAAGCTGCTCATAGCATTTATGGATCTTTGCGTAATTTGTGCATTTAGAGAGGTTTTCTAAAAGGACAGCACTGGAAGTGCCTGGCTAGAAACTATTTGCAGGATGCTTCTTGAGAAGAGGGGCAGGGAAATGCTAGCTGGGAATTAACAGTGCCTTCCATATCTTTCTCTCTGCCATCCTAGCATGGAGGCTGCCTCAATCTAGCTTTTCCTCTTTGCTTCGTTTTAATAAAAACATTGAAACTTAGATATTTGAGATTATCTATTTCAAAACTCCTCAAACTTTGATGCATCAGAGTCACATGGAAACCGTACTTAAATTAAAAAAAAAAAAGCTCTATCGCCACAATTTCTGATTCAGTTAAGTATGGAGTGTGGCCCCAAAATTTGTTTTACAACAAGCTCTCAGGTCTTCCTGATGCTGCAAGTCCTAGGACTGCATTAGAAAGGCACTGATTTCATCTATTTAAAGATGAGGGGCTGAGACCAGCTCAGTTTCTACCCTGAAGATGGGCAGGTCCCTTAACCTTTTGTGCCTACCTCACAAAACTCCTGGTAGCAGTGAATGAGATGAGGTTGGCAAATGCATCAAGCTCATTCCTGCCTCAGGAACTGGTACTTGCTGCTCCTTTAGCCATAAAAAGCAAAACAAAACAAAACAACTCTATCTTTATCATCACATGACTTTCTGCCTCACTTCATTCAGATCTCTGCTCAAATTCTCTCTATTCTCCCTTTCCTGACCTGCCTGTACAAAATAGATCCCATCACCCTCTATCTTCTTATGTCACATTAATTTTATTTCCAGCATTCACCTTGACCTGAATCACATTGGTTCACTGTCTGTGGACATAGCTCCATGAGGACGGGACTTGCTATGTTCACCACTGCGACTCCAGCCAGAACTGGCGCTGGACCATGATGGACTCTCTGTAAATACTTTCTGAATTGACGAATTAAAGTGGTCTATAGTACACATTTTATTCTGCTTTATGTGTTTATAGCCTTCCTTGAAATTATAATTTTTTCTATAATTTTGGTATTTTCCAGACTTCTATTTCAACTCTTATGATTGTAACAATAAAGTTGGGCAACAATGTTCAGACACAGGGAGGTGAGAAAGTATTTATTTTAATTTATGTAAAATAAATTAATTTAAAATAATTAATTCATTTAAAGTGATTTATCTTAATGCAATGCAAATGCTGCTCATTAGCCAATGTGTTTGGGAGACTACAGTAGTCAAACAGAGAAGGCCATAAATGACAGGGGTATCTCTTTAGAGGACTAGGGGAAATTGGTATTCTACTTGATTGCTTTCATCCCTTTCATTCATATATATGGAATAAATACATATTTATGGGTGACCTGCCACATTCCAGGTCCTGTTTTAGGTTAGGGATGTAGAAGATAATAAAGCGAAAAAAAAAAATCACTGCTCTTAGAGAGCCTTCATAGAAGTGAAAGGAAAGAAAAAATATGCAATGCAAATATATTATGTAGTATATTAGAAGAAAATAAAGGCATTAGGGAGAAAAGCATGGAAGGAGGATAAGGAAAGTGTGTGTGTGTGTGAATGTGTGTGTGCAAATTTAAATAGAAAAATCACGAAAGACCTCACTAGGAGGTAACATTGAGAGAAGACTTAACTGAGGGAAGGGAAAGAGCCACGTAAATATCTTCTTATGGGTAGAAAGTAGGATGTGCAAAGGCCCTGAGGCAGAACCATGCCTAACAGGTTAAGAGAACATCAAAGAGGCAGAATGGCTGGGGCAGACTAGGAAAGAGGGCAACAAGTAGGAGATGAGGTTGGAGAGGGTAGGGGACCAAATCACGTGGGGTCTGTAGGCAATGTAAGGATGTATAGCCACTGGTGTGTCCTGGGGTTCAAACTCAGTTGTGATCTGCCTAAAATTGTGATTTTAACAGCATTGAACGACTGCTGTGTTGAGAAGAGTCCTGGTCTCATATCCAGGCTCTGGATTCCCCAAATAGAAAATCTGAGTCCAGAGATGTTTTTTAAATACTTGTTTCAAATTTCTCTCTAGTAACTTCTCCCACAACACATTCTTTATTTAAAAATATTTATTGATCATCTACTAAAAGCCAGACATTGTGGGTAACTGTTTTTCTTTTTTTTTTTAATGTAGAAGGCGAAAGAAGTGAAAACTGCTGTTTATCAAAAGCCTTTTGTGGGCCTGCCAAGTGGGGTGCCAGGCGCTTTACCTCTGTTGTCTCAGACTCTGTGCTCTCCTAGAGCTTTGGGTTAGCAGGGAATATAAACAACGTGCATCAGTAATAGTGAGGACGCTATAAAAGGACCCCGATCTTACAGATAAAGTACCTCAGGCTTCGTGAAGCAGAACAGGTGACCTCTGACGGGGTTCCATTCAGTCCTCACCAAACCCGGGAGGGCAGTGCGGTGGATCCGGGACAACGCAGACGCAAATGTGGGGGGACCAGGGGGGCCCTAGGGGAGGAGGGGACGACAGGAGGCCAGGACAGTTGGCTGGATCCAGATCCTGACGGGGTCTTATGGCCTCAGGGGTGGGCAGCAGGAGCCACTGAAGACTCCAAAGTGGGACAGCACAGCAAAGCCACAGATGCCTGCAGGTGGGGAAGGGGAGTGGGCGGAGCGTCCAGCTCCTGGTTGGGGAAAAGCAGAAGCAGAAGGAAGGATGGAGATGCTGTCTATTGGGAGCTCTAGTCTGAAATGAACTTGTGTTGGGACAAAGAATTTCATGCATAAGCTAACTTTTGAGTTTCATCTGCGTACTCCAACTTGTCTAGAGAGGAACAGCCAAGTGGGGTTTTTTACATTGGCATGAAGGCTGTGATTAGGGGAAAATTCCTTAGGGCAGACAAGTACATCAGCATATTTTTCTAATTTATATTTTAAATAGTACAAGCGTTCCCACAGGCCTGGTGACAGACACAGCTTCTTTAAATATATTGAAGTCAAACAATCTGCAAACAACTGCCAGACTGCTGAAGACTCCCACCCCCTTCCAGATTTAACCAATTTTTAAAGGCAATTATATTTGGAACTTTTCAACTCACAACTAATCAATCTAAGGAAAAACAGAGTTTACTCCAAAAACACGGCAAAAGATCCCCCCCACCATAACACCCTCCACCCTTGTTTCTTTAGCATTTGAGTCTGGGAGATCTGTTCACATCACCAAGGACATGGTAGAAGACACAAAGCAGGGTAAGGTGCAGGCAGATAGTGGAGTGCAGGGCAATAGAGGGAGGGAGTGGGGCCTGCAGTGAGAGGGCCAGGTGCAAATCCCAATCCCAATCCTGTCCTCTTCCAGAAGTGTACACACACACACACACGTACGTATGTACACCCATACACATATATATACATACATATAGACACAAACACATGTACACATACTAAGACATACATACATATATTTATTTCTATATCTTTCTATATGTGTGTATATTAAAAACCATGAACTCACATTCTGACATCTGTAATTCTAATCCTACACCATGGGGTCTTACATTTTTTAATCTGTCACTTCTTTCAATATTTGTGTACAGTTCCTGTTCCTTTTGATTTTGGCTTTACAGTAAACAGTCAAAATACTGTTTCTCAAAGTTGCTTAGGTTTTTTCCCTATCCCCCTTAGTGCAATTATGTTATTCATTTGTAATGCAGTTAAGTTTGAGTTTTTACTGTTTGTATTCCATTTTGAGTTCTCCTATATCCTCTTTGCTTTTTAATTACTTACGTATTCATTATGTATGTGAAACATGGTCATGGTTCTAAGAGTCAGAGCTATGTAGAAACTCCTGATTAGAAAGGCCTCTCTCCCTAGTCCCTACTGCCCTGTTCCCATTTCCTCAATTTTTCCACTCCATTCTCTCCTGTTCCCTGTAGGTAATCTCATTAGTTTTCAGTTTATCCTTTCTGTGTGTCTGTTGTACAAGTGAGCAAGTACATGCATAATTTCTCATATTCCCTTTTTTCTTACTTAAAGGGTGGCATACTAGACATACCCTTTGTATTTTAGTCAATTGAATTTTGACAAGCTGCCAGGGTAATTCAGCAGGAAAGGAATAGTCTTTTCGATAAATGGTGACAGAAAAACTAGATACACATTACGAAAATAAAAATGTACCTTGTCCTTTGCAAACCATACCATTACCTCATACCATACATGAAAATCAACTTAAAAGGAATCATGGATCTAGAGATAAAAATGAAAACTATAAAACTTCTAGAAGAAAGCATATGGGACAATATATGTGACCTCATAGTAGACAAAAAATTCTTAGGTAGGCCACAAAATTTTTGTTAGTTTAAGCTTCTAAGGTTGAGCTAATTTGTTACAGCAGCAATAGAAATCTAATACAGAAGGCATAGCAAACAAACAAAATAATCACCAAAAAAATTCTAAAGAAGCTACTGGTCTTGTTCATGTTTTATTTGTGGGAAACCAATAGATAACAATCTTTTCCTCACTGGAGTTCAGAGCCAATTGCAAGTTAGACATAGGAGTTGGGCAGATGGAAACTAAAAATATAAAGAGACGACAATATTAATGCAACATATTACCTGTGAAGTAGATATTGGAGAACAGGGCTTGGATCTGCTAGTCAGGTGGACTTGCTAATACTCCCTGCTCTCTTTTTGAAACCTTGGAAAAGCCTACCCAAAGAAAAATTTCTGCTCTTAAGATCACAGAACAGTCTCATGCTGGAAGAAGTCAGAAGAGATGGGTCAGGAAGGTAAGTCAGAGAGACTGGAATGAGAAAGATTCAACATGCTGGCTCTGAGGTGTAGGGACCTCATGCAGGGACCAGAGAGAAGTCTCCAGAAACTGAGGGTGGCCCCCACTTTGTAGCCCTGAGCACAATAATTGGCCAATGTAAAGCCTCCAATGAGAAATCATTGCTTAGATGTTCCTGTGCAATAAAATCAGACACAACTTGGAAAGGGTTTTATTAGTGACTAGAGAAGATAGTGAAAAAAATACTCTACTGTGTGAAAATAGAAGTGGCTTCAGGATGGAGAATACTGGGTGATCTTTTCAACTCCACTTGCTCTGGCTATGAGAACATGAGGAAGTCCTCTCTCTGAGTCCATATCTTAAAATAGGAATTACACTGTATGCCTAAGCTCAGGATTTATGCAATGATCTAATGCAATAATGTGAAAATGCTTGGAAAATTGGGCAATGCTATTTAAAGTTATCATTTTCATTAATATTATTAAAGATAATATCCTACCATTATTAAGCTCCTGGAGCATGATGTAGGTGCTTTTAGATACATCTCAGCTCTTCACTGATACTTGAGTGTCATTTATCACATCTGGAGTGCAATTTTCTAAATGAGAGATACTTTCTCTTTTCCCTGGTCACTGGCCATGGCAGGTCTACAGAGAACTCTATTTCACATGCACAGCTGATGTGAATAGTGACTAAGAAAATGAATGCATCTTAAGGAGGAAAATATTGTCATGGCCAAGACCAAAATGAAATGCAGCAAAAAATCAGAACAGCTGTCTTGACTTCTACCTGTTTTGAATCTGTTGCAAACATATTAACAAGCTTGTAAGGTTCATGTGCAAGTCTTGTTTTTCAAGCTCCTGAGAACATTGTGAGTTTTACACAAGAGTTAGCAATTACTGTTATGCCAACTTTGAGGTGCAAAATTGAGGCACAGAGAGACTGAGCTCAGTATAGCTAAATCTTTTTTTATGAGATTCTGCTCATAATTATCAAGGATCATTATGGAAGGAGCACACTAAAGGTTAGAACTAGAATTTCAAATTACATGTCTCATTTAGAGGAAATGGAGAGATAGAAAGAATTAATTTCCTTCTCAACAAGTTGACCTTGAGCCTGGAGTGTTGGAGGGAGAAGATGCAAGAGCACACAAATGTAAGACAGATAGGTGCTGGGGCCCCAGCAGTTCTGGCATGCTTGTTGTGTACAAAACTCTGCCATACGTTTACGCTCCAGCTTTTCATCTTCAAAAAGAGTGATGTGCATAAGAAATGGATGATGAAGTCAATTACATTTTTATGCCCTCCAGGGAAACAGAAATGATCACTTTCTTGGCTGTGTTCTGTTGTTACTGAGAAAAGTAAACAGAGAATTAAAGATTCAGCCATCAGCAAGTACTGACTAAATACTTGGAGTGTGTGCCCAGCTCAATACTAAATATTGGAGTAGAGGGTGAAGGAGAGAAGATTATATATATATTTATATCTTGAAGACATATATGTATCATCTTCAAGGTGCTTTATCATTTAATTCCCAGCATCAGTATCATTTTCCAATCCCTGCACATCCAATGTGATAAGTCATCATATAGCATAGCATGCCTGATTTTAGAGCCAAAAACTTGCGGAACTTTGGAAACCATTTAAGTTGTTTTCTTTTTTTTTACTTTAAAGATTTTGACATTCTTCTCAGTTTCCTAATGGTGTGTTCATAAAATTTCACCATGACCTCTTTGTTTCCACACTTACTTTTCTCTCTTGATCTTATCCTTGTTTTATATCTAAAGTACAAATATTCAGAATGTATTTATCAGATTAAGAAACTTTCCATCTTCAAGATCTAGGTGGGTGTTTAATGAGTTTGGGACAGATAGCTAGTCTATTAGTACAAACTAAATTTTCAAGTAGTGAAGAAAGCTGAAGAAAAGGGGCACCCAAAGATACAGTGGAAATAGGAGGGGAAAAAGATAATGATGGACTCTGAAGCCTTCCAAATATACTGTTAGTAGCCTTTACAGTGGCATGGTGCCTCAGAAATATACTTCTTTTTATGGACAAGAGCGAATATAACAAGATTTAGAGGCCCATCTAAAGTTTTACAGATTAACAAGAAATATGTGCCGGTAAAAATACTTCATTAAGATTTGAAGGACAAGAAAGCAGCTTCCTCTGCCCTGGGTTGGTAACAGAATCTGAAGGTGGCCCCTGAAGGTTGAAGGTGAACATGGGCCCTTCCCTGCCCACCCACAGTGTACACGGGCACAGGGCAGAATCCCGCGCTGGCCGAGCTCACATCTGTATTCTTATTTAATAACTTTTGCAAGTTCTTCCTTAATAAATCGATCTCTGCGTCTGGTGATGTTTGTTCATTTATGCACATTTGAAAAGAGAGCTAGTTAAGCAAAAGTAGGTTTTTCTCCAACATACTCCTTTATGACTTGATGTTTTTTTGTTTAGTAACCAAAGATTTCAGAATCCAATACTTAATGTTTGCTAGAAGAGTGTCATGGAATTACTTTCCCTTGGGATCACATTTATAATCTTAGGAAGGTGTGCAGTAGGAAAATAGATCCATTGTAAAGAATTACACTTTATAGCATTTTCTCATCTATTCAGTTATTAAGGGATAAAAGGTTATATGGAGTCTAATTGAAAGCACAATACATTATTCTAATTTAGTGGTTCTCTGAATGGCAGAATAAAATTAATGGTGTCACCAAACAACTATCACAAAATGACAACTCAGTAAAAGACCTGGGGAGTCAAACGCCTGGTTATTATTTTACACAGAAAATCTTTCTTATATTTAAACCCTGCAGCCTATTTTAAACCCAGGCATTTATGAAGATTAAATTTCAAGTTGAATATAAACATGAGATGTTGAAAATAGAACCCAAGGGCAGAAAGGCATGTTCAGACTCACAAATACTATTGAACCATTCTGAGGAATGGTTTTGCAGCAACGCAAGACCTCCATGTACTCTGTTGAGGAACTGCCCTTGCTCTGCATTTACAAGTGTTTGCAGTTATCAAATTCAGTCACCTGTGGTGGTAGAGTTGACCACTGAGTCAAGAGCAAACATATCTATTACTGCTACAAATGAGCACATCAGCAAGTGTGAACTTGCAATAAAGCCTGAAAATGTTTAAAAAAGAATCACCCGTTTTTCCAAATAGGGCTTTATGACCATATACATGTAACGTATACATTTGATGATGCCTTCTCACTTGTAGAAAGGTTTCAATGTTAAAAATGTAGGTGACAATAAAAAAAAGTGGCAAGGGTGGAGGAGAAGAAGCGTCCCCGAGATCAAATGCTGAACAGATGTAAACCTGAGCCAAAGCTACAGGGCTCACGTCATAGCGATTTTTAAGCATAATGGTTTAAAAGTACACCCGATACACCATTCTAGAAAAATCCAGTCATCATTCACTCTTCATAGCCAACCTCTCATAGTATCTCAGGGGGGAGGAACCTTGCAGATGATCTATTTCCTTTTCACGTCTGAGGCTGACTTTCCCTCTCTGGTGCTCCTCTGTGGGCAACACCTACTATTAATAGCTCAGGGTTTGTATGTCTTTATTTATGTTTGAAAGTGTAGGAGAGGTTATGTGACCCTAATTAAAAAGTAGGACCTAGTTTCAAGCAATACAAGCTACCTCTTCTATATTCTCAAACAAGTGGAAAGAAAGGTAACTGCTACCAAAATGAAAATCACTCTAGGCATACGTACATCTATAATTTATCATTTGTTTTTGTTCAATTTCTGTTTCTAATGATCTTTTCACACTTCACTCTTTCAAAAGAAAATAATCTGACTCATTACATTTCTAATATCGATGGCTCCATATTTCTTTCAGATTTCTTCTACATTTCCACAAATTCCTGAAGAAAATGTTGACGCTTCAGAATTTCATAAGGTATTTCTCGAAATCCTACAGCTCATTAACATTGAATAGACATCCTTAAAGTAGACCATTTCTAAAAAGAAAAATAAACAGCAATTACAGAGGCGAAGCATACCTGAAGGAATTTGGATTTTGTTTACTACAGACTTATATTCCAGGAAATGGGGGGAAATATAAGAAAGCAGTTTTTCTAAAACTGGTTCTAGGAAGCAGAGTCTCACAAGGTGACGGAAGATGGCGCCGCCAGAATGATTCCTCCACCTCGGGACTGTGATTTTTGCAGATTGTGAGAACCGTCTCCTCTGTCCCCACCCTCACTCCTCCCTCCCTGACGTCATGGCTCAGAGGCAGTTTGAACATTAACTTCAGAGCACTAGCCCCCCTGCACCAGACCAGATCCATTCTGAACTGGGTGAACCTAATTTTATGTATATGCACTGAGATGCAGTGAAAGACAATGAAATTTGAAGTCATTTCCCACCGCATGCGAGTTGCATGATTTCATGTAAGTACCATAACTTCTCTGAGCTTCTGTAAAACAAAAATAATAATGCTTGGTTTATACAATATAGATAAGGACTTAGGCAGTTATGAAACTGAAATCCCTGAATAAATAAAATGCTTCCGGGTAGGCACAATGTCTGTTTATTTCACAACGGTACCTGCAGTGTCTAAATGGTGCTTAGCAAAGAGCAGAGACTCAATAAATAATTCTTGAATGATATACTATATTTGAAATACAACATGATGCTTTGCATTAGATACTATTTATACTATTGTAAAAGGTGCGTTAAGCAAGTACAACTCATGGTAGATATTCAAAATGCAATTTTAATTTTATCTCCCGAGGTCTCTTTACAGTTATTTAACCCTTTCTATTGGATAAAATTTCTGGCAGTTTCAGTGACTTTCGTGGTTGCTCTTAAGTAGTAGTAAATTACTTTAAGCTGCAAAATATGATCTTGACTCAGAAATTAGAACATCTGGTCCAGTATATTAATCAGTATTTCAGACTTTATTTAAAGGCAAGACATCCCATCTCACCACGGTCTGTAGTATAGCAACCAGACAAAGGATACCCACTGGTGAGGAGAACCATGAGAGTGGCATCATGAAAAAGCAGTAAGGGGAAGAGCACCACCTTCAGTTGTGGCTGGTTTAGGATATCCCATATTCTGGGTAGAAAGCTTGGGTTTTAGGTGAACACACATGAAAGTGTATCAGTACTCTGTCCATTTGTTTCTGCCTTCAGAAATGATGTTCATCAGCCACTATGGAAAACAGTATGGAGGTTCCTTAAAAACTAAAAATAGAACTACCATACGACCCACTAATCCCACTACTGGGCATATACCCTGAGAAAACCATAATTCAAAAAGAGTCATGTACCAAAATGTTCATTGCAGCTCTATTTACAATAACCAGGACATGGAAGCAACCTAAGTGTCCATCATCGGATGAATGGATAAAGAAGATGTAGCACATATATACAATGGAATATTACTCAGCCATAAAAAGAAATGAAACTGAGTTATTTGTAGTGAGGTGGATGGACCTAGAGACTGTCATACAGAGTGAAGTAAGTCAGAAAGAAGAAAAGAAATACTGTATGCTAACACATATATGGAATCTAAAAAAAGAAAAAAAAATGGTTCTGAAGAACATAGGGGCAGGGCAGGAATAAAGATGCAGACGTAGAGAATGGACTTGAGGACACGGGGAGGGGGAAGGGTAAGCTGGGATGAAGTGAGAGAGTAGCATGGACTTATATATACTACCAAATGTAAAATAGATAGCTAGTGGGAAGCAGCTGCATAGCACAGGGAGATCAACTTGGTGCTTTATGACCACCTAGAGGGGTGGGATAGGGAGAGTGGGAGGGAGATGCAAGAGGGAGGAGATATGGGGATATATGTATATGTATAGCTGATTCACTTTGTTATAAAGCAGAAACTAACACACCATTGTAAAGCAATTATAGTCCAATAAAGATGTTAAAAAAAAAAAAAAGAAATGTTGTTCAGCCTGTTAATGATGGAGGGTTTATAAAGTCAACTACAGCCCAATTATAAGGCTGGCCAACTAAGGTGTGGCCTGGGGCACCAACCAATAAGGAGTCTAAAACTCGTTTATTTCTTCACTATGGAAATGTGATGCTAGTTAACTCTGGTTTGGCTAGTTACCTGAAATTCAGCTCATTTAAGCCCAGATTCAACATTTTACCTAAAAAATCATCTTTTCTCCCCATTTCCGTCACTAGTTCTATCATTCTCCCAGTCAACTAATCTATACTTTTCTCATCTTCAACAATGTTCTCTCCACAATCATTCATCTTGATTTTTAAAGTGTCTTTCTCCTATATGCTTCTTCCCATCAACCATGCTTCCAAAACTAGGGCAAACACTTATTGGCTCATTCCTACATTAATAAAGTAACCTCCTTGTTATTGGCTCCTGAGTTTACCCACTTTAGCTCCTCTCGCATATAATTGTCTGATAATATTGCTGGGCACTCACAAGGGTGTAAAGTCACCACCTTTAGGAAAAGCATAATCAATACTCTCTTGGATAAGGCATACGGTCACCTTAGTCCAGAATTTAAGCATGCTACAATTTGTCACCAGATTACTTTTCCAAACCAATTCCATTCTATTCTTTAACAAGAACACATTCTTGGCTGACTACCTAAGAAGCATCTGACGTATATTTTTAAAATACACATTTTCAGGCCTCACCCAAAATCTAAAGGCCTCCTGAGTGATTCCAGTGTTTGGAATACACCATCTTATAGCACACACTTCTTAATCCCATATTTGTAAATAAGCTTGTTTTCCCCCATGTTCTGTATTATCCTTCCTTTTGCTCTATGCCTTGATGTGTTTCTGTCCTTCAATGACCAAGTCAAGCCAGGCTTGCTTCCTAATCTTCCCCCAATCATCCAAGCCTTAAAACTCTCTTTCAGCTTTTGACTCCTACAGTACATATTCTATCACTCATTTGTCACATATACATTATACTTAGCTTTCTTTTCTTTTTTAAAAACTCTTTTTCTTCTCCTTCCATCTTTTTTCCTATTCTTTTTTCTTTACTTCCTCCTCCTTCTACCTTTTAATAAATGAAACATATGATGCAGGGAGGTTTCCTGTGTAACCTCTTGGTTTATGGTTTACATGTGTCTTTTCTTGGGTTTCAGGCTACTGCATTAGATTAGAGATTAGGTCCCTTCCTCTCTCTCATATCCTCTGTGGTACATTGCACAGAGTGGGTGCTCAATAATATGTTGAAAATATTTCACAGTGAGATAGTTTTGTGGGATACAATTGAGACAGTAGAAAAGAAAGCCTCTAATATGAAAGACACAGACCAAGACAAGCAAACGAAAGGCTCATGGAGGAAACAGATAGTTCAGGGAGAAAAAAATAGCTTTAAAGTATCTATCATGTCCTTAGACAGATAGGAATAGATATTGCATCCATGAAACAAGAGAAGACAATATAAAGGGATTATCAAAGGACCAAGAAAACTTTGGATGTTAAAAACATGCTGGCAAAAATTAAAAATTCAGTGTAATTCTGGAAGATAAATTTGAGGAAAATCTTCCAGAAATGACAACAACAACATGAAGATAAAGACATGGATTATACATATGAAAAACAAAATATATTGGTAAGGGTAAGTACATAGTCAAATTTAGAATATTCCAATACTGTAATATGGTGGACTGTTAGTCACTTAACTCTAGTATAAAGGTTAAATGACTGAAGTATTGAAAATAAGTATAGTCCCAACAATTTGTTAATGGATACAGAATATAAAAAGATGTAAATTGAGCAATCAGGCAAGAAAAAGAAATAAAATTTTTTCAAATCATAAAGGAAAAGTAAAATTGTCTCTGTTTGCAGATGGCATAATATTATACATAAAAATCCTAAAGACTCCACTAAAAAACGGTCAGAACTAACAAATTCAGTAAAGTTGCAGGATATAAAGTTAACATACAAAAACTGGTTGCATTTCCTTTTTTTTTTGTTTGTTTTTAATTTTTGGCTGCACCTCTTGGCATGCAGGATCTTAGTTCCCCAACCAGGGATCAAACTCGTGCCCCCTGAAGTGGAAGCACACAGGCTTAACCACTGGACAACCAGGGAAGTCCCTGGACGTTCATTTTGAGGCAGATTAGTTTTTTTTGTTTGTTTGTTTGTTTTCTGGGGTTTTTTTAAACAATTTTATTGGAGTATAATTGCTTTACAATGGTGTGTTAGTTTCTGCTTTATAACAAAATGAATCAGTTATACATATACATATACCCCCATATCTCTTCCCTCTTGCATCTCCCTCCCTCCCACCCTCCCTATCCCACCCTTCTAGGTGGTCACAAAACACCGAGCTGATCTCCCTGTGCTATGAAGCTGCTTCCCACTAGCTATCTATTTTACATTTGGTAGTGTATATATGTCCATATATACACTACCACTCTCTCACTTTGTTCCAGCTTACACTTCCCCCTCCCTGTGTCCTCAAGTCCATTCTCTAGTAGGTCTGCACCTTTATTCCCGTTTTGCCCTTAGGTCCTTCATGTCCTTTTTTTTTTTTTTTTTTTTAGATTTCATATATAAGTGTTACTATACGGTATTTGTTTGTCTCTTTCTGACTTATTTCACTCTGTATGACAGTCTCTAGGTCCATCCGCCTCACTACAAATAACTGAATGTCGTTTCTTTTTATGGCTGAGTAATATTCCATTGTATATATGTGACACATCGTCTTTATCCATTCATCTGTCGATGGACATTTAGGTTGCTTCCATGTCCTGGCTATTGTAAATAGAGCTGCAATGAACATTGTGGTACATGACTCTTTTTGAATTATGGTTTTCTCAGGGTATATGCCCAGTAGTGGGATTGCTGGGTCGTATGGTAGTTCTATTTTTAGTTTTTTAAGGAACCTTCATACTGTTCTCCATAGTGGCTGTATCAATTTACATTCCCACCAACAGTGTATGAGGGTTCTCTTTTCTCCACACCCTCTCCAGCATTTATTGTTTGTAGATTTTTTGATGATGGCCATTCTGACCGGTGTGAGATGATATCACATTGTAGTTTTGATTTGCATTTCTCTGGTGATTAATGATGTTGAGCATTCTTTCATGTGTTTGTTGGCAGTCTGTATATCTTCTTTGGAGAAATGTCTATTTAGGTCTTCTGCCCATTTTTGGATTGGGTTGTTAGTTTTTTTGATATTGAGCTGCATGAGTTGCCTGTAAATTTTGGAGATAAATCCTTTGACAGTTGCTTCATTTGCAAATATTTTCTCCCATTGTAAGGATTGTCTTTTCATCTTGTTTACGGTTTCCTTTGCTGTGCAAAAGATTTTAAGTTTCATTAGGTCCCATTTGTTTATTTTTGTTTTTATTTCCATTTCTCTAGGAGGTGGGTCAAAAAGGATCTTGCTGTGATTTATGTCATAGAGTGTTCTGCATATGTTTTCCTCTAAGAGTTTGATAGTGTCTGGCTTTACAGTTAGGTCTTTAATCCATTTTGAGTTTACTTTTTTGTATGGTATTAGGGAGTGTTCTAATTTCATTCTTTTACATGTAGCTGTCCAGTTTTCCCAGCACCACTTATTGAAGAGGTGTCTTTTCTCCATTGTATATTCTTGCCTCCTTTATTAAAGATAAGGTGACCATATGTGCGTGGGCTTATCTGTGGGCTTTCTATCCTGTTCCATTGATCTATATTTCTGTTTTTGTGCCAGTACCATACTGTCTTGATTACTGTAGCTTTGTAGTAGAGTCTGAAGTCCGGGAGCCTAATTCCTCCAGCTCCAGTTTTCTTTCTCAAGATTGCTTTGGCTATTCGGGGTCTTTTGTGTTTCCATACAAATTTTGAAATTTTTTGTTCTAGTTCTGTGAAAAATGCCAGTGGTAGTTTGATGGGGATTGCATTGAATCTGTAGATTGCTTTGGGTAGTAGAGTCATTTTCACAATGTTGATTCTTCCAATCCAAGAACATGGTATATCTCTCCATCTGTTGGTATCATCTTTAATTTCTTTCATCAGTGTCTTATAGTTTTCTGCATACAGGTCTTTTGTCTCCCTAGGTAGGTTTATTCCTAGGTATTTTATTCTTTTTGTTGCAATGGTAAATGGGAGTCTTTCCTTAATTTCTTTTTCAGATTTTTCATCAGTAGTGTATAGGAATGCAAGAGATTTCTGTGCATTAATTTTGTATCCTGCTACTTTACCAAATTCATTGATTAGCTCTAGTAGTTTTCTGGTAGCATCTTTAGGATTTTCTACGTATAGTATCATGTCATCTGCAAACAATGACAGCTTTACTTCTTCTTTTCCAATTTGGATTCCTTTTATTTGTTTTTCTCCTCTGATTGCTGTGGCTAAAACTTCCAGAACTATGTTGAATAATAGTGGTGAGAGTGGGCAACCTTGTCTTGTTCCTGATCTTAAAAGAAATGGTTTCAGTTTTTCACCATTGAGAGAGATGTTGACTGTGGGTTTGTCATATATGGCCTTTATTATGTTGAGGTAAGTTCCTTCTTTGCCTACTTTCTGGAGTGTTTTTATCATAAATGTGTTTTGAATTTTGTCAAAAGCTTTCTCTGCATCTATTGAGATGATCATATGGTTTTTATCCTTCAATTTGTCAATATGGTGTATCACATTGATTAATTTGCATATGTTGAAGAATCCTTGCATTCCTGGGAAAAACCCCACTTGATCATGGTGTATGATCCTTTTAATGTGCTGTTGGATTCTGTTTGCTAGTATTTTGTTCAGGATTTATGCATCTATGTTCATCAGTGATATTGGCCTGTAGTTTTCTTTCTTTGTGACATCTTTGTCTGGTTTTGGTATCAGGGAGATGGTGGCCTCATAGAATGAGTCTGGTGGTGTTCCTCCCTCTGCTATATTTTGGAAGAGTTTGAGAAGGATAGATGTTAGCTCTTCTCTAAATGTTTGATAGAATTCGCCTGTGAAGCCATCTGGTCCTGGGCTTTTGTTTTTTGGAAGATTTTTAATCACAGTTTCAATTTCAGTGCTTGTGATTGGTCTGTTCATATTTTCTATTTCTTCGTGGTTCAGTCTCGGAAGGTTGTGCATTTCTAAGAATTTGTCCATTTCTTCCAGGTTGTCCATTTTATTGGCATATAGTTGCTTGTAGTAATGTCTCATGATCCTCTGTATTTCTGCAGTGTCAGTTGTTACTTCCCCTTTTTCATTTCTAGTTCTGTTGATTTGAGTCGTCTCCCTTTTTTTCTTAATGAGTCTGGCTAATGGTTTATCAATTTTGTTTACCTTCTCAAAGAACCAGTTTTTAGTTTTATTGATCTTTGCTATCATTTCCTTCATTTCTTTTTTCATTTATTTCTTATTTGATCCTTATGATTTCTTTCCTTTGGCTAACTTTGGGGTTTTTTTGTTCTTCTTTCTCTAATTGCTTTAGGTACAAAGTTTGGTTGTTTATTTGAGATGTTTGTTGTTTCTTAAGGTAGGATTGTATTGCTATAAACTTCCCGCTTAGAACTGCTTTTGCTGCATCCCATAGGTTTTGGGTCATTGTGTTTTCATTGTCTTTTGTTTCTAGGTATTTTTTGATTTCCTCTTTGATTTCTGCAGTGATCTCTTGGGTATTAAGTAGTGTATTGGTTAGCCTCCATGTGTTTGTATTTTTTACAGGTGTTTTCCTGTAATTTATATCTGGTCTCATAGCTTTGTGGTCAGAAAAGATACTTGATACAATTTCAATTTTCTTAAATTTACCAAGGCTTGATTTGTGACCCAAGATATGATCTATCCTGGAGAATGTTCCATGAGCACTTGAGAAGAAAGTGTATTCTGTTGTTTTTGGATGGAATGTCCTATAAATATCAGTTAAGTCCATCTTGTTAATGTATCATTTAAAGTTTGTGTTTCCTTATTTATTTTCATTTTGCATGATCTGTCCATTGGTTAAAGTTGGGTGTTAAAGTCCCCTGCTATGATTGTGTTACTGTCGATTTCCCCTTTTATGGCTGTTAGCATTTGCTTTATGTATTGAGGTGCTCCTATGTTGGGTGCATAAATATTTACAATTGCTATATCTTCTTCTGGGATTGATCCCTTGATCATTATGGAGTGCCCTTCTTTGTCTCCTGTAATAGTCTTTGTTTTAAAGTCTATTTTGTCTGATATGAGAATTGCTATTCCAGCTTTCTTTTGATTTCCATTTGCATGGAATATCTTTTTCCATCCCCTCACTTTCAGTCTGTATGTGTCCCTAGGTCTGAAGTGGGTCTCTTGTAGACAGCATATATATGGGTCTTGTTTTTGTATCCATTCAGCCAGTCTATGTGTTTTGGTTGGAGCATTGAATCCATTTACATTTAAGGTAATTATTGATATGTATGTTCCTGTTACCATTTTCTTAAGTGTTTTGGGTTTGTTATTGTAGGTCTTTTCCTTCTCTTGTGTTTCCTGCCTAGAGAAGTTCCTTTAGCATTTGTTGTAAAGCTCGTTTGGTTGTGCTGATTTATCTTAGCTTTTGCTTGTCTGTAAAGATTTTATTTTCTCCGTCAAATCTGAATGAGTTCCTTGCTGGATAGAGTAATCTTTGTTGTAGGTTTTTCCCTTTCATTACTTTAAACATGTCCTGTCACTCCCTTCTGGTTTGCAGAGTTTCTGCTAAAGATCAGCCGTTAACCTTATGGGGATTCCCTTGTATGTTATTTGTTGCTTTTCCCTTGCTGCTTTTAATATTTTTTCTTTGTATTTAATTTTTGATAGTTTAATTAGTATGTGTCTTGGCATGTTTCTCCTTGGATTTATGCTGTATTGGACTCTCTGTGCTTCCTGGACTTGATTAACTATTTCCTTTCCCATATTAGGGAAGTTTTCAACTATAATCTCTTCAAATATTTTCTCAGTCCCTTTCTTTTTCTCTTCTTCTTCTGGGGCCCCTATAATTCGAATGTTAGTGCATTTAATATTGTCCCAGAGGTCTCTGAGGCTGTCCTCAATTCTTCTCATTCTTTTTTCTTTATTCTGCTTTGCAGTAGTTATTTCCACTATTTTATCTTCCAGGTCACTTACCTGTTCTTCTGCCTCAGTTATTCTGCTATTGATCCCTTCTAGAGAATTTTTAATTTCATTTATTGTGTTGTTCATCATTGTTTGTTTGCTCTTTAGTTCTTCTGGGTCCTTGTTAAACATTTCTTATATTTTCTCCATTCTATTTCCAAGATTTTGGATCATCTTTACTAACATTATCCTGAGTTCTTTTTCAGGTAGACTGCCGATTTCCTCTTCATTTGTTAGGTCTGGTGGGTTTTTACCTTGCTCTGTCATCTGCTGTGTCTTTCTTTGTCTTCTCATTTTGCTTAACTTACTGTGTTTGGGGTCTCCTTTTCGCAGGCTGCACGTTTGTAGTTCCCGTTGTTTTTGGTGTCTGCCCACAGTGGCTAACGTTGTTTCAGTGGGTTGTGTAGGCTTCCTGGTGGAGGGGACATTTGCCTGTGTTCTGGTGGATGAAGCTGAATCTTTTCTTTCTGGTGGGCAGGGCAACGTCTGGTGGTGTGCTTTGGGCTGTCTGTGACCTTATTATGATTTTAGGCAGCCTCTCTGCTAATGGGTGGTGTTGTGTTCCTGTCTTGCCAGTTGTTTGGCTTAGAGTTTCCAGCACTGTAGCTTTCTGGTCATTGAGTGGAGCTGGGTTTTGGCATTGAGATGGAGATCTTTGGGAGATTTTCGCCGTTTGATATTACATGGAGCTGGGAGGTCTCTGGTGCACCAGTGTCCTGAACTTGGCTCTCCTACCTCAGAGGCACAGCCCTGACACCTGGCTGAGGAACCAAGAGCCTGTCATCCATATGGCTCAGACAAAAAGGGAGAAGAAAAGAAAGAAAGAAAGGAAAAGATAAAAAATTTATTAAAATAAAAAATAAAAATAATTATTAAAAATTTTTTAAAGTAATTTAAAAAAAAGATAGAAAGAAAGAAGAGAACAACCAATGCAAAAAACAATTCCACTAATGATAACAAGCACTGAAAACTATAGTAAAAACCAAACCAAACCAAACTAAACCAAAGAAAATGGACAGACAGACACTAGGACAAATGGTGAAAGCAAGCTATACAGACAAAATCACACACAGAAGCATATGTATACACACTCACAAAAGAGAAAAAGGGGAAAAAAAAATATATCGTTGCTCCCAAAGTCCACCTCCTCAATTTGGGATGATTTGTTGTCTATTCA
Source organism: Balaenoptera physalus (assembly GCF_965194825.1). Classification (NCBI taxonomy): domain Eukaryota; kingdom Metazoa; phylum Chordata; class Mammalia; order Artiodactyla; family Balaenopteridae; genus Balaenoptera; species Balaenoptera physalus. The sequence continues at coordinate 83,146,688 of NC_138892.1, read as the reverse complement.
GGTATTCCACAGATGCAGGGTATATCAAGTTGACTGTGGAGATTTAATCTGCTGCTCCTGAGGCTGCTGGTAGAGATTTCCCCTTCTCTTCTTTGTTCTCACAGCTCCTGCGAGTCATTTTTGGATTTGACCCTGCCTCTGCCTGTAGGTCACCTGAGGGCATCTGTTCTTCGCTCAGATAAGATGGGGTTAAAGGAGCAGCTGCTTCAGGGGCTCTGGCTCACTCAGGCCTGGGGGGGGGAGGGGTACGGATGCCGGGCGAGCCTGTGGCGGCAGAGGCCAGCGTGACATTGCACCAGCCTGAGGCACGCCGTGTGTTCTCCTGGGGAAGTTGTCCCTGGACCAGGGGACCCTGGCAGTGGTGGTCTGCAGGTTCCCAGGAGGGGAGGTGTGGATAGTGACCCGTGCTTGTACACAGGCTTCTTGGTGGTGGCAGCAGCAGCCTTAGCGTCTCATGCCCGTCTCTGGAGCTCCTTTAAGCAGCGCTCTTAATCCCCTCTCCTCGCACACCAGGAAACAAAGAGGCAAGAAAAGGTCTCTTGCCTCTTTAGCAGTTCCAGACCTTTCCCCGGACTCGCTCCCAGCTAGCCATGGCGCACTAGCCCCCTTCAGGCTGTGTTCATGCAGCCAACACCAGTCCTCTCCCTGGGTTCTGACTGAAGCCCGAGCCTCAGCTTCCAGCCTCCACCCGCCCCGGCGGGTGAGCAGACAAGCCTCTCGGGCTGGTGAATGCTGGTCGGCACTGATCCTCTGTGCGGGAATGTCTCCGCTTTGCCCTCTGCACCCCTGTTGCTGGGCTCTTCCCCGTGGCTCCGAAGCTTCCCCCCTCTGCCACCCACAGTCTCTGCCCGTGAAGGGGCTTCCTAGTGTGTGGAAACCTTTCCTCCTTCACAGCTCCCTCCCACTGGTGCAGGTCCCATCCCTATTCTTTTGTCTTTTTTCTTTTATCTTTTGCCCTACCCAGGTACGTGGGGAGTTTCTTGCCTTTTGGGAGGTCTGAGGTCTTCTGCCAACGTTCAGTAGGTGTTCTGTAGGAGTTGTTCCACATGTACATGTATTTCTGATGTATTTGTGGGGAGGAAGGTGATCTCCATGTCTTACTCTTCCACCATCTTGAAGCTCCTCCTCTGGCTGCATCTCTATACACTAACAATGAACTATCAGAAAAAAAGTAAAGAAAACAATCCATGCATCAAAAACAATAAAATACTTTGGAATAAATTTGACCGAGGAGATGAAAGAATCATATAATGAAAACTATGACATTGATGAAAGAAATTGAAGAAGACACAAATAAATGGAAAGATATCCCATGTTCATGGATCAGAAGAGTTAGCATTATTAAAATGTTCCTACTACCTAAAGCCATCTATAAACTCAATGCAATCGCTGTAAAATTTCAATGGCATTTTTCAGGGAAATAGGAAACACAATCCAAAATTTGTATGGAAATGCAAAAGACCCTGAATGGTTAAAGCAATCTTGATAAAGAAGAACAAAACTGGAGGCATCCTACTTCCTGATTTCAAACTATATCATAAAGCTATAGTAATCAAAGCAGCATAGTAGTGGCATTGAACACATAGACTAATGGAACAGAACTGAGAGCCCAGATACAGGCCCACACACATATGGGCAACTAATGTTTGACAAGGGAGCCAAGAATACTTGATGGGGAAATGATAGTCTCATTAATCAATGGTGCTGGGAAAACTGGATACACACATGCAAAAGAATGAAACTGGACCCCTATCTTACACCACTCACAAAAATTACTTTGAAATGGATTAGAGACTGAAATATAAGACCTGAAACTGTAAAACTCCTAGAAGAAAATATAGTGGGAAATCTCCTTAACATTCGTCTTGGCAATGACTTTTGGGATATGACACCATAAGCACAAATAACAAAAGCAAAAATCAACAACTGGGACTACATCAAACTAAAAACTTCTACACAAGAACAACAACAACAAAATACCAAAAAACAATTAATAAAAAGGCAACCTATGGAATGGGAGAAAATATTTGCAAAGCATATATCTGGTAAAGGGTTAATATGCAAAATATATAGGGAATTCATACAACTCAATAGAAAAAAATAATCTGATTAAAAAATGGGCAAAAAATCTGAATAGACATTTTTCCAAAGACTAAAAAGTACATGAAAAGGTGCTCAGTATCACTAATTATCAGGGAAATACAAACCAAAACCACAATGTGCTATCACCCACACCTGTTAAAATGGTTATTATCAAAAAGACAACAAGTGTTGGCGAGGATGTAGAGAAAAGGAAACCCTTGTGCATTGTTGGTGGGAATGTAAGTTGGTGTATCCACTAACGGAGAACATTAAAGATTCCTTGGAAAATTAGAAATAAATCCATATGAATATGATCCAACAATCTCACTTCTGGATATATATCCAATGGAAATGAAATCACTATCTGGAAGAGATATCTGTACCCCCATGTTCATTGCAGTGCTACTTACAATAGTCTAGACATGGAAACAGCCTAAGTGTTCACTCATGGATAAATGGGTAAAGGAAATGTGTAATATACCTATGAAGTGTAATATTATTTAGCCATCAAAAGAAGGAAATCCTGCCATTTGCAACAACATGGATAAACCTTGAGGGAATTATGCTAAGTGAAATAAGTGAGACAAAGAAAGACATATACTGTGTGATCTCACTTTTATGTGGAATCTACAAAACACTGAACCTGTAGAAACAGAGAGTAGGTTCGTGGTTGTCAGGGGTCAGGGGGTGGGGGAAATGAGGTAAGGTTGGTGAAAGGGTACAAAAACTTCCATTTATAAGATGAATAAGTTCTAGGGATCTAATGTATAGCATGGTGACTATAGTTAACAATACTGTATTTTATACTTGAAAGTTGCTAAGAGAGAAGATCTTAAACTTTCTCACCACTACTACAACAAAATGGTAATCATGTGAGGTGAAGGATGTGTTAACTACCCTTATTCTGATAATCACTTGCAATATATATGTGTATCAAATCATTATGTTGTACATCTTAAAGATATGCAATGTCATATGTCCATTATATTTCAATAAAGCTGGAAAAAATACATGGAATATGTATATGTATTCCATATATATATATAATATACATTTTTATGTATCCTCTATATAAAATATATACCTAGAAATGTTCACTTTATATTCCCTCTCCCAGAAAACTGCATAAGTAACTTTAATGTCATGTCCTTTTCAGGTATCACATCTGAGGATAGGTACATGATGTCTACGTTTACCTTATTGGTGATGTAATTTGATCACCTATCAGCGTTGATGGATGTCTCCAATATATAATTACTTATTTTTCTCTCTTGTAACTAATGAGAAGTCTGTGGAGAGACACTTTAATACTATACAAATATTACATTCATTATCAAAAATTTCCCCCTGGTTTTACCATTCACTGATGATTCTTTCCTGACCCAAGCTTTACAATGACATTTGTAAAATGATTTTTGAGCTCTAGCACTCTCTCCACATTTAGCATTGACACATGGTATTCTAAGGTGAGCAAGGGTTCGCCATCTCTTCCTCATCCTCCTCTGCCTCTTTCTTCTCCCCTACCCTCCTCTGATCAGTATGAACTCATGAATTTTAATTTTTTAATAGTTTATAACTCATTGCTGTATCTAATTATTTTGCTGCTCAAATTGTACCATATTTAGTGAGCAAGATTCTCTTCAAAATGGACCCTTTATACTCAACAACATTTCCCATCAATTTATTGAATATTTCTTTACTCTGTGGTATAACAAAATATTCCCTATCTTATATTTACACTTCTCCAGTCTGGAATTAGCCACCTTTACAAGGAGCCCTGAGAACTAATGGTGTTAAGAGATTAAGAGCTGAGAAAAACACTCTTGAATTTGGTGATGGTGAAAACTTTCAAGAAAAGAGTTTTAATAGAGGTTTGGAGTGAGAGTCAAATTTCACAGGAATAAATAATGAGCAGGTGATTTTTCCTCAGGTGACTGGTAAAGGCAATAAGAGCTATCAACTCCAAAGAGAAAAATTTTGGAGGAAGGGGTTCCACAAGAAGTCTTATGGAGAAGGAATTCAAGCTAAGCCTACAGAATTGGAAGAATTTAGATCAGTGCCTCCCAGAACATGCAGATTATTGTTGGACGTCACTCTTCCCACCCCTCAAAAGGGTTCATTCTAGTGTTCCCCATTCTTGTATTTGTAACTTCCTTCCCCAACAGTGAAGAAGGTATATTCTCTATTGTCAAGGTGTAGTCTGATATAAATCCAAAAGATTTGTCCTATTAGGTTTTTAAGATGTTTTATATCTATACTTATTTTTTATCCACTAGTCAAATGATGTTTTCAAGTCTCCTATTATTAGTGTGTGCATTCTGCATCTTTTCTTTTATCTTCATTCAACGTCTGAGTAGTTACTATAATTTAGTCCAGCAGTGAGTGATATTACATACAGCTTAACCAACTTTATGTGAAGCATTTGTCTCACATAGTCTTGCCAACCCAAAGGAGGAAGATCAAAATAAAAAGTCCTTCTACCCACTCTACTCATGCCATATAAAGGAATAACAATAATTCACTTCTCTGTCTTTGGAAAAATGATGTAGACTATAACAACTGATTGTCCAAATAACTAACATTTCCTCTTGAAGGCAAAAATTCTCCACGTATTTCTGAAAATTATTCATCTAAAATTTATAATAAAAAAGATTTAAAACCAAATTAAATTTCTATTCATTGAGACAATTTTTCTGGTTCTTTTAATTCCTTGTCCATGTGAACTTCTTTTTCATAAAGGTAAACATTAATTAATACTCTCTACTTTTCAATTAAATCATTTCACCATTTTACCACATGGGCTTTCTGATCATTTTAGATTATATAATGCTTTAGTAGGTGAATACAAAATATGCAAGGCAATTTCCTTATTGTTAGATCTTTTCACTGCTGTAACAATGAGCAATGTATATATGAGCGTCTTCATATATAAAATTTGGAAAAAAATCATCACCTTACACTAAAACTCCCTGAATGGAGACTAATATATTAGAGGTTGATTGTATTAGAAATTAAGAAAGGCTACAAAGTTAATGAGATAAAAGTCCAACTCAAGAAGTTAGGAGGACAATAGAATTAACTCAAAAGAAATGAGATATGAAGGTAAGAACATAAATTAATAAAACAGGAAAAAATTACACAATAGGATAAAAAAAAAAGATAGTTTTTTGAGTCAAGATTAATGCAGACTAATGTCTTCTGCCAAGATAATTTTGAAAACACAAAGAAGGTCCAAAGAAACAGTGTCAGGAACAAAATCAGAGACATAACTATAGGTATAGTTTATAGTATAATATTTTTGTTGTAGAATTATACTATTTTCCCTTCAACATAATATGTTGGAGGAGAAACATTTATCATCCTAAAAGCACTTTTAAAACCTCAGATGAGAAAAAATATTCTAGTGATACCTGTAATAAACCTAAAATAAGTTTAAACATTTTCATAAAGAATTAGTGGTATCAAGTTCTTTGATATTTCCTAGGGGCAAAGACATCCATTTATGACTTTGTAGTTGCCTTCTGATATATTGAGATAATGGAAAAGCTTCTGTTAGAGTGGAATTTAGTTTACATCTTAACAGGGCTCTAATAATATACTCCTGGCTCAATTAATATCATCCCCTTTCCCCACATCATCCCAAAGGTTCTACAAAGACTACAGACACCTTACTTCTGGTGCTGGAGAATTGCATGCACTTCCTCTTGATAGCATTTCCCAAATGCCTTATCCCTGGAGGATCTGCCATTTTTGAAATATCTTACTCCATAAAGAGTAGAGGCTCAAGCCTCCATAGCCCTGTAAGCTTTCGCATTTTTGGACATAAATTACTCAGAAATGGAATTCCATGTTCCATTTGCAAGGGCAGAACAATGTCTGATGGTAAACCAGAAGCTAAATCAAGCATAAATCATGCTAAAAGATTTTGTTTTTATTCCTCCTTCATCCTTTATCTTTTCTTGCATTTTATATACTCTGCCATGGAAATGTAAATCTCTTGGCACCAGGGTTATGCGCACATGTTCCAAAATATACCACCCTGAACTCAGTATGAGAAGAAATCTTCATTGCTTTTGCCCTTGCCCATGTCAGAATTAGACCTTCTATCCCTTTGTCTCATGGGATTGGGTACAGGAACTGCTATGTCTGACTCTTTTCTTGAATTTCCTCCAACTGTTTTTGTTTCTTCCTAGGCATTCCAGTTTGGCAAGGTTTTTCTTTAGTAATTTGCCATCTGAAACCGGTGGTAAGATTTTCTCTTAATGAGCCCTTGTAGACACCCAGTCCCCTTGTGAGAGAAGAGGAAGAGAACAGCTATATCCTCATCCCTCAGACTGCTCTCAGAATGGAATGGGGTGAACCAAGAAAGCACTGTCTGTATGAGTTATGTTAGCCTGGCCAGTTTATGTCTTGAAAAACTCATTGTCAGTTTTAAGTCCCTGATCAGCTGGAGAATGTGAAGGAAAAGAGTTATACCACAAGGTTAAACAGCAGAGGAGCAGTTTTTTATTCTGCTTACTAAAGGTATGAGGACATCAGTTGAACCTTCTGGAAGTAACAGCTAGACTAAAATTTCATAGTGTTCTCATCAGCTAGAGTCTTGGCTAGAGATTCAAATTATTGGAAGGAAGGAAGGAAGGATGGAAGGAAGGAAATAGTTTTCTGAAACCACAAGAGTGTTAATGAAAGAGTCTAAGTGTATCATACCTAGTGAGTGGAGTTATTCTAAAGCTTCTTACTTGAAACTATGTACATATAAGTAGCTCTTACATGGTATAGTTTAATTGAAAATCTCAGTTTTTTAAAATGAACAGAATAAGTAAGACTAACAGTAGCAAATTTGCCCAGTCCCCAAGACATGTGGCAGTACATACCTATGTGATGCTTAATGCTGGAGGGAAGACACGGTGCTCTAGCCCCACTTGTCTGTCTCCTGACCTGGTAAACACACTGTCCTATCCTCTGTTGGTCCCACCTAACTAACCCTCTAACTAGCATCATCAGATCCACCAGGCCCTAGGTCATTACCAGTCAGTGCCAACTACTAATTTTCTCCAAACCCTTTCCATCTGTAACTCCATTTTCTCCCTTATCTGATTCACCCTCCATTTCCTGCACAATCTCAAAGTTTTCCTCTTAGTTTTCCCTACTCCAAAAAGATGAGTTCTCTCCACTTTCTTCTCTATTTAAAGCTCACCCATGGGGACTGCCCTGGTAGTCCAGTGGTTTGGACTCTGCATTTCCACTGCAGGGGCAGGGGTTTGATCCCTGGTGGGGGAACTAAGATCCCACATGCCGCGTGGTGTGGCCAAAAAAAAAGCTCACCTATGGATGAGAAATGTTAACTTCCTATATTTCAATCATAGATTAAAATATCTCTTGGAGTAAAAGTACTTTGTGCGACTAAGAACTAACATCTACTGAAGCTTGTGTTCCGTAGGAGGGACCACACATGAAGGGCCAGAGCAGAGCCTGAGTCACAGAGACCACAGAGTGTTCTGCGGTCATCATTGGTCCTATGATCACCACCCAGGCACTGTGTCAAAGTGTCTGTTCCTTATAGATTCACTCGTCAAGAAGGTGAAAAGGAGAGAAGGAAAGAATGAACAAAGAACTGTCCTTGTGATTGAATGAATCCTCAGCCTATGTGTCCTCAGCCTCTCTATGTGACCGAGCACAGTTACAAGTTGTTCTTATTATTAATATTTAGTCTAAGGAGGAGGATTAACAAAATCCTGAAGAAGTGAGAACTTGGGACAGCACATTTCATTACTTTTTTTCAACCCAAACATTTGTCTTACATGTAGCTTCTGATATTTATTAAGGTTCACACACATGTGAACTGAGAATTTTCAAAACATGTTTCTGCCACAGTTGTTCATCAAATTGTTTTTCCAAGAAGTTCCCCTGAATTGAAGGATCCAGTGCGGGGCCTTGGAATCTCCTCTGGTCACCCCAGGATTCTCTCTTCTGATCCCTCACTCAAAATCCAGGCTGAATATGGCATTACTTAGTTTCCCAAATGTCCCTTTTGTATTTTCTCTCCCCAAATTCCCTAACAGAAGCCATTAAAAGTAAGTTCAGAACCTTTGATTTAATATCTTTATTCCCTATGTCCTAAGAAATTAAGTCTTGTTTCTAGGTAATATTACTACAGTTATAGGATATTTTGTGAAGAAAATATGATATGAATAGGTTGATGCTATCATTTTTTCATGGAGAATGTTGGTGTTGTTTTTTTGATCCGGTATTTAACCCTAACCCAAACTGTAAAAGTACTTCCTTTTATTTCCAAATATTTTGAACCAGAGACATCAGTGCTCCCCATCATGCTCCCCCACCTTCAGCTTCACTTCAATCTGTACCGTCACCTCGTTTCCTCAGCCCTTAACTCATCCTAAGCCTTGTTCCGTCTCAGGGAAGGAGGGAGGCTGAGGACAGGGACAAGACAGCAGTGAACCTTTATGTCAAGTGAGAATAATTCCCATCCATTGGTGGCATCAACAGGGCCACATCAGATGCAGTGCACCTGTCCTGTAGGCTTACTATCATTGAGACCAGGGTTCTGGTTCAGCAAGTGTGATGAAGGTTCTGCTCACCGGCACCCTCATGCTCTCTGATCATGGCCTGCCAGTCACAGTGTCATACCCACATCACCTGCCTCCCTCTCATCCCCAGTGCTATAAATTACCTTTCTGGTCTGGGGGTTTTGCTGTGTCGTGTTCTTTAGAGTGTCCAGTTTCTGCACATGAATAAGCCCTGTCGGCCAGGGAGCACTGTATTCATCACAGCTACAAGCCAAGGCTGACATTCGAATCTTTGCCCTGCCATTTCATCTGCTTACACTTTTGAATATGATTGAAGAGCACAGAGGCTGAGAGAGATGAAGCCTCACAATAGCTCGGTTGAACCCAGAGAGGTCCTGCTCAAAGTCCTCTCAAGGTCTCCAACTCTTCCGGCATAAAAGCCGTTGTCTTCAGGGCCCTCAGTGATCTGGCCCCTGCATCTCTGATTTACTTTCTACCCTTTACTTACTCTGCCTCAGCCACGCGGCACTTTGCTGTAACACAGGGCCTTTGCACTTGCTGTTCGCTTTGTCTGGAATGCTCTTCTCCTAGATAGCCTAGTGCCTTGCTCCCTTGTGGCCTTTAAATCTTTACTGAGATGTGCTTTTCACTGAGGCCTTCCTCGACCACCCTACTTTTAACTGAAACCTCTACCTCCATCACTCCCCATCCCCCTGCTCTGTTTATGTCTCTCTGCAGCATTCATGTCTGTATCTCTATAAGTACATCTGTCTGCATGCACATATGTTACATATGTTTTGATCGATGGACCCTCCTCTATTAAATAAAAACCCCATGAAGTCAGAATTTTGTTCATTTCTGTATTTGCCATACCTTGAAGAGTACTTGACACTTAGAATACCTTTCATAAATGTTAGTTGAATAAATGGATTAATAAATGAATTAGGAATCTTGGCTTTTATTAGATATAACCAATGTGGCCCTCCTGTTTTCAGTTCTCCTGGACAGAAAGATTCGTCAAGTGTAGCTTTTACTATTGAATAAAGCAAGCTTGTTTACCACAAAGAACAAGTGTTCTATGCATGAGAAATGGGAAAATAATATTTGAAGTGACACTTAAGTCTTGACACTTAAGTCAAGAAGTGAAGAAAAGGAACCACATTGGACTCTAACACTTGGTTTCTCAACCTTGGCCACATTAATGTTGGGGGCTGGATAAGTGTATTTTGTGTGATTTAGGATGTTTGATAGCATACCTGACCTCTACACACTAGACTCCACTAGCACTCCCAAGTATGACAACCAAAAATGTCTCCAAACATTGCCAAATGTTCCCTCGGGGGCAAAACCCCATTAATGCCCAAACAGGACTTTAGTTCAATAACTTCCATTTAACTGATATTAAATGATACTTCCCATAAGTACATATAATTCTTTTTATGATCAATAAAATCATGGTACCCTGGTTCCCAATTTGCAAAGACATATTAAAAACAAAACAAAACAAGGGAGTCATGATATTCAGTACCTAGTTAACACTTGGCAAAGCACAAACCGCGCTAAATTCACTTTTCAAAAATCTCTCTTTTTGTTTCAAAATAATTCAAAGAGAAAATAACCTATTGCTTTAAATTATTTCAGAGAAGAAGGATATAAGGAAAAACCAAGAAAATTCATTCCATATAAAAATTATTTCTTTCTTATATCTCTGATATGTTGGAGTCTACCCATGCTCATCCAGGTTTGTACTTGATCTTGATTTGTTTCCGTGACTGCTTTATAGCTCGAAATAAACATTTTAAAACATACATACATGAAGATCATGCCACAAAACTAGATTCCTGCAGGTTTGAGGAAAGCTCTCTCTTCACATGCAAAATTTTAAATGATGATTGCAATCATCGTCATCATGCAACCAGCCACTACCAGCTCGCAAAATGACCCATTTTCTTTCTATTATTTATTAAAGTCCCACATACGGCATAAGTTGCTGATTCCAAAGTGGAGGAAGCTGAAATGTGTAATTTCCCTGCAGAGCTAACCTTGTGGATGAAAAGAGGCTGAAGACGCCTGCAGGGAATGCAGGTGATTTCTATTATAGTGCATCATTTCTCACCGGCTTTGACCTGTAAGAAAACTGTGGTTTTCAGCTGTTTTCATTATATATGGGGTTTGTAAGAAAAATTTCTTATTACCATAGAATCTTAGAGCATTTACCTAACCCAGCTCAGCACTTAATGCAGTCACGCCTTTTACACCATCACTGACATGGTTATCCAGTCTGTGCACAATTATCTCCACGTCTGAATGCCCTTTACTCCTTGGGAGCCTGTTTAATCACTGGTGGAAGTTTTAATTACTAGAATATCTTAATTTTAACGCAAAGTTTACTGCTTAGTCTAGAGCAATATACAATGAGTTTTTCCGACCATATGAAACATCTTCAAATGTGTGAAATATGTGGTATCTTCTACTTAAATTTTTATCTAAAGAAGAAGTATATTAAATGCAATATCTATGAGGATTTTCTTTAAATAGTTTGATTTACAGTAAAGAAATTCAAACCATGTTCAATTTCAATAGCATGATCACCATAAACATGTTAGCTCAGATTAAAGCCAAAGGTTAATAGTTGCTGTCAATTGAAATATAGATTATACATTAAAAAAATTAATAATAGGCTTTAACATCTTTATTATTTTAATTATCAAAATACAACTGAACAGATGCATCAAATAAACAAAATCAAGTCCATCCTCTTTCAGTTTTATATAAAACAAAATGAGAAAATATTCCCTTAAAAGTAACTGTTAAAATAGATTGTGGAGTGTGTATCTTTGGATTAACTAACATTATTTTTTAATTTTTATTTTGTTAAATTTAAACATTTTAAAAAACATTTTTATTGGAGTATAATTGCTTTACATTGTTGTGTTAGTTGCTGCTGTATAACAAAGTGAATCAGCTATAGGTATACATATATCCCCATATCCCCTCCCTCTTGCATCTCCTTCCCTCCCACCCTCCCTATCCCACCCCTCTAGGTGGTCACAAAGCACCGAGGTGATCTCCCTGTGCTATGTGGTTGCTTCCCACTAGCTATCTATTTTACATTTGGTAGTGTATATATGTCAATGCCACTCTCACTTCACTCAGCTTCCCTTCCCCCTCTCCATGTCCTCAAGTCCATTCTCTACGTCTACTTCTTTATTCCTGTCCTGCCCCTAGGTTCTTCAGAACCATTCTTTTTTTTTTTTTTTTTTTAGATTCCATGTACATGTGTTAGCATATGGTATTTGTTTTTCTCTTTCTAACATACTTCTCTGTGTTACAGACACTAGGTCCATCCACCTCACTACAAATAACTGAATGTCGTTTCTTTTTATGGCTGAGTAATATTCCATTGTATATATGTGCCACATCTTCTTTATCTATTCATCTTTCGATGGACATTTAGGTTGCTTCCATGTCCTGGCTATTGTAAATAGAGCTGCAATGAACACTGTGGTACATGACTCTTTTTGAATTGTGGTTTTCTCAGGGTATATGCCCAGTAGTGGGATCACTGGGTCGTATGGTAGTTCTATATTCAGTTTTTTAAGGAACCTCCATACTGTTCTCCATAGTGGCAGTATCAATTTACGTTCCCACCAACAGTGCAAGAGGGTTCCCTTTTCTCCACACCCTCTCCAGCATTTATTGTTTGTAGATTTTTTGATGATGGCCATTCTGACTGGTGTGACGTGATACCTCATTGTAGTTTTGATTTGCATTTCTCTAATGATTAGTGATGTTGAGCATCCTTTCATGTGTTTGTTGGAAATCTGTGTATCTTCTTTGGAGAAATGTCTATTTAGGTCTTCTGTCCATTTTTGGATTGGGTTGTTTGCTTTTTTGATATTGAGCTGCATGAGCTACTTGTATATTTTGGAGATTAATCCTTTGTCAGTTGCTTCATTTGCAAATATTTTCTCCCATTCTGAGGGTTGTCCTTTCGTCTTGTTTATGGTTTCCTTTGTTGTGCAAAAGCTTTTAAGTTTCATTAGGTCCCATTTGTTTATTTTTGTTTTGATTTCCATTTCTCTAGGAGGTGGGTCAAAAAGGATCTTGTTGTGATTTATGTCATAGAGTGTTCTTCCTATGTTTTCCTCTAAGAGTTTTAATAGTGTCTGGCCTTACATTTAGGTCTTTAATCCATTTTGAGTTTATTTTTGTGTATGGTGTTAGGGAGTGTTCTAATTTCATTCTTTTACATGTAGCTTTCCAGTTTTCCCAGCACCACTTATTGACGAGGCTGTCTTTTCTGAACTGTATATTCTTGCCTCTTTTATCAAAGATAAGGTGACCATATGTGCGTGGGTTTATCTCTGGGCTTTCTATCCTGTTCCATTGATCTATATTTCTGTTTTTGTGCCAGTACCATACTGTCTTGATTACTGTAGATTTGTAGTATAGTCTGAAGTCTGGGAGCCTGATTCCTCCAGCTCCATTTTTCTTTCTCAACATTGCTTTGGCTATTCAGCATCTTTTGTGTTTTCATACAAATTGTGAAATTTTTTGTTCTAGTTCTGTGAAAAATGCCAGTGGTAGTTTGATAGGGATTGCACTGAATCTGTAGATTGCTTTGGGTAGTAGAGTCATTTTCACAATGTTGATTCTTGCAATCCAAGAACATGGTATATCTCTCCATCTGTTTGTATCATCTTTAATTTCTTTCATCAGTGTCTTATAGTTTTCTGAATACAGGTCTTTTATCTTCTTAGGTAGGTTTATTCCTTGGTATTTTATTCTTTTTCTTGCAGTGGTAAATGGGAGTGTTTCCTTAATTTCTCTTTCAGATTTTTCATCATTAGTGTATAGGAATGCAAGAGATTTCTGTGCATTAATTTTGTATCCTGCTACTTTACCAAATTCATTGATTAGCTTCAGTAGTTTTCTGGTAGCATCTTTAGGATTCTCTATGTGTAGTATCATGTCATCTGCAAACAGTGACAGTTTTACTTATTCTTTTCCAGTTTGTATTCCTTTTATTTCTCTTTCCTCTCTGGTTGCCATGGCTAGGACTTCCAAAACTCTGTTGAATAAGAGTGGCAAGAGTGGACATCCTGTCTTGTTTCTGATCCTAGTGGAAATGCTTTCAGTTTTTCACCATTGAGTATGATGCTTGCTGTGGGTCTGTCATATATGACCATTATTAACTTGAGGTAGGTCACCTCTATGCCCATTTTCTGGAGACTTTTTATCATAAATGGGTGTTGAATTTTGTCAAAAGCTTTTTCTGCATGTACTGAGTGGATCATATGGTTTTTATTCCTTAATTTGTTAATGTGGTGTATCACATTGCTTCATTTGCGTATATTGAAGAATCTTTGCATCCCTGGGATAAATTCCACTGGATCATGGTGTATGATCCTTTTAATGTGTTTTTGGATTCTGTTTGATAGTATTTTTTGAGGATTTTTGCATCTATATTCATTTGTGATATTGGTCTGTAATTTTCTTTTTTGTCGTATCTCTTTCTGGTTTTGGTATCAGGGTGATGATGACCTCGTAGAATGAATTTGGTAGTATTCCACCCTCTGCAATTTTTTGGAAGAGTTTAAGAAGGATAGGTTTTAGCTGTTCTCTAAATGTTTGATAGAGTTTGCCTGTGAATCCATCTGGTCCTGGGCTTTTGTTTGTTGGAAGATTTTAAATCACAGTTTCAATTTCAGTGCTTGTGATTGGTCTGTTTATATTTTCTATTTCTTCCTGGCTCAGTCTGGGAAGGTTGTACTTTTCTAAGGATTTGTCCATTTCTTCCAGGTTGTCCATTTTATTGGCATATTGTTGCTTGTAGTAATCTCTCATGATCCTTTGTATTTCTGCAGTGTCAGTTGTTATCTCTCCTTTTTCATTTCTAATTCTATGGATTTGAGTTGTCTCCGTTTTTTTCTTTATGAGTCTGGCTGAAGTTTTATCAATTTTGTTTATCTTCTCAAAGAACCAGCTTTTAGTTTTATTGGTCTTTGCTGCCGTTTCCTTCATTTCTTTTTCATTTATTTCTGATCTGATGTTTATGATTTCTTTCCTTCTGCTAACTTTGGGTTTTTTTTTGTTCTTCTTTCTCTAATTGCTTTAGGTTTAAGGTTAGGTTGTTTATTTGAGGTGTTTCTTGTTTCTTGAGGTAAGATTGTATTGCTATAAACTTCCCTCTTAGAACTGCTTTTGCTGCATCCCATAGGTTTTGGGCCGTTGTATTTTCATTGTCATTTGTTTCTAGGTATTTTTTGATTTCCTCTTTGATTTCTTCAGTGATCCCTTGGTTATTTAGTAGCATATTGTTTAACCTCCATGTGTTTGTATTTTTTACAGTTTTTTTCCTGTAATTGATATCTAGTCTCATAGTGTTGTGGTCAGAAAAGATACTTGATATGATTTCAATTTTCTTAAATTTACCAATGCTTGATTCGTGACCCAAGATATGCTCTATCCTGGAGAATGTTCCATGAACACTTGAGAAGAAAGTGTATTCTGTTGTTTTTGGATGAAATGTTTTATAAAATAAATTGTTCATCTTGTTTAATGTATCATTTAAAGCTTGTGTTTCCTTATTTATTTTCATTTTGGAAGATCTGTCCATTGGTGAAAGTGGGGTGTTAAAGTCCCCTACTATGATTGTGTTACTGTCGATTTCCCCTTTTATGGTTCTTAGCATTTGCCTTATGTATTGAGGTGCTCCTATGTTGGGTGCAAAAATATTTACAACTGTTATATCTTCTTCTTGGATTGATCCCTTGATCATTATGTAATGTCCTCCTTTGTCTCTTGTAATAGTCTTTATTTTAAAGTCTATTTTGTCTGATATGAGAATTGTTATTCCAGCTTTCTTTTGATTTCCATTTGCATGGAATTTCTTTTTCCATCCCCTCACTTTCATTCTGTATGTGTCCCTGGGTCTGAAATGTGTGTCTTGTAGACAGCATATATATGGGTCTTGTTTTGTATCCATTCAGCCAGTCTATGTCTTTTGGTTGGAGCATTTAATCCATTTACATTTAAGGTAATTATCAATATGTATGTTCCTATTACCATTTTTTGATTGTTTTGGGTTTGTTATTGTAGGTTTTTCCCTTCTTTTGTGTTCCTTTAGCATTTGTTGTATAGCTGGTGTTGTGGTGTTGAATTCTCTTAGCTTTTCCTTGTCTGTAAAGATTTTAATTTCTCTGTCAAATCTGAATGAGATCTTTGTTGGGTAGAGTACTCTTGGTTGTAGGTTTTTCTCCTTCATCACTTTAAATATGTCCTGCCACTCCCTTCTGGCTTGCAGACTTTCTGCTGAAAGATCGGCTGTTAACCTTATGGGGGTTCCTTGTATGTTATTTGTTGCTTTTCCCTTGCTGCTTTTAATATTTTTTCTTTGTATTGAATTTGTGATAGTTTGATTAATATGTGTCTTGGCGTGTTTCTTCTTAGATTTATCCAGTATCGGACTCCCTGCACTTCCTGGACTTGATTGACTTTTTCTTTTCCCATGTTAGGGATGTTATCAACTATAATCTCTTCAAATATTTTCTCAGTACCTTTGTTTTTCTCTTCTTCTGGGACCCCTATAATTCGAATGCTGGTGTGTTTATTGTTGTCTCAGAGGTCTCTGAGACTGTCCTCAATTCTTTTCATTCTTTTTTCTTGATTCTACTCTGCAGTAGTTATTTCCACTATTTTATCTTCCAGGTCACTTACCCGTTCTTCTGTGTCAGTTATTCTGCTATTGATTCCTTCTAGAGAATTTTTAATTTCATTTATTGTGTTGTTCATCATTGTTTGTTTGCTCTTTAGTTCTTCTAGGTCCTTGTTAAATGTTTCTTGTATTTCTCCATTCTATTTCCAAGATTTTGGATCATCTTTACTATCATTACTCTGAATTCTTTTTCCGGTAGACTGCCTATTTCCTCTTCATTTGTTTGGTCTGGTGGGTTTTTACCTTGTTCCTTCATTTGCTGTGTGTTTCTTTGTCTTCTCATTTTGCTTAACTTACTGTGTTTGGGGTCTCCTTTTCTCAGGCTGCAAGTTCGTAGTTCCTGTTGTTTTTGGTGTCTGCCCCCAGTGGGTAAGGTTGGTTCAGTGGGTTGTGTAGCCTTCCTGGTGGAGGAGAGTAGTGCCTGTGTTCTGGAGGATGAGGCTGGATCTTGTCTTTCTGGCAGTCAGGACTGTGTCTGGTAGTGTGTTTTGGGGTGTCTGTGACCTTATTATGATTTTAGGCAGCTTCTCTGCTAATGGGTGGTATTGTGTTCCTGTCTTGCTAGTTGTTTGGCATAGGGTGTCCATCACTGTAGCTTGCTGGTTGTTGAGTGGAGCTGGGTCTTAGCGTTGAGATGGAGATCTCTGGGAGAGCTCCCACTGATTGATATTATATGTGGCCAGGAGGTCTCTGGTGGTCCAATGTCCTGAACTCAGCTCTCCCACCTCAGAGGCTCAGGCCTGACACCCGGCTGGAGCACTAAGACCCTGTCAACTGCATGACAGTGAATGCTGTGGTCTCCAATCTGAAGTCAGATTATGAGCATCTGCAGTAGCTATTTAGCTAGAACAGGCTTACTTGGGAGCACTTTGTCTACGAGGCTGTCTCCAGCAGCTGGTGGTTAAAAGAGTAGGTCTCCGCATGTGCTGCCCGAATCTTGAACGTTTGTATCGAGGTCTTCACTGGGTTCAGTCGCAGATTTGGTACAGATGATCTCAAGAACACATTATTCTCTCAAGGTGGTGTGCTTGAAACAGCTCGTAAGCCTGAGGGTCTACAAGCTGCAGGAAGACGAGACTGCCCGGGGCGGCCTGCAAGCCGTGATTCTTACCATGAACCCTGCTGCAGCCATCATGGAATCTGGCTTCCCCCGCTGCTCTGCAATCAGTTTTCAGTGAAGCTGTCTCTCTGTACTGATGAGATTCATGCTACCTGAGTTGCCCAAAGCCATAGAGCGCTTAAATGTTGGGGCTGGGGTACAAACCCAGCAAATCTGGCTCCAAGATCTGTGTTACCCAGTGCAAGTGTTGGGCCCCAGCTTCCGTGTGGTGCGCAGCCAGCGTGTCACGTGGTCGGGCAGATTAACTAATATTGAACAGGGGTGGGGGTAGAATATAGGAGGCAAAATCCTGGATTAAAACCTTGGTTGTGTCACTTATTGTGTGACCTTGAACAAGTTACTTTATGTATAAGTTGATTCAGCTTTAAGATGGAGTTAACAGTAGTACTGATCTTATAGGACTCTTGTGAAGATTAGATTAATTAATGCATATAAAAGTCTTTGAATAGTGCCTGAAACACAGTACGTGTACTTTATCATTAATAACCCAATATTCTAATCATTATATATCTGTCCTCTACAAAATGATCATTAATATCCTTGTTTTCAAAATCAATGTATTAATGCCCTTAGCAATATGTGTGTATACATGTATGTATATACATATTTATAAAGAAAATTATACTGTTAGTTATAGAACATAACTTAAACGGGCACGTGTTAAAGAGATTTTTCAGGGAAGGAATATTCAGATAATTTCTGTTTCAAGTCTGTCATGGTTTTCTGTCTTGAGCGTTCAATTTTAAATCCCTTTCACCAAAGTCTTTGTACTTTCTTTTTAATAATATTTTAAAAGTAACTCAGTAATTAATTTTATGATACAGTTTTGTCATTTGGAATTTTACCTTGCATATAACATAATTGTGTGCTCTTGTGACTTCAATAACTCCAACTAGATGCTTTACCAGAAAAAAATATAGAAAAGGTATGGTGTTTTATAATATTTACATTTATTTGTAAATATCATATGAACATGCAAGCTGTGTATGAGTTTTATTTCAATGCTGTATATGTTGAATGCCGAGCTGCAAGATGCAAGAACAGTGATGTAAGCACAGAAAGAAGCAGTCTGTCTCCTCATGGAACTTCCAGTCCTGTTTAGGGCATTTATTTTACATATTATACATTTAATCATAATGTATATGATTATACATATAATATCCTAATATAGAAATCTCTATATATTCTAATATATTATACATATAATCTCCTGTATAGAAAATAAATTGGTTGGTATGGTGTGAAATAAATGCAGTGAGGTGAGAATCAAAGCACTCATACTGTTCCTGACATTCTTTTTGAGAAATAATATGGTCCTGACACAAATTCACAGATTTTCCATTTATAAATTAGTGACAATGACATGTCTCTGATAACTTTACAGGGGGGTCATGTTATAAAATTGAAAGAAAATCAGATCTGGGGTTGGACATCTTGCCCTGGCCATGTGTCCATCTGGACCACTCCAGCAGCCTCCTTGGGGATCCTGGTGCCCATTCTGCCCCCAGCACCCACTGCCCCACCCCCTGCAACCAGAGAGCCCTTCAAAGCACAAATTGCTCACATTTCTCTTCTTAAAACTCCTAAACTTTCCATTGTTGCCAGGATAACAAACACACTCCCTGACCAGCCCTGAATTCGCATCTCACCTCTCTCACCCTCAGTTCCTCCAACAGGCCATTGTGTGGACACTTTCTTTGCCTGGAATGTTCTATCCCTGCCTCTGCCCTTTTGTGACCACATTATTCTTCATGTCATGGCTGAGTGCAGTTATAATTTTATATAAGTTATGGTGTGATGGTTTAGTTGACAACTGTCTCTATCTGGGCTGTAAGTTCCACGAGGACAAGTGCCATGCCTTTTGTTTTGTTGTTCTTGTTAATGCTACTCTATTCCTATCGCTTCTCACAGTATCTAGTGCACAGCAGAAAACATTTGTTCAAAAAACATTTGTTGAATTATTTCATGAATTTAATGGTTGTGTGCCTTTTAAAGTGGAGATAATTATAATAGCTGCTACACAAGGTGGTTCATCTGCCTAACAAGGGTTTTATCTGTCTTTTACAAGGAAGAAAAGAGACAGTATATTAAGCGGAACATGGCAAAAGATAAAGCACACAAATATGAGAATCTCTCATAATGGGAATAGCTAAAAACAAACTGAAATAATAACCCATAAAATTTTTATACCAAAAATAAGCCAAGAAAATTTTATTTCAACATGGAAGTCTAAGGAATTAAGTGGGTATCTGTCGAAAGTGCTCATAAAATAGTCTATGCCAACTGACGATGTTCAAGACTGCTCAGCCTTGTGAGCATGCAGGCTGCAGGGTCGTTCAGGTGCACCCCATTTTCTACCTGTGAATCCAAACAACTCCAGACAGTGTCCTCTCTACCTTGTCGTGCTGCTCCTGCTTGCTGTAGATGGCAGACACCAGGCAATAGCATTCAAGGCATCCAGTTTCCTCTGACACACAAAGTGATTGGTCATTTTTCCAGCTTCTTTTGTCTGACCCATCACGGCCAAAACCTGAGCCTGCAAAACCACACTGACCTTGGCTTAGAAGACATTTGGTTATTGCCTTATCAAATAAAGCATCCCTGAATAGTGGCATTCAGGAAATACTCCCAACAAAAGTGCTCAGCATCTATTTGTGACTCTAGCGAGGGTTGAATTACCACAGTTTACAGTGTGTGTGTGTGTGTGTGTGTGTGTGTGTGTGTGTGTGACTGTAACGCTACCCAAAGGAAACTCAGAGAAATCACTTGTGCTTTTCAATAAAAAATTGACTAAGTATGTCAAATCATGATCCAGAGTTACACTACCAAAGGCTTTCACATGCTTTCAAGAGAACAGCACATTTGTAGGTGAAAAAATTCATAGACTGTATATTTAATGAGAAGGAAGTGCATGGAACTGAAAACTGAGATAAAAAAAGCAATTTTGGTGTCTATGATTTTGGTGAATGGTTGTAATACTGGTGTCACCTCAATATTTAGTAAATAGATACACTGTAAACATTTTGGTTCCAGCTTTGAGGTTCATCAAATCCTCCCTATATTACTCATTTCCCCAGCTCTATTTTCTGCAGTCTCTCCACTCACCAGTACCAGACCAAGGTCCCTGTGTGCTGCAGCTTCCTAGTAAATCTGCAAAGCTGCTTCATCCTGCCAGTGCTGTAGTGGAGCGCTCCCAGGGAAAATATCACCCAATTATGTACCACCTTCAGTGCAACAAATTTTAAGAATCAATACTTTTCTTTCAAAAAGTACATTTCTAAAAGCTGTTAAAAATTTGGGGAGACTATCTAGAGACTGAAACTATGCTTTAACATGATGCTTGAGTTTATATGAAGAAAAGAGTAAAAGGTATGGTACTATTCTCTGGATATAAGGATGCCTCCCTCTACTGGGTGACTACTAATAGGAACCAAGGGTCATTCCCATTGGTGGTGATAGACTTGTCGGCTAATACACAGTCTTTCATCTACTCCCATTTTAAAACTTGCTAGTTTTTGTTGAGGATGTTGGGCTTATATGAAATATAGACAAATTCCAATCTGAGCTTCATTAACTCCATGTTTTAATCAGCAAGCTGGTCAAGCACTATTAATTAAGATTGTGTTTATAGTGTTTTATTTTTCTTTTTTGAGGAAGAGAGTCCATGCCACCTAAATTTTTGAAATTTGCTAACTTAAAAAGCTGGTCAAAGTTAATGGGTGATTGTGCAGGCTTCTGAGCAACTTGTAAAGTGAAGAAAAGGATCTTCACCATTTTCAGCCATGTGGTTCTCTCCCACTGGCCTGTAGCCTCCCCAGTCACGTGACAGCCTCGTGTTGACTTGAGCTAAGGTTGATGGCCCGTTGATAAGGGGCCACTGCCTTCTTTGGAAATTGTACCAGTGAAGGTTTGGTAATACCAGAGCTCTCTTAATTATAAAAACAACTCTTTGATCTCTCTTGTTATAAGATGCTTCCTTGTTATTAGAGGGTCACACCTAATAACAAGGAGTTTCTTCTTGTTAATGTCTAACTTTGGGCCACTCACTATTTTCTCCAATCATCAAAGAATATAATAACAAAAAACAAAACAAAACACAAAACCTTGTATCTCTTTTTATTTGTGGAAGTTTAATAAAAATCTTTACTCACTAACATTCTAGCAAATATGATATTTTGAAATTATCAGTGGCCGTTATTTATCCAAATTTGTCTTAAATTAAGATAAAAGAGTATTCTAGAAGGAAAATCATCTTGCAGCAAATTTTAAGAGTCTGCCTCAATAACTAAGATGGGACACAGTAATTGATACATTGCTCTAAATAAATGTATATAAGTTGAAGCTTGAAAATTTCTTTTCCAATCACACATTTTTGTTTTGCTGGTGTTTACTTTAATAGGACTTTTAGCCATATGATAGGTCCCCTTGCATTTGTCTAGTGAAATCGTCCATTTGTGTGATCTCTTAAAATCTTAATTTTTTTTCTTTTTTAAATCACTTAGCTGCCTAAACAAAATTACCAGTTTACAAACACAGAAGCTAAACCATAAAGTGGTTAAATGTCTTGACAAAGATCTCAGGGCAAATGAGGTTCAGGGGGAAAAGCAGAATCAGGTGTCTCTAGTCTAGACAACTTCTTCCAAATTAGCATCCAAGTGGAATTATACAGAAATAACTGAACTTGGTGTACATTTGCCCTAGAGCAAAGTTTACTCTCTACATAGTAATCTTATCAGGATTGCCATTTTCGAATGCAAGTTTGGCAGGTGACAAGAGACAAATCTATATACAGATATACAGTAGGTGGCAGGGGAAGAATTGGGGGAACTTCAATGGATGCACAAAGACAAAGAATATTGTTGGCAAGATAAGTAGAGCAGTTAGTGGACTGTTTGGGGGGTTGTTTGTCAATAAAGTAGAAGAGGGCTAAGCCCTCCTAAACTCTCTTCTGTTTTTTATTAATTTCTTAATGTGTGTAACAACTAATTTGTATTATGTTGCTAACAAGTCAGCGAATAGAAATATAGAACAATTTTAAGTGTTAATTAAGAAAACTTCTTAAGCAGGTCAGCATTAAATAAATTCAAGATATAAACATATTCTTGAAAACAGGAGAGTTTCAAATTTACCAGAAAATAAAAATCCTGTGTGCATTTCAGTTTGGAAAAATAGTTAAAAAAAGAATCATACTACAGGGCAGGGAGTCTACTGGGCAAGGAGAATCCTGTTATGTTTTTGCATTAAACCTAAAGTTTTTCTTTGTATTATTTGTAAGTACTCATTATATGCCATTATTTGTGGTCCTGCTCAGATAATAAAGGAAAAAAAAATCCCTTTCCAAACAGTGTTGCTTTAAATAAGCTGTAGTAAGAACATTTTACAGAGCACCTCCATATAAGAACATTCTGTCCATTATAAATGTGGTTATATCATGTATATTAAATAAGGAAAGAAAGAACAATAATGGAGGCTTGGATCATCTGTAGAAAGCTGGTGTCCACCCGGCAACTAGTGTCGATGAAATTTCTGTATCACGGTAGGGGAACATTTCCTCATTGTGGATTTATAAAAGCTTGTATAAATGATGTAAAAAGAAGTCTGCTACTCAATAAATCATCAGTACTACTTTCTGCAGCCTGGAGAGGTTTCCTTAGAGATATGATTATAAGCACTGGGCAGATTTCACAGAGCTGAATTTGGAGAGCTGTAGAAATCACAGATCCAAGGTTCAGTATGGCTGTCAGCATTCTGAGCTTCCTGCCAGGCTCAATGAATTTGATTTCTGAGGCATTATTTGGGTTATTGTCATTTGTTTGATAGGTAGACCTGATCAGCATGATCTCATTTCAACACAACAGGCTCTCCTTAATCTCCCTTGCCAGTGTCAACTAAGAAAGCCCATAGCTGTGAAAGTCTGAGCTCCCTAGACAATTCTTTATTTTAGCCTAATTCATTTCTTCATCTTCCTTAAATTACTTTAAAAAAAAAAGAATAACAAAGAAAATGCACGAGAGATTAAAAAATTTAATATTATAATCTCCACTGAGGGTGTGGGTAAAATGAGAAGAGAACTATCATTTACAGAGCATCTACTGTATGCCAGGTGTGATGATTCACTCTTTAAATATTTGGACGCACTGATGTCAATTTAACAGTGCAAAGATACCTACAATTCATATCCATGTTTACTTCAGATTTAGTTAGTTAAACCCTTAGGTGACTTCCGGTTTCAGCTGGAAGATGCAGAGCTGGAAAGACCGTCACTCCCACTGTTACAATGAGAAAAAACCTGGACAAACTGCAAATTAATGACTTTTTTTGAGCCTCGCAGATGACTGAGGTCGCAGGGCAAACAACCAACCCAAGAGACGGATGCTTGCAGCGTCAGGGAAGACGCTACCAAACGCCATATAAACCAGTAGGGATATAAACCAGAAATGTTAGCAAACTGCTGAAGGCGGAATGTGGGCTAGCTGGGAGAGTGTGGTGCTTCTGGAGACCACAGACACGGGGAGTGTCCCATGTCCTTGCTGGGTTTCCCTCCAGGAACCCCACCAGGCTCTAGGGTGACCAAATGTCCTCTCCTGGTTTACCTGGGACAGAAGGCGACTCCGAGATGCGAGATTTTTCAGTTTTATAACCAGGACAAGGTAGTGACCCTACTAGGATTTCACAGGAGAGATGATGGAGAGAAATAGGAGAAAGCTTCTGTATGCTGCTTGCAGCAGGAGGAGACCAGCAGTCACCTCCCACATCTGCCCAGACCAATTAGAAGAAGGGAACGGAGGTGACACCAAACTCCTCAGAGACCCATCTCCCTTTTCTCCCGCGCACTAATTCCAGCATCATGTGTAGTATAAACACGTGCTTTAAAAAATCCATGAACACTTTAGATCTCAAAGACAGCCTTATAAATAAACTCAGGGGAGGTGTTTTTCCTGAAAGGATTGAAATCAATTCCCTCATAAGGTAACTTCCGGAGACAGAATATGACAGTAAACAATAGTGCAATACTTTCCTATCTGAATTAATTTTACTTCCCTGACTTTTTTGCTGCTCTGAAATCGTCAAAAAGAGCACTGTTTTTCACCTAAAACTTCTCCTACTGAGTTACTCAGCTAGGTTTAACTAGAGATGCAAATTTTGAAGTCCAAAATATTAACAAGGGAATTCAAATTAACACACATATCAATATTGTGTAACTACACCTCTAACTTCCTTAGACGCAAAGAATAGTCTTGCAGTTCTGCGTCTTCCATGTTTGTCTTTCTTTTCCTTTCACCTATAACTCTGAATTTCAAGGAGGAATTAAGACTCCACTTTTAAAGATATGAAGAGAAATTACGGCAGGAAGAAAAGACATGATATATAATATACTGAAAATCAATTTATTGCTTTGTTCTCTGTACAGGCAGTGCATTTATCCTAAATAGTACTAATATCAAGCATTGAAGCTTGATTTCAGGCAGTTCTTCTTCCATTTAACTTACCAAGTTAGACATTCCTGAACTAAACATGGCCATTCTTGGTCTCTGCAGACATTGTGATTTCATAAGAAAAGGAAGATAAAATATTTACAAGTCACCTTGAATTAAAAATGCATGTGACATAGAAACTGGTTCTGTTAGTAATACTGTCTAATTATAGCGGTGTGCTGGATCCAACCCGGCATATTCTTTCAGCTTTGTGTTCAGTGAAATCACACAGGTGGCTTGAAATGAGCCACAGTGGGAGCGCTTACGCCATGGAAACTGGCAGATGCTACACCCAGAAATGTTAACATATAAGCATTGCTTAATAGATCATCTCTGGTAACACATGCTTCCTGCCTAGAAGAGGAGAGGTGGTATTTCAAAGTCATGAAGGAGCTATAGAGAGGGAGATGGACTTGGGGTGCCATCACTGGGAAGTTGTTCTAGTGCAGAACCACTTTCTGGAAGTATTTTTCACCCTAGTTAGTGATGAGTCATAAAATATCTCCCATAGACATTCTTTTCTGAAATAGTAGACCTCTGGTAAATTAAGGACTGTAGTGGGTTGAACTGTGCCCACCCCCCTTTGCCCCCAAAAGATATATCCATATCCTAACCCCTAGAATCTTTGAATATGTCCTTATTTGGAAAAAAAAGTCTTTGCATATGTAATTGATTAAAGAATTTAGAATGAGATCATCTTGGATTACCTGGGTGAGCCCTAAATCAAATAAGTATCCTTGTAAGCTACAGAAGAGAAGGAGACACAGAGGAGAAGTTCAGGTGAAGACAGATGCAGAGATTGAAGCCATGTGACCACCAACCAAGGAAGCCGAGAAGTGCGTGGATCCATCAGAACCTAGAAGAGGCAAGAAGGATTCTTGCCTAGAGTCTCCAGTGGGAGTATGGCCCTGTTGACACTTGATTTCAGACTCTGGTCTCCAGAAGTCTGTGAAAATAAAGTATAGTTTTTCTAAGGCAACTGTTTGCAGTAATTTGTTGTGGCAGCCACAGGAAACCAGAACAAGGACCAATGGGAATTAATGTTTATTTATTAACATTTTTTTTTCTAAGAGACATACCCTCAAGACCCATTAATTCAAATGATACAATAGACATGCATCCTCTTTCATCTGCTACTTTTGCATTTATTTCCTCTACAAAATAGCTCTCACACTCATCTGTGATCAATACAGGCATTTCGTGAGCAGCTCCGTTTCTGTATCTCCTCTCTAGTTCATCTTTCATATATGGCTGAAATGAATCATTTCATCTGGCATTCTCCCCATGCCCCTACTCATCAAATGTTGGTTCTTTTCTAATCTGGGGTTTTCTCAGCAGCTAGCAGGGTGTGATCAATATCAAACTGTGACAATTTAAGCAGGCGAGAAGTATCACTTTAAAGAGGAAATGCCAAACATTATTGAAAAACAGCTGAAGAAAAAGTTTGACATGAGCCAGCAGCACAAGACTATAGCACTGTCAGGAGGCCATGAAAAGGGAAAAAACAAAACAACTTTCTGCATTTTGCATACAATTGCAGCTTCCTACTTCTCCAGATTCATCTCATGACATTTTCACCCTCATTCTACTTTCAGGCACAGTTACTATTTGTGTTCCTGGATACCTTCAGCTAAGAATTAGTTAGATTGACCTGGTCATTCATATAATGGTATGGGTGACTATGAAATACCTATCACCTCTGACCCAGGAATTCAACTAGGAATCTATCTTACCATGTTTATCCCAAATCCATTTTTAAGAAGTCATATGTGTCAATGAAACAATGTTGCCTGCCATATCAGTAGACAAATTATGTTGCAGCCATCAAACCATCACATTACAGCTGCCTAGAAGGTGAGCCCTGAGGGAACTCAGGATAGAAACAGGATGCCTGCCATCTAGCAGTCAGTAGCTGCAGCCACTACCCTCCCCCCAACAGTGGTATACCCTGAGGAGACTCAGGATGAGAAAGCACAGGATACTGGCACCAGATAGCTGAGGTGCATATCAAGGGAATGATTTCAGGGAGCCCACACTCTTGCATCTTTCCATATATAGAAAAGTGTTAAATTTTTAAACTTGAGATATCTGATTTTCTTTAATTAACAGTAATCTTTTGATGTTCTGACTACCCGGTCTTTGTTATGAAAACCCCTATATATCCCGGCTCCTCCCTGACCTCTTTGGAGCAGTCCCTTAGAGCTATCTGAGAGGTTGCATCCCGGGCTTAAGTCCTCAATTTTGTTCACCAAATAAAACATAATTCTCAACTTTTAGGTTGTGTATTTTTTTCAGTCAACATATGCATGAAGATATTCATTTCCACAAAAAAGAGAAAGGAATGTAAATGATCAACAATAGGGGGATTATTAAATAATCTCTAATACATGAATTTAATAACTAGTAAGCAGTTACAAAGATATTATTTATGAAGGCCATGTAGTAACATAAAAGGCACGCAATATTTTATATAGTACGATGACAAGTGACTAGAAAAAAATATAAATTTGTAAACAATTTAATATGTGTCTGCATATATAGAGAGAATATTTGGTTTATATTGCACTGTGACTAACTAGCACATATTTAGCAGCTGAAAACAATCCAGTTCTTATCTCATAGTTGTAAGGTCACAAGCCTGGGGCTCAAATGGGTTTTCTGCTTAGAGTCTCATGAGGTCAAAGTCAATATGTTGGTTGTGTGGGTTCTTATTTAGAGGACCTGCTTACAACTCATTCAGGTTTTTGCCAGAATTCAGGTTTTGTGTTTATTGGACAAACGTCACCATCTCCTTGCTCTCTGTAAACCAGCTGCATTCCTTCTCATGTGATCCCTTCCATCTCCAAACCCATGGAATCCTTGTCACGTGTCAAATCTCTCTGACTTTGCCTTCTGCCTTTTGAAGATCTCATGTGATTAGATTGGGCTCACGCAGATAACCTCTGTATCATAAGGTCAAGTGACTTGGGACTTTAATTAAATCTGCAACATCCCTACACAGCGGCAGTGCCTAGATTAGTGTTTGGCTAAATAAGCAGGGGATGGGCACCTTAGCAAGGTCATGTTTAGAATTCTTTCTATCTATCTATCTATCTATCTATCTATCTATCTACCTATCTATCTATCTATCTATAAATGATGGTTAATTTTATGTGTCAACTTGACTGGCCAAGTGATGTCTAGGTAGCTGATTAAACATTATTTCTGGCTGTGTCTGTGAGGATGTTTCTAGAAGAGATTAGCATTTGTATAGATAGACTGAGTAAAGCAGAAGGCCATGCCCAGCATGAGTGGGCATCATCTGATCCACTGAGGACCTGAACAGAACAAAAAGGCAAAGAAAGGTTGGACTTGCTCTCTCTGTCCCTTACTGCTTGAGCCAAGACATCCATCTCCTCTGCCCTCAGTGCTCTCAATTCTCAGGTCTTCAGATCTGGACTGAAATTTACACCATTGGCTCTCTGCCTCTCAGGCCTTCCAACTGCACCACTGACTTTCTTGTATCTCCAGCTTGCAGAGGACAGATTCTGGGACTTAGCCTTCACAATAGTGTGAGCCAATATCTTATAACAATATCTCATAATCAATCTATCTATATCACTCTATATATCCTCTTGGTTCTCTTTCTCTGGAGAACCCCTGACTAATTAGCTAGCTAGCTTTATTTCCCCACAAAGGGAGGAAGAAGGAAGAATGCCCCATGCAAGATTTGATTCAGACGGTAAGGTTAATGATGGTACACAAGCATATATTCTATAGGGAAGAACTAAAATAATAAATTGTATGTATATATATATATATTATGGTTGGTGGGAGGGCTATTTATTTATTTATTTTGCTTTCTCTTTTTTCAAATATTTCATTATGTTTTTATATTATTGTATAAATGAAAAACTGATCTGATTTTATTTCATTGCTTCCTAAAACCTTGTCTCTCCCCAGTCTCCCTATAAGTGACATCAGTGGCTGTACTTCTTCTCAGTCCTCTAAAAGTCCCTTCTTTGTCCTTGGGTCCTTAATTTTCTGTTTCTTACTCTTTCTGTCCTCACATTCAAACAGTTCCCAAGTGCAACCAAATCTTTCATGATGGATTCAATCCATTTCAACACTTTCTGCCCAACTCCAGACTTTTAGCCACTCTCACCAGAATGTATTCAATAAATTCCACATATTCTACATATTTCCACAAGGGTATTATTCCTCACATATTGCTTCAAAATTACCTCCTCAAAACATACTTTTGCTTTTTGTCCTCTACTAATTCAAATTTGGTCTCCAGTGTGGGTCTTACTACTCCATTTATATAATCTTTCTTCAACTTCTTACCTTATTTTGAAAATTTCTCCATTTCAAATTCTCTACTTTGGCTAAGCAACATTTTCTGGGTTCACCTCCATGATATGTACCCATCCATCTGTCTGACTCCTCTTGTTCAAACCTGCCAATTTGATGAAAATTTACTCTAGGTCTTCTTGATGCTTATTTCCATGGAATTTCTAAATATTAGTAAGGATCAATAGGAGAAAGTATTTGAAGATATGCAGCCATTATGCAAGATATTGTTATAGGATAGCATAATTATTTTAAAAAATTATAGTTGATAGAAAAGATCTAAGAAAACTTAAAACTAATATTTTTCAAATTTTAAGAATTGGAAAGTCATATTCCAGAAGTAACAGATTAGTGAACATAATATCAATCACAGGCAAACTACTAGAAGGAATTAGAACACCCTTATCACTAAGGATAAGAAATATGATCAGTAAAACAATAAGAATGTTATTCCAAACTAACAATATATTTTTTTCAGCTTTATTGAGGTATTATTGACAGAACTAACCATATTTTTAATAATTTCATTAGCCTTGATCAGGCAAATGCTTTCAGCAAGATACCTGACAAAGAATCATGATATCACTGTAGATGAGACTGAGAACTGTGAGTTGGATGATAATAAAGTAGGTAAATTCATAGGTAATGGAATAACTGAATCCAAGAATCTTGAATGAGAGAGAAGTCAACTTGAAGAGAAGGTCCTACAGACATACCACGAGGCTTAACATTAGTTCTGCATTGCTTAACACATTTATCAATGATTTAAACAAATATAAAAGGCATTCTTACCAAGTTTGTCAATTAAAATACCTGGAAAAGTATACTGAGACAATTAGAAGCAGAAAAAACAAGAAGTTCCAAATGAGTGGGATCAAGATGGTGGAGAAGGAAGACCCTGAACTCACCTCCCCCAGCAAACACATCGAAACTACAACTGCATATAGAGCAACTCTTGCTGAGAATGACCAGAAGACTAGCAGAATTGCTCTTCTACCAAGGTTGTAAAGAAAAAAACACATGGAGTCTCGTAGGAGGGGAGCAGAAGTTATCTAGTCAGAACCCACACCCCTAAGTGGGTGACCTAGAAGAGGAGGGGGATATCACAGGCTCAGGTATCCTTTCTAAGGAAGAGGAGTTCAAACCCCATATTAGGCACCCCGGCCATGGGGTCTGGCACAAGGAAGATGAATCCCTTTATCTGGTTTGAAGACCAGTGGAGTTTACTGGCGAGCTGTAAGAAACTGAGATCCAGCTCTTAAAGGGTGCATGCACAGACTTCCTTGCTCCCAGTCCCAGCACAGAGGCAACAGATAGCAAATTTCCTCGTGTTCTGGCTGACCTGCCAGTGCACCCCACCCCATCCCATGCTGAGCTCTTGTTCCAGCACTGCTCCCCACTAAGATAGAGATCACCATTACAATCAATTGTGTACATGCATGCACCAGGGAAAAGGGTAATGAGCTGAGAAGTGCTTCTCTCTCCCCTGGGGCCCTGACCCCACCCCTAACCAAGGTAGAGACTGACATCACTCCAGGGAGAATCCCAGCTACCTCAGGCTCCTGCTCCAGCCCTTTGGGGCCCAGCCCTGCCCCACAACATGGCAGCAACTGACATTGAGCCTGGGAGAACACCTGGCTCACACCTGGCTCTGGGTCTCGCCCCTCTGACTCCAGCCATACCTCCTACCAAGGTGGTGGTAGCCAGCACAACCTGGGAGAAGATGTGGCCTGTGCTCACTTCATATCCAGCTCTCCAACCAAAGTCACTAGGCACTGCATTGGGATGCTTCCACACAAGGACATGCCTTCAAGACTGGGATAAGTAACTGTTTAGCCTAATTTCATAAAGACAAACAAAATGAGAAGACAGAGGAATATGTTACAAATGAAAGAACAATATAAAACCCCAGGAAAAAAAGCAAAAGCAGTTATAAGAGGAAAGTTTATAGTGATACAGTCCTCCCTCAGGAAACAAGAGAAATCTCAAGTAAAACAACCTATCTTTCAATCTAAAGGAATTAAAAACAGAAGAACAAAAAAAAAAAAGCCAAAAGTCAGCAGAAAGAAGGAAATAGTAAAGATCAGAGTGGAAACAAATAACAATAGAGACCAAAAAAAAAAAAAAAATAGAAAAGATCAATGAAACTAAGAGCTCGTTCTTTGAAAAGATAAACAAAACTGATAAATCTTTAGCCAGACTCATCAAGAAAAAAAGAAAGAGACCCCAAATAAACAAAATTATAAATGAAAAAGAAGTTAAAACTGATATCACAGAAATACAGTCATTAAGAATACTATGCACAGTTATAGGTCAACAAATTGAACAACCAAGAAGAAATTAATAAAATTCCTAAAAACATAGTTTTCCAAGACTGAATTAGGGAGAATAGAAAATCAGAACACTTATTACTAGTATTGAAATTGAATCAGATATCAAAAATCTCCCAGCAAACAAAAGTCCGGGACTGGATGGCTTCACAGGAGAAGCCTACCAAATATCTAAAGAAGAGTAAACATTTATTATTCTCAAATTATTCCAAAAAATCAAAGAGAGGGAAACACTTCCAAACTCATTCTACAAGGCCAGCATTCATGTGATACCAAAACCAGACAAACACACTACAATAAAAGAAAATTACAGGCCAATATCACTGATGAACATAGATGCAAAAATCCTCACAAAATATCAGCAAACCGAATTCAGCACTATATAAAAAGAACCATACACCGTGATCAAGTGGGATTTATCCCAGGGATGCAGGATGGTTCAATATCTGCAAATCAATCAATGTGATACACCACATTAACAAAAGAAAGAATATAAGCCACATGAGCATCTCAATAGATGCAGAAAAAGCATTTGACAAAATTCAACATCCAATTATGAAAAAAAACTCTCATCAAAGTTGTTATAGAGGGAACATATCTCAATATAATAAAGGCCACTTATGACAAACCCATAGCTAACATCTTACTCAATGGAGAAATGCTGAAAGCTTTTTCTCTAAAATCAGGAACAAGACAAAGATGTCCACTTTCAATACTTCCATTTAACACAGTATTGGAGGTCCTAGCCACAGCAATCAGACAAGAAAAAGAAATAAAAGGCATCCAAATTGGAAGGAAAATAGTAAAACTGTCACTATTTGCAGATGACACAATACTCTATATACAGAAAACCTTAAATACTCCACCAGAAAAACTATTAGAACTAATAAATGAATGCAGTAAAGTTGCAGGATCCAAGATTAATATACAGAAATCTATTGCATTTCTGTACACTAATAATGAAATATAAGAAAGCGAAAGCAAGAAAATAATCCCATTTACAATTGCATCAAAAAGAAAAAAGTACCTAAGAATAAATTTAACCAAGGAGGTAAAGAAACCTATATTCTGAAAACTAAGATATTGATGAAGAAAATTGAAAACAATACAAATAAATGGAATGATACCCTGTGTTCATGAATTGGAAAAAATAATGTTAAAATGTCCATATTACCCAAAGCAATCTACAGATTTGACATAATTCCTATCAAAATACCCATGACATTTTTAACAGAACTAGAACAAATAATCCTAAAATTTGTATGGAACCACAAAACACCCTGAATAGCTGAAGCAAACTTCAGAAAAAAGAACAAAGCAGGAGGAATCACACTGCTACCGTAATCAAAAAGAGTATGGTACTGGTACAAGAACAGACATAGAAATCAAGGGAACAGAATAGAGAGCCCAGAAATAAACCCATGCAAGTATGGTCAATTAATCTACAACAAAGGAGGCAAGAATATACAATGGGAAAAAGACAGTCTCTTTAATAAGTGGTGTTGGAAAAACTGGACAGCTACATGTAAAAGAACAAAATTTGAACATTTTATCACACCATGTACAAAAATAAACACAAAATGGATTAAAGACCTAAATGTAAGACCTGAAACCATAAAACTCCTAGAAGAAAACATAGGCAGTACACTCTTTGACACTAGTCCTAGCAATATATTTTTTTCAGATCTGTCTCCTCTGGCCAGGAAACAAAATCAAAAGTAAACAAAGGGGACCTAATAAAACTTAAAAGCTTTTGCACAGGGATGGATACCATCAACAAAACCAAAAGGCAACCTACTGATTGGGAGAAAATAATTGCAAGTGGTATATCTGATAATGGGTTAATATCCAAAATATATAAAGAACTCATACAACTAAATATCAAAAACAAATCAAACCAGTTAAAAATTGAGTAGAGGAAAAGAATAGACATTTTTCCAAAGAAGACATACAGATGGCCAACAGGCAATGAAAAGATGCGCAACATCACTAATCATCATGAAAACGCAAATTGAAGCTGCAATGAGGTATCACCATCACCTCACACAAGTCAGAACAGCTATTGTCAAAAAGACAAGAAATAACAAGTGTTGGTGAGGATGTGAAGAAAAGGGAACTCTGGTACACTGTTAGCAGGAATGTAAACTGGTACAGCCACTATGGAAAATAGTATGGAGGTTCTTCAAAAAGTTAAAACTAGAACTTCCATTCCACTCTTGGGTATCTACCCAAGGAAAATAGAAACACTAGTTCAAAAGGATCCATGCACCCCAGTGTTCATTGCAGCATTATTTACAATAGCTAAGATACAGAAACTACCTAAGTGACCGTTAACAGAAGAATGGATAAGGAAGCTGTGATATATATATATATATATATATACACACACACACACACACACATACATACATACATACATACAATGGAATATTACTCACCATAAACAATAAAATTTTGCCATTTATAAAAACACAAATGAACCTGGAGGGTATTATGCTTCATGACATAAGTAAGGCAGAGAAAGAAAAATACTGTATGTTTTCACTTACATGTATGCGGAATCTAAAAAATAAAATAAATTGACACATATAACAAACAGAAACAGGCTTACTGATACAGAATAAAATGAGGGAGTACCAGAGGGAAGAGGCATAATGAGAGGGGTAAGATGGTGAAGGGGATTAAGAGGTATATAAGTATAAAATAAATAAGTTACAAGGATGTAATGCACAGCACAGGGAATATAGTCACTATTTTATAATAACTTTATATGGAGTATAATCTATAAACATAAAATCACTATGGGGGAGGAGTCAAGATGGCAGAATAGGAGGATGCAGAATTCGTCACTCCTCACAAGTACATCAAGAATACATCTACAAATGGAACAATTGTCATAGAGCACCTGCTGAACATTAGCAGAAGACTTTGGACACCTAAAAGGACAAGAAAAATCCCCTCACAACCAGGTAGGATGAAAGAAAGAAGAAAAAAAAAAAGAGGAATCAAAAAAGGCACCAGCAACCTTGGTGGGAAGCTGAAGGTGAGAGCAGGTCCCCGCACTCAGAAAAACTCCCTCATGGTGGGGAAATCAGCTGGGACCGAAAAGGACCTTCGGGGAGATCAAAGGAGAACACAGTGGATGGTGTGTGGAAGGCAGGACAAAGTAAGAACTGCACATATGGTGTACCCCACAGCTCTGAGCATTCCAGACTGAGTTGTAAATTACCTGTTGTGAAGGGGGGCTGGGTGCTGGAAAGTGGGGTTTGGAGTGTGGACCCAGGCAAGGGAGAGCAGTTGGCTGTGAAAAGACAGCCTGAAGGGACAGGAGTAAGGAGCTCCACAACTGGGAAAGTCTGTGGAAAAAGCCCAGGACACCATAGAAACAAGGCATCATTGTTGAGGGACGTGGAAGGGGCGGAGCTGCCATTACAAGCCCTTTCCCCACCCTCTGGGTTCTTCAGCCTCTGCGGACACTGGAAGGGGCTCCTATCTGAGTGGGCCCTCCTGCCCCTCAGGCTGGGGTCTCCTCCGACCTGCATGGGCTCTGGGGTCCTGAGTGCCACCCAACCCAAAGCCTC
Source organism: Balaenoptera physalus (assembly GCF_965194825.1). NCBI lineage: Eukaryota > Metazoa > Chordata > Mammalia > Artiodactyla > Balaenopteridae > Balaenoptera > Balaenoptera physalus. Next base: position 83,111,521 of record NC_138892.1, on the reverse strand, counting down.
CTTGGGAATCAGCCCAGGGTGCCCCTGCCTGGGATGAGAGTCTGCCAATGCTGGCAGGGGCTGAGTGTTGAAGCATGGGGTTGAGAGAACTGATCCAGGGAGAAGAGTGCTATTGTCTGTGTGGATACGGCAGAGGGGATGGGAGTGAGGGGATGTGCGGCTGGGAATGCCCCTAGAGGAAGACTGGTCTGCCTGGAAAGTGAGGAACCATTGTTGAGAGGTGTGCAGGGGGCAGGGCTGCCACTGTCTGCACACGCCAGCTCCTGCTTCTGTGGGCACTGGGAGGGACTCCCACTAGAGCGAGCGCACCACAGTCTGTTGCAACTGCCTGCCGGTCCCACCAACACAGGCAGTTCGTACACACCCCAACTGTGGCTTCCACAACCCACTCAGGCCTGAGTGAGTAAGTGTGCCTCAAGCAGCTGCTGCTTTCGCTCCCTCTTGCCTGGGAGGGGAACAGACACCTGAGGGTGGCACATATGCAGAGGTGGGATCAAAACCAAAGCTGAGCCCCAGGGGCAGTGCAACTAAGCAATAGGAACAGAAATCATTCCATGCAGCTGCACAAGCTAAGGATTAAATCCCTGAGATTGGCTTGGTAAATCCTGCATCTGTGGAATACCTGAATAGACAATGAGTGTTCCCACAACTGAGATGGGTCTAGCCTTTGCAACAGTAGACTTTGGGACAATTACATGTGGAAGTTGGGCCAGGTCAGAGTCTGAGCTGGCCCACAGTGCCCACAGCAGGTCCAGAGACCTCCTAGAGGTATTGGAAGGCTTCCTGTGGAGGCGGGGATTGGCTCTAGCTCACTGTGGGAGCAAGGACACTGACAGAAGAAGGCCCCAGGAAAATATTTTTATTACTATTATTCTTTTTTGTTTGTCTTGTTTTGTTCAGTTACTGTTGTTTTTGCTTTTATTATTTTTTAGCTTTTTTAATTTTAATTTTTAAAATATATATTTTTTTTCTATTTTTACTTTACTTTTTTGTTGTTTTGTGGTTTTTTCTTGTTTTTGTTTTACTTTTTTCTTTAGTTTTTGATTGTTTTTATGTGTACATTTTATGTTTTCTTTGCTTTTTTGGTTGTTTGCCTGCTTTCTATTTTTGTTTTATTTTTAGTTTTTGTTAGTTTAGTCCTTATTGACTTTTCTCATTTTTAATTCCTTTGTTTGTTCTCTTGTTGTTTTTAAATTTATTTCCATTATTTTTTTCTTTTTTCTGTGTGTGTGTTGTGTTGTTGTTGCTGCTATTTGTTTGCTGTTGTTTTTGCTATTTGTCTTGTGTTTTGTTTGTTTGTTTTGTTTTGTTTTGTTTTCTTTTCTTTCTTTTTTCTCTGGCTGCACTGTGCAGTTTGCAGGATCTTGGTTCCCCAGCTAGGGGTCAGACCTGGGCCTCCGGTGTGGGAATGCCAAGTCCAGGATGCTGGATCACCAGAGAATGCCTGGGCCCAGGGAATATTAATCAGTGTTTGCAATCCCAGAGGTATCCATATCAACACCAAGATCTGGCCCCACACAACTGCCTGCAGGCTCCAGTGCTGGACACCTCACTCCAAAAACAAGCAAGACAGGAACACAGCCCCACCCATCAGCATACAGGCTGCCTAAAGTTGTACTAAGCTCACAGACATGCCAAAACACACCACCTGATGTGGCCTTGCCCTTCAGAGGGAAAAGACTCAGCTCTACCCACCAGAGCACAGGCACCAGTCCCTCCCATCAGGAAGCCTACACAAGCCCCTGGACCAACATCACTCACCAGGGGACAGACAACAGAAGCACGAGGAACTACAACCCAGCAGCCTGCAGAAAGGAGACCATAAACACAGTAGGTTAGACAAAATGAGATGACAGAGAAATATGTTGCAGACAAAGGAGCAAGGTAAAATCCCAGAAGACCAAATACATGAAGAGGAAATAGGCAAGCTACCTGAAAAAGAATTCAGAATAATGACAGTAAAGATGATCCAAGATCTTGGAAATAGAATGGAGGCATGGATTGAGAAGATACAGAAATGTTTAACAAGGACCAAGAAGAACTAAAGAACAAACAATCAGTGATGAACAGCACAATAACTGAAATGAAAATCACACTAGAAGGAATCAATAGCAGAATAACTGAGGCAGAAGAATGGATAAGTGAGCTGGAAGATAGAATGGTGGAAACAACTGCCGAGGAGCAGCATAAAGAAAAAAGAATGAAAAGCAATGAGGGCAGTCTCAGAGACCTCTGGGACAACATTAAATGCACCAACATTTGAATTAGAGGGGTCCCAGAAGAAGAAGAGAAAGGGAAAGGGCCTGAGAAAATATTTGAAGAGCTTATAGTTGAAAACTTTCCTAACATGGGACAGGAATAGTCAATCAAGTCCAGGAAGCGTAGAGAGTCCCATACAGGATAAACCCAAGGAGAAACACACCGAGACACATATTAATCAAACTAACAAAAATTAAACACAAAGAAAAAATATTAAAAGCAGCAAGGGAAAATCAACAGATAACCTACAAGGGAATCCCCATAAGGTTATCAGCTGATTTTTCAGCAAAAACTCTGCAGGCCAGAAGGGAGTGGCAGGACATATTTAAAGTGAAGAAAGGGAAAAACCTACAACCAGGATTACTCTACCCAGCGAGGATCTCATTCAGATTCAACGGAGAAATCAAAAGCTTTACAGACAAGCAAAAGCTAAGAGAATTCAGCACCACCAAACCAGCTTTACAACAAATGCTAAAGGAACTTCTCTAGGTGGGAAACACAAGAGAAGAAAAAGACCTACAAGAACAAACCCCAAACAGTTAAGAAAATGGTAATAGGAACATATATATCTATAATTACCTTAAATTTTAATGGACTAAATCAGGTGTCCCCAAGCCCCGGGAGACAGACAGGTACTGGTCTGAAGCCTGATAGGAACCAGGCCACACAGCAGGAGGTGAGCTTCGGGCGAGCGACTGAGTGAAGCTTCATCTGCCACTCCCAATCACTCCCCATTACTCGTATTACCACCTGACCATCGACCCCCACCCCCACTGCTCACATTACTGCCTGAACCATCCCCCCTGGTCCCTGGAAAAATTGTATTCCATGAAACTGGTCCCTGGTGCCAAAAAGTTTGAGGACCGCTGGACTAAATGCTCTAACCAAAAGACACATATTCGCTGAATGGATATAAAAAAAAGACCCATATATATGTTGTCTACAAGAGACCCACTTCAGACCTAGGGACACATACAGACTGAAAGTGAGGGGATAAAAAAAGATATTCTATGCAAATTGGGATCAAAAGAAAGCTGGAGTAGCAATACTCATATCAGGCAAGATAGACGTTAAAATAAAGACTATTATAAGAGACAAGGAAGGACACTACATAATGATCAAGGGATCAATCCAAGAAGGAGATATAACAATTGTAAATATTTATGCACACAATATAGGAGCACCACAATACATAAGAGAAATGTTAACAGCCATAAAAGGGGAAATCGACAGTAACATAATAATAGTGGGGAAGTTTAACACCCCACTTACACCAATGGACAGATCATCCAAAATGAAAATAAATAAGGAAACACAAGCTTTAAATGACATAGTAGTCCAAATAAACTTAATTGATATTTATAGGACATTCCACCCGAAAGCAGCAGAATACACTTCCTTCTCAAGTGTTCACGGAACATTCTCCAGGATAGATCACATCTTGGGTCACAAATCAAGACTTGGTAAATTTATGAAAATTGAAATCATATCAAGCATATTTCCGACAACAATGCTATGAGATTAGACATCAATTAAAGGAAAAAAACTGTAAAAAATACAAACACACGGAAGCTAAACAATATGCTACTAAATAACCAAGAGATCACTTAAGAAATCAAAGAGGAAATCAAAAAGTACCTAGAAACAAAAGACAACAAAAACACGATGACTCAAACTTATGGGATGCAGCAAAAGCAGTTCTAAGTGGAAAATTTATAGCAGTACAATCGTACCTCAAGAAACAAGAAAACTCTCAAATAAACAATCTAACCTTTCACCGAAAGCAACTAGAGAAAGAAGAACAAACAAAACACAAAGTTAGTAGAAGGAAATAAATCATAAAGACCAGAGCAGAAGTAAATGAAATAGAAATGAAGAAAATAAAAGCAAAAATCAATGAAACTAAAAGGTGGTTCTTTGAGAAGATAAACAAAATTGATAAACCTTTAGCCAGACTCATCAAGAAAAAAAGGTAGAGGACACAAATCATTAAAATTAGATGAAAAAGGAGAAGTTAAAACTCACACCACAGAAATACAAAGGATCGTAAGAGACTACTACAAGCAACAATATGCCAATAAAATGGACAACCTGGAAGCAATGGACAAATTCTTAGAAAAGTACAAACTTCCAAGACTGAACCAGGAAGAAATAGGAAATATGAACAGACCAATCACAGTTAATGAAATTAAAACTATGATTAAAAATCTTCCAACAAACAAAAGTCCAGGACCAGATGGCTTCACAGGCGAATTCTATCAAACATTTAGAAAAGAGCTAACACCTGTCCTTCTCAAACTCTTCCAAAAAATTTCAGAGTGTGGAATACTCCCCAAATCATTCTACGAGGCCACCATCACCTTGATACCAAAACCAAATAAAGATATCACACAAAAAAGAAAATTACAGGCCAATATCACTGATGAACATAGATGCAAAAATTCTCAACAAAATACTAGCAAACCAAATCCAACAACACATTAAAAGGATCATATACCATGATAAAGTGGGATTTATCCCAGGGATGCAAGGATTCTTCAATATATGCAAATCAATCAAATGTGGTACACCATATTAACAAATTGAGAATAAAAACCATATGATCATCTCAATACATGCAGAAAAAGGTTATTTTGACAAAATTCAACACATACTTATGATAAAAAGTCTCCGGAAAGTACACATAGAGGGAACCTACCTCAACATAATAAAGGCCATATATGACAAAACCACAGCAAACATCATTCTCGATGGTGAAAAGCTGAAAGCATTTCCTCTAAGAACAGGAACAAGACAAGGATGTCCACTCTCACCACTATTATTCAACATAGTTTTGGAATTCCTAGCCACAGCAATCAGAGAAGAAAAAGAAATAAAAGGAATACAAATTGGAAAAGAAGAAGTAAAACTGTCACTGTTTGCAGATCACATGATACTATATATATAGAAAATCCTGATGATGCCACCAGAAAACTACTAGAGCTAATCAATGAAATTACTCAAGTCACAGAATATAAAATTAATAATGAAATTTCTTTCATTTCTATACAATAACAATGAAAGATCTGAAACAGAAATTAAGGAGACAATCCTATTTACAATTGCAACAAAAAGAATGAAATACCTAGGAATAAACCTACCTAAGCAGGCAAAAGACCTCTCTGCAGAAAACTATAAGGTACTTTTGAAAGAAATCAAGGACGAGACAAACAGATGGAGACTTATACTGTATTCTTGGACTGGAAGAATCAGTATTGTGAAAATGATTATACTACCCACAGCGGTCTACAGATTCAATGCAATCCCTATCCAATTACTAAAGGCATTTTTCATAGAACTAGAGCAAAATATTTTACAATTTGTCTGGAAACACAAAAGACCCAAATAGCCAAAAAATCTTGAGAAAGAAAAACGGAGCCGAAGGAATCAGACTCCCTGACTTCAGACTATACTACAAACCTACAGTAATCATGACTGTATGGTACTGGCACAAAAACAGAAACATAGATCAATGGAACAGGATAGAAAGCCCCAAGATTAACTCACACACATATGGTCACATTATTTTTGACAAAGGAGGCAAGAATATACAATGGAGAAAAGACAACCTCTTCAATAAGTGGTGCTGGAAAAACTGGACAGCTACATGTAAAAGAATCAAATTAGAACACTTCCTAACACCTTACACAAAAATAAACTCAAAATGGATTAAAGACCTAAATGTAAGGCCAGACATTATAAAACTCTTAGAGGAAAACATAAGCAGAACACTCTTTGACATAAACCACAGAAAGATCTTTTTTGACCCACCTCCTAGACTAATGGAAATAAAAACTAAAATAAACAAATGGGACCTAATGAAACTAAAAAGCTTTTGCACAGCAAAGGAAAACATAAACAAGATGAAAAGACAACCCTAACAATGGGAGAAAATATTTGCAAATGAGACAACTGACAAAGGATTAATCTCCCAAATATACAAGTAGCTCATGCAGCTCAATATTAAAAAAACAAACAACCCAATCAAAAAATGGGTGGAAGACCTAAATAGACATTTCTCCAAAGAAGATATACAGATGCTAACAAACACCTGAAAGGATGCTCAACATCACTAATCATCAGAGAAATGCAAATCAAAACTACAATGAGGTATCACCTCACACCAGTCAGAATGGCCATCATCAAAAAATCTACAAACAATAAATTCTGGAGAGGGTGTGGAGAAAAGGGGACCTTCTTGCACTGTAGGTGGGAATGTAAATTGCTACAGCCACTATGGAAAACAGTATGGAGGTTCCTTAAAAAACTAAAAATAGAACTCCCATATGACCCAGCAATTCCACTACTGGGCATATACCCTGAGATAACCGTAATTCAAAAAGTCAGGTACGACAATGTTCATTACAGCACTATTTACAATAGCCAGGACATGGAAGCAACCTAAATGTCCATTGACAGATGAATGGATAAAGAAGATGCGGCACATATATACAAAGGAATATTACTCAGCCATAAAAAAAACAAAATTGAGATATTTGTAGTGAGGTGGATGGATCTAGAGTTTGTCATACAGAGTGAAGTAAGTCAGAAAGAGGAAAAAAATACTGTATGCTAAAACAGATATATGGAATCTAAGAAAAAATGGTTCTGATGAACTTAGGGGCAGGACAGGAATAAAGAAGCAGATGTAGAGAATGGACTTGAAGACACGGGGGCTCAGGGAAGGGTAAACTGGGAGGAAGTGAGAGAATAGCATTGGCATATATGCACCACCAAACATAAAATAGATAGCTAGTGGGAAACAGCTGCATAGCACAGGGAGATCAGCTTGGTGCTTTGTGACCACCTAGAGGGGTGGGATATGGAGGGTGGGATAGGGAGGGTGGGAGGGAGGTGCAAGAGGGAGGGGATATAGGGGGTATATGTATACATATAGCTGATTCACTTTGTTATACAGCAGAAACTAACACAACATTGTAAAGCAATTATACTCCATTAAAGATGTAAAAAAAACCCCAAAAAGACAGCATGGAATACAGATCAATGGAAGAGGACAGAAAGCCCAGATGTAAACCCACGCACCTATGGTCACCTAATCTATGACGAAGGAGGCAAAAATATACAATGGAGAAAAGACAGCCTCTTTGATAAGTGGTGCTGGGAAAATTGGACAGCTACATGTAAAAGAATCAAATTAGAGCACTTCCTAACACCATACACAAAAATAAATTCAAAATGGACTAAAGATGTAAATGTAAGGCTAGACACTATAAAACTCTTAGAGGAAAACATAAGCAGAACACTCTTTGATATAAACCACAGCAAGATCCTTTTTTGACCAACCTCCTACAGTAATGGAAATAAAAACCAAAAGAAACAAATGGTACCTAATTAAACTTAAAAGCTTTTGCACAGCAAAGGAAACCATAAACAAGATGAAAAGACACCCCTAACAATGGGAGAAAATATTTGCAAATGAAGCAACTGACAAAGGATTAATCTCCAAAACATACAAGCAGCTCATGCAGCTCAATATCAAAAAAACAAACAATCCAATCAAAAAATGGGCAAAAGACCTAAATAGACATTTCTACAAAGAAGACAAACAGATGGCCAACAGACACATGAAAAGATGCTCAACATCACTGATTATTAGAGAAATGCAAATCAAAATTATAGTGAGGTATCACCTCACACCAGTCAGAATGGTCATCATCAAAATATCTACAAACAATAAATGCTGGAGAGGGTGTGGAGAAAAGGGAACCCTCTTGCACTGTAGGTGGGAATGTAAATTGATACAGCCACTATGGAAAACAGTATGAAGGTTCCTTAAAAAACTGAAAATACAACTACCATATGACCCAGCAATCCCACTCCTGGGCATATACCCAGAAAAACCATAATTCAAAAAGATATATGCACCCCAATGTTCATAGCAGCACTGTCTACAATAGCCAGGCCATAGAAGTAACCTAAATTTCCATCAAAGAGGAATGGTTAAAGAAGATGTGGTACATATATACCATGGAATATTAGTCAGCCATAAAAAGGAAAGAAATTGGGTCATTTGTAGAGAGGTGGATGGACCTAGAGAGTGTCATACAGAGTGAAGTAAGTCAGAAAGAGAAAAACAAATATTGTATATTTACTCATATATGTGGAATTTAGAAAAATGGTGCAGATGATCTTATTAGCAAAGCAGAAATAGAGACTCAGCCATAGGGAACAACTGTGTGGATACCAAGGAGAAAAGGGGGGGGGGCGGGAGGAATTGGTAGATTGTTATTGACACATATACACTATTGATACTATGTAAAAAATAGATAACTAATGAGAACATACTGTATAGCACAGGGAACTCTACTTAATGCACTGTGGTAACCTAAATGGTAAGGAAATCCAAAACGGAGGGGATATACGTATAAATATAGCTGATTCATTTTGCTGTACAGTAGAAACGAACACAACATTTTAAAGCAACTATACTTCAAAACAAATTAATTTAAAAATAAGTAGTAATAAAAATATACAACACTGAAAAAAAATAAAATCACTGTATTTTACACCTCAAACTAATATAATATTGTAAGTGAACTCTACTGCTATAAAAAAGAAGTAGTTCCAGGAAACCAAAAATTTCAGGCTGATAGCAAGATGGTGAAACTAAATACACGTATGGGTCCTTTCAGTTTTATATCAGTATGAATGAGACACAACTTAACAAATGTTCACATTTAAGAAAACAACTGTAAGAACAGAGATTTATGTTGACTGACATTTTCAATCTGAGTTATAAAGTCATCTGAATGTAAAAATATATATGTATTAACAACAAGCGCAGCAAGAGAAGCCACCGCAATGAGAAACCCACGCACCGCAACAAAGAGTAGCCCCCACTCACCGCAACTAGAGAAAGCCTGCACACAGCAAGGAAGACCCAATGCAGCCAAAAATAAATAAATAAATTTATAAAAATAAATAAATAAATAAATAAATAAATAAATAAAAACACTTTGTCTAAATAATTTGATTAGATTTCAATATCTAATTTCTTTTACCAAACATTAAGTCATTTAGTCTAGATTTTCACTGAAAGATGATTAAAGCAGGCTTTCTCAAGGTGCCAATAGATTCTATGTCTCTGAGTCCTCACTAGAAAGAGCTATTAAGATTTAAGTGGAGCTGCAGGTCATTCTCTGGATTTTCTATCTGCTTTCCTGCTGTTCAGCTTGGGGGTTTTGGTCAGTACTTTACAAGTTGTTCACCACACCTTCACTGGACCTTCAGCAAACATTGTCCAGGGTAATACTGGTGGCTTGGAGTCAGAGTCACTGTGATCTGGAGGATGACTTGACCTCTAAGGTACTAGTCACATCACTGCAGGCTGTGCCTCAGGGTGGCTGAACCACCTGCCCAGGACAGGCGTGGCCGTGTATCAAAGGTGGCTGATTTTATACACAATTTATGTTGAAGAATGTGGAAGATCAGCTCTTCTAATATCATATTTTTATTGGAACAAGCTCGTTCTGTCTCCCACTGTTGACTCAGAGGGACCTGGAGGTTAGCCAAGGCCTCAAAGTTGGTTTCCCGGTGAAGACACTACAGGGAGCCTTCATCCAGGTAGTAATGTCTTTCTAGGTGTTGGTGGCTCTGTTACTACCTGAGCTGATCAAGCGCTGCCTGAGCACTTACTCGGTGCCAGGCACTGTCCTGGGCATGTGGGGAGGAGAGCAAGGAGCAGGACCCTCAGAACCACAGACGGCAATCAACCCGTGTTTACCAACCAGCACTGGCTGCGCATGGAGTGCACCTCTCCATGTTTATAGTAAGTTACCCATCAATTCTCACAAAGATTCCACAAAGTGTGGGTATTACCATCCTATTATTATGATGATGCCCTCTTCCCATGAGGCAATTTGGATACAGAGAAGTTAAGTGATCCTTCTGGGGTCATATAACCAGCCTTCAGACTCCAGGTTCAGTGCTTTCCATCACCCCATAGCTACTTATTCTGCCTGGCTACTGAGAAATTCCCCCCTTCCTCTATGACTTTGCTGGCCCAAGTGTGGCCCATGGACTCCATTTCAGCACCACCTGGGAGCTTGTTAGAAATTCAGAGTTCGGGCCCCACCCAGATCTACTGACTCAAACCCTGCATTTTAACAAGACCCCAGACTGTCTGCACACTGAGACCTCAGCAGAACTACCCCAGAAATCATCAACCCAGAGGAGATAAGCTCCTGCTACAGAACCCCTTTGGATCCAGTCTCTGCAGGGTGAAGTTCTGCTGAGGGAAAACTAATTTGACTCCATAAATTTTGGTTTGTAAGTGCCGAGCAGCTTATTACAGGGCGATATCACCTAGGAAGCAGTTTCCTGTCACAGACATTGAAAAATTATATTTCCCACGCAGACCGTACATTCATGATTCAGTTTAGCAAATATTTATGTTGTCTGTTCTTTGCCAGGCCCTGTGTGTGATGCAGGTCCTAGTGATTTCCCATGGGAGGTGGCTGTAATCCCTGATTTTGTGATTCAGCCAATTCCTGATTTTAAACTTGCGTGTTTATAATAAAATTGCATCTGCAGCTCTGTTAATGTTGCTTTCTTGTTAAGTCGTTCATTTCTTTAGTCAACAAATATTTAAAGACTGTGTGCAAAGCATTGTAGAAATCCAGCATGTTTATACATACTCAGCTTTTACACTAAAATATCCCCTGAAGTAATTCTTCAATGGTCATATCGTTTTGTAATGAAATTTTGTTGTTATTGTTTTTAAAGTGTTGGTAAATTGACCATGAATTTTATGGCTAATAGAGTTTCCAACTTAAGTATTTGAAAACTTTTAATCAATTTTTTCCTTGGAAATCTGTCCCAAGGAGGGGTAGACTTAGAAAACAAAGGCTGAAAATTCCTAGGGTTTATTGTCTTCATATTAATATACTTGTGTGCTTTTCAAAATCAGCAGAAAAAAAAAAAAAAAGACAGCAATTTGATAGTAAAGATTTAACAGTGCTTAATTTATTTGATTTTATACCATTACTGACCTTTTATGTAATGACCCCACTAGAGTACGTGGCCATAAACACAGATGATGAATTTAAGTATTTCAGGTCCCCCTTTCACATTTTTTGGCCAAATCATAAAGTGTCATCAAAGTCATTCATTGGAAATTGCTTTTTCACAGGAAGCTCTACCTCTAAAAGTCTGAACCACCACAAAGAAATATATCTCATCAAGTAATTTAATTTAGTATATGGATTAGTCAGTGTTTTCCAGAGAAACAAACCAATAACGTGTGCACATATAAAGGAAAAGAATTGGCTCATGTGGTAGTGAGACTGGCAACTCCAAAATTGGCAGAGTGGGCCAGCTAGCTAAAGCCCCCAGAGAGCTGATATTCCAGTTCATGTCTGAGGGCAGTCTGTTGGAGAACTCCTTCTTGCTTGGGAGAGCCCCATCTTTTGTTCTGTTCAGGCCTTCAACTGATTGGATGAGACCCAACTACATTATGGAAAGCAATCTGTTTTACTCAAGGGTCACCAATTTAAATGTTAATCTCATCCAAAAACACCCTCCTAGTTGACACATAAAATTAACCATCGCAGTATAGGAGTATTACCAGATGCAGAGCCTGAGGCACAGAGGCTCTGAACTGCAGGAAGACTCTATCTTTGCTTGTGAGGTTTTGGGGAGTCATTAGGTACTGAAGACTCAGGCTAACAAGTTTGGCCCATGCCACTTTGAAAGTAGTCTATAAAAATTTTTTAAAAAGAAGTCATCAAGCCCAAGAAGTCTGTAAGAGGTAACTGATGAATTTTAAAATCAAAATTATTTAGATAATTTACATACAATTAAGTGCAACTAAATGTGCAGTTCAATGAGCTTTGATATATATATATATATATATATATCTCCATGTAACCATCACCCCAGTCATTTCCAGCACTCCAGAAAGTTCCCTATTCAGTGACCATTTTCTTTTTGCCAGGTATCATGCTTAATGATGCATAATATGTTTTAATTCTCATTAAACATGTTGAAGTTGGCAATATTATTCTCATTCTAAAATTAAAAAGAAAATGTTTAGGAGGTCACAGCATTTGCCCAGTAGCCCAGCTACTTACCCAGTGAAAATGCTCGGATTTGAATCTGGGCACACTTGACTCCAATTCCTCAACCACTGCATGACACTAACTCTGTAAATACTATAGCACCACAGTTCTCATTTGCAACATCACATCTTGCCATTTCTATGGGTAGGCCACACTCAGCATCCCCTTCTTTCATTTATTCTCTTATGTTGTTATGTACTGATCTGTGATCCTTGCTAGGTTATTAACTCTGAGAACGGAAAGACCCATATCATATTAATTTCATCTACCTCTTTAATCCAAAGATTATTCCAGTGATCTGCATATAGTGGCAATTCAATAAACATTTGCTAAACAAATAAAACACAGTGTTATAATTTTGTATATTTCTAGCTCTTTATAAACCTCCCTAAGTTTTCCTGTTTTTGAATGCTATTGAGAAACATTTTAATAATTCATGTGTCTGGATTGTTGTAGCACTGCAAATCATAGAAACATGTTCCTAAAGAAAATAGAATAATCTTAAGCCTAATTTAGAATAATAATAACAGTTAACGTCTCCAATTTTTGAGCATTTACTACCTAACAGACTCTACTAAGTAATTTATTTGCCTATCCCTATTTAGTGGTCAAAAGCACAGTCTCTAAAATCAGACTTCTTGGACTCAAATCCTCCCTCTACTTCTTATTAGCTGAGCTTCTTGTGTAAATTATTTTATTTGCACTTGCTTCAGTTTCCTCATCTTTGAAGTGGGGTAATAATAGTGCCTACATAATTCTTAAAAATTAAACAGTTGAAAATGCTTAGAAAAGTGCCTGGTACATATAAGGCAATTTTGTTATTATTATTTAAATTCTTAAATATCACCAATTAAAACCTAACTTATATTTCTTAATTAATTTATAAAATCAAGAAGAATATTGGAGCTCATATTACCCTACAGAAAATTTAAGTAAGTCTTCAGAATTACTTTTCCCTGAACAGATTTTAGGGATAATCAAGGGAGTAAATCTACATTTTGTGGGATTATTACTAAAGGCAAATATTTAGCTAAGAAAAAACTAAGGTGGTGAGATTGAATGCTTTTTCCCTACGATCAGTAGCAAGACAAGGATGTCTGCTTTTACCACTTCTATTCAACCTTTTACTGAAGATGATAGCCAGGGAAATTAGGCAAGAAAATAAAATACATTTTTCTACACTAAGCTGACATAATCTTGTACATAAAAAATCCTAAAGAATACACTAAAAATCTATTAGAACTAATAAATGAGTTCAGCAAGTTTTCAGGATACCAAAATCAACATACAGACATCAACTGTATTCCTATACAATAGAAATGAGCAAAACTGAAAATGAAATTAAGAAAACAAACCACTGAAATGGCATAAAAAAGAATAAAATACTTAGGAATAAAGTGAACAAAAGAAGTGCTAAACTTATACTCTGAAAATCCCAAAACAGTGTTGAAAAAATTAAAGAAGACCTAAATAAATGAAAAGGTATTCCATGTTCCTGTAACAGAGGATTCAACATTGTGAAGATGGCAATACTCTCCAAATTGATCTACAGATTAGCGAAGACCCTATCAAAATTTCAGCTGAATTCTTCGCACAGAATGACAAACTGAACCTAAAATTCATATGAAAATTCAAGACATCCAAAGTAACCAAAACAACTATGAACAGGAAGAACAAAGCTCAAGAATTCACACTTCCCAATTTCAAAACTAATTTCAAAGCAGTAATAATCAAGACAGTGTTGTACTGGAATAAGAATAGACATATAGATCAGTGGAATAGAATAAGGAATCTGGAAATAAATCCTTATGTTACAGTTAATTGATTTTCAACAGGTGCCAAGACAAGTAAATGGGGAAACAATCATCTTTTTAACAAATGTTGCTCAAACAACTGGAAAGCCACACAGGAAAGAATGAAGTTGGACGCTTACCTCACACCATATATAAAAATCAACTCAAAAATGGATCAAAGACTTAAAGGTAAAAGCTAAAACAACAGATGATCCCCAACTCATGATGATTCAACTTAACAATTTTCAATTTTATAATGATGAGAAAGTGATACACATTCAGTTGAAATATACTTGGAATTTTGAATTTTTATATCTTCCTGGGCTAATAATAAGTGATGCAATACTCTCCCATGTTGCTGAGAAGGGACAGCAAGGCATAGATCCCTGTCGGCCACAGATCTCAAGGATAAACATCTCACACACTTACAACTATTCTGTACCCATACAACAATTCTGTTCTCACTTTCAGTACAGTATTGAACAAATTATGTGAGATACTTAGCACTATATTATAAAGTAGGCTTTGTGTTACATAATTTTGCACAACTGTAGGCTAACGTAAGTGTTCTGAGGACTTTTAAGGTAGGCTAGGCTAAGCTATGATGTTTGGTAAGTTAGGAGTATTAAACACATTTTCAACTTATGATATTTACAACTTACAATGGATTTGTTGGGATATAATCCCATCATAAATCAAGGAAGATCTGTACAAAACTCTAAGAAAAACAATTAAAAATGGGCAAGGAAGCTGAAAAGATATTTTTCCAAAGAACATGTACAAATAGCCAATAAGCACATGAAACAATGCCCCAAATCATTAGTCAACAAGGAAATGTAAATCCAAATCATAAGGAGATACCACTTAATACCCCCTAGGATGCTTACATTGAAAAAGTCAGACACACCATATCAACTTGAGACTTTAATACATTTCTCTCAGTCGCTATAGAACAAGCATATACACACACAATCAGGAAGAATACAAATAGTCAGAATAACACATTAGCAAATTTACCAAGCTGACAACAATGGCAGAACACAGTCTTTTCATGTACACAATAGAACATTTACCAAAACCATCCATATGCCAAGCCATAATGCAAGCATCAACAAATTTTAAAAGATTGACATCACTTAGAGTATTTTTTCTGATAACAATGAAATTAAGGTAGATATCATTAATGATATCTCATAACTAGAAATCTCCAACTGATTAGAAATTAAGCATATATATCTAAATTTCACAGTTGGTTCAAATAAGAATCACATTGGGAATTAGCAAATATTTTGAAGTCAGTAAAAATAAAGATTGACAGATTAAAATTGTTAAGGTGCAGCTAAAGAAGTGCTTGGAATTTTAGCTTTAAATGCACATTAGAAAAGAAGAAAGACTGAAAATTGGTGATTTTAATTTTCATCTCAGGAAAATAAAAAAGGTACAGCAAATAGAGCCCAAAGAAAGTAGACAGAAGGAAATAATGAAAATGCCTGCATCCTAAAAATTTCATAAGTATTAAAAAGGAATGGATGATAGCCATTTTGACAGGTGTGAGGTGATATCTCATTATGATTTTAATTTTCATTTCTCTGATTATTAGCGATGTTGAGCATCTTTTTACGTACCTGTTGGCCATCTGTATGTCTCCTTCGGAAAAATTTCTATTCAGGTCTTCCGCCCATTTTTTTTTTTTAAACATCTTTATTGGAGTTGGTGCAGCCTTTGTGGAAAACATTATGGAGGTTTCTCAAAAAATTAAAAGTAGAACTATCATATGATCTAGCAATTCCACTCCTGGGTACGTATTAAAAAAAAAAAAGAAAACACTAATTGGAAAAGATACATGACCCCAATATTCATAGCGTCATTATTTACAATTAACAAGATATGGAAGCAAACTAAGTGTCCATCAACAGATGAGTGGATAAAGAAGATGTGGTGTGTATACATATATTAAAGAAGACCTAAATAAATGAAAAGGTATTCCATGTTCCTGTATATATATATATATATATATATATATATATATATATATATATATATATATATACACACACACATACATACATACAATGGAATACTACTCAGCCATATAAAAGGATGAAATTTTGCCATTTGCAACAACGTGGATGGACTTGAAGGGTTTTAAGCTAAGTGAAATAAGTCAGATACAGAAAGACAAATACTGTATGATATCACTTATATGTGGAATCTAAAAAATAGAACTAGTGAATATAACAAAAAAGAAAGAAAGAAAAAAAGGAATAGATGTAAAATGTTTGGCTCAGTTGCCAGAAACATAGTTAAGATACCATAAGCATTAACTATGTATTATTAGCACAGGAACAAGAAAAAAACGGAATATTCATCCCATTTCAAGGGGCAACATTTGCATTTCACAGTGTCTGTCTTTATACTAATAGCTCCTCCTTTTGGGGGGGGAGATCAGCTAATGAAGCTTCTGGTGGAAATTTTCGGTGAGAATTGGTGGAGGGGCAGGGAGGAGCACATGGAGCTAACATTTACTGCATCATCCCACGTGCCTGATGCTCTGCTAAGCTCACTGCCTGTGCGTGTTTATTCCATCCTTACAGGAGCCTAGAGAGATTAATGTGCACCTTTCACAGATTCGGCCACTGAGGCTCATGGAGGTGGAACATCTAACCCAAGTCATACAGCTGGTGAGGGCAGAGCTGGGATTTAGACAGCAACCCGGCTGAGCCAAAACCAGGGACGTGCATTCCACTGCATCATCAAAATGACTCTTTATCTGCGGGGTAGGTGAATCCTGGCTAAACCAGGCTAGTCTCAGCTGCCTTCTCTTCCAGGTCCCAACCTGGGGACATTGTTTCTACGCTTTCCTTCAAATCATGGAAGAGCGTGGCATAAATATTTTGTGTGCTTTGAAGAGATGCTGGCTTGGGACTCGTTCCACCACCCCTCCCAGCCCACCTCCATGCACACGTGGTGCAGGAGCAAGGCCATTGGGGGGCAGGCATTCTGCTGCCAGGGTCCAGGGCAGGGACCTCACCGAGCAGATGAAGACCTCAAGAGCCAAAGGAGCAAGAGAGGAGGGGACTCAGGCAGAACCTTTCCTCAGGACCTACTCTGTGCCAGCCCCTGTGTGAGGTCTTTGTGTGAGCTCTGTCTCCGTGCCTGCAGCTGTGTGACGAGACAGCGTCAGAACTGTCCATCGTTCCCTTCCTCAGCTTTCAGCTGGGGAGAGAGGTGTTAAAGGCCACCCACACCACACCCGACTGCCTCCCATTGTGGCTACGGTGAGTGACCTGACTCGTCCTGCAAACCCACTGCGAGGGGGAGGGGGGATTGCAGGGGATCTACTCATAATTCTAACTATAGTGAGTGTGGCTTTGCGGTCTTCACCACCACATAACATGAACCTGTCCTCAAGACAGTTCTATAAAGAGTCAAGCAGAAAAATGGGGGCAAGTGCTATATTTCCATTGCATTGCCCAGAAATGCACTCAGTAAACTTCAACCTGAAGGAAGCTACACAGAACATGATCCAATTTTCCTCTTTTTGATCGGGAGAACATATTCAAACTGCGAGGTTGAGTCGTAGAAAAAATGGATGCTTTAGAAAGATATTCTTTGTCAGACTATTTAGAATTTAATTCTGAAAATTTGGTATTGTAGAAAAGTGGTAATGTCTAATTCTATTTATAACTTAGCCTGTCAGACAAAAGAAAACAATAATCTTTTTCAATTGAGAGAGATGTTGTTTTGAGATACAACAACAATAACAAAAATCAACCAGGGCATAGTAATTAAGGGAGTTCCTAGCACACCAGGATCGCTGCTGCTAAGTGAACCACCAAAGCCCTTTATTTCTGTTACTGGCATTTCTTAAATTTTCCCCAAATGTCAATAATTTTACAAAACAAGCATCTGCTTTCACTTTAAATAAATGTGTCAAAAACTTTAGACAGAAAGCTGAAAAGTTGATCTAAATTGATAAACTAACAAGTCCTTAATTACTGAAAAAAATATGGTAAAATCTTTATTTGCTTTTGCTAAATTTCTTCTCCTTATGATAGAGCCAGCAACTGAGATGATGCAAATGCTTTTATTCAGCACATGAGAAAGAAGTGTCAGTAATGATAAGCAAAGGGAAAATTCCCTTTGAAGCCGTGAATGTTCCTTGGGAAAATGTACACACTTTGAATTCTAGTAAATGTTCCTCCTAAAAAAATCTATGATGAAGCTGTTCGTGGTCCCAGTATCCCTCTTTGAGGGATGTGACCTTTTGGAGGTTCCTGCAAAAAATGTAGAGGTGGTTCGCAGGGTTTGCTTGCAAAACATTAAACATTTTTATTCATGTTGTAATAGACATTTGGATCCATGAACGCTAGGACCTGGTTGCTTCCAAGTCAAAGTGGACAGTCAGGACAAAGAGAAATTTACGGCAAAGAGAAATTTCTCCTGTTATTGCAACATTTCCCAGTATCATCTCATACCCAGCCGCCTCATCTCGCTAAGTAACCACAGTTATTATGATAATGGAAAGTGAGCCAGCTGCTGTGACCTTGGCTCAAATTGTCCCCGGAAATCTATTTTAATGTGTTTGCTCTTACCATCTTGATATTTAGTATGATATCAAGCACTAAGTGATCAGGAAATCCCACATACTAGTGTTTCTCAAAAGGTAGCCTAAACACCACCTCCAGCAGCATCCCCTTTGGTTCTTTTTATGAATGCTGATGTCGGGGCCCTGCCCCACACCCACTATATCATTGAAAGGCCTGGGGCCATGAATTGTAATAAGTACTCTAAGTAATACTTATGACACTGAAATTTGACAACTGTAGATCTAGGGGAAAGGTCATAGAGAATTATAGATCAGTACTTATTTACACTATTGGCTAAGGAAGTACAGATTTCTAGAGGAAAATGATACTGCTTTATCCTATGGATAGAATATTTTTTTCTCTGCTCATCTGTTTAACCAGCATCTTACTTAGCCCAGACTGCTATAACAAAACAACACGGACTGGGTAGCTTATAAACCACAGAACTTTATTCCTCACAGTTCTGGAAGCTGAAAGTCTGAGATCAGGGTGCTAGTGTGGTCTGGTGAGGGCTCTCCTCTGGGTGGCAGACTTCTTATATCATCACATGGTGGAAGGGGGATGGGAGCTCTCTTGGGCCTCTATAAGGGATTAATCTCATTCATGACCTAATTATTTCCCAAAGGCCCCATCTATTTATATCGTCATATTGGGCGTTACGATATCAACATATGAATTTTGGGGGGACACAAACATTCAGACCATAGCAACCAGAATTCCCTAGTTCCATCCAGTGTCAACTGCAACACCCTTAACAGAAGTTCTGAGAGTCATTATTGTGTTGCCCTCAATATCACATGATTTTCACAAGGGACTCAAGCATTCTTTTCTCTGACTTCAGACTAAAGTGGCTAATTGGACAGAATATGTACTGACGTGTTACCTAGTTGTACAGCAGATTCAACCATTCTTATTTTATTCATTTGTTCAACACAAATGACCTTGGGATTTCAGGTTTCATCAATATAATATGAAAAAACAACATGCACACTTTGTTACATACCACAATTGCCTGGCCAATTCAGGGAAAGCTATATTTTACTAACTATTTTTCCTTTCTGAATATACCTGTCAATCCAGCTCACATGGTTCATATGATACTCCTTTATAGATGGAGGTGAAGTCAATACTTGGCTTCTAGTTTCCCTAAATTATTTATTACACAGTCAAAATGCATTCATTAGGAAGTTTTAATATTGCTGATGCCATCTCAGGGGTGATCTCTGTTGTCAGAGTAAATAGGCCATTCATATTAAGAAACAGCATAATGATTACCTGAAATTTCCTGTATGTCTTTTTAGTACCCTATCCTGTTTTTCATTTCAGTAGCTCCTGAAAAAATGAATCATCTAGGAAGTTTGCTTGTCTCCTTAAACCATTTGTGTGTGTGTGTGTGTGGGGGTGGTGAGAACATTTAAAATCTACTCTCTTAGCAAATTTCCAATATATAATAGAATATTGTTAACTATGGTCACCCTGATTTACATTAGATTCCCCCAAACTTATTCATCTTATGATTGAAAGTTTGTACCCTTTGACCAGTATCTCCCCCGGTCTCCCACCCCCCAGCTCCTGGTAACCACCACTCTACTCTTTGTTTCTATAGGTTTGACTTTTTAGATTCTACACATAAGTGAGATTATACAGTATTTGTCTTTCTCTGTCTGACTTATTTCACTTAGCATAATGCCCTCAAGCTTCATCTATGTTGTCTCAAATGCAAGATTTCCTTCCTTTTTATGGCTGTATTCCATTATATACAGATGTGTATATATAGATATACATCTTTTGTTGCTGTGCTTTTGGTGTTATATCCAAAAAAATCATTACCAAGACCAATATCAAGTAGCTTTTTCCCTATGTTTTCTTCTAAGAGTTTTGTGGTTTCAGGTCTTATGTTTAGTCCTCAATCCAGTTCGAGTTAACTTTTGTGAATGGTTTAAGATGGGGTCCAGTTTCATTCTTTCAAATGTGTACATCCATTTTTCCCAAGACAATTTATTGAAGAGACTATCCTTTTCCCATTGAGTACTCTTGGTTTCCTTGTCAAATATTAATTGGTCATATTGGGTTGGCCAAGAGTTCGTTCGGGTTTTGCATTGCATCTTATGGAAAACCCGAACGAACTTCTTGGCCAACCCAATATATGCATGGGTTTATTGGGGGCTCTTGATTCTGTTCTATTGATCTATGTGTCTGTTTTTATGCTAGTACTCTACTGTTTTGATTACTACAGCTTTGCAAGATTTTGAAATCAGGAAGTGTGATGCCTCCAGCTTTGTTCTTCTTTTCCAACATTGCTTTGGCTATTTGAAGTCTTCTGTGGTTACATACAAATTTTAGTATAGTTTCTCTATTTTTATATTGAAATTTTGATAGGGTTTGCATTGAATCTATAGATGGCTCTGGCTGTTATGGACATTTGAACAATATTAACTCTTCCAGTCCATGAACATGGGATATATTTTCATTTATTTGTGTTTTCTTCAATTTCTTTCATCAATTTTCCTATAGTTTCAATATACAGATCTTTTATCTTCTTGGTTAAATTTATTCCTAAATATTTCTATTGTTTTTTATCTTATTGCACATGGGACTGTTTTTTTTACTTCTTTTTCAAATAGTTTGTTGTTAGTGTATAGATACGCATCTGATTTTTGTATATTGATTTTGTATCCTGCAACCTTACTGAACTTGTTTACTAGTTCTAACAGTTTTTTGGTGGTGTCTTTGGACTTTTCTATACATAAGATCATGTCATCTGCAAACAGACAATTTTGCTTCTTTCTTTCTGATTTGAATGTCTTTATTTTTTTCTTGCCTAATTGCTCTGGCTACGATTTCCAGCACTACGTTGAACAAGAGTGATGAAAGTGAGCACCCTAGTCTTGTTACTGATTTTAGAAGAAAAGCTTTCAACCTTTCATTAGGTATTCACTGCCAGATATTCTGATGCACTATCCTGGAAACATGTCTGATATGTTCCACTAACATATACCAAAGGATGGCATTTGATTCACAGGGAGAAAAGATAACAATTCATCCCCAAAACAAGTTTTCTGGAATTCAGTTTTGATTAAGTTCTAAAGATACATTTTAAAGATAAAAAAGAAAACCAAGATTCACCCTTAAAATTAAAATTTTTTATATATATTCCATTGTTAATACTTTTTGTGTTCTTACAGTGCAAAAATTTAGAAACTTTTAAACTCTAAAAATTTTGACCAGTTTACCTATTTGGCCTTAACACATTCTAAATTCCCTTCTAAGAATCACATCAGTGTTTGCAGTTCATCAGTCCAATATGGATGGAGTAATTCTATCTCTTCTTTGTTGGTTTATTCTTGGAGTTGCCATCCATGCTGGTGCTGCTGCTACTGAAAGAGCTGGAATCTGAGTCTGAACCAGAGGAGAAAGAAGAGCTTGTTGAGGAGGCTGAAGATGATGAACTGCAGGAGCTTTCATTGGTGTCACTGTCCTCTGAGGAGAACGAGGTAGATGTTTCTTCACTATCTAATGAAGAATCACTAAGTGAGCTGTCACTGCAGTTGCTATGGGGATGGTTATACTCTTAGACCTTTTTTCTTGGTCTTTCTACATTATTTTTTCTAATGCTTTGTTATAACAATTATTATTTTTTCTTTTAAAGATTTCTTTAATTCTGCTCTTCTTAAAGGCCTATGTAGGTACTCTTTTTCCTGTGCACTCATAAAGCCAATGTCCAAATTCCAAGTATTTCTGACCTTTTACATATATTGCTTATTTGCTTCAGTTTGTCTCCAGGCATGCATGGGGTCACCATCTTAGCTCGGCTGAGGCCTGTCATGCTGATGGAAGATGCAATCTTAATCATGACCCAAAGATCAGAGTAGATAGGGGATAGGAAGTGAAGGAAAGGAAGAGTGCAAGAGAAAAGATGTTATGGTCAAAAGGAACATTTCAATATTCAGGTATTAAAAGAAGAAAAGATCTCAGTGATGAAGAGATCAGTGGTTTGGCCATACTGGTGAGTGTCTGAAGAAGAATAGCAATGAAAGGCCCCAAAGTGAAGGGTGCAGAGGAGCTGGGGGATCAGTGTTGACAGTCACCAAGGACAACAGCATAAGATAGATAACAACAGAAAATAGTGGCCCTGTGGCTTAAGTGCTGTAAGATATGGGAGAAAGTTCGGGACACTGTGAGGTGACATCAAGGAGGATGGTGGGTGTGCTTTGGGGTGCAATCTTCAAAAACTTGGGCAAAAAGCCCTGGAAAAGGCCATGTACAATTTGGACAAGGAAGAGATGAGAACATAATGAGGGTGAGATGAAGGATAAGGAAGGAGGTAACCTGAATATTAATGTGTTACCATCAAGGGGTGGCATGTGTGCATAACTTGCCAACCCCAGATTCTACTTGGAGTATCAACATTACAGTGTGGTCATATCAGTTGGGACTGGAGTTTCAGATTCTTTGGGGCTTTGGGAAGAGAGCTGGAAAAGAGAGATCTGCTATTTTGAGTTTCTGAATATCCATTTTTAGAATGAAAAGTTGTGTGGCTTGTTCCAAAGTTTTAAAGAAAAATATTCCCCCCAATATAATGGTTGTCATTCTTTTCACAATCTTTTGTCTTGAAAATCAATTTGACAAAGAATTAGATTAAGAAACATTAAATATATCTCATTATCAAATCCATTTTCTATACAGGCATACCTCAGAGATATTGCGAGTTTGGCTCCAGACCACCGCAATAAAGTGGATATGGCAATAAAGTGAGTCAGACAAATGTTTTGGTTCTCCAGTGCATATAAAAGTTACGTTTACATTATACTATAGTCTATTAAATGTGCAATTGCATCGTGTCTAAAAAAATAACATACATACCTTAATTTAAAAATACTTTATTGCTAAAAAATGTTAAACATCATCTGAGCCTTCAGAGAGTAGAAATCTTTTTGCAGGCGGAGGGTCTTGCCTCTATGTTGATGGCTGCTGACCAATCAGAATGGTGATTACTGGAGGCTGGGGTGGCTGTGGCAGTTTCTTAAAATAAGACAGCAGTGAAGTTGGCTGCATCTATTGACTCTTCCTTTCACGAATAATTTCTCTGTAGTATGCAATGCTGTTTCATAGCATTTGACCCACAGCAGAATTTCTTTCAGAATTAGAGTCAATTTTCTCAAATCCTGTCACTGCTTTATTAACCAAGTTTAAATAATATTCTAGGTACTTTGTTGTCATTTCAACAGCATCTTCACCAGGAGTAGATTCCATCTCAAGAAACCACTTTCTTTGCTCATCCATTAGAAGTATTGATAACTTCTCATACATTCAAGTTTTATCATGAGATTACAGCAATTCAATCACACCTTGAGGCTTCACTTCTAATTCTACTTCTCTTGATATTTCCAGCACATCTGCAGTGACTTCCTTCACTGAAGTCTTAAACCCCTCAAAGTCATCCATGAAAATTGAAATTAACTTCTTCCAAACTCCTGTGAATGTTGATATTTTGACTTATTCCCATGAATCACAAATGTTCTAAATGGCAGCTAGAATGGTGAATCCTTTCCAGGTTTTCAGTTTACTTTGCCCAGATCCATCAGAGAATCACTATCTATGGCAGCTTTAGCCTACTGAAATGTATTTCTTAAATCATAAGACTTGAAAGTCAGAATTTCTCCTTGATCCATGGGCTGCAGAATGGATGTTGTATTAGCAGGCATGAAAACAACATGAATCTCATCTCCATCAGAGCTCTGGGATGACCAGGTGCATTGTCAGTGAGCAGTATTTTTTTTTCTTCTGAGCAGTAGGTGTCAACAGTGGGCTGAAAATATTCAGTAAACCATGTTGTAAACAGATGTGCTGCCATCTGGCTTTGTTGTTCCATTTACAGAGCACAGGCAGAGTAGATTTAGCACAATTCTGAAGGGCCCTCAGATTTTTAGAATGATAAATGAGCCTTGGCTTCAATTTCAAGTCACCAGCTGCATTAGTCCCTAATAAGAGAGTCAACCTGTCTTTTGAAACTTTGAAGCCAGGCATTGACTTCTCCTCTTTAGCTATGAAAGTCCTAGATGGCATCTTCTTCCAATAGAAGGCTGTTTGGTCTACATTGAAAATCTGTTGTTTAGTGTAGCCACCTTCATTAATTACCTGAGCCATATCTTCTGGATAACTTGCTGCAGCGTCTACATCAGCACTTGCTTCCTCACCTTGCACTTTTATGTTATGGAGAGGGCTTCTTTCCTTAAACCTCATGAACAAACCTCTGCTAGCTTCAGACTTTTCTTCTGCAGCTTCCTCACCTCTCAGCCTTCATAGTATTGAAGGGAGTTAAGACCTTGCTCTGGATTAGGCTTTTGTTCAGGGGAATGCTGTGGCGAGTTTGATCTTCTATCCAGATTACTACAGCTTTCTCCATATCAGCAATATCACTTTTTTATCATTTGTATGTTCACTGGAATAGCACTTTTAATTTCCTTCAAGAACTTTTCCTTTGCATTCACAGCTTGGTTAACTGTTTGGTGCAAGAGGCCTAGCTTTCAGCTTATCTCAGCTTTCGACAGGTCTTCCTCACTAAACTTGATCATTTCTAACTTTTGATTTAAAATGGGCGATGTGCAACTACTTTCACTTGAATACTTAGAGGTCATTGTAGGGTTATTAACTGGCCTGACTCCAATATTGTTGTGTCTCAGGAAATAGGGAGGCCCAGGGAGGAGAGAGAGACAGAGGAATGGCCAGTTGGTGGAGTAGTCAGAACACACACAATAATCGATTAAGTTTGCCATCAGATGTGGGTGCGGTTCAGGGTGCCCCCAAAATAATTATAATAGTAACATCAAAGATCATTGATCATGGATCACTGTAACAAATATAATAATAATGAAAAAGTTTGATATACTGTAAGAATTACCAAAATGTGACACAGAGACATGAAGTGAGCAAATGCTATTGGAAAAATGGTGCCAATAGACTTGCTCGATGTGGGGTTGCCACAAAACTCCAATTTGTAAAAAATTCAATATCTGCAAAGCACAATAAAATGAGGTATGCTTGTACTTTTCGATTATTAAACTACTACATTTTCTTCTGAGTTTTGCTTCTAAGGTTTATTATAACAACCACATTGCATGTAGTGAAAAGATAGTTTTAGGGATGGGGAAAGATATGATGCTACCATGAACTCTTCATCTTTGGTTTCAAAAACAAACATCAACACTTCATCCAAGGATCCACAACAATGCTTTTTCTAGCATCCCAATGTGCAATATTCTATTACATTAATCTGGGCATTTACGGACTTCTGCTCATCTACAAAAACTAATTTTGCCTATTTTCAGGAAAAAAAATTTTTCTTTATATTTAAATTTCTAAACAAAGCTAATGGTAATTAATATAAATTAAGAATATCTCATGACAGCTTATTCCTTATCAATCTCTCCACAGGAACTATGCTGCACAGAATCTTGGCTGATCACCTTCTAGGTTCATGGAAGAACACAAATGTTTGTGGAAGAAGTCAAAGTACTAAGATAAGATTCAGAGAGTTCTTTTGATGTGAAAAGACTCAAACATAGTGAACTGTCTTACGGGTCCAAGGATTCAAATACAATGTGTTCCCAGCACTATAGCACTTTCCCCACAGGAATGGAACATTCTGTTAGCCTCTCATTTTTAGGGCATTTAGGCTGGTCAAAAATCTCACATTTATTTCAGTGAGAGTCATTAATAAAGGATTCTGGGGAATACTCCAGCTCTGAGGTGGCTCCCGGGAAGCAGTGGAATGCGGTGGTGAAGAATATGAGTCCTCAGACCAAACAGATCTGGGTTCTATTCCCAGGTCTTCTTTCTGGGGTCTCGGGGAATAGTTTGCTTATTTACAAAATAGGAATAAAGACAGTCTCTACCTTGTAGAGGTGCCCACATCTAATCTAATTTGTTCACATCAAAAGAGTTAACTTTGATTCTTGGAATGAACATTAAGTTTTAGAAATTTTTAAAAAAGAACAACGATTTTAAAGGACATACTTAAAAAAATAATAAAACAGTATGGTGTTGTAAAGCAGAGAGACAAAACACATCTAGAACAAATCAAGTGAAAGTTAAAATATTATTCCCTGCTTCCAGACTTTGACCCACTTCTACTTAGAAACATAAATATCTTAAGGAAAGTGGAAGTAAAGCTCAAAGTTATCTAAATGTGGATTAGTCCTGCTGTTTTCTGGGTCACTCCTCTCTGCACTTAGAGATACTGGCTCAGAGGAATGTAAACCAAATTTAATATCTCCTTCAGAGAGACACAGTTAGGAGTGTGCTTTTCTCCAATGTGGGAAACACAAATCATTAAATTTGAACACAAGCACTTTTTGGATTTCTGAACTATTGGCCAGCATGGGTAATGGAAAGTGAACAGAAGTTTTAAGGGCAGGAGTTCAACCCTGGCTCTGCTCTAGCCTAGACTAAGGTCATATGAGATCTCTGAACCTTGGTTTCCTCACCTGTAAAATGGGAATGAGGATGATAAAAATAGCTATGGCTAAAGTTACCCTGAAAATTAAATAAGACAAATGCTGTAAAGTGGAAGGTATTATACAGATGTTAACAATTATAATTATTTTAAACTACTGAATTGAATTATCTACCCTAGAATGCAGCCATTCTGCTTGCAACAAACAAACAAGCAAAAAAACAGACTTTAAACCAGGGTGACAGTCCAGGTCTTGTCATCAGTTAGTTGTGTGACCTTCTACAAGCCACTTCATCTCTCAGGACTTCACTTTCTCTTCATTCTGATCTGCTTCACACACTCATTGTGTAGTTCTCATGAAATAAAGAAAAGACCATATTTTGAAAACAAAGTACCAAACAAATGTAAGGCATATTCATTAGCTGGGATAGTCATCAGGAGTTGACTTTACCGCAGTGGAATTGGAGAAAAGAATTCCTATGTTGGTTTTTCTTGAACCCCTTTTATTGTGAAAAGGAGTCATTTCCACCCTTCAAAATGATTGTTTTTTTTCTAAATTGAACTCATATGTACCAATTCAAGAAAACAGTTACTGGAAACTTATGTGGCTTGAAAAGGGAAGATTATTGTGTTGACATCTTGTTTAGGTCTTGGAAAATGAAATTTAAAAGAATCTTTGCCATCCTTCTCGTGTGGAGCCACATTCAGCACAACGTTATAACATAACTGCAGGGTATCTTTCATAAGAATGAAACATCGTTTTGTAGGCAGGCCACTAAAGCTCCTTTTCTTGAAAAAAATTAGCAAAGAAAAAAAATACACATCTACGTGATACTTGAAATCAGTTTTTTATTGTATTATATGATCCAGGGGCCCAAAAAGTATAAGAAGGAATTTTCCCAGACTTTCTGTTATTTCAGCTTTAAGTAAAACAGATTGAAAAACAGTAATAACTTTAAAAAAATGAGTCCTTAGAACTACACATGAAGAAATAAGTGGCCGTAAAAATCCAAAACTAGTGGAATAAAATAATAAATACCATCTAGTCCTGAATTCTAAGTAAATACTATAATAACTACACTCATTTTTCTTTCAGTTTTTGATTTCTTTTTATTTTCTTAAGGAGCTTCATGGTGCTAAAATGGCGTTTCTGTCTCAGTAGCTACTTCTTCAATCATCCTCAGCGTTCATCTTTTTCAATTTCTATTAACTATTAGTACCTGGTATTCAAATTAAGTTAAAATTTTTTTTTTTTTTTTTTTACTGATTTTTACTTTTAAAGTGTTCTTCAATAAAACAATAATGGCATTCACTTTTTGTGTTGTATGTCCCCTTCATTTTGTATTCCATCATGAGACCTAAGGTCATTCTGAGCATACAACTTACTTCATACCCATGATGAATGTTATCACCATATACTATGTTACAATTATCCCATAACTGACCAAAATCAATGCTTCCATTTGATAGGATTAAAGAAAAACATGGACACACATACATGTGTAAAAAGGCACAAGTCTCTCTGTAAATATGACCCCAAGATTCATAGGGTAAATTGGCAGATGCATTACACTGCAGTTACCCAGTTCTATTACAGAGAGGCTAGAAGAACACAAGTAACCTTTTAACTTGAAGGGCTATTTGAAGAGAGCCCTTGACAAAGCATTCATGAAAGACAGAACTGAAGGCAACCATGTCAATCAACGTATATATATATATGCTCAGCTGGGCAACCGTAACTTTACAAGAAAGAATAAAATAGGATTATGTCTGTTTAGAATAACCAGAATGTTTAGGATTATAACTCATGCTGATGGGACAAAAACAATTATAAACAAAAAATGAAAAGTAATCTTATTGTCTCATTAAAATTAGTTTAGTAAATTTCAAATTTCAAAAGAAAATCTTTCAAAATGTTTTAATTTTTAATTTCTGAAACTTTAAACTTAAAATATTTTAGAAAAAAGTTTAATTTTAGTTTTTCATCTTTGTAGATAAAGCAGAATATTCCAACAGCAAGATGTGTGATGACAGAATTACTGATGAGATATTTTAATTCCGTTAAAAGCATCATAAATTATCTAGTAAATACAAGGGACCAGGGCAAGCACCATAAGATGTACAAATATGAGTAAGAATATTCTTTGCCCTCCAGAAGTTTATAAATTCAGAAACGATTCCATCATTTGTGTGAATTCCTGGCTTCTCAATAAGACATATATAAAAACATTTCATTACCTTTCTTTGACTCTAATCATTTTTTTAAAGTTACTATTTTTTGTTGCTGTTTTCATTCTGACTAGTTTGGAAGTAAAACACCATCACCACCCTTTCCATCGCTAACAACATCACTCATGTATTTAAGGTTTGTATTAATAAACACAAAAGTTTCATCCAATTCTAATCCAGTCTTCAATGACCTAACTGCATTCCCAACTCATAACATGGCAGTAAGAAAAAACCAAACATTATTCATAAGAACAAAGGTCACCACTATTAATCCCAGCTCACTCTATTTCTTATTTATGGCATAAACTAGGCATTATAAATGAGTTATAATCCTGCATGATTTTCCACAAATGGAATGCTGGTCTTGAGAAATGCCTTTCCTTAAAAATCAATCTTCAGAATCAACATTGTGAAAATGACTATACTATCCAAAGCAATCTACAGGTTCAATGCAATTCCTATCAAACTACCAATGGCATTTTTCACAGAACTAGAATGAAAATTTTTACAATTTGTATGGAAACACAAAAGAACCTGAATAACCAAAGCAATCTTTATTTATTTATTTATTTATTTATTTATTTATTTATTTATGGCTGCATTGGGTCTTCGTTGCAGTGCATGAGATCTAGGTGTGCGGGCTTCAATAATTGTGGCACGAGGGCTTAGTAGCTGTGGCTTGCAGGCTCTAGAGCACAGGCTCAGTAGTTGTGGCGCACAGGCTTTGTTGCTCCATGGCATGTGAGATCTTCCCAGACGAGGGCTCGAACCCGTGTCCTCTGCATTGGCAGGCAGATTCTTAACCACTGTGCCACCAGGGAAGCCCCAAAGCAATTTTTTTATAAACAACTTTATTGGAGTATAGTTGTTTTACAATGGTGTGTTAGTTTCTGCTTTATAACAAAGTGAATCAGTTATACATATACATATGTTCCCATATCTCTTCCCTCTTGCATCTCCCTCCCTCCCACCCTCCTTATCCCACCACTCTAGGTGGTCACAAAGCACAGAGCTGATCTCCCTGTGCTATGCGGTTGCTTCCCACTAGCTATCTATTTTACGTTTGGTAGTGTATATATGCCCATGACACTCTCTCTCTTTGTCACAGCTTACCCTTCCTCCTCCCCATATCCTCAAGTCCATTCTCTAGTAGGCCTGTGTCTTTATTCCCGTCTTGCCACTAGGTTCTTCATGACCTTTTTTTTTTTTTTCCCTTAGATTCCATATATATGTGTTAGCATACGGTAGTTGTTTTTCTCTTTCTGACTTACTTCAGTCTGTATGACAGACTCTAACTCCATCCACATCACTACAAATAACTCCATTTCATTTCCTTTTTATGGATGAGTAATATTCCGTTGTACATATGTGCCACATCTTCTTCATCCATTCATCCAATGATGGACACTTAGGTTGCTTCCATGTCCTGGCTATTGTAAATAGAGCTGCAGTGAACATTTTGGTACATGACTTTTTTGGAATTATGGTTTTCTCAGGGTATATGCCCAGTAGTGGAATTGCTGGGTCATATGGTAGCTCATTTTTAGTTTTTTACGGAACCTCCATACTGTTCTCCATAGTGGCTGTATCAATTTACATTCCCACCAACAGTGCAAAAGTGTTCCCTTTTCTCCACACCCTCTCCAGCATTTATTTTTTTTAGATTTTTTGATGATGGCCATTCTGACCGGTGTGAGATGATATCTCACTGTAGTTTTGATTTGCATTTCTCTAATGATTAGTGATGCTGAGTATTCTTTCATGTGTTTGTTGACAATCTGTATATCTTCTTTGGAGAAATGTCTATTTAGGTCTTCTGCCCAGTTTTGGATTGGGTTGTTTGTTTTTTTGTTATTGAGCTGCATGAGCTGCTTGTAAGTCTTGGAGATTAATCCTTTGTCAGTTGCTTCATTTGCAACTATTTTCTCCCATTCTGAGGGTTGTCTTTTGGTCTTGTTTATGGTTTCCTTTGCTGTGCAAAAGCTTTTAAGTTTCATTAGGTCCCATTCGTTTATTTGTGTTTTTATTTCCACTTCTCTAGGAGCTGGGTCAAAAAGGTTCTTGCAGTGATTTTTGTCATAGAGTGTTCTGCCTATGTTTTCCTCTAAGAGTTTGATAGTGTCTGGCCTTACATTTAGGTCTTTAATCCATTTTGAGTTTATTTTTGTGTATGGTGTTAGGGAGTGTTCTAATTTCATACTTTTACATGTACCTGTCTGGTTTTCCCAGCACCACTTATTGAAGAGGCTGTCTTTTCTCCACTGTATATGCTTGCTTCCTTTATCAAAAATAAGGTGATAATATGTGCGTGAATTTATCTCTGGGCTTTCTATCCTGTTCCATTGATCTATGTTTCTGTTTTTGTGTCAATACCAAACTGTCTTGATTACTGTAGCTTTGTAGTATAGTCTGAAGTCAGGGAGCCTGATTCCACCAGCTCCGTTTTTCTTCATCAAGATTGCTTTGGCTATTCGGGGTCTTTTGTGTTTCCATACAAATTGTGAAATTTTTTTTCTAGTTCTGTGAAGAATGCCAGTGGTAGTTTGATAGGGATTGCATTGAATCTGTAGATTGCTTTGGGTGGTAGAGTCATTTTCACAATGTTGATTCTTCCAATCCAAGAACATGGTATATCTCTCCATCTATTTGTATCATCTTTAATTTCTTTCATCAATGTCTTATAATTTTCTGCATACAGGTCTTTTGTCTCCTTAGGTAGGTTTATTCCTAGGTATTTTATTCTTTTTCTTGTAATGGTAAATGGGAGTGTTTCCTTAATTTTTCTTTCAGATTTTTCATCATTAGTGTATAGGAATGTAAGAGATTTCTGTGCATTAATTTTGTATCCTGCTACTTTACCAGATTCACTGATTAGCTCTAGTAGTTTTCTGGTAGCATCTTTAGGATTCTCTATGTATAGTATCATATCATCTGCAAACAGTGCCAGCTTTATTTCTTCTTTTCCAATTTGGATTCCTTTTATTTCTTTTTCTTCTCTGATTGCTGTGGCTAAAACTTCCAAAACTATGTTGAATTCTAGTGGTGAGAGTGGGCAACCTTGTCTTGTTCCTGATCTTAGTGGAAATGGTTTCAGTTTTTCACCATTGAGGACGATGTTGGCTGTGGGTTTGTCATATATGGCCTTTATTATGTTGAGGAAAATTCCCTCTATGCCTACTTTCTGCAGGGCTTTTATCATAAATAGGTGTTGAATTTTGTCGAAAGCTTTCTCTGCATCTATTGAGATGATCATATGGTTTTTCTTCTTCAATTTGTTAATATGGTGTATCACGTTGATTGATTTGCATATATTGAAGAATCCTTGCATTCCTGGAATAAACCCCACTTAATCATGGTGTATGATCCTTTTAATGTGCTGTTGGATTCTGTTTGCTAGGATTTTGTTGAGGATTTTTGCATCTATGTTCATCAGTGATATTGGCCTGTAGTTTTCTTTCTTTGTGACATCTTTGTCTGGTTTTGGTATCAGGGTGGTGGTGGCCTCATAGAACGAGTTGGGGAGTTTTCCTCCCTCTGCAATATTTTGGAAGAGTTTGAGAAGGATAGGTGATAGCTCTTCTCTAAATGTTTTATCGAATTTGCCTGTGAAGCCGTCTGGTCCTGGGCTTTTGTTTGTTGGAAGATTTTTAATCACAGTTTCAATTTCAGTGCTTGTGATTGGTCTGTTCATATTTTCTATTTCTTCCTGGTTCAGTCTCGGCATGCTGTGCATTTCTAAGAATTTGTCCATTTCTTCTGGATTGTCCATTTTATTGGCATACAGTTGCTTGTAGTAATCTCTCATGATCGTTTGTATTTCTGCAGTGTCAGTTGTTACTTCTCCTTTTTCATTTCTAATTCTATTGATTTGAGTCTTCTCCTTTTTTTTTCTTAGTGAGTCTGGCTAATGGTTTATCAATTTTGTTTATCTTCTCAAGGAACCAGCTTTTAGTTTTATTGATCTTTGCTATTGTTTTTTTCATTTCTTTTTCATTTATTTCTGATCTGATCTTTATGATTTCTTTCCTTCTGCTATCTGTGGGGTTTTTTTGTTCTTCTTTCTCTAATTGCTTTAGGTTCAAGGTTAGGTTGTTTATTCGAGATGTTTCCTGTTTCTTGAGGTAGGCTTGTATTGCTATAAACTTCCCTCTTAGAACTGCTTTCGCTGCATCCGAAAGGTTTTGGGTCATCGTGTCTCCATTGTCATTTGTTTCTAGGTATTTTTTCATTTCCCCTTTGATTTCTTCAGTGATCACTTCGTTATTAAGTAGTGTATTGTGTAGCCTCCATGTGTTTGTATTTTTTACAGATCTTTTCGTGCAATGGACATCTAGTCTTATAGCGTTGTGGTCAGAAAAGATACTTGATACGATTTCAATTTTCTTAAATTTACCAAGGCTTGATTTGTGACCCAAGATATGATCTATCCTGGAGAATGTTCCATGAGCACTTGAAAAAAATGTGTATTCTGTTGTTTTTGGGTGGAATGTCCTACAAATATCAATTAAGTCCATCGTGTTTAATGTATCATTTAAAGCTTGTGTTTCCTTATTTATTTTCATTTTGGATGATCTGTCCATTGGTGGAAGTGGGGTGTTAAAGTCCCTTACTATGATTGTGTTACTGTTAATTTCCCCTTTTATGGCTGTTAGTATTTTCCTTATGTATTGAGGTGCTCCTATGTTGGGTGCATAAATATTTACAATTGTTATACCTTCCTCTTGGATCGATCCCTTCATCATTATATAGTGTCCTTCTTTGTCTCTTGTAATAGTCTTTATTTTAAAGTCTATTTTGTCTGATATGAGAATTGCGACTCCAGCTTTCTTTTGATTTCCATTTGCATGGAATATCTTTTGCCAGCCCCTCACTTTCAGTCTGTATGTGTCTCTAGGTCTGAAGTGGGTCTCTTGTAGACAGCATATATACGGCTCTTGTTTTTATATCCATTCAGCCAGTCTGTGTCTTTTGGTGGGAGCATTTAATCCATTTGCATTTAAGGTAATTATTGATATGTATGTTCCTATTCCCATTTTCTTAAATGTTTTGGTTTTGTTATTGTAGGTGTTTTCCTTCTCTTGTGTTTCTTGCCTAGAGAAGTTCCTTTAGCATTTGTTGTAAAGCTGGTTTGGTGGTGCTGAAGTCTCTCAGCTTTTGCTTGTCTGTAAAGGTTTTAATTTCTCCATCAAATCTGAATGAGATCCTTGCTGGGTAGAGTAACCTTGGTTGTAGGTTTTTCTCCTTCATCACTTTAAGTATATCCTGCCACTTCCTTCTGGTTTGCAGGGTTTCTGCTGAAAGATCAGCTGTTAACCTTATGGGGTTTCCCTTGTGTGTTATTTGTTGTTTTTCCCTTGCTGCTTTTAATATTTTTTCTTTGTATTGAATTTGTGATAGTTTGATTAATATGTGTCTTGGCGTGTTTCTTCTTAGATTTATCCAGTATCGGACTCCCTGCACTTCCTGGACTTGATTGACTTTTTCTTTTCCCATGTTAGGGATGTTATCAACTATAATCTCTTCAAATATTTTCTCAGTACCTTTGTTTTTCTCTTCTTCTGGGACCCCTATAATTCGAATGTTGGTGCGTTTAATGTTGTCCCAGAGGTCTCTGAGACTGTCCTCAGTTCTTTTCAGTCTTTTTTCTTTATTCTGCTCTGCAGTAGTTATTTCCACTATTTTATCTTCCAGGTCACTTACCCGTTTTTCTGCCTCAGTTATTCTGCTATTGATCCCTTCTAGAGTATTTTTAATTTCACTTACTGTGTTTTTCATTGTTGCTTTGTTCTTCTTTAGTTCTTCTATGTCCTTGTTAAATGTTTCTTGCATTTTGTCTATTCTATTTCCAAGATTTTGGATCATCTTTACTATCATTATTCTGAATTCTTTTCAGGTAGACTGCCTATTTCCTCTTCATTTGTTAGGTCTGGTGTGTTTTTACCTTGCTTCTTCATCTGCTGTGTGTTTCTCTGTCTTCTCATTTTGCTTATCTTACTGTGTTTGAGGTCTCCTTTTCACAGGCTGCAGGTTCGTAGTTCCCATTGGTTTTGGTATCTGTCCCCAGTGGCTAAGGTTGGTTCAGTGGGTTGTGTAGGCTTCCTGGTGGAGGGGACTAGTGCCTGTGTTCTGGTGGATGAGGTTGGATCTTGTCTTTCTGGTGGGCACGTCCATGTCTGGTGGTGTGTTTTGGGGTGTCTGTGGCCTTATTATGATTTTAGGCAGCCTCTCTGCTAATGGATGGGGCTTTGTTCCTGTCTTGCTAGTTGTTTGGCATAGCGTGTTCAGCACTGTAGCTTGCTGGTCGTTGAGTGAAGCTGGTTCTTGATGTTGAGATGGAGATCTCTGAGAGATTTTCGCCGTTTGGTATTTCATGGAGCTGGGAGGTCTCTTGTGGACCAGTGTCCTGAAGTTGGGTCTCCCACCACAGAGACACAGCCGTGATGCCTGGCTGGAGCACCAAGAGCCTTTCATCCACACGGCTCAGAATAAAAGGGAGAAAGAATAGAAAGAAAGAAAGCAAGAGGATAAAATAAAATAAAATAAAGCTATTATAATAAAAAATAAGAAAAAAATTATTAAGAAAAAAAATTTTTTTTAATTTTTTAAAATAAATTTATTAATTTTTTAAAATAAAAAATAAGAAAAAAATTATTAAGAAAAAAAATTTTTTAGTTTTTTAAAATAAAAAATAAGGAAAAAATTATTAAGAAAAAATTTATTAAGAAAATAAATTTGTTAATTAAAAAAAAAAAAAAAAAAACGGACAGACCAAACCCTAGGACAAATGGTGAAAGCAAAGCTATACAGACAAAATCTCACCCGGAAGCATACACATATACATTCACAAAAAAAGGAAAAGGGGAAAAATTAATATATCCTGCTTCCAAAGTCCACCTTCTCAATTTGGGATGATTCATTGTCTATTCAGGTATTCAACAGATGCAGGTATATCAAGTTGTTTGTGGAGCTTTAATCCGCTGCTTCTGAGGCTGCTGGGAGAAATTTCCCTTTCTCTTCTTTGTTCGCACAGCTCCCGGGGTTCAGCTTTGGATTTGGACCCGCCTCTGCATGTAGGTCGCTTGAGGGTGTCTGTTCTTCGCTCAGACAGGACGGTGTTAAAGGAGCAGCTGCTTCGGGGGCTCTGGCTCACTGTGGCTGGGGGAAGGGAGGGGTACGGATGCGGGGCAAACCTGCTGTGGCAGAGGCCGGCGTGACATTGCAGCAGCCTGAGGCGCGCCATGCGTTCTCCCGGGGAAGTTGTCCCTGGATCACGGGAGCCTGGCAGTGGCGGGCTGCACAGGCTCCCGGGAGGGGCGGTGTGGATAGTGACCTGTGCTCGCACACAGGCTTCTTGGTGGTGGCAGCAGCAGCCTCAGAGTCTTATGCCCGTCACTGGGGTCTGCGTTGATAGCCACGGCTCGCACCCGTCTCTGGAGCTCGTTTAGGCGGCACTCTGAATCCCCTCTCCTCGCGCACCAGGAAACAAAGAGGGAAGAAAAAGTCTCTTGCCTCTTCGGCAGCTGCAGACTTTTTCCCGGACTCCCTCCCGGCTAGCTGTGGTGCTCTAACCCCTTCAGGCTGTGTTCACACAACCAACCCCAGTCCTCTCCCTGGGATCCGACCGAAGTCCGAGTCTCAGCTCCCAGCCCCGCCTGCCCTGGCGGGTGAGCAGACAAGCCTCTCTGGCTGGTGCACGCTGCCCAGCACCGAGCCTCTGTGCGGGAATCTCTCCGCTTTGCCCTCTGCCCGTCTGTGGCTGCGCTCTCCTCCGTGGCTCTGAAGCTTCCCCCCTGCCCACCCCCGTCTCCACCAGTGAAGGGGCTTCCTAGTGTGTGGAAACCTTTCCTCCTTCATAGCTCCCTCCCACTGGTGCAGGTCCCATCCCTATTCTTTTGTCTCTGTTATTTCTTTTTTCTTTTGCCCTACACAAGTACGTGGGGAGTTTCTTGCCTTTTGGGAGGTCTGACGTCTTCTGCCAGCGTTCAGTGGTGTTCTGTAGGAGCAGTTCCACGTGTAGATATATTTCTAATGTATCTGTGGGAAAGAAGGTGATCTCTGCTTCTTACTCTTCCGCCATCTTGCCCAGACCTCTCTCCCAAAGCAATCTTGAGAAAGAAAAACAGAGCTAGAGGAATCAGGCTCCTGGACTTCAGACTATACTGCCAAGCTACAGTAATCAAGACAGTATGGTACTGGCACTAAAACAGAAATATAGATCTATGGAACAGGATAGAAAGCTCAGAGATAAACCCACACACATATGGTCACCTTGTCTTTGATAAATGAGGCAAGAATATACAATGGAGAAAAGACAGCCTCTTCAATAAGTGGTGCTGGGAAAACTGGACAGCTACATGTAAAAGAATGAAATTAGAACACTCCCTAACACCATACACAAAGATAAACTCAAAATGGATTAAAGACCTAAATGTAAGGCCAGACACTATTAAAACTCTTAGAGGAAAACACAGGGAGAACACTCTATGACATAAATCACAGCAAGGTCCTTTTTCACCCACCTCCTAGAGAAATGGAAATAAAAACAAAAATAAACGATTGGGACCTAAAATAACTAAGCTTTTGCACAGCAAAGGAAACCTTAAACAAGATGAAAAGACAACCCTCACAATGGGAGAAAATATTTGCAAATGAAGCAACTGACAAAGGATTAATCTCCAAAATATACAAGCAGCTCATGCAGCTCAATATCAAAAAACAAAAAACCCAATCTAAAAATGGGCAGAAGACCTAAACAGACATTTCTCCAAAGAAGATATACAGATTGTCAACAAACACATGAAAGGATGTTCAACATCACTAATCATTAGAGAAATGCAAATCAAAACTACAATGAGGTATCACCTCACACCAGTCAAAATGGCCATCTTCAAAAAATCTACAAACAATAAATGCTGGAGAGGGTGTGGAGGAAAGGGAACACTCTTGCACTATTTGGTGAGTATGTAAATTGATACTGCCACTATGGAGAACAGTATGGAGATTCCTTACAAAACTAAAAATAGAACTGCCATATGACCCAGCCCAGTAGTATGCCCACTACTGGGCATATACCCTGAGAAAACTATAACTCAAAAAGAGTCATGTACCACAATGTTCATTACAGCTCTATTTACAATAACCAGGACATGGAAGCAACCTAAGTGTCCATCAACAGATGAATGGATAAGGAAGATACAATGGAATATTACTCAGCCATAAAAAGAAATGAAATTGAGTTATTTGTAGTGAGGTGGTTGGACCTAGAATCTGTCATACAGAGTGAAGTAAGTCAGAAAGAGAAAAACAAATACCATATGCTAACACATATATATGGAACCTAAAAAAATAAAATGGTTCTGAAGAACCTAGGGCAGGACAGGAATAAAGATGCAGACATAGAGAACGGACTTAAGGACACAGGGAGGGGGAAGAGTAAGCTGGGACGAAGTGAGAGAGTGGCATGGACATATATACACTATCAAATGTAAACCAGAAGCAGCCACATGGAACAGGGAGATCAGCTCTGTGCTTTGTGACCACCTAGATGGGTGGGATAGGGAGGGTGGGGGGGAGGCACAAGAGGGAGGGGATATGGGGATGTATGTATACGTATAGCTGATTCACTTTGTTATACAGCAGAAACTAACACAACAATGTAAAGCAATTATACTCCAATAAAGATATTTAAAAAAAAAAACACTCTTCAGGAAACCCTGTGTCTCTATTTCTTAAAGTTTCACAGAGTTCATTAGCACTCTAAAGGCTCCTGCAATAAAGGAATCTACTTATCTTTGCTTAACCCAACATTTTCTAACTTTCTTTGACAGGCGAACTACCCCCTCCCACTCCACCCCTTAAAGAACTGCTATGGAAATCCCTCAAAACTAGTATTTCCAGGAAGACATTTTGAGAAATGTCGCTGATCCACAAGGGAAAGAATAAATTCAGACGGATATCACATTCTCCTAAAGCTTGAAAACCCGAATTATTCTGCCCTAGGAAGAGGCTGTGACACCGTAACTAAAATGGTGTTTAAATTACAATGCCCCTTGACCTTGTACTTCTTGAAGGATATTTCAAGATTTAAATGGCCTGGTCGTGCTATGGATCTAGCTGGGGAGCTCTCTGATGGTACCTTCTTTTCTCTAAGGTGTCCATGGTTGTTCAGGGCACTTGTATGGGGAGACATACCCTGAAAAAGTAAATATGGTAAGTCATTTGACTGTACAAAAAGCTCTAAGTTAGGCATGGTTTGCTTGTTCTTTTGTCCCCAGATATTCCACTGTCAAAAATCAAACATTGGTAAATTTTCCCTCAATAAGAAAACCATTGACACAGTATTAAAATACTGTGTATTTTACAGTTTTAAATAACCATCTAATAATACATGATTTGGAGCTACTTGGCAAAAGCTACCAGCATTAAATAAATTTTAGTTCACTTGGGGCTAAAATTACTATCAAGTTCTTTCATTAGAAAGTCCTCCTGTCCTCAGATTCTGAGTTTCTGGCTTTTGGGGGCTGCTGGCCACCTGTTCATACAGTGCTCTCTGTTTGCACAAGATGGCGGAAATTCCTTGGGTAGAGGAAGTACTTTACGAAGAAAAGAAAATGGCCAAAATTTCTGCCAAATGGTTCTTTCTCTTGATTTCCTATTCTGTTTTGTTTTATTTCCCTCTTCTTTTGCCAATATACTCTGTCTGGCATGATATAGTTTTTAGCATTGAAATCCTGGCAAAACGCTATTAAAAATATTTAAGCAATGCACAATTATGTGGAAACAAAATAAAACCAAAAAAATAAAAACAGAAGCAAAACTAGGTCAACATTAGCCAAGTTCAGAAGCAGTTGCAAAGGAAGACTGGTTGTATGTACATCTGTAAAGAAAGCTTGTACCAATTAAAGAAAGAAGAGAGTTAGCTTACTTCCTTAACTCCAAACTATAAAAAAGCCAAATCAGCATTCCTACATGACTTAGCTGTTTTGCTACATTTAGTGTAGACATATTCGACGTTTAATGGTTTCTCTTCATCTCTCTCTCTCTCAAGGTACTAGAAATAAGGCTTTTAATGTAGACAAGCCAAGACAGACAATGACCAAGTAATAAAAACAGGATCAGTGCTTGTCAAGTCTCTGGACAATTAAATGCCAAGCTTGCTCCCCTGTATTGCCCCATCTAAGAAGATCAATTTAATAAGGAACAGAAGAAGTTTCTGTTGAAAGGCCAGGGAAAACATGTTGCATTAGCTTAAAAGGTCCCCACAAAAGCTTAGGAAACTGTTTTGAGAGACATATAAGAGGCAGCTGGACAAAGAAAGCACACTGAGCCTCAGAAGGCCCCACTGCTTCTCTCTGGACATCTTTAATTGACAAAGACAGTTCAAGAGGCTTCTTATCCCCCCAATCTCACTGTAGGCAGTAACTAGGGGGCAGCAAATCCCAGGTGCTGTCTTTGAGAGGCGGCTAGTGGATATCATAACTATGACTGTAGCACAAAATACCCTTGTGCTGGACCACCCAAGCCTTGCCCTAGAAACTCTCCTGGACAGCTTATGTCTAAGAATTACTTCGCTGTATCTTGGAAGTGTTTATAAGAACACTGCACAGCCAGGAATGTAATTCAGAAGTTTGTCCTAACTATCTGTCTATCATCTATCTATCTACTATCTAACTATCTATCTCTATCTACTATCTATCTATCTATCTCAATCTACTTACCTAGCTAGGCTAAGCTCTCTGATCACTGACAGATTTAAGAAATGTTCAGTGAACACAGTGAGGCTATTCCCATGCTGACAGCTTCCTTGATGACAAGCAGTAATACAAGCCTACCTGGGACCTTTTGCTCCCTCATCACAGAAGTAATTTCTTAAAGCCTGATCCTTTCCTTAGGAGAGAGAAACAAATATAAACTCTGAAAGCAGAGAAGGCTTTTCATGTATCCTATGCACAAAGACTCTGTCTGCAGCTGCAGAATCATGAAATTTACAGGGAGAGGACTTCAGGATGGCCACAGTGAAGGAGAGACTTTGTTTCAATAGCCTCAGAGTGTCAAAGAATGGAATTGCTAGTATTCATAGCAACTTACTGATTCTATTACCAAGTGTAGCTCTCCACATGGATAAAGTGCAGATATTTTTTGTTCCTGGTAATTGTAAATGTCTGGAAGCAATGGCTTCTTACCAGGTATCTCATTAGGTGAAAATTCCTTTGGGGTTCATCTAATCATGTGAAAGCATTACATTAGTTATGAAACCAAGCTCTATTTCATTAAAATAATTCTTAACTATCAGTTTAGGAAAAGTATCACTTTTTTTGATTTTCTATAATGTTTTCTTAAAACATATACATACATGCATTTATTTAGTTACCACAGACTCAGGCAGAAACAAAACACACTTTGTGTGTTTCCCTTTTAAACATGTTTGAGCTGGAGTAGGGCTTGAGGTCTCCAAGAAGAGTCAAGTAAGGGTATTTTCTTTTGGAAAGATGAATAATTCAAGAGATGTCTTTTGAATAAATTTAAGCTCATCTTGATTTTGATTTCTATAGGTGTGTCATACAAAAATTCCTGCTGTTACTTATTTCCTACCCCATCACAAAAGAACAGAGCCCCATTGATATAACTCAACATAAGCTTCACCAAACTGCAGCAGACTGGTGATTTTCACGCCCTCTTTTGAAGACCAGTGTGAATAGCCACTGTATTTTCCATCTTACAGTCTTATTCAACATTTGTATTGTTTATGGGGACTCTCTTGCTATTGTTTTTTCACTTTTTTCTGTGAATTGAATTTTTAAAATTCATTATACGGTGCTGTGTTTGATGCTTTAAGTAGTTCTGAGGTCGAAAAAAGTTCATTTTCATTTAAAAGACAAAATAAATACAGAAATATAGTTTAATGTGCTGAAGGGAAAAGGAAGAAATTAGTTGTCATGGAAAGAATCTCTAATCCACTGAGAATTTTAAGCCTTTTAATTAAAACATTAGAAAACTTAAATGCATAATAAACACATAAAATGGAAATTGGATTCAGATTCTGAAGCCCTAAGTGAGTTTTCTGACTATGACACTTAATAGCTGCATGATTTGGGTTTATGTCTGTGATTTAGACCCTTTCCCTGAAAAATAGGGCCAATGATATCTTATTGGGCTGCTATGTGAACAAATGAAATGATTTATGTAAAACCACTCCCTCTTACATATTTACAGTCTGTGCATTAAATGTGGTTGTCTTCATTCTGAACCTGCCCCCGGGGTTGGGGGGAAGACACATGGCTGTGTCACCTGGACAACTGCAGGACCCCTGGGCAGTGGTGCTCAGCTGGCTCCACAGCACTGTTGAGCCCGTGCCAGGCTGATACACCTGGCTCTGCTTCTCCCCCAGTCTTTATTTTCCCCCAAACCATTTTCTTCACTGGTGTCAATGACCTTCTACTTGCTCACATCAGTCAAGGTATCATCCATTATTTCTCCAACACTAACCCAGTGACACACAAGACAACTTTCTCTTCTACTAAGTGCTTTTTGTTTGTGAAAGATGAGTGACTGTCTCTCTCTATTTCAAGGCAATAAGAAAGCGCATGTTGAGAGCTCACTCCAAAGTTTGTCATCCTTCATCATCCAGGATGGATGATCTTATGAACACTTGAGTGGTTTTTCTTAAAGACTCTCTGAAATGCCAACAGCAAATAGAATTACAGGCCTGCTCAACCTAAATGTCTACATCTAAGGTTATAGTAACATTCAAAGTTCTGTGAGGTGCCTGTGTGATTGATCAAGGTGCTCATGGAATCCCTGTTATAATACTTCAAAGTATGGCTAGCTCTCTGGTTGGTGGATAGACTCAGGGAAGAGAAAAGGCACAATCACAGATGCCTTTTCTGAGACCAGACCTCATAAAGTTAATATGTGCCGATAACTAACTGATTCTGTGATAGTTTAATGTCCTCATCAATTTCTAGTGGAGATGTACTTT
The DNA here is from genome assembly GCF_965194825.1 of Balaenoptera physalus. Taxonomy (NCBI): domain Eukaryota; kingdom Metazoa; phylum Chordata; class Mammalia; order Artiodactyla; family Balaenopteridae; genus Balaenoptera; species Balaenoptera physalus. Next base: position 83,068,100 of record NC_138892.1, on the reverse strand, counting down.
TTTTTCTTTAAGCATCAGCCTTCTGATTTCTAGTAGAGCAGTTGAGATCTATACAATCTGATAGTCTCAATGAGGGGCCTAATTCTTTTTGATTCTCCAAGTATTCCCACTCCACCACCTGGAGTACAATCTTAGCTCAGAGCTTCCCAGCCCAAGGCAAGCTGTCTCCATAAGAAGCATCCAGAAACGTGTGGGGGCATTTCTGGTTTTCCAGTGATTGGGGGCATGACTAACATAGAGTGGGCAGGAGCCCGCAGTGTTAACCATCCTGCAATGCTTAGGACAGGAGCCAGGCTCTGAGCAGACGTGTGATTTGAACAGTCTTACCAAATAAAGAGCTGTTCCACCCAAAATGTCAACAGGTCTCCCATTGAGATACTGCTTAATATTACCAAGTTGTCATCTGTCCTAAGGGCCATGTGGCCCTTATGCATTCATGCTCATTCAGTCTCTCTTTCAACAAGCAATTATCAAGCACCTACAAAATGGTGGGCCTCTGCTAGGTGCAAAGGACACAGAAGAAAAAAGAATGCAGTCCCTGCCCTCAAGAAGCGTCCATGGTGGAAGAAAAACAAGAAAACCAATTTATTTCAACACAGTGTGATGAAGGCTGAAAGAGAGAGGAACACAGGGGAGGACCAGGCACTCACCAAGGTCTTTGCAGAGGAGATGATGCTGGACCAGGAGAGGCAGAAGAGTTGGAGCTAGGGCGGGGTCAGGGAGTAAAAGGAGAAGGAGGAGGAGGAAGGAACGCTTTCCAAAGAGAAAGCAACACCCAAGCAAAACTCAGGCAACTGAAAACATTTCACTCTGATGAGGCACAAGGTAGGTGTGAGGAGAACAAAGGACAAAAAGCAAGCTTTGGAGAGAAGACGATGAGCTTAGTTTTAGATATTCTGGGTTGAAGTGCAGAGGGCAAACTTTAGATGGATACATGGCTCTGACATTTGGGGAAAGTTATGGGGTGAAAATAAAGATTTGAAAGTTGGTCATCACATAAATTGTAACAGAAGCTATTGAAACTAAAGAGATCTCTCAAGAAAAGCAAGCTTGAGAAGAAGGATTTTAGAGTGAGAGAAGACAGTTGACAAAGCAACTGAGAAAGAGGATTAAGAGTAGTTGGAGAGAAGAAGACATACAGATGGCCAATAGGCACATGAAAAGATGCTCAACATCGTTAATTATTAGAGAAATGCAAATCAAAACTACAATGAGGTACCACCTCACACCTGTCAGAATTGTCATCATTAAAAAGGCTACAAATAACAAATTCTGGAGAGGGTGTGGAGAAAAGGGAACCCTTCTACACTGTTGATGGGGATGTAAATTGGGGCAGCCACTATGGAAAATAGTATGGAGGTTCCTTAAAAAACTCAAAATAGAGTTGCCATAGAACCCACTGATCCCATTCCTGGGCATATATCTGGTGATAACTCTAACTCAAAAAGATACATGCACTTCAACATTCATGGTAGCACTATTTACAATAGCCAAGACATGGAAGCAACCTAAGTGTCCATCAACAGGTGAGTGGATAAAGATGTGGTATATCTATATCTATGTATATATAGATAGATATAGATATATATATAATGGAATATTACTCAGTCATAAAAAAGGAATGAAATTATGCCATTTTCAGCAAAATGGATGGACCTAGAGATTATCATACTAAGTGAAATAAGTCAGACATAAAAAGACAAATATCATATGATATCATTTATATGTGGAATCTAAAAAATGATACAAATGAACTTATTTACAAAACAGAAACAGACTCACAGACATAGAAAACAAGCATAGTTACAAAAGGGGAGAGGGGTAGGGAAGGGATAAATTAAGAGTTTGGGATTAGCAGATACAAACACTATATATAAAATAGATAAACAGTAAGGTCTTACTGTATGGCACAGGGGACTATATTCAATATCTTGTAATAAACTATAATGGAAAAGAAAAAAAAAAACAGTAGTTGGAGAGATTGTGATGTATCTTAAGCCAAGAAAAGAGGGAGTTTGAAGGAGGAGAGAGTGTCAATGGTGTCACAGGCTGCTAAGCAGTCAGGAGGCTGATTCCTAGGAAGTGTCAGCTGGATTCAGCCACCGGGGATAGCTGGGGCCCTTGGAGGGACATTTCAGAGGTGGGCTGGGAACAGGAGTGAAGCTGGAGGTGGCTGAGCAATGAGAGGGACAGAGGAAGAGGAGACTGAAACTCTCTCAGGGAAGAGGTGACCGCCCCGGAAAGGTAGACACGACATGGAAAAAGAGAGAGGGGTGGAGGAGTAGCTGGAGGGAAGAAAGAGATGCAGAGACCTGTGTTTATTTGTTCATTTAAAGATGAGGGAAACTTGAGAGCATTTAAATACTAATGGGAAGGAGCCATTCGATTTTAAAGGGGGGAGTAGAACTGCTAAGTGAGGTCCCGCTCACCCTCCCCAGAACCCAGAGCTTGGAATCCTAAGCACAGGAGGGAGGAGGGGAGGAGAGCAATGAAGGTGGGTGTATTTATGGATTTGCCATGAGGAAGCTGAGGATCTCCTCCTACAATGACTTTGATTCCCCGGGTGTACCGGTTACATACTTCTTATTTCAGACAATTCACACATTACAAAATCAAAACAGTACTAGTGATGTGTGTAATGTGCAACATTCATTCATTCAACAGATATTGGTTGTAGGCCTGATGCTGTCCTATGTACTGGGATATAAACAACAGTATCCGATAATTAACAAAACAATAAGAAGGTGATGAGAGCTACAGAGGATAACAAATCAGGGAAGAAGGGGAGGAAGTACTGGGGGTGGGGTGTTGTGATTTCTGTAGGGTGGTAGGGGAAGGCCTCATGGAGAAGGAAGTGGTGAGCCATGCAGATATGAGGGAAAAGCCCTCTAGGCAGTGGGAACATTAAGCGCCAAAACCCAGATAGGCAGGGCCTGTGGCGTCCAATATGGCTGAAGCTAAAGCAGCAAGAGGGAGCAACAGGCGATGGGGACAGAGGATGGGCTGGACCTTGTGAGGGCATCAACTTTCACTCTGGATGAGGTGGGGCTGGTGCCAGGCTCTGAGCAGACGAGTGACTTGAACCAAGGACCCAGGAATCCCCGAGGCTGCCCAGGTGAGAAATGATGGGACAGAGACAAAAGTGGAGGCGGGAAGACCAGCGGAAGTTATACTGTGATCCAGCAGGGGATCCTGGAGGCTCCAGTGGGGGCAGCAGTGGAGATGGGGCTGGATTCTGGAAATAGTAATAACTAACACTTGCACAAAGTTTACTAGTACCAGTGACTCTTCCCAGAGCTACCCATGAATTAACTCATTTAATTCTCACAATAACTCTGTGAGGTGGGTACCTCAACTAACTCCATCTTAACAGTCTAAAGAATATCCTGCCCAAACTGCCATATTGACTTACAGAACAGAATATCAATTAAGCTATTTTTGAAGTGTACGAGAGGTATGAAGCCAAAAACAAAACAAAACACTTTAAAAAAAATTTTTATTTTCTTAAATTTTATTGAAGTCTAGTTGATTTACAATGTTGTGTTAATTTCTTCTGTACAGCAAAGTGATTCAGTTTTATATATATATATATATATATATATATATATATATATATTCAGTTATACATATATATATTCTTTTTCATATTCTTTTCCATTATGGACAAAACCCTTTTTGAATTAAAAAAATTGTGCTTTGATTTTGAAATTTAATTTATAAGTATGATCACTATGAATTAAAATGCTTGAACATTTTAAAAATTAAATGATATTTAATTTCTTTGATTTAATGAACATACATTTGTTACTTTACCGACTTAATTAACACAGCATATATAGTGAGAATGTAATTTTATTAACAAGAAGAGACAAATAAATTCAAGTTTCTAATTGTGATATTAAAAGGACATTTTGGGGACCCTATCACAAAGTCCCAAAATAGCAACACCACTCCAGCAGAGGAACCTCTCTCTACTTATTAAACGCAAGTAACAAATGGCATTGGTATTTTAATTCTTCCAGAAATATATGGCAGTTGGTCTCCAAGGCTACCTGTAACCATGAGAGAGCTATTTTAAATGTTCTTTCAAACAAGCAATGTAAAGAAGTGTGCTTTTTTGTAATATTCAATAAATTCTAATTCTAATTTTATTTTTAATTTTATTGACTACACTTTTCATTTGGAATTATAATAAAATAATCTTATTAAATGATATCACAAGATGTCATTGAACAGTAGGGAAATATATATCTGAGATTAGGTATGTTTTCATGGATTTCATTACAATACAAACAGTAGTGGTTCTTCAATATCCATTCATATGTTACTTTGTTTACTCAATGTCCCTTTATCAGAGTCTAGTGAAATTTCCATACAGGAGGGATGACACAATAAGATATTAGCAGATACCATTCTCAGGACAAGTCTCTATGTATTAAATGAGTTTTAATCAAAACTCTTTGAATCCTTTCCCTTCCCCTGGGTTAGCAAATTAAAAATTGAGTGAGGATTCCTTTTGTGCAGAAGCACATTCCTTCCTTTAGTTTACCAATAGAAAGGCAAGAACTTAAAACTCTTTGAACACATTTTTTTTTCAGTTTGTAGTTTCTACTAAAATTGACCAGTCATTTCCACAGTCTGATGACTGTGTAAGTACATTTGTGTTTCCTTCAGGACGTGGCGACATATCTTGTTTGTCCAAAACAGCAGGGAGGAAAGAAATCTTGTTTGATTTATACATTTTAATGCTAAAACCAATACTTCGGCAGAAGAAAATGGCCTTCGAGTTTAACTGAGGATCACAGCCCTTTTATCAGGTAGGAATCCTTCACATGCCTGGTAACCAAACAGCTGGGACACATCAGCAGGCCTCAGATCACCGGGCGCAGCAAGGCCATATGGGAATGGGGTTGGAGAAAGGGCGTCTAGGTGAACAAACATTCAAGGGAACATGGATAATTTTCTGGTGACAGCACTGAGACCTTCCAAACCACCACGCAATAAAGAATTCTATTTTACATTCTTAGATGCAGGGTTTTTGATGACCAGCCCACATTAATCCATCAATAATTAAGTCATGCAGGGAGTTTGAATAATAGTAAAATTCACAGTTGGTACTAATTTACCTATGATAGATATATTTCACCTACAGCAGAAACTCTTTTAAACAATCTCCGCTTCATCATGTCACCAGGTTAATAAACATTCCCTATTTCCTCTGTAAAACGTATCAGTGGATATCCACAACCTAGAAAACATTCTCTAGTAGCCTGTGCACTTCTGCTCCCAAAATTGCATGACTGCTCAGAGTCAGCTGAGTTTATTCCCAAATTTATCCTGGTTGTACTTTTTGATCAAAATTGCATAAATTAAAGTATCTGCAAATTGATAAAATACACGTATGAAAAGGACTTGTTGCTATTTTTACGAAAACTACGTAAATGATGTGGAAAGATAAGGTCATGATTGCTCAAATAATTGCTATTGAATAAGGTATGGGGAAAACAACTGGAAGAAACTGGAAGAAAATATAAAAATCTCAGATTCTCTAAACAGATTGATATGCAACTGTGTTTAAGTTTTCCTTCTACTTCAAAGCTATCAAGATTGATAATGACTAATTATCATTATCAGTGGGTTTATACAAGAAAGATGACGTGTATTCTAAGCAGTGGGCTCTTATAGAAAAGCCCTTGGTCTGACATTAAAATATTGATGAATGAATGCATATTTGCTCATTTTAGGTTAAAACAAAATGTGTAAGATTGTGTACAATTTGTTTTATGATTCTTCACTTTTAACTGACTTTTAAAATTAATCAGCCAACTATTGGCCAAGTACCCATTCACTTAGAGAGTTCTTTCTGTACTTTATTCAGGCAGGCTCATTGAATTTCTTCTGTGGTTTTATTGGAGGACTGCTCCGTGTAGGAATAGTGAGCTGGTTTTGTATGGTCACTGAAGGAGAAAATATGTATAACTTCTTATTTGCATCCACTGTAATGAAATGACAGAAACATTCCTCAAGATAACTGAGGTTTATTACAAAAATGGCTCCAACTGAGTTACTCCTCTTTGATTTCATACCCTTGGTGTAACGATCTTCCAATGTTAATTTCTTGGGCAGACAGAATATGGCAAAAGCAGTGCTGCACAACTGGGTCTTGGCTTTAAGAAGCCTCAAACCTTTTGTTCTCTTGCTGTCACCAGATGCCATACAAGGAAGCCCAAGCCAGTTTCCTCATGGACTGAAAGCCATGTAAAGAGAGAGAGTCTGGAAGATAAAAGACCGGTTTGAAGAAAGAGAGGCCAAACCAGCACCCATTTGTTCCAGCCATCACAGATGAGATGTGAAACATACGCATTAAGTCTATCTTGGATGCTCCAGACCCAGTCACAACACCAGCTGACTGCAAACACATGAGTTTGCCCAGCTGATACCACATGGAGCAGAAACAGGCTGCCCGACTGAGCCCAGTCTGTTTGCAGAATTTTAAGCAAATAAATGATCGTTGTTATCTTAGGCCTCTGATTTTGGGGGACAGTTTGTTACACAATAATAAGTAACTGTCACAAAACTGAATGGCCACAAAACTTTGGAAGCCAATGGCAGATGTCCCAGTGCTTCTCTGGTGTTCAGAAATATATGATCACAAGCCTTAATGCACCAGCTATAGTAAAAATAAGAAAGCCGCCTCACACTTAAAAAGAAAGCTAGCACTCGTGTTTGTTGAAGATTTAAGAAAGGGGTTCTGACATTTTTCTTTGATTTAGGCTTAAAATTAAATCCATAACCTTAGAAGCAGCATTTTCCAGGGATGATTTTGCTCATACTGCAGAAATAAAATATGCTATGCTAAGAAGAGAAAGTGCAGTGCTAGTTCTACATGATTTTAAAAGTAAAACAAAAAGATGAAGAAGCAGAACAGTTAGGTAATCTACGAATACCAATTTTATATTGTACTAATTTGAAAAATATAAGTCAGACAAAACAGACTGGTTGTTATAGATAAATACCTGATGACAAATGTAACTATTGTCTTTGGAATCAATGTGCTCATGGCAGCAGCAGAAGACCATTGTTAGAAGTGATTTCATACTATCACCTTATCCCTGTATTTCCCCAATTATTCTCCCCCCTGCTGTGTACGAATATGGAAAATGCTAGAAACCTGCACTTAGAGTGGGAATGGGACAAATGGGAGAGGAGGAATCCCTCCCTCAGGAACTGCTACAAAAACCAGCAATATCGAAGTAAAAACAATCTTCCAATCACTTGTGTAAATAATCATTAAAATGATGAACCATCTGCATTTTCCCCTTTCTCTCCAGTGCACATTAAAAAATGACAATTTATTTCAAAAATGACCAACATTCTTTGAATATTTGCAACAGGGGGCTTCACACCAAAATGCTAATATTTTCAAAGCAGGAAGTGTTTTCAGCCTGGTATGAGAAGATAAAATATTTCAAAAATTACTATGCAGTATTTTTGTAGCATTATTTTTTTTCCTTTCTCAAGAGACGTGTTTCTTCCAGAAGCACAGTTGATAAAACATGATTTATTTTTATAATTTCACCAGAGAGAAGATGGAAGTACCTAGCCAGCTTCAATAATCCTGTAAAATTAACTGCCAGTGATTTTTGTTCATTTCATATCCTTATTCTGAGCTTTGCTTTAAGGACTGCCTTATTTTTCTGTTTGAGTCTAACAGAAAAATAAACTTTTAGAATAAAAAGAAATTACTAAAACATTGCTTTCCATCCTATAGTTTTCAGATAAACTTAGAACTCTTTTTCTTCATTCTAGAATGCCATCTAAAATTACTAAATGTTAATTGTTAAAATTAACATCACTAATCTGTGTCCTTTCACTTCAAAATGACATTTTCCAATAGTTAAAGTAATGACATTCATTATAGAACATTTCGCAGATAAGAAAATCTTAAAAAGAAAATAAAAGTCAAGAATAATCTCATGACCCAGAGATAATCACTGTAAATTTTGGTAAACTGTCTCCCAGTGAAGGAATATGAATGTTTATTCAATCTTAAGCATATCTTCTGTTCCTCAATAAAACATCAAACTTTGGTCTGATTATCTCTTTGTAATTTATATATCTTGAAATCTTTGGGAAAGTTTTTGATGGATGCTGTTTTAAATTATTTGCCAGGCTGAATGTTAAGCTAGTGATGAACAACACCCTGTGTGGAATATGGTGGAAGAGGATAACTCTTGATACACTCATATAATCACAACACAATTGAGACATAAAACATTTCCATCACGCCTGTAAATTCCTTTGTGCCTTTTTGCAGCCAATCTCTTTTGCTCATCCACGGCACCAGGCAACAATTGATCTGCCATTTATTGCTATAGCTTTGCCTTTTCTAGAGTTTCACATAAATGGAATCAGACAGGATATGATCTTTTGTGTCTGCCTTCTTTCCCTTAACAATAGCTTTGAGATTCATCCATATTGTTGTATGCAGCAGTACAATGTTATTTTCATTAGTAAGTAGTAGTCCATTATATGGTTAACAACGGTTTGTTTATTCACCAGTTGATGGACATTTAAGCTGTTTCCAGTTTAGGACTATTATGTTTAAAGCTACTATCAACATTTGTGTAAAAAGTTGTGTGTGGAGACGTGTTTCATTCTCTTGGGTAAATAAATACTTAAGAGTGGGATTGCTGGGTGCAAATACTGGGTAAATATATGTTTGACTAGATAAAAAGCTGCCAAAGTGTTTTCCAAAGTGATGCAAACCGTTTACATTCTCATCAGAAGTATTTTGTTAGAATACTCCCCCAAACTTTTAGCCGTTTTGGTGAGTGTATAGTGCTGTATCATTAGGGTTTTAATTTGAATTTACCTAACAACTAATGATGTTGAGCATTATTCATGTGCTTATTGGCCATTGATATCTCTTCTTCGGTTAATTTTTATATATGGTGTGAAGTAAAGGTTAAGGTTCATTGTTTTCATACAGATACCCGATTTACCAGCACCATTTATCAAAAAGATGAACTTTTCCATCACTCAGTTACTCTGGACCTTTATCAAAAATCCACTGACCCAGCTCTTTTGGTCTCTTTGGTCTCGTCTCGGCGGCAGAAGCGAGATGACGAAGGGAACGTCCTCGTTTGGAAAGCGTCGGAATAAGACGCACACGTTGTGCCGTCGCTGTGGCTCTAAGGCCTACCACCTTCAGAAGTCGACCTGTGGTAAATGTGGCTACCCTGCCAAGCGGAAGAGGAAGTATAACTGGAGTGCTAAAGCTAAAAGACGAAATACCACCGGGACTGGTCGAATGAGGCACCTAAAAATTGTATACCGCAGATTCAGGCATGGATTCTGTGAAGGAACAACACCTAAACCCAAGAGGGCAGCTGTTGCAGCATCCAGTTCATCTTAAGAATTTTAATTATTAGTCATGCAATAAATGTTCTGGTTTAAAAAAAAAAAAATCATTGACCCTATATGTTTGGATCTATCTCTGGACGCTTTGTTCTGTTTCATTGATCTATACGTCCATGATTAAAGCAATACCACACTCTATTAATTAATGTGACTTCAACAGAAGTCTTTAAACTAGGTAGTGTAATTCTTCCAATTTTTTTCAAAATGATTTTGTCTATTCCAGGTTCTATGTATTTCTATATAGGTTTTACATTCACCTTGTAAATTTCTTCAGAAAAACCTGCTGAGATTTTTATTGTGACTGCATTAAATTTATAAATCAATCCGGGAATTTACGACATCTTAATAAAATTGACCCTTCTTCAATGAATATGTTATATTGTTCCATTTCTTTAGGTTTACTTTAATTTTTCTCAGCAATGTTTTATAGTTTACAGTGTACAAGTTTTGTATATATTTTGTTAAATATACCCTAATTATTTATTTTTGCTGCTATTGTAAAGGTTATTCTTTAATTGCAATTTCCAAATATTGGTTGCTCATATATAGTAATATTGATTTCTGTACACTGATCTTGTGTCCCATTACCTTGCTAAACCGGCCTTTTACTTCTTAGGATTTTGTACATAGACAGTCACCTTTTCTGCCTTTCAAATAAATATGCATGCCATTTCTTTTTCTTGCCTCATTGCACTGGCTAGGAACTCCAGAGAAGGTTGAGTAAAAGTAGAAAGAGCACACATCCTGACCTTCTTCTGGACCTTATCAAGAAAATATTCAGTCTGTTACTCTTAAGTAGTTATCTGTGGTTTTTTTTTTAATAGATATTCTTCATCAAGTTGAGGAAATTATTTTCTGTTCCTAGTTTGTTGAGAATTTTTTTATGAATAAGTGTTGAATTTTGCCAAGTGCCTTTTCTGTATCTATTGAGATGATTGTATGACATTTCTTTCTTAATCTGCTAAAATGTTGAACTATGATTTAGTTATACATTGTAAACCAACTTTGCATACCTGTGATAAACCCCACTTGTTCAAAGTGCATTAGTCTTTTTCTGTGTTGTTGGATTTAGTTTGATTTTTTTTTAATTAATATACAGCATTCATATTCACAAAGATATTTACTGTAGTTCCCTTTTCTGGAATAGTCTAGGTCTACTTTTGTTATCAGAGAAATGTTGGCCTTATAAAATAAGTTGGGAATTCCATCCTATTCTATTTTTCTGAAGGAGTTTGTGAAGAAATGGGATTATATCTTTTTATATGAATTTTTATACAGAATTCACCAGTAAAGTCATCTGGACCTGGAGGTTTCTTTTTGGGAAGATTTTAAGCAATGAATTCAATTTCTGTAATAAATATAGAGCTATTTAAATTATCCATTTAATCTTGAATGAACATTGATAGTTTGTGTCTTTCAAGAAATTTGTTCATGTCATATAATTTGTGAATTTATTTGTCATAAAATTGTTTATAATATTCCCTTAATAGTCTTTAAGATTGTAAGTGATACCCTCTCTTTAATTCTTGATAATTTGTGTTTGCTCACATTTTTCCTTTATCAGTCTATCTAGATGTGTATAAATTATTTATTTATTTATTTATTTATTTATTTATTTATGTCTGTGTTGAGTCTTCGTTTCTGTGCAAGGGCTTCCTCTAGTTGCAGCAACCGGGGCCACTCTTCATCGCGGTGTGCGGGCCTCTCACTATCGTGGCCTCTCTTGTTGTGGAGCACAGGCTCCAGACGCGCAGGCTCAGTAATTGTGGCTCACGGGCCTAGTTGCTCCGAGGCATGTGGGATCCTCCCAGACCAGGGCTCGAACCCATGACCCCTGCACCGGCAGGCAGACTCTCAACCACTGTGCCACCAGGGAAGCCCCCTAGATGTGTATAAATTTTAATGATCTTTTCGAAGAACTAACTTTCGGTTTCTTTGACACTTTTCCACCCTTTTTTTTTTTTTTTTGGTTCATTTTCTATTTCATTGATATTTCTTTTCATTTTTCTTATTTTTTTTTTACCTTTTCTGGGTTCAATGTTCTACAGTTTGTTAAGGTGAAATTTTAGATATTTAATTTTAGACTTTTTTTTCTTTTCTAATATAAGTAATTAACATTATAAATTTCCTATTTAACACAAATTGTGATATGCTGTTTATTTTTCTTAATCACTTGTTTTGAAATATTTAAAAACTGACACATAGATCATTTAGAAGTAAATCATTTAATTTTGAAATATGTAGGTAATTTTAGATATCTTTCTGCTACTGGCATCTAATTTGATTCTGATATGGTCAAAGAACATACTGTATATAATTTTGATTATTTTAAATTTCTTAAGAATCATTTTATGTCCCAGAATATGTACTTTATTAGAGAATTTATATATGCACTTGAAAAGAATTTGTTTTCTGCTATTGCTGAGGAAAGGGTACTATTAATGTCCATGATATAAAATTGCTTGATTGTGTTGTTCATCTTCCCTATCAAGAACTTATTTTTTGTCTATTTAATCTAACAAATATTGATTGATAGAGGAGAGCTGAAGTCTCCAGCTAAAGTTATGATTAGTCTAATTTCTTCTTTTAATTTTTTTTATTAGGTGCAAAGTCATTTAGAATTTTTGTCTTCTGAATTGATCCAGTTATCATTTCTGAAGTTCCCTTCTTTATCTCTAGTAACATTCCTTGCTCTAAACTCTTTTGTCTGATTTTAATAAAGTCACTTCAGTTTTATTTTGATTATATGTGTACAGTATACATCTCTTTACATTCTTTTACTTTTAACCTATCTGTATCTTTATAGTCAAAGTAGGTTTTTAATGGGTATCATATAGTTTGCCTTGATTTAACAAAAGCCCAACTTACAATATCTGCCTTTTAATTGAAGTATTTAGACTGTTTTCCTTTAGTGGGATTATCATTCTTTTGGATTTAAATTTATTATCTTGTTATACTTTCTATTTGTTTCTTCTGTTCCTTGCTCTCCTCCCCCAAGTTTTCCTGCTTTCTGTTGAAATAATCGATCCTCTTTTGAATTCTACTTCATTTCCTCTTTTGGCATATTAGCTCTTTGTTTTTCACTTTTAAGGACTGCTCTAGTGTTTATCATATATACATGTATTATTATAATTAGGTATAGATGATGACTTATCATATACTATTATTATTATTAAGTACAGAATAGGACTTACCTTGCTTTGTCTTGCTCATATTTGCAAGATCCAGAGGCAAAGTTTATTTACCAAGTCTCTAACATGTTTAAGGGTAAATATATTTCTAATCTGAAACCTTTCTGAGATGATCATTGCAAAAAGTCAGTGTTGTGATGTGAGCAAAGTGCCTGCGAGCACTACATCCAGCTGTGGATTAACACAGTATTTAAATCTTTGTTTCCCCAATAAAGTCAGAGCATGCTTGATGTCCTGCCACCCAATGAAGAATATAAGGGGAGTATAAGAACTATGTATTTTTATAAGGGTAAATATAAATTTTTTAAGTTTCACATTCCCAACATGGCAATAAAGTGCTGTCTCATTTTATTCTCAATCTAATATAACTAACAAGGTAGAATATTTCAATTGCTTTTAAATGTCTCCACAGAAATCCTACTCAAACTGTGAAAGCCTAGACTATATCAGATATGTGTCATTAGTGATTTTTAGAAAAAATGTCCTAAGAACTCACCAAAATATTTTGACAACCGCTTTCTGTTTACTTCCATATATTAAACTGTTACTTTTTCATTTCTTAAGATAGAACTACAGAAGCTTTTTTAAGTAAACATAAAGAACTAAAATACAATTTAAAGTTACTGTATTTAATAACAGACTTGAAACTTGAGCAAAAGACTTGGGCCCCAAGAACTATACCACCTCCAAGGGAAACAAACAAAACCACTCCTGGACTGATAGGAGACAAGTGAAATAATGTCTGAAAAGCATTAATGTATATCATGTACTTATTTGAGGATAGTGGAAGATTACTTTGCTGTTCCAACTGTGAGCTTTCAGGAAATTATCATATAAGTAGTATACCTAGGCCTTGTGAGGCAGAATTGACTTCTGAGCTGAAAAATGAAAACAAAGAGTGAAATTAGGAATTTGTCATTTTACCTCATTTTTAAATTCATGGCTTTGTGAACTTATATTTGAAATGATTCATTATCTTTGAGGCAAGGCTTCCAAAAGAAGTGAACTACATGAATTATTAAACACACCTATACTCAAAACTATGGAGAAGGCAAGAATAACCATCTGAACAAATATGCTGAGTGCATACGAACCAAATGCTGTTAGCATGTAAAACATAAGGGTTTGTATGTGCCAGAAACACACTTGGAGCCTCTTCAGGGCTTTGTTGTCTCGCCCAAGGATCTCCTGAGCATCTTCAGGAGCACAGCAGGGCCCAATTATAGACCTGAGGGCACATCATACAACCAGGGAAACACGTAACTCAAAATCATCTGGCCAGTCTGGCTTTCCTGATTTAGAGTGTGGTGGGCAGAAAATGTGATGATGACACTGGGTCTGCACTGCTGCAAAGCCAGACCCCACAGAGGACAATGACAGGCACTCAGCCTGCTAGGGGAGCCAGCATTAGGCAAACCCTTTCTTCCTTTCATATCTATCCATTTAAAAAGGATAGCTTTTTAATAATGGAGCTTTGAAGAACAGCCCCAGTTGATCAATGTGAGCACAATAAAAAAGAGGATTAATTGGTTTTTACAACATGAAAATAGCCTAAAATCACAACTTCCTCTGCAAACTAAAAATGAGCAATATGTCTTCATTCTCTGCTTTCTTTACCTTCATCACTTCCTCCATTCTAGTTCCTTCAACATTAGACTCAATTCAGTTGGCATATTTGAAGGTTCAAAGACTCTCTCCCTCTCTCTCCATGTTTTCACTTTTGTTTGCATAAATCTCAGGGGGTTCGTGCTTGGAAGGAAAACACATTTGAGACCTGGAGGCTGTGCACGGGGAATTGAAAAGCTCCTCAAGTACATAATTATGATGGGGGATAGAGCTGGGCTTAGCTGAGATAATTATCACATGCCTGGCCTGGAAAAAGTGGGGAGAGTACAGTTCTAAGTAATGGAGGAAGGAGGGGAAAAGGTAAAAAAAGTATGTGTGAGCCAACACAAAACCATTAAAAGTGGAAATTCCTGAGCTGAAATGTTTTGGTCAAATTAATTTCAAGCATTTCTGTGATCTGAGTAATAGGTATAGTCATTCAATATTTTTGCAGGGCCTGCTATGTGCTAAGCACTGTGCTAGGCGCTGGGGACACTCTGAGTTCCTGCCCTCAAGGAGCTTACAGGAGGGCAGGAAATCTGGGCAACTACAACATGGCTTGTAAGAGTGGTGACCAGAGTCTCATGGGAGCAAAGAGAGGGACATCTAGTTAGACGTGGGGACCAGGAAAGTCTTTCAAGAGGCAGTGATAGCTAAGCTGAAACTCTAAGAATAGGTAGAAATTAGCCTCTGGAGAAGGAGGAGTGCCCAGGGAAGGAGAAGCATCCCTTAAACAGGGAATCCAGAGAGAAGAGAGTGTGGGGCTTTTGAGAGATTGAGAAATTCAGGCTGGCTGGCTCGTAGAGGGAAGTCTGGAAGTGGAATAGTCATGAAGGAGCCTTGTGGTCACATTAGAGACCTTGGGCTTTGTTTTAAGAGCAGTGGAAAGTCACTGGAAGGTGATAAATAGATGAGTGAGACCAACTGTATAGCATTTTAGAAAGACAGCTCTGAGTGCAGAGTGGAAACAGATCAGAAGGAGGGAAGACTGGAAGTCGTATCAGGGTTGTGTTTCCATAACTTAGGAAAGAGGGAGACTGTCCAGAAACACAGCAGTGCTGCTATAAAGAATTAATACAACCGTAGCAGCTTAAAGCCACACAAATGTATGATCTTACAATTCTGGAGGTCTGAAGTTCAAAATGGGTCCCCTAGGGCTATAAGCAAGCATTCAGCAGGGCTGTGTTCCTTTCTGGAGGCTTGAGGTAAGAATCTGTTTCCTTATGTTTACTAGCCTCTGGAGGCTGACCCATTCCTTGTGCCATGGCCCCCTTCCTCCATCTTCAAGGCCAGCATGGCTGATCAACTCTTTTCCGTATTGTCATCTCTCTGGTTCTGAATCCTCTCTCTCCTTCTTCCCATTTAAGGGTCCTTGTAATTACATTGGGCCTAACTGGATAATCCAGGTGAATCTCTTTATTTTAAGGTCAGCTGATTAGCAACCTTAAGTCTATCTTTAGCCTTAATCTCCCCTTACCATGCAACATACATCCAAAGACTGGGGATCAGGATGTCAGCATTTTTGGGTGATGATTATCTTGTCCCCCACAGTGGGCACTGGGTGAAGGATTCAGGAGATATTCAGGAAACTGAAGTAATATCACTTGGTGATAAATGCTTCCTCAGGAATCAGCCTCGTATGCTCAGTCAATTTGTTTTTGTGCTCTCTTATTTCCTTCATTCACCTATAGCCTTGCAGTATATGAGGGAAAGAAAATCAAGGTGGCTGACAGAAATGCATCATTACAAAAGGGGAAAAAGAGATCAGAGCAGAAGTGGTTCAAGGAAAAATCTGAGTAAATGGGCAAAATTTACCTGTAGAAATAGTTCTGAGATTCCCAACAGGGGAGTGATTTCTATGCTTTACTCATAGTCATGATGATTTTACTCTGGGAAATTTTCAAGGAAACATTACCACTCATCTTTGATAACTCTTCAGAAGACTCTCAGTAATTACCATAAAACATCTAGGTTTAAATGATGTAACTTCCTGGTGCTATTACCAAGATAAATTACCACATTTCCTCAATTCTAAAATGCACAATTTCCCCACACTCTAATGTTTCTAAAATCAGGATGGATGTAAACATTTAATGTAGTTATTAGTTTTTTCCTCTCAAAAGCTATTTTCAGCTGAGGTTGTCTTACAATTTAGGAAATATGGTAATTGTGAAATGCCCTTCTAAAAGTTGCCCTGCTATACCAGGTTACTGGTTATATAAGAGTTTCTGTGAAACTGAATATAATTATTTTAGCATAATTGATCTAAAGGTAGTTATAATAGGTAGAATAATGGCCCACAAAGATATCAGATTCCCATCCCTAGAAACTGTAAGTATTACTTCATGTGGCAAAATCTGTGCAGATGTAATTAAGTTAATGGTCTTGAGACACGGAGACTATCCTGAATAACTGGCTGTGGGAGGGGCGTGGCTAAATGTAACCCATGTAGTCTTATAAGAGAGAGATTTGATGTGAAGACAGAGCAGAGAGCGATTTGAGGATGCTGACCTTGAAGACTGAAGTGATGCAGCCACTAGCCAAGGAATGCCTGCAGACACCAGAAGTTGAAAAATGCAAGAAACAGTCTTCCCTTGAGACTCCAGAGGGAGTGTAGCCCTGCTGACACCTTCCTTCAGCCCAGTGATACTGATTTTGAATTTTTAGTCTAGAGAACTATGAGGGAATAAATTTAAGCCACCAAGTTTGGGGTAATTTGTTATAGCAGCCAAAGAAAACTAATACAAGTTTTCCTGATAGTAATTGTGCAGCAGGACCAGCTGTGTGTTTAGAACAATCCTATCTCTGTCTTGTGACTATAAAACAATTCCCTGGAGACCTAGGAGAATGTTTACTGTTCAATCCTAATTAAGGTAACTATACATTTTTCTTGACTATTTCAGTGATCACAGTGAATTTTGTGTTTGTCTCTTTAGCAAATATCCCATTGCCCCCTGAGATGTAACAGACATGTAATCTGGATAATAAAATGGACCCCATCCCCAAACTTAAGGTAAGCTCTGCTTTACCTATCCAGGTTGAAAACCCATTTCTCCAACCACAGTGACTGTCCTAGTAAAGGCAGACTATGTTAATAAGTAAACAGCATTCCCTTTGCCAAAGAAGTTAGTATAGACCCAAATCAGACCAATGAGCTGTGAGATGTCTGAGAAAGATGGTTCTCCATCCTGGGAGAGAAACTAGAAGGCAGGTACCTTCCTACGGGATGTGAACAAGGAGGAAGCTAACAACATGGTAGGCAGAAGGCAAAGATATGGCTTCTGGATGAGAATGTTAATGTAACAAATCCTTTATTGAGCATCCATTATGTGCTAGAAGCTATTTTATATACTTTACAGGATTAATTTATTTAATCCCCATAACAATCCTATGAGGTATGTTGCCAATTTGAATCCTGTGTACATAAATAAACAAATTCCCTCTATTATCTCAGTCGGTTTGAGTTTTTTTGTCACACACAATCACGCACATTCACGCTGATACAGCTAGATAGCTTTACCTGGGGTGGCTATGGGAAGGTAGCCATCACCACCTAAAAAACCACTAAACATTGAAATCACACACTGTGACATAAGCAGAAAACACCCGCCTGATTTTCTGCAGCACAAGCCTGACCAGTACCCAACTCTGAATCAGCCCAACTTTCTGCTTTCTCCTCAGTGGTCAAACAGTGTTGGTGACACTAGATGCTTGAATAGCATAACACTCCATAACCCCATGGTTCCCCATTTCATTTTAGAAATCAGTGCTGCTCAGATTTTTCTTCACTTTCTACTAGCTATCTTTTGAATTGTCCAATGCAATAATCTAAATATGTATTGCTTTCCTCTTGGGCCCTAATCCACCTCATTTTCCTGCTCTCAGCAGACCTTTCTTACCCTGTATGGAGATGTTGGACTTCACCTGTGAACATCCTTAACTCCTCCACCTGTTCTCCTTGCTCACTCAGTCAGGGGTTTCACCTGGATAGAGCTGCACATTTAGGTATATTGGCAAACAATTTATCCAATCTGGGGTTAATATCCACAATATTCAAAGAACTCATGCAACCGGATCAAATAAGCAAACAACCCAATTAAAAAATGGGCTAAAGTAGGCATAGAGGGAACTTTCCTCAATATAATAAAGGCCATATATGACAAACCCACAGCCAACATCATCCTCAATGGTGAAAAGCTGCAACCATTTCCACTAAGATCAGGAACAAGACAAGGTTGCCCAGTCTCAACACTATTATTCAACATAGTTTTGGAAGTTTTAGCCATAGCAATCAGAGAAGAAAAAGAAATAAAAGGAATTCAAACTGGAAAAGAAGAAATAAAGCTGTCACTGTTTGCAGATGACATGATACTATACATAGAGAATCCTAAAGATGCTAGCAGAAAACTACTAGAGCTAATCAATGAATTTGGTAAAGTAGCAGGATACAAGATTAATGCACAGAAATCTCTTGCATTCCTATACAACAATGATGAAAATTCTGAAAGTGAAATTAAGGAAACACTCCCATTTACCATTGCAACAACAACAACAACAAAAATATCTCAGAATAAACCTACCTAAGGAGACAAAAGACCTGGATGCAGAAAATTATAAGACACTGATGAAAGAAATTAAAGATGATACAAATAGATGGAGAGATATACCATGTTCTTGGATTGGAAGAATCAACATTGTGAAGATGACTCTACTACCCAAAGCAATCTACAGATTCAATGCAATCACTATCAAACTACCACTGGCATTTTTCACAGAACTAGAACAAAAAATTTCACAATTTGTATGGAAACAAAAAAGACCCCGAATAGCCAAAACAATCTTGAGAAAGAAAAACGGATCTGGAGGAATCAGGCTCCCTGACTTCAGACTATACTACAAAGCTACAGTAATCAAGACAGTATGGTACTGGCAGAAAAACAGAAATACAGATCAATGGAACAGGATAGAAAGCCCAGAGATAAACCCACACTCATATGGTCACCTTATCTTTGATAAAAGAGTCAAGAATATATGGTGGAGAAAAGACAGCCTCTTCAATAAGTGGTGCTGGGATAACTGGACAGTTACACATAAAAGAATGAAATTAGAAAACTCCCTAACACCATACACAAAAATAAACTCAAAATGGATTAAAGATCTAAATGTAAGGCCAGACACCATCAAACTCTTAGACAAAAACATAGGCAGAACACTCTATGACATAAATCACATCACAGCAAGATCTTTTTTTGACTCACCTCCTAGAGAAATGGAAATAAAAACAAAAATAAACAAATGGGACCTAATGAAACTTAACAGCTTTTGCACAGCAAAGGAAACCATAAACAAGATGAAAAGACAACCCTCAGAATGGGAGAAAATATTTGCCAATGAAGCAACTGACAAACGATTAATCTCCAAAACATACAAGCAACTCATGCAGCTCAATATCAAAAAAACAAGCAACCCAATCCAAAAATGGGCAGAAGACCTAAATAGACATTTCTCCAAAGAAGATATACAGATTGCCAACAAACACATGAAAGAATGCTCAACATCATTAATCATTAGAGAAATGCAAATCAAAACTACAATGAGATGTCATCTCACACTGGTCAGAATGGCCATCATCAAAAAATCTACAAACAATAAATGCTGGAGAGGGTGTGGAGAAAAGGGAAACCTCTTGCACTGTTGGTGGGAATGTAAATTGATACAGCCACTATGGAGAACAGTATGGAGGTTCCTTAAAAAACTAAAAATAGAACTACCATACGACCCAGCAATCCCACTACTGGGCATATACCCTGAGAAAACCATAATTCAAAAAGAGTCATGTACCAAAATGTTCATTGCAGCTCTATTTACAATAGCCAGGACATGGAAGCAACCTAAGTGTCCATCATTGGATGAATGGATAAAGAAGATGCGGCACATATATACAATGGAATATTACTCAGCCATAAAAAGGAATGAAACTGAGTTTTTTGTAGTGAGGTGGATGGACCTAGAGACTGTCATAAAGAGTGAAATAAGCCAGAAAGAGAAAAACAAATACCGTATGCTAACACGTATTTATGGAATCTTAAAAAAAAAAAAAAAAGAAAAAAGAAAATGGTCAGAAGAACCTAAGGGCAAGACGGGAATAAAGATGCAGACCTACTAGAGAATGGACTTAAGCATATGGGGAGTGGGAAGGGTAAGCTGGGACAAAGTGAGAGAGTGGCATGGACATATATACACTACCAAATGTAAAACCAATAGCTAGTGGGAAGCAGCTGCATAGCATAGGGAGATCAGCTCGGTGCTTTGTGACCACCTAGAGGGGTGGGATAGGGAGGGTGGGAGGGAGGGAGATGCAAGAGGGAAGAGATATGGGGACATATGTATATGTATAGCTGATTCACTTTGTTATAAAGCAGAAACTGACAGACCATTGTAAAGCAATTATAGTTTAATAAAGATGTTAAAATATTTTTTTTAAAAACCCTGCTATTAAGGTGAGGATCAAGGAGGGACATCTGGTGGGGTTTGGGTAGAGGGGGTGCTGCAGTGAATGTGTGTTCTCCAGCCCCGTAGGATACTGGGCACCTGCTATGATGGTGAGGTGGTGGCATTAGAATGTTGACTGAAAAAAAAAAGCACATCCTTAGAGTTGTGAATTAAATTTTATTTGGGGTGAAATAAGAACTATAGCCCAGGAGATAGCATTTCAGATAGCTCTGAGAAACTGCTCTGAAGAGGGAGGGGGAGAAGGTAGTATTATATATGATTTTGGTGAAGGGGGTACGTGCAGTTAAGCACACATTTTGGCAGAGACTTGCTGTTAGTCATGAGGAACAGATGTTACTGTTAATGATTTTAGTGCTTTTCTAAATGAGGAGATGGAAGAATTGGGCTCATAGAATCTTCTCCTGAAAATATCTAACTATCTGAAGGCCTGTTCTGCCAGTTTTTTCAGAACACAGAGTGTGTCATTCCTGGTCTCCACTCTGAACTCCTTTCAGGGTGTGTTGAATGTCAGCAGCTACAGCAGCTTGTGACTTAATTTTTGTAGAGGCAGATGGCAAGTGCCAATTTTTAGTTGGCAGGAAGGAGTAGAGAAGAGAAAGGGAGAAGGAAATACTAGCAACAAGTTTATCAGTTCTCAGTGTTGCCTTAAGCCAGTCTTGGGGCCCTTTCTCGGGTTTAGAAAATGATGAGAAAAGGGAAGTTTTTAAAACTTTTAATTAGAGGCACTCATTTGGCTGAGTTTTGTTTGGGAGCTTTGCGCATTTCAAATATTTTTTTTAACTCAATAATTAATGAAGGTACTAGTAGATGTTAAAACTATCTCAAAGGAGAATTCCACGAACACACAAAGACACACACACCCATAAATCAGGGATGATGAAATATATTTGCTAACAGGCAAAAGTGGTTGGTACCATATAGGGCGGGAAAATGTAATATTTTGAGGTTTTCTTTTCCACAGGGTAGAAGTCAATTGTATATTCATAACACAAAATTTTGGGGTGTTTTTTATGACAAATATGTTTGGATTACTATGAGTTTTTCATAACTTTTATCCATGCAATATTGTAAAATAGTCTAATCAAGGCAAAGATGGTCAAAGTTGTCCACAGCTATAGAGTCAGATAATCCCTGGAGGGTCCACTGGACAAGATACCGGCACTCCACTGAAAGGATAGCCAGCAAACCTTTTTGCCCACTTATAAGTCTGGGATAATTTTCCTGACAAAATGAGGTGAAAATGAAAATGACTCTGAGTAGGTAGTTTTAACAAGAATGTAGTTCTGAGGCTAAGGACAGTAGCCTTATATGTATCATTATTTTAAGGACTTTTAATTTATTATCTATCTTCTTTCATCTCTGTAACCCTATGAACTATGTACTATCATTCCCAAATTACTGATTGAAAAAACGCAGAGATGTTGAGTTATTTGTCTTGAGGTCACACAGCTGGTACACAGCAGAGCTGGAAGCCCAACCCAAGGAGTTTGGTTCTACAATCTGTTCCCTGGCCTGGACTGAGGTAGTGAAGAGAGCAGCCAGGAGGAAAGATAAAATAGTGGAAAGAATTGAGAATGTTTTAATCCATGTTTATTTGGTGTTTTGAAGATTGGAGAAGGGTTTATCAGATCATATTGTTATGGTGTTATTTTATTGCAAACAAAGGTAAGGTAGTATAAAGTGCAATCGTCCCTGGCTGGACACTGCCGTCATCACTGTTTCCAGGATATAACACTCTTCTTGTTAATAGAAATTAATTTCTTGATGATATAATTATAAACATCTCTTATTTATATTGGACATAGATTAGGTTGGAAAATGCCCTCCTCTCCCAAGCAAAAACGGGGTGGAGTTTAACATCTTTTAGCTTTTAAATCAGATGTGGGTTCAAATCTTGGCTTCCTGTTCTACTAGCTTTGTTAATTTGGACCACTAGTTGCTCTCACTGTTTAAACACTGTGCGTATATCATTGATTAGAATGCTGGCAGGCACCCTTATAAATGGTCTCTGTCATTAGCATTACCCAGCTTGATGAAACCCAAGTGCTGTGTTCCTGTGGTCCTCATTCTTGCAAATGGAGGCACATCACTCACAAAGCTGAGGAGACAGACCTTGTATCTGTTTCTCCTGAAAATGCACCAGACGGTAGGATTTCTTTTGTGCAAAGAAGGTCATTTGAAAAAGCTGGGACTTGAAAAAAATTTGTGTTTTCTCTAACACAAAGGCTTATGCTAGGATATTCTGTAAGATTGCTTCCAGTACAGACCATCCTAGATGCAAGTCAGTGAGATATCTTTGGGCTATTGGCATCATCTGTGGAGGGTTTGAGCACCAATCCTTAATCCTTGAAATAAAGTGCTATCTGACAAAGATCCAGTCCCCATGGAAATGCTGCTATTAGACTGTGGGTACCTTTATTAAGCAGCAGCCTGCCCCAGGACAGAACGACCTTCAAGTTTCTTTAAAAACTGCTAACATTTAAAAGATGAAAGAAAAATGAAACAGAGGCTAAGAGGAAGTTGAAGTGCTGAATGTCAGCGCACCTGTGTTTACCGAATGACCTTGGTTAATGCATAGTCTAAGGCAGTGGTCCCCAACATTTTTGGCACCAGGGACCGGTTTCGTGGAAGACAATTTTTCCACGGACGGCGTGGGAGGGATGGTTCAGGCGGTAATGCGAGCGATGGGGAGCGATGGGGAGGGGCAGATGAAGCTTTGCTCGCTTGCCCGGGCCTCACGTCCTGCTACGCAGCCCAGTTCCTAACAGGCCGCGGACCTGTAGCGGTCCTTGGCCCGGAGGTTGGGGACCCCTGGTCTAAGGGAACGAGGCCATTGGAGTCTGTGAGAACCGTGCGGAGTGGGGACCTATAGGATGATAGTGACTGAACCGAGACAACAGCAAAGGGCTGCGTGAGGTGCCTTGGGGTGATCTGCTCACCCCTGCCACTGTTACACTGCTTCCCTGACGCCTCCCCAAAGACTCCATCCGTAAAGTCTAAAGTCTTGGCAGGCATTTAGTGCCTCTTGTAAGAAACTGAGCTGGTATCTCACGATCCAGGGGTGAGGGAAGAAGCTGGTTTCCCACCCGTTTCAGAGAAATGACTACATGCTATACATGGCAGAGACGACAATGACGATGGTGGTGGCTGGCGTTTATTCAGTTCTCACTACGTGTCAGTCACTGCCTCAGCACATCCTCACTCCCCACATTTGCAGAGTCCAGGGCAAGTGTACAAACAGAGTTCATATGCTCTATGTTTGCATATTTAAAAAACTATTAATCAAGCTAAACACTTAAAAGAAGTCTGTTCTCCTATTTGACAAATATTCCTTCATAACAACCTGGGGAACCTAAGGCTCAGGCTCCCCGACATTCTGTGTAAGAACGTGGAAGCCCAGGAAAAGTCAGCTCCTAGCTCACCCCCTTCTCCTCCTACTTACTGTGCGACATGTGAACGTCCCATATCACAGGGCCAAGC
Source organism: Balaenoptera physalus (assembly GCF_965194825.1). NCBI lineage: Eukaryota > Metazoa > Chordata > Mammalia > Artiodactyla > Balaenopteridae > Balaenoptera > Balaenoptera physalus. The sequence continues at coordinate 83,043,888 of NC_138892.1, read as the reverse complement.
CCCCCCAGCCTTACTAACTGCCACTCTCTGGCCTCCCTCAGGAGGGGAGATGCTCACACCAGCAAGGGCTCAGCCTTCAGGAGGAAGGGTGCAGAGAAGAAGGCTGCAAAGGCCCTGGGGAACGTGGGAACATTTGGGTCCCTGCAAGGGGACATTTGGGTCCCTGCCCAAATGGAGTTCTTGGTGCTCAAATTTCTTCTAGGAGGGATAGCGTGAGCTGGAGACAGGGAGGGGAGAGGCCACTTCCTTGCCACCCCTCCACACTTCCCAGATTCCTCTCTTTGTAAGAAAGAACCCTGCTATAGGAGGGCTAGCGTAGAGTCCCCTAGAGTCTAAGGTCCAGGATGGGTGCCTCGTGCCTGGGTCTGAGGTATACTGGCTTTAAGTGTATCATCTAATTTAAAATTTTACTGCTCCTAAAATCCCATGAAGTTGTGACTGTTATCTGCTTACAGATGAGGAAACTGAGACTTAGAGGGTTCTGTAACTTGCCCTCTAGTAATGGGATGAAATCAGGGCAGTCTTGCCTCCGGAGCCTGTTCCTAACACAGTACAGTAGCCCAGAGATATCTATATAAAATAAAACTGAGATAACTTTTTCAAAATCACTGAAATGAGATATGGTTTAAATAAGCTATAATTCATCCAAAATAATCACTACTCAGTTTTGAAAATATCTTGATAGGTGTCACATTGCTTAAGATCCTAGCATAAATATTATAGAGATTAAGATGCTTCTCCAACAGGAAAGATGTTTCAATATCTGGTTTAATCCACACCTCATCAGTCCAAGGTATTGAGAAGAGTACTCTCTCTCCATCTCTAAGGAGCAGGGCGAGGCCTCTTTTTTAAAATGGAAATTCAAGTGAATAAGAAACAGTGTGCTTTTCTGGCCCCTTGGGATATGAAACCAGAGTTCAGCGGGTCCTGATTGTGAGGAAAACCCTGGGCTCTGTCCGGAGATCTTTGTCCAGAGCACAAAAGAGCCAGTGCAAGCCACTGACACATGAGAACCATAAGATAAAGTCTGGTTGCAAATGTTTGGTTTTGCTCCATACTAAGAATACACGTTTGCACTTTCAAACATGCACTTTCAAAGCATGTTGAGAAGTGCCACTGCAGTCTCAGCGAATGGAGCTTGTCCCTGGCACATAAAGGTGAAGATTCTTTTGCAGACTAATGGTACCTCCAATTTTGAACATAATTTTATTGACAGGCAGTTCAGAATTCAACGCTTAGAATAAGTAAAGATACTGTGCTTCTCTCACTTATACTTTTATGGTGCATGTCCAAAGGGGATTTATCACGACAGGCAAATTAGGAATATTTGACTGTTCAAGTTAGAATAAAACCAGTTTTCTAGCTAAGCTTTAAAACCTGTCATTTTAGAACTTTCTGAGCATTTAATTTCTGTGTAGATTGTACAGATGCACTTTCATTAATCACCCTAGAAGCTTTTAAGTGATGAAAGAACAATACTTTCCATTCTGACTTACATAAATAACTTTCTAATTTTAGGTCAACCATATTATGGTTTTTATGATTTTGCTGTGGCTTCACTTTTTGATTTAATTACATGCTGCTGAAAGATCCTCTTTTCTGCTACAGAGTACTGAACTTCTACCTTTTTGCATGTTAATAAGTTCACAATCTGCTGAGAGTACCTATAAATAACATTAATGATATGAGACAGCTACAGTTTTACCACCTTATTGTTTAAAACAATCACAGGTACTTTTCCAGATTAAAGGACATTAAACAGACTCTACAAATATGTGCAATACTTGATGCTGTAGTGGGCCCTGTACCAGAGCAGACAGTGCTATGAAGGACATTATTGAATCAGTTGACACAATTGGAGTGCAGGTGGCATATGAAATTAGTGTGTGTGTGTGTGTGTGTGTGTGTAGAAAGAATGGAGAGCATTCAACTAATAAAGAAAACAGAATAAAGTGTATCAGCAAGAGGTGAATCTGGGTAAGGGGATATGGGTGTCCTTTTATTATTCTTATTTTTGCAATGTTTTGGTAAGTTGGAGATTATTTTCTAATAAAAAGTCTTTTAAATGGCATGTTACAAAGAAAAAGCTCCATTAGAACTTTTTGCCCTGGGAAATTCTTTCATGTATTATTCACAAGTTTAGCTATGCACTATAAATAGATATTTAATATTTACTTTCCTTGCCTTACTATAACCCTGTTGGTTCCAGCTGAGTCTGGGGAAACCTGGCCGAGTCACTATGGCATCTGGTGACAGAGCTGGAGAGGCCGAGGAGAAGCTTGGGAAGAAAGAGGCCAGGCCACGGCCTCCCCGCTTCCCGGGGCCGCTCCTCCCAGCTGGAAGCCTTCCTGTACTGACACGTGCGGCTCCCACTCAGCGCTCCAGAGTGACTGAGCAAGTAAATGAACAATGCAAGGAGAAGGATGGGTCTTTTAACTAATTTCATATCAAATGTAAGCAACTGACTTCCACTTCTGGGAAAGTGGAATATACATACTTTTCCCTATTCTGCTTGTTAAGTACAACTAAAATCCCTGGACTTTATAAATAAAGTCTGAAAGGTAGTAAGAAGAAGGCAGACCATATAGGTTCATTCAGGACCCAAGGAATGGCCCGGTGGTAAGTTCCCTGTCTCTCTCTTTGCCTTCTGTATCCCTGATTTAGAAATGGGGAAGCCAGCAACTCAGAAATGCCAACAGTGCAGACACAAAAGGCCCACCAGGACCTGCTCTCTCCAGCTAAAGAACCAGGAAGGGGCATCCTCGCAAGACAGGACACTATGACACAATAATTGCCCTACTCCAGCCAGAAATCCCAGACAAAACTGTCACTGTCATTTAAAAATTGAAATGTAGTTGACATACACTATTATGTTAGTTCCAGGTGTACTACATAGTGACTTGATATTTGCATACATTATGAAATGATTACCATGACAAGTCTAGTAACCATCTGTCCTCATTCTTCTTTTTTTGTCTTATTTGGACTCATACTCATGAAAACTCTTTCATGGGCCTAACCAGTATTTGGGAATTACTGAGTAGGCCCAAGGCTCTGGTTTCACAGATGAGAAATTGACTGATTTACCCAAGGTTACTAACCAATCAATGTCATATGGGGCATAATGATTTCTGGTTCAATATTCCTTTCATTACATTTGCTAAGTTAAGTTTCTGGTCACGTTAAATGATCAACAGCTATATTTAATCTCAATTAACCATCTCTCTCCTCTAGAACTGCTGAGACTCTGAGAATCTTAGAGTTCATGTCCATAGATGTCTCACCAGAAGGGATCTTGCATATCAGATACAAGAAGTAGTGTGACTTCAAAAGCAGCTTCCCTGGTTTTGTAATTCCAAGAAATAAATACTGTAGCATTTTAGTAGAGATTCTTATTTAATAAAAATTTGCTTTTTAAATTGAGTGCTTTGATTTGAAGATTTTACTCAAAACTAAAAATAACAGAGGCCGCTCTTTTCAAACTTTTTCATATCTCATGTGTGTGCAAGCTCAGGGACTGAGCAGTCAAACAGCATCACTTCGTAAGCTTAGAGCTATTTTTAATTTTCCTCTCTTTCCCTAACAACATTATCCAATTTCTACTCCCATAGTCTGTGTAATTTTTGAGCAGTTCTATCCTAAGATATGAATTCAGCTTTTCTCTTTCCAGTCTATTTTTCCACATTCTTCTCATTCATGTTTTCCTAAAGTAGTTTAGGAATTTGCTCTTGGGCCCTAAAGTGAATAAATCACCCTTAATCTGGCATGTGAATGAATATCTGATCACATTGTATGACTTTATTTTGAAAGCTCTCATCAGCTATTTCAGTTTCACTAATCCTAAGAAATTTTAGACATTTGACCCATTCTAACATGGGTTTTATAAAAGACAAAAAAGGAGCATAAATATATGTTATTCTTAGGAAAATAATAAGAGATCAAAAGTTTCAGGAAGAATAATACAAACCACAAAGACTCCTGCCTATTCAAAAAGGGCACTTGTAATCCCTGTTCTTTTTTTCTGCCCTTTTCCCCCTGTCACAAACTAAATATTTTCCTGGTTCCAGAAACTCTATATGAGAAAACTGAGTTTCTTCACTTGCAAACCTTTGTTACACAAAACTAGACCACTGGGATTTTGATGGCAGGATTCTTGGAAGTACCAAATTTTGATCACTTAACAGAATTAAAAGAACTGAAATATTTTACTAAGTTTTATCAGTTTTAACTATTAGATAGAAATATACTTTAGAAGGTAAGAAATTTGGCATTAAACACCAATTAACTCTGCTGCTTAAGAGCTGTGTGACTGGGCAAGTTACTTTACTACTCAAAGCTATACTTTTCTGTATTACCTATCTGATAGAGCTGAGAGTGACAACAGTAATGATAAATAGCTAACATCTATTAGACATTTACTATTCCAGATATTGTGAAATATTTTACTTGATGATCTCACTTAATTCTCAAAACACTTTAGTACAATGAAGCTTGAAGTTATCACAGTTAGTGTTTAAGCTGGAATTCAAATCTGGAATCTCTGACTGTAGAAGCCATGCTGAAAAAGATGACTTAAAATGAGTATTGTATGAGGCAATGTGCATAGCATATCTGACATATTATAAGGACTCAGTAAAACTTTGCTATTTTTTGTTAATATCAAAAGAATGTTTCAATTAATATGAAGGAGAATTAATATAATAACATTCTGAGGGATATTACAGCTTATAGAGTGTTCTGCTTAAGCACTGACAATGACTAGGTTCCTTGGGGACACACACAGAATGACATTTACTTTTGTTGCTCAGATTCTAATACTAAGCACCTGCTTTAGTGAAGGTGGTCTATAAACATCAGTTGAATTAAAAGCTGTTCAGAATGATCATGAATATTTAATGAAGTCCATATTTAATCTATCACAATAATCAAAACCCCCAAAGAAGACCTTGGCATTAACAACTGGCCTACAACAAAGGTCCCTGCCTTCTTTTTCCTGTCTGTAACATGATTACAGCCCTCATTATGCCAAGGCTTCATAAGACTGTTATTTTAAGACCCATTCAAGATGCAAAGGACTTTGCCTAGTTTTGCCTTTATCAAATAGTATTTATTAAGTAACCACCTGATTCTCAAATTGTAATGAAGTCATATAAAGCAAGCCAAGGGATGATTGTTTTCTTAATCAAGCCCATCCGAACAAGACCCTGAATTGTCTCAAGAGAGCTTGAATTATAGGTTTTGGGGAAATAAGATTTCGAAATGCATTTCTAAATAAAATATGGTTGTGATCATTTCTAATCCAAAAAGAAAAAACTTATTATTTCTTTATATTATTTGGATTTATTACATTCCCTTCCAGTAAATGTCATTATTATATATTTTTCATAAAGTACATAATTTTATATATTGTTCAGTGAAATGCCTCCATTCTGCAAATGAGGTACAAACAAATTTTGTATCATCTTATAGTCACACAACTGATTGGTGGCAGAACCAAGTCTCTCTCCAGATTTAGGGATTTTCTAGGCATCTGAAAAGAAACACATCCTCAGAATGATGAAGGTCGAATAATACAAAAGACAAGCTTCAAAACAGTTCAAATATCCAAAAACAAAATGGCATTATCTAATCATCAATACCTGAATACTGTTAAAAACTTTCAACCTTATACTATTTTTCTCAAGGCCAAATTCTTATGAGAGTTCCTTATCTTTAATTTTTTAAAGAGGAAAATTTCATTGAAACTAAGCTCTGCAATTAAACACAATTAATTAATGATTTTATGCAAATCAACACATTTCTAGACAACTACTTTAATTATATTCCAGAAAACGTAGATATTTGGTCAAAGACTTTGTGCTAAGCTGTTGCTGCTAAGAACCTATATGTACCCAAATCAATATTTAAAATTTCTTGGAAATCTTTCAATTGTACACAAAGCCTTAAAAACTAAAGTGGATGAGCCTGAATTTAATCTTGTACAATAGTTTGTGAGGTTGTTTTTAAATCTGTTGTAATAAAAACCTTAGATCCACATGGATCTGTTTTATGCACAAAGATTTTTTCTTCTCTGGACAAAAAGATGCTGGTGATGGAGGGCAGGTCTCATTAAAAAAGAAACCAAATAGCGTAATCACTTAGGTATGTAAAAAACTTTCTGGGCCACCACAAAACCCACCCTGAAAAAGAGTTTGCTCACTGGAAAGAATGGGAAAACCAGGAATAACAAGTCAATTAAAATTTCTTTATGCTCCAGTGTAGCAGATTGTAATTTCTAAAAATGGCCATAGCAATATTTCTGGTCCCTCATGTTCCTTCTTGAATTTGGGCAGTGCTCTGTGGCAGCCAGAATGAATGGAAGTGGCAGAAGTGATTCTGCATAGTTTCTCAGGCTAGGTCATAAAGGAGATATGTTTCTGCCTGGCTCCTGGTCTCAGGACGCTCACCTTGGAACCCAGCCACAATGTGTGAGGAGGCACAGGCCACAGAAAGGGGTCACCTGTAGGTGACACGGGTGACAGCTCCAGCTGAGCTCTCAGCTTATGGTCGACATCAGCTGCTGAAACATGAGGAAGGAGCCTTCGGGTAATTCAACCCCAGACTGAGCTGCCTGGCTGACATCAAGTGGAGCAGAGATGAGCTAGCCCCACTGACCCCAGCCCAACTTGAAGATTCCTAAGCAAAGTAAACGTCATCGTAAGCCACTGCTTTTGTGGTCTGCTACTCAGCAACAGATAACCAGAGCATCCCGTTTTTGAAAGGCACAATCACAAAGTACAAACTAATTTTCATTGAATTCTATTCTATTGGCTTTTAATTATCTCTCTCATTTTCAAATTCTCATTGAAGGAATGAACAGATTAGACTAGTGTGAACATTTGTAGATCGGTGTGCTGAATAGAACAGAGAAAGCCCACAGGTGAGAACACGGCACATCAAATCATCCACATGTTGCACCCCTGACGCGACTGCCATCCAGAAACATCTGATATCTCTATGGTGCAGTCACTGGGCTGGGACTAAGCAAAACCCTAACCAGAGGAGACTGCCTTCAGTAGCCCCTGTTCTTTGCTTTCTGCTCCTTTGAGCATCCCTTTCACCCAGGCACCTAGTCCGACCTGGCAACAAAGCAGCTGGAAAAGCCAATCACAGGAAGGTACCAACAGAATTTTAAGCTGTTGTCTTCTCAGAAATGAGATGAATTATGGGGTGGGGAGGGGGGAAGCACAAAGAGAAGCAAAGCTGAGTATGAAGGGAATTAATGTGTGTTTCAGGGGCCTGTGTAGGAGACTGTTTGAGCCAGAGAGTTTCCTTGGCACTTTTCAAATTCCACCAGCAGCATTCTAGGCAGAAGTTCCAGAAAACACAAAGACAGGAAGATGTAGAATGCCACAGAGTTTTTACAAGCCATTCTGTATTTCTTGAGTGTATAGGGGCAAGGGAGGAATGGCAGGAAATCAGACCAGATGTGCGGGCAGGAGACTGAAAGTGAGGGTTTTGCATGCCCTGCTTGCAATCAGCCCTCACCGAGAAACCAGTGGGAAGCTACAGAAGAGTCCCAGGAGCACGGGAGGAAAATTCCCCAGGTCAGGGGTCAGCAGATTGGGAATCAACTCGTGGCTCTTCCTGTTTTAGGTGCCTGATAAGGCTCAGGGCTCAGCGGGGCTGAGTCACTGCAAAGATTCTCCAGCTCTGGGAGTCCACGTTATCTGAGCTACTGTACCCTGAGACAGGGGGCCATCATGGGGTGATGGAGGTGGAGATTCCACAGCAGCACGAGCTGCGAGCTACGGGGTCTATACCTTCCAGGGCACCTGCCTGAGGGGTGAGGAGCAGATCCATGCTTTTCTTTATTTTTAAAATATTCAATTCAAGACCATGACAAAATGCCCACACTCTGTGGGGTTAAATTTGAAAATAATATTCACCAATGCTTCTTTAGCTTCAAATTCTACTGTTCATAACACTATTTTCCCTCCCTCCTCCTCAGTCAGCCAAGTTGGATTTAAAATATTTAAGATGATATTTCTTTAAATTGCACACACATCTGCGAAGTAGAAAGTTGGAAAATTAGGCAAAAATATGTCACTGAGATGAGTCTGAATTTCTAAGGACAAGAAAGACTGGGAAAGCAGCCCAGTTTTGAAACTGGGAATCAAAAATTGGCTAAACTTTTTTGTAGCTTATTTGACAAAATTGTCTTAAAAATTATAGCTTATTTTAGCCAAATAAATTCAGATGAAACTCAAACACAATGCAAAGAACCATAAATGAGGTATTTGTGACATTTTCCGAAACAAACATAGTGCATTCGTTTCTAGGAAAAGTGGCCAATGGAAAGGTACATATTCCCAATTACAAGGAACAGAAGAAACATGAGAATTAAGACAGCTAATGACACTGCCACCGACGACACACAGTATTTCTGCCTTTGATTAACTATGTGGCTTTAGACTTTTCTATACTTTAATCTGTCACACAGTATATGTTAAAAAATACAGTAATTACAGACCTATTCTACCTCCTAGCAAACTTGTGAAAACAATTGGTGGGACATTAATAGATTCCCGCAGTAGGTATTACTGAGCTTGAATTTCATTTTCTGGCTTGGGCAGGTCTTCCTGAGCTGCAAGGAGGTAAATATCTTTTCTCAACACTCCTGTTAAAGTCTCTGAGGTGACTGAGTGTCAGCACAGAAAGTGGCTTAGCTGTCATAGGCACAGCCATACATCTGACCAAGCAGCTAACAGAACAGCAGTGGCCTTGCTTGGTGCTATAAATGGCCACAGAGGAAACCCAGCCTGGCGCTTAAGTGTAGCCTGGAAGCCTGGCTTCCAGAGCATGGGGCCCAGTGGGGGAAATACACACACAGATACTCACACAGTTCTCCACACGTATCCACAAACAAGACAGAGTCACACACACCCACACATGTATATGAAGACAAATACACAGATACATGCCCAGTCCATAAAGATACACACACACAGATGCACACACACATGCATAGACAAGACAGACATGGATGGACACACACACACACACACACACACACATACATACCCACATGTGTACACAGACAGATGCACACAGATACACACACACCCCCCGCATACACATACACAAAGACAGAGACTGACACACACAAAGCCACATGTACACCGATGTGAGGCATTCTCTCCAGACTCTGCTGGGGTGGGCAGTGTGGGGTTGAGTGTACGTGAGAGGAAGAGGTCTCCTGACCAGCCAGGGAAGACTCCCTCCCCTGCAGGCTGTTAACATGTTCTATCTCTAAACAGGATCCTGATGTGTTTGGGGCATGTGGGTGTTTCTCAGACTTCCACACATAGCAGCTATATTTCGATCCTGAAGATCTGTTTGACAGACCGAGGCCCTAGCTGTCTGCATGTAATTTATAAATCTTCGGAGAAGCTGACGACAGTCAAGCTCCCCACTTCAGCCCTGGATTAAGACACTTGCCAAGCTGACAACTGGCAGGGCTGCATCTCTGCTTACTTAGACTCCCTGCTGCATTCACATCAGAGGCCGCATATTCTGAAAATTCATAATTCTTCCCAATGAAAAGTATTAGACACAGCCATCCAGAAAAAGCATGCCCAACAGGTGTGAGGCAAGCCAGGAAACAGTGAAGTCTGCAGTTAGGGGGGTCTAAGCATCCCTCTTTGAGTCTTCCTCTCGTTTCTGTCTCTCCTCCTGCTATAAATATACTGTGTCTTTCCTCATGCTTTCAATTACAATCCAGAGAGGGAAACACGGGAGACACAGATCTAAATGTATGGGTGTTTTCTATCACTGTGTTTGTGTTTTTATGCTGTTGCAAGACAGTTGGCGATTTGTAGTATTTCAGATCTCTTAGTCACTCTTTAAGACGTGTTCCTCTTCTCCAAGAAAGCTTCCTTGACTGCTCTACACACACCTCTCTTCCCATTGTCTAGGTTAGATGTCCATCTCCTGGAAAATTCCAATACCCTCTACAAACTTCTGTCGTTGTCCTTCATCTCGGAGGGCCTCGGCCAGCAGCGGCTTGAAGCAGGATTTCAGTTCCCGGCCAGAGCTTGACATCAGGCCGTGGCAGTGAGAGAGCTGAATCCTAGCCAGTAGACCAGTGACCAGTGACCATTGACAAGGCCCTGGCCCTTTGGCTTTGCAGAAATGAATTCCCACAAAGACGGAAAGTAGTGAAGCAAAGTGTTTATTAGGAGGAAAAAGATTACGTGTGGATAGACACACAGGCGGACTCAGAGAGAGAGTCGCACCCTCGTGGTAGCTTAAATCACTTTTATGGGGCAGTTCTTCCAGGCTTCCCTTCGCCAATCATCTTGCTTTGCCTGGTTCTGAGTCCGTATTTGGTATATCTCAGGACCCTCCCAGGTGTGCCCGCGCATCTCTTAGCCAAGATGGATTCCAGAGAACAGGCTTATGGGTAGGTTGACTTTTCTCCCCTTTTGAACTCCAAGGAGCCTTTCTGCACGTGTGTACTTGGGAAGGTCTCCTTGATCTCAAGAATGAGTAATATGTGGTCTTTTATCTCTTATCTGGGTAGGGCTCAGCCTCTCCTATTATCCTCCTGTTATCTTCATCTTGGAATATCTGTCGGTAGGGGACACCCTCCAACTTCTCAGCCTGGGGCCCATCTATCTCCAGCCTCATCTTTTTTTTTTTTTTTTAACATCTTTATTGGAGTATAATTGCTTTACAATGGTGTGTCAGTTTCTGCTTTATAACAAAGTGAATCAGCTATACATATAGCTTTACATATAGTTTTGATTTGCATTTCTCTAATAATTAGTGATGTTGAGTATCCAATCATGTGTTTGTTGGCAATAGGTATATCTTCTTTGGAGAAATGACTATTTAGGTCTTCTGCCCAGTTTTGGATTGGGTTTTCTGTTTTTTTGATATTGAGCTGCATGAGCTGCTTGTATATTTTGGAGATTAATCCTTTGTCAGTTGCTTCATTGGCAAATATTTTCTCCCATTCTGAGGGTTGTCTTTTTGTCTTGTTTATGTTTTCCTTTGCTGTGCAAAAACTTTCAAGTTTCATTAGGTCCCATTTGTTTATTTTGTTTTTATTTCCATTCTCTAGGAGGTGGGTCAAAAAGGATCTTGCTGTGATTTATGTCAGAGAGTGTTCTGCCTATGCTTTCCTCTAAGAGTTTTATAGTGTCTGGCCTTACATTTAGGTCTTTAATCCATTTTGAGTTTATTTTGTGTATGGTGTTAGGGAGTGTTCTAATTTCATTCTTTTACATGTAGCTGTCCAGTTTTCTCAGCACCACTTATTGAAGAGGCTGGCTTTTCTCCATTGTATATTGTTGCCTCCTTTATCAAAAATAAGGTGACCGGGGGCTTCCCTGGTGGCGCAGTGGTTGAGAGTCTGCCTGCCGATGCAGGGGACACGGGTTCGAGCCCTGGTCTGGGAAGATCCCACATGCCGCGGAGCAACTAAGCCCGTGAGCCACAACTACTGAGCTTGCGCATCTGGAGCCTGTGCTCCGCAACGAGAGGCTGCGATAGTGAGAGGCCCGCGCACCGCGATGAAGAGTGGCCCCCGCTTGCTGCAACTAGAGAAAGCCCTCGCACAGAAACGAAGACCCAACACAGCCAAAAAATAAATAAATAAATAAAGTGAAATTCTTAAAAAAAAAAAAGTAAAAAAAAAAAAAAAAATTAAAAAAAAAAAAATAAGGTGACCATATGTGCGTGGTTTATCTCTGGGCTTTCTACCCTGTTCCATGGATCCATATTTCTGTTTTTGTGCCAGTACCATACTGTCTTGATTACTGTAGCTTTGTAGTATAGTCTGAAGTCTGGGAGCCTGATTCCTCTAGCTCCATTTTTCTTTCTCAAGATTGCTTTGGCTATTAGGGGGTCATACAAATTGTGAAATTTTTTGTTCTAGTTCTGTGAAAAATGCCATTGGTAGTTTGAAAGGGATTGCATTGAATCTGTAGATTGCATTGGGTAGTGGAGTCATTTTCACAATGTTGATTCTTCCAATCCAGGACATGGTATATCTCTCCATCTATTTGTATCATCTTTAATTTCTTTCATCAGTGTCTTATAGTTTCCTGCATACAGGTCTTTTGTCTCCTTAGGTAGGTTTATTCCTAAGTATTTTATTCTTTTTCTTGCAATGTTAAATGCGAGTGTTTCCTTAATTTTTCCTTCAGATTTTTCATCATTAGTGTATAAGAATGCAAGAGATTTCTGTGCATTAATTTTGTATCCTGCCACTTTACCAAATTCATTGATTAGCTCTAGTAGTTTTCTGGTAGCATCTTTAGGATTCTCTATGTATAGTATCATGTCATCTGCAAACAGTGCCAGCTTTACTTCTCTTCTGATTTGTATTCCTTTTATTTCTTTTTCTTCTCTGATTGCTATGGATAAAACTTCCAAAACTATGTTGAAAAATAGTGGTGAGAATGCACAACCCTGTCTTGTTCCTGATGTTAGAGGAAATGGTTTCAGTTTTTCACCATTGAGGACGATGTTGGCTGTGGGTTTGTCATACATGGCCTTTAGTATGTTGAGGTTAGTTCCCTCTAGGCCTACTTTCTGGAGGGTGTTTATCATAAATGGGTGTTAAATTTTGTCAAAAGCTTTTTCTGCAACTACTGAGATGATCATATGGTTTTTATCCTTCAATTTTTTAATATGGTGTATCACATTGACCGATTTGCGTATGTTGAAGACTCCTTGCATTCCTGAGATAAACCCCACCTGATCATGGTGTAAGATCCTTTTAATGTGCTGTTGGATTCTGTTTGCTAGTATTTTGTTCAGGATTTATGCATCTATGTTCATCAGTGATACTGGCCTGTAGTTTTCTTTCTTTGTGACATCTTTGTCTGGTTTTGGTATCAGGGTGATGGTGGCCTCGTAGAATGAGTTTGGGAGTGTTCCTCCCTCTGCTGTATTTTGGAAGAGTTTGAGAAGGATAGGTGTTAGCTCTTCTCTAAATGTTTGATAAAATTCGCCTGTGAAGCCATCTGGTCCTGGGCTTTTGTTTGTTGGAAGATTTTTAATCACAGTTTCAATTTCAGTGCTTGTGATTAGTCTGTTCATATTTTCTATTTCTTCCTGGTTCAGTCTCAGAAGGTTGTGCATTTCTAAGAATTTGTCCATTTCTTCCAGGTTGTCCATTTTATTGGCATATAGTTGCTTGTAGTAATCTCTCATGATCCTTTGTATTTCTGCAGTGTCAGTTGTTATGTCTCTTTTTTCATTTCTAATTCTATTGATTTTAGTCTTCTCCCTTTTTTTCTTGATGAGTCTGGCTAATGGTTTATCAATTTTGTTTATCTTCTCAAAGAACCAGCTTTTAGTTTTATTGATCTTTGCTTCATTTCCTTCATTTCTTTTTCATTTATTTCTGCTCTGATCTTTATGATTTCTTTCCTTCTGCTAACTTTGGGTTTTTTTTGTTCTTCCTTCTCTAATTGCTTTAGGTGTAAGGTTAGGTTGTTTATTTGAGATGTTCCTTGTTTTTGAGGTAGGATTGTATTGCTATAAACTTCTCTCTTAGAACTGCTTTTGCTGCATCGCATGGGTTTTGGGTCGTTGTGTTTTCAGTGTCATTTGTTTCTAGGTATTTTTTCATTTCCTCTTTGATTTCTTCAGTGATCTCTTGGTTATTTAGAAGTGTATTGTTTAGCCGCCATGTGTTTGTATTTTTTACAGATTTTTTTTCTGTAATTGATATCTAGTCTTATAGCGTTGTGGCCGGAAAAGATACTTCACATGATTTCAATTTTCTTAAATTTACCTAGGCTTGATTTGTGACCCAAGATATGATCTATCCTGGAGAATGTTCCATGAGCACTTGAGAAGAAAGTGTATTCTGTTGTTTTTGGATGGAATGTCCTATAAATATCAATTAAGTTCATCTTGTCTAATGTGTCATTTAAAGCTTGTGTTTCCTTATTACTTTTCTGTTTGGATGATATGTCCATTGGTGAAAGTGGGGTGTTAAAGTCCCCTACTATGATCGTGTTACTGGCAATTTCCCCTTTTATGGTGTTAGCAATTGCCTGATGTAATGAGGTCTCCTATGTTGGGTGCATAAATATTTACAACTGTTATATCTTCTTCTTGGATTGATCCCTTGATCATTATGTAATATCCTCCTTTGTCTCTTGTAACATTCTTTATTTTAAAGTCTATTTTATCTGATATGAGTATTGCTACTACAGCTTTCTTTTGATTTCCATTTGCATGGAATATCTTTTTCCATCCCCTCACTTTCATTCTGTATGTGTCCCTAGGTCTGAAGTTGGTCTCTTGTAGACAGCATATAGACGGGTCTTGTTTTTGTATCCATTCAGCCAGTCTATGTCTTTTGGTTGGTGCATTTAATCCATTTACATATAAGGTAATTATAGATATGTGTTTTCCTATTACCATTTTCTTAATTGTTTTGGGTTTGTTATTGTAGGTCTTTTCCTTCTATTGTGTTTCCTGCCTAGAGAAGTTCCTTTAGCATTTGTTGTAAAGCTGGCTTGGTGGTGTTGAATTCTCAGCTTTTGTTTGTCTGTAAAGCTTTTAATTTCTCCATTGAATCTGAATGAGATCCTTGCTGGGTAGAGTAATCTTGGTTGTAGTGTTTTCCCTTTCATCACTTTAAATAAGTCCTGCTACTCCCTTCTGGCTTGCAGAGTTGCTGAAAGATCAGCTGTTAACTTGATGGGGATTCCCTTGTATGTTATTTGTTGTTTTCCTCTTTTAATTTTTTTTTTGTATTTAATTTTTGATAGTTTGATTAATATATGTCTTGGTGTGTTTCTCCTTGGATTTATCCTGTATGGGACTCTCTGTGCTTCCTGGACTTGATTGACTATTTCCTTTCCCATATTAGGGAAGTTTTCAACTATAATCTCTTCAAATATTTTCTCAGTCCCTTTCTTTTTCCTTCTTCTTCTTCTGGGACCCCTATATTTTGAATGTTGGTGTGTTTAAAGTTGTCCCAGAGGTCGCTGAGACTGTCCTCAATTCTTTTCACTCTTTTTTCTTTATTCTGCTGTGCATTAGTTATTTCCACTATTTTATCTTCCAGGTAAGTTATCCATTCTTCTGCCTCAGTTATTCTGCTATTGATTCCTTCTAGAGAATTTTTAATTTCATTTATTGTGTTGTTCATCACCGTTTGTTTGCTCCTTAGCTCTTCTAGGTCCTTGTTAAAAGTTTCTTGTGTTTTGTCCATTCTATTTCCTAGATTTTGTATCATCTTTTTTTTTTAAAAGATTTATTTATTGATTGATTGATTGATTGCTATGTTGGGTCTTTGTTTCTGTGCGAGGGCTTCCTCTAATTGTGGCAAGCGGGGGCCACTCTTCATCGCGGTGTGTGGGCCTCTCACTATCGTGGCCTCTCTTGTTGCGGAGCACAAGCTCCAGATGCACAGGCTCAGTAGTTGTGGCTCATGGGCCTAGTTGCTCCGTGGCATGCGGGATCTTCCCAGACCAGGGATTGAACCCGTGTCCCCTGCATTAGCAGGCAGATTCTCAACCACTGCGCCACCAGGGAAGCCCCTAGATTTTGTATCATCATCTTTACTATCATTACTCTGAATTCTTTTTCAGGTAGACTGCCTATTTCCTCTTCTTTTGTTTTGGTCTGGTGGGTTTTTGCCTTGCTCCTTCATCTGCTTTGTGTTTCTCTGTCTTCTCTTTTTGCTTAACTTACTGTGTTTCAGGGCTCCTTTTTGCAGGCTGCAGGTTTGTAGTTCCCATTGTTTTTGGTGTCTCCCCCCACTGGCTAAGGTTGGTTCAGTGTGTTTTGCAGGCTTCCTGGTGGAGGGGACTGGTGCCTGTATTCTGGTGGATAAGGCTGGATCTTACCTTTCTGCTGAGCAGGACCACATTTGGTTATGTGTTTTGGGGTGTCTGTGACCTTATTATAATTTTAGGTAGCTTCTCTGCTAATGAGTGGGGTTGTGTTCCTGTCTTGCTAATTGTTTAGTATAGGGTGTCCAGCACTGTAGCTTGCTGGTCACTGAATGGAGCTGGGTCTTAACATTGAGATGACAATTTCTGAGCGAGCTTTCACTGTTTGATATTATGGGGAACCGGGAGGTTTCTGGTGGACCAGTTTCCTGAACTAGGCTCTCCCACCTCAGAGGCACAGGCATGACACTCGCCTGGAGCACCAAGACCCTGTCAGCCACATGGCTCAGAAGAAAAGGGAGAAAAAAAGAAAGAAAGAAAGAAAAAAAATAAAGATATTAAAATAAAAAGTAAAAGAAATATTAAAACTTAAAAAATTAAAAAGTAATAAAAAAGAAAGAAGAGAGTAATCAAACCAAAAAACAAATCCACCATTGATAATCAGCACTAAAAACTATACTAAAAAAAAAAAAAGAGACAGAACCCTAGGACAAATGGTAAAAGCAAAACTATACAGACAAAATCACACAAAGACGCGTACTTGTACACACTCACAAAAAGAGAAAAAGAAAAAAGAGGAGGAAGAAAGCCACCAAATCAATACAAATCTACCAATGATAATAAACTCTAATACTAAACTAAGATAAACATAAAACCAGGAACAAATCAGATGCAGAAAGCAAACCCCAAGTCTGCAGTTGCTCGTAAAGTCTACCACCTCAATCTTGGGATGATTCATTATCTATTCAGGTATTCCACAGATGCAGGGTACATACATCAAGTTGATTGTGGAGATTTAATCTGCTGCTCCTGAGGCTGCTGGGAGAGATTTCCCTTTCTCTTCTTTGTTCACACAGCTCCTGTGGTTCAGCTTTGGATTTGACACTGCCCTTGCGTGTAGGTTGCCTGAGGACGTCTGTTTTTCATTCTGACAGAACAGGGTTAAAGAAGCAGCTGATTAGGGGGCTCTGGCTCACTCAGGCCGGGTGGGGGGTGGAGGGGTACAGAATACTGGGCGAGCCTGCGGCAGCAAAGGCCAGCGTGACATTGCAACAGCCTGAGGTGCGCCATGTGTTCTCCCGGAGAAGTTGTCCCTGGATCACGGGACCCTGGTAGTGGCGGGCTGCACAGGTTCCTGGGAGGGGAGGTGTGGATAGTGACCTGTGCTTGCACACAGGCTCGTTGGTGGCTGCAGCAGCAGCCTTAGCATTTCATGCCCATCTCTGATGTCCGTGCTGATAGCCGTGGCTCGCGCCCGTCTCTGGAGCTCGTTTAGGCGGTGCTCTGAATCCCCTGTCCTCGTGCACCCTGAAACAATGGTCTCTTGCCTCTTCACCAGTTCCAGACTTTTTCCCGGACTCCCACCCAGCTAGCTATGGCGTACTAGCCCCCTTCAGGCTGTGTTCACCCAGCCAACCCCAGTCCTCTCCCTGGGATCCGACCGAAGCCCAAGCCTCAGCTCCCAGCCCCCACCCATCCCGGTGGGTGAGCAGACAAGCCTCTCAGGCTGGTGAGTGCTGGTCGGCACCAATCCTCTGTGCGGGAATCTCTCCACTTTGCCCTCTGCACCCCTGTTGCTGAGCTTTCCTTTGTGGCTCTTAAGCTTCCCCCCTGGCCACCCCCATCTCCACCAGTGAAGGGGCTTCCTAGTGTGTGGAAACCTTTCCACCTTCACAGCTCCCTCCCAGAGGTGCAGGTCCCATCCTTATTCTTTTGTCTCTGTTTTTTCTTTTTTTTTCCCCTACCCAGGTACATGGGGAGTTTCTTGCCTTTTGGGAAGTCTGATGTCTTCTGCCAGCGTTCAGTAGGTGTTCTGCAGGAGTTGTTCCACATGTAGATGTATTTCTGATGTATTTGTGGAGAGGAAGGTGATCTCCACATCTTACTCCTTCATCATCTTTAAGGTCTCTCCCAGGCAGTATTCTGATAGGAAGCCTCCATGCCTTGAGCCACTAGTCTTTCCTCTCCTGCCTCATCTTTAACTCATTTTTTTATATCTGTTTATGTGGCTGTTTTTCACGTTACACTCAAATTCCTTAGGAACATGCCCAGTATATTCAGATCTGTCATCTCAGGACCAGGCACATACAGGATAGGTACTTGACAAAAATGTGACGTGTTCAGAAAAATTCACAATTAGGGCTGCACGTTTATCACAGGGATTTTTTCAGGCATTTGTGTGGCTTTATGGGCCTTTCCATGGAGGTAGTCTATCTCTGATAACCCACTGACACCACAGTAGATGGGACAGCAAGTTGAGGTGGCAAGTTCTCAGGCTCTGAGCACACAAGAGTGTTTCAGATGGTCTGACAGCTTTGACACTTGCAGGAGAGTTTTTCATCAGGATACATTGTCCACTGTCTGAAATTCTTTAATTACATTCATTACTCTTTGTTACTATTTGTTCTCTGATGACTGTAATAATTTTCTTGCTTGGAGTAATCAACATATTTCAGAGACATCTACTGTTTTCATTGTTAAAATAAATTTTAAATAGAGAATGCTAAGTCTTTGTAATCAACTGAAACCCATATACATCATCTGATTGCACAGTCCTTCTTTGACATCCCTGAGAAATGTGTTCACATCCCAGTTACATGGGTGAGGGTGTTGCACCATTTTTAATTCTTGGGGTTGTTAAGAGGATTCAATAAAGGAAAGGATATAAAAAATTTTTTATATTCTTAAAAAGTGGGCCATCAGATAAGCATTCACTAGTTAAACACTTCCCATGCATGAATCTTGAGCATGGCAATCCAAACTCATACCAGGTACCAAAAAATGCTCATATCATCCTCATAGCACTGTGATGGAGGTAAGTATTATCATCCCCACTCAAAACCAATATATATCTTAGACCTTTGGGTCCCTCACAAATAATTTTAATAACAGACATCAAGCCAACAAATGTGAAGACTCTGAAAGGTATGAAAACAGCAAAAATTCAGGAATTGCCAAGTGCTTGTTAAGAATTTTCTGCAGCCTTTCCAGTTGACCGCAGAAAATGAAATGAGGAGTTGTTAATGGAGTAAGTCAGAGGGCCAGGTTTACTTAAAACAGCACAGAACTTTGAATCCAAGAAAGTCTTTATACTTGTTAATACTACCAATGGTGAAGCTAATTAGAATTACAGCAAGCCTTTACAATTTACAAATTTTACAATTTGGCCTCTTCAAAGGCCAATTTCTTCTGCAAGAGCTGCTACCCTATGCAGTAATGATCAAGGAGCTGAAAGTAGAGGGAAATTCAGAGTGTTCGTATCCTATTTTGTATTTTTGGTTTTTGAGTTCTGAACTAAATCTTTTGAATGTCCCTTTTAGTGTTGTTTTGTTTTGTTTTTAATTGATAGTCTTAAATTTCTCACAAACTAGGCCGTGAGTTTAAAAATCCTAATGTCATAAAAATTATGATCAGTGCATTTTATTGTGTGTAAATTATATCTCAGTTAAAAGCAGAACTCTTTAATCTTACAAGAACAAAATTTTACTATCCTGGGTTAAATGAAGTGGAATACTGCAGCTCTAAGACTTTTTTGTTTTTACTATAAACATGAATGAACAAATTCATGAACAAAATGTTTTTACTATGAACATGAATGAACAAGCTCTATTTGGAAATGTGGGATACTTTCTGCTTATATGTATTGAAATGTTCAAAGGAAAACAAGTCAAAACCCTTTAAAAAATCACTTCTCTGGAAGCAGCAAGATTGGAAAAACACAGGGACTAATGCTGAACTCCACTTATGGTGTGAGGCAAGCAATTGCTAGAGAGAAAGAGGGTTTTAGGGAATTACAACCATAAATAAATATTTTCCCAACTGGAAAGAAACCATTATAGGGCTTTACGGCAATCTGGGGAGTATCTGATAACATGAAATTTCTTCATCATGCAAGGTAAGACTGCAATGGTGTTTTAGAACTACCTCTACCTTCTGGGTCTCTAACATGGGGCATCACTGCTTCACTTTGCCAGCTGAACGGAGACACAGCTATTTTATAACCTAGAGAGATATGAATAGAGAATACGAGATACCAATTAGTCTATCCCATTATTTTATATGGACCACTTGCTTATGCTAGCACTCAGCATCTGGAAGACTAGACACGTGATGTGCACTAGCCACAATATGTTACCTTAGGGAAAAAAATTGCATACTAACATCTGTCTCTCCCTGTTTATTTTAACATAAGCATGCAAATGCCCTGTTGAAATTGCCCTTCGCAGTGAGAAAAGCCAGAGAAAGCTGGAGAACATTCACATTCCAGGGACCACAGAGGGCCCAAGAACAAACAGCACAGTTGGAAATCTGCCAGGTGGGTCGAAGGTCTTAAACTCTAAGCCCACACATACTCTATTCCTTGTCATCACAACCACAATGTTTCTCTTTAATACACAATTCTTTACTCCATAAAATTTTCTATTAACTTCTTAGTAATGTCATCTTATCGTGACCTCTCAAACTTGTATTTGCTACAGGAAATTATATTTTTCACTGAAGTAATATAATATATGCTATAGGATTCTGACTTTGTTCAAATTAAGTAGTACATAAACTCACAAGAGTTGTGTGCATTTCTCTATTATTATATAGAATATTTATTCATTCATTCAACAAATTCATTCACTCAAAAAAACCATCTAGTTTGTGCAAGTCCCTGTCCTGCCATCAGGGATGCAGCAGTGAATAAAGCAAAGTCCATAAATTTCACATGCTAACGAAGAGCTAGACATCAAAGAAATTAATGTATGCACAGTAAAATGTCAGGTAGTTTTAAGTGCTATGAAAAAATATCAATTAAAGTAAGGCTATGGAGGGTGACAGAGGGTGTTATTTTAGATGGTGGTTGGGGAATATTGCTTTGAGAAGGGGCATTTGAATATAGACCTAAATTAAAATGTGAGAATAAACCCTACAACTATTGGGTGAGAGCATTCCAGGCAGAGGGAACAGCAACTGCAAAAGCTTTCTGTTAAAAGGCTTTTTGGTTGACTCTTTCCCATGACTACAGTAAATAAAATCGCTTATTGGAGCTCTGATCCAAAGTCAACATGAAGTTTCATTTTTCCCACAGTGTGTATATATATATATATATATATATATATATATATATACATATATATATATATATATATACACACACATACACATACACACACACACACACAGAGGCAAATACAAATGCAAACACATACATTTATAATAGTGTTGAGTTTGAGGTACTACAACACAAGGCAGTGTATTAGTCAGGGCTCTCCAGAGAAACAGAACCAATAGGATGTACATGTTTATAGGAAGAGATTTAGTATAAAGAACTGGAGGCTGGCAAGTCCAAACCCACAGTGTGAGTTGGCAGGCTTGAGACCCAGGAGAGCTGGTGGTGCAGATGAAGTCCAAAGGTAGTTTGCTGGAGAATTCCTTCTTGCCTGGGGAGGCCGATCTTTTTTGTTCTATTCAGGCTTTTAATGGATTAGATGAGGCCCACCCACATTATGGAGGACAATCTGCTTTACTCAGAGTTCATCAATTTAAATGTTAGTCTCATCCCAAAACACCCTCCAAGTTAACAATTGAAATTAACCATCACAAGCAGTATGGTTCCTAAGGCAACAGGAAGCCACTGTGGGAGGAGCTGAAATCAGGAAGATGTGGGGAGAGAAAATCCACTCAGCTATCAATTTTCACTTGTGTGAGGATGGCTGCGTTTTCCGTATTTCAGAGTATTCGATGCTGGGTATTCGTTCTGGTGGGCAGAGTTGGAAAATCTAAGCAGTGCCTAAGAGATATGTGTTTGCACGCAGGACCAAAGCCAATTGAGTAAACTAAGGGTCAAACAGGATCCCCATCAGGCCCACCTGACTTAGGGGAAAGCTATGGCATGAGTATAAGCACTAGGCAGGGCACTAGACAGGGTAACCCATGAGAACTAAGGAGACAAAACCTAAGTAAAGCCCCATTCCTGTGCTCAGAACCAATCAAGAGCAGACAGGGAAGAGGAGGGTATGCAACAATTCAAGGGCTTCTCAGAGGCCCAGGCTTGAACCTAATTCACCACACCTCAGTCCTGGTTAGAGATGAGTGTGGCTCAGGTAAGGTCGGGGCCATGGACTCCTAGGTCCAGACCACTTAAACTTGAAAGTGGAGTCATCAGTGAAGTTAGCTTTGATGAAGAAAACAAAGGTAGAGAAATGAGAAGATAGCTAATATATATTTGGTAAATCAGGTGCATGTATTAATAGTTTTATTTCTATGGAAAGGTACATACCTGTACAAGTAACCTCTACCAATGCTTAGCACTGTTTTAGGAAAAAATTGGTCAACCAAACTCTTCCTAGTTATCCTCACTCAAGGAATGACATTCATCTGTCACTAAATTCTGACACATGGAAAGTGGTGCTCTCATTCTATAATCTAAAATAAACAAAGAAAAGTACCCAAAACTCTACAGTTTCACTCAGTGAAGGTCCAAATAGTTTAGAGCAATATTTCCTAAAGGCAGATAAGAATTTACTATGCTTTATCAAACAAAGTTGCAGTGAAATTCTTGGCCACATTATATGAAAGGAGTGATAAATTTAGTAAGCATCTATCTTAGCAGCTAAAAAGATGTGAGAGATTTATTTGTATAGTGGAGCTTTGTGGGGAGCTACTATTAATTGTGTAGTTGATTCATGTTATAATGTATTCATTAAAAAGTAAAATATCTTCTAAATCAAAATATAGTGAGCGTATCTCTTTGGACAATATCCACTTTCCTACTTCCAAGTTCATGGTGATAAAGCATGATGAATATTTAGCTTCTTAAGAGGTGGTTAAAAAACTACTTTTAGAGAAAACTTACTTGAGTGAACAGTTCCCTTTCTCTACTTTTAACTGTGCAAATGCCTACCTTACATAGCTTAAAAGGGAAGTGTTAATGGGCTAATAATATGTAGTAAAAGTCCTGTGTCTTAAAATTGTTCAAATATCTGTATTTTTCTGAATTCAGATATTCACACAACTGTTTGCACTGTTTCATGATATGGAAAGTGCATTCTTAAAAGGACTGTTTTCCATCAAATGGCATCAATCTACATCTCTTAAGTCTATATAAAAGAGGAAGTCTGTATGTTTCATATAATGCTTAAAATTACATTAATGATGAGAGTGAAAACCCAACACATAAATTATTAACTGAGAGTTATTTCTTCCCTGAAAAATTCCTTTAAAAATTTTAAGAGTGTCAAACAGGGGGGGAAAAGAGTGAAGTTGTTTTTCCTACAAGTCTTGGCATTCAATCATTCCTACATGAAGACGTATTCATAATAAGGAACCTAAATCTGTAGGAAACCGAAGACTGGAGTTCAATGACCAAAGTCACTTACATCAAAAAAGGACTGCAGTTGATTGCAATGGAGAGGAAATCCCAGTAACCCACCCAATGGATTGCCTTTTAATATTGAATTCCAGAGTCCTGCTGGGAACTAAGATAAGCAAATTTGGCCATCTAAAAACAGCCATAGCCTTTATAAAAGCTCCCAGTGATAGGAGCCAGATGGGACATAATCATGAAACAAGTGTTAGACAAAATTCTGCTGAAAAACAAACATTTTTTGCTGAGATCTAATTGACATATAACACTGTATAGGTTCAAGGTGTACAACATGTTGGTTTGATACCTTTATACATTGCAATATGATTACTTCAGTAGCATTAGTTAGCACTTTTACCATGTCACATATTTATTATTTCTTTTTTGTGTTGAGAACAGTTAAGATTTAGTCTGTTAGCAGCATTGAAGTTTATAATACAACATTGTTGACTACAATCACTTTGTTGTGCATTAGAGCTCCAGAACTTATATTTCTACTAGTTGTAAGTTTGTGTCCCTAAACAACATCTTGCCAATTCTACCACCCTCCAGCCCTTGGTAACCACCATTCTACTCTCTGTCTTTACAAGCTCAGTTTTTTAAGATTCCACATATAAGTGGTATCAACCAGTATTTATGCTTCTCTGTCTGACTTAGCTTACTTAGTATAATGCCTTCAAGGTCCATCCTTGTTGTAAATGGCAGGATTTCCTTTTCTTCTCATGGGTGAATAATATTCCATTATATATATATAATACACACACACGCACACACACATATATATATTTCACAACTTCTTTATCCATTCATCTGTTGAAGGACACTTCAACTATTTCTATATCTTGGCTATTGTGAATAATGTTACAATGGACATGTGTGTGCAGATATCTCTTTGAGACACTGATTTCAATTTCTTCAGATATACACCAGGAGCAGGATTGTTGGATCATATTACAGTTCAATTTTTAATTTTTTGGGGAACCACCATATTCTTTACCATAGTGTCAATTTACATTCCCACCAGTAGTGCATAAGAGTTCCTGCTCCTCCACATTTTCACTAACATTTGCTATTTCTTATCTTTTTGATAAAGGCATTCATAACAGGTGTGAGATGATATCTCATTGTGGTTTTGATTTGTGGAATGCAAACATTTATAAGCAAGTAGATACAAAGAATCTACATCACCTGCTCTTGGATGCTCAGAAAATCCTCCTCTGTCTTTGAGCACTCTCACAAGAATCTTGCATGACAGATTCACAAAAAGGAGGTTGACCAATACCTTGAGGCAAGATCAGCTCACCTTGTAGTCAGGACGGTGGACAGAGTCTCTTCTGAAAGGACACACAACCAAACAGAGCTGGGGTTCTAGCTCCATAAGACTGTTGGGTTTTCCAGAGTTGGACTTTTTCCACTTCAGGGCAATAGTGCCTGTAACTCTTTCTGGCCAACCAATTAAATTGACCACTATTTATTTCAATCATATAATATTATTTTCTAACAACCCTCATAATGAAGAACAAACCTCTGGTATAGATCTTGGCAACAATATTGGAAGTGCTTGTGTAAACCCTGTGATGTTTGACTTGCTATAGTGTCCATAGGTCAACTTGGCTAAGTTACAGTGTACAGTGTTTGGTTAAACACCAGTCGAGATATTGCTGTGAAGTTAGTTTTTTAGATGTGATTAAAACTTCTAATCAGTAGACCGTAAGTAAAGGTGATCACCCTCCATAATGTGGGTGGGCCTCATCCAATCATTTGAAGGCCTTAAGAGCAAAAGTTGAAGTTTCCTGAGGAAAAAGTAATTCTGCCTCAAGACTGCAACATAGAAACCCTTCCTCTTTAGTTTACAGCCTGCCTTACAAATTTCAAACTTCCCAGCCCCCATGATTACATAAGCCAATTTCTTAAAATAAATCTCATATATATATATATATATATGAGATAATATATATGAGATTTATTTTAAGGAAATATATATATTATATATATTAAAAAAATATATTTTTTATATATACTAAGGAACCTTAATATATATAAAGGAGTCTAATATATTGGACTCCTCAGCTCAGGAGTCCTTCCAGAAAGACAAATATATATACATACTGTTTTTCTGGGGAACTCTACCTAATGTAGATGCCTAAGGAGCACAGACTCTTGATTTGGGTACTTCAAATGCTAACTAACCACCTCTAGGGTATACATTAAAATTCACTTAATCTCATACATATTCATCACAGTGTTAAAGGAAATTACCACACAGACAATACATCACCTTGTTCTGTGGGTCTCTTCCCTCATCATCCCTTCTAGCAATATTTAATTTTTTTGTCTCATTTCAAATTGGCATATACATGGATGCAAAGATAACTTCTCCCCAGTACATATTTCCAGTTATGTATATATAGCTCCTGAAAGATTCACTCAAAAACTTGAGAACTTACTAAGGTAACTAGAAGTATGTGAAGAGTTATGTTCGGTGATGCTTTCACTTTCCATGGGGATGCTGTCACTTAATATCATGATGAGTAAGATTTCAAGGTGAAATTCTCCTGCCAAAATTATTCCATCACATGATGGTCTTGTACTTACCTCTCATTTCATTAGGAGCCTTCAGAGTTGCATTCATCACTAGAAAAAATCTGCACATTTATAATTATAGCCTCTGCCTCCACTGAAAACAAAAATAATATACTCAGAAACCAAAATGAGAATTAAGATTCCATGAATCAACTTCTGATTCTGAAAACTTATTGATGTCACTTCACTATGGCTCACTGGACAATATTTAAAACTATAAAAGAAATAATTCCAAAGGAATACATATTTAAATGATTTTTTTTTAAAGGATATCTTGGATCCCTTCTGAAAATGGCAGAGTAAGACGACCCTGACTCACCTCCACCCAAAGGCACACCAAAATTACAACTATTTACAGAGCAATTATCAATGAGCAACCTAAAGATTGGCAGAAAAGACTTTCCACAACTAAAGATATAAAAAAGGAACCACAATAAGATGGATTGGAGGGGCAGAGACTCAGTATAGTCAAGATCCACAACCCCAGGTACTGAGAGGATAATCACAATCGCAGAGGTTCTCCCCAAGGAGCAAGGGGGCTAAGTCCCACATTGGACTCCTTAGCTTAGGAGTCCTTCCAGGAAGACAAGCCCCAGAACATCTGGCTTTGTAGGCCAGCAGGGCTTACAAATGGGACACTCAGAGGGCTGTAGGAAACAGAGACTCCACTCTTAAAGAACATACACAAAATCTCCCACACTCTGAGACCCAGCACAGAGGCAGTAATTTGCAAGAGTCTGTGTAAGGGCCACTTACTGATCTTAGAGAAAACTCTCAGAGAGGGAGGAGGCCACTGTGACTCCCCATGGGAACAAGACACTGTCAGCAGCCATTTTGGGAGCTTGTTCTAAAATGAGGACACTGGTGCTGGCAAGCACCATTTTGGAGTCATCCCTCTAGAATATTAACAGCTGGTTGGCACTAATCCTGGGACCTTCAAAGGCCCCGCAGCCAATCACATGGGGACATAGTCCCACACACCAGTGGGCCAGCACCAGCCCCGGGACTTTCAAGGCCCCAATCCTGTGCACCAGCAGGCCAACACCAGCACTGGGGCCTTCTGGGCCCCATAGCCAGTGGTGCTGAGACCTGGCCCCACCCATCAGCAGCTGGCAACCTCTGCATGAGGCAGGACCAGGAAGCCAACTAGGCTGGGGACCAGCCCCACATACCAGTGTGCTCAGAGTTGTCAGTCTCACCACAAAAGAAGGGCCCAATCATCCCACACAAGGGGTTACCCCTAGATTATAAAGCTCTAGTGACCAGAGGGGAGTGTTCTGCTTGGCCCCATAGAACATCTCATCTCCCACACAAAGCCACTTCTCCAAGATCAGGAAATGTAACTGACCTACCTAATACATACAAATAAACACAGAGATTTAGGCAAAATGAGGAGACAGAGATGTATGTTCCAAATGAAGGAACAAGACAAAACCTCAGAAGAAGAATAACGCAAAGTGGAGATAATCTACCCAGCCATTTTGGGGAGCTAATTCTATCATAAAGATCCTGATGCTGGCAAATACCATTTGGAATCCTCCCTCTAACCTATTAGTGCCAGGAGCTTACCTGCCCATGAGCAGGCCAACATAAGTCCCAGGAACATTGGACCATGCACTCAGTCACACTGGAACTCAGCAACAGCCACACAAGTCAGGCCTGGCAGCCAACCAGGCTGGGAGTCATGCCTGCCTATCAGCACACCTATAGTTGTTGGCCCTACCACAAAAGAATGACCCATACGGCCCAGAGTTGGGTCTGACGCTGTGCCCTATAGGATATCTCCTATATATGGCCACTTCTCCAAGATCAGGAAATGTAACAAACTTACCTAATACATAGAAAAAAGAAAGAAATAATTGGGCAAAATGATGCAACAGAGGAATATATCCCAAATAAAGGAATAAGACAAAACCTCAGAAAAAGAACTAAATAAAATGGAGACAAGCAATCTACCCAATAAAGTGTTCAAGAAAATGATTACAAAGATGCTCAATGAACTCAGGAGAAGAATGGATGAACATAGTGAGAATTTTAACGAAGAGTTGGAAAATATAAAGAAGGATCAAACAGAACTGAAGAATACAATAAAAGAAATTCAGTAATACACTAGAACGAAACAACAGTAGATTAGACTATATAGAGGAATGGATCTCCAAACTGGAAGAGAGAGTAATGGAAATCACCCAACCTGAACAGAAAAAAGAAAAAAAAAATTTAAGTGAAGATAGTTTAAGAAACCTCTGAGACAACATTAAGTGTACTAACATTTGCATTATATAAGGGTCCAAAAGGAGAAGAGAGAGAGAAAGGGACAGAGAACATATTGGAAAATATAGTACCTGAAAACTTCCCTAACATGGGAAAGAAGAGACATTCAGGTCCAGGATGCACAGTGAGTTCAAACAAGATGAACCCAGAGAGATGCACATCAAGACACATTATAATTAAAACAGCAAAAATTAAAGATAAAGAGAGAATATTAAAAGCAGCAAAAAGTAACAAATTACATACAAGGGCACTCCCATAAGTCTATCAGCTGACTTTTTGGCAGAAACTCTGTAGGTCAGAAGGGAGTGACATGATATATTCAAAATGATGAAAGGAGATAGCCTCATCCCCCAGAGGGCAGACAGCAGAAGCAAGAAGAACTACAATCCTGCAGCCTGTGGAACAAAAACCACTTTCACAGAAAGATAGACAAGATGAAAAGGCAGAGGACTATGTACCAGATGAAGGAACAAGATAAAACCCCAGAAAAACTACTAAATGAAATGGAGAGAGGCAATCTTTCAGAAAAAGAATTCAGAATAATGATAGTGAAGATGATCCAGGACCTCGGCAAAAGAATGGAGGCAAACATTGAGAAGATGCAAGAAGTGTTAAATAAAGATATAGAAGAATTAAAGAACAAACAAACAGAGATGAACAATACAATAACTAAAATGAAAAGTACACTAGAAGGAATCAAGAGCAGAATAACTGAGGCAGAAGAACGGATAAGTGACCTGGAAGACAGAATGGTGGAATTCACTGCTGTGGAACAGAATAAAGAAAAAAGAATGAAAAGAAAGGAAGACAGCTTAAGAGACCTCTGTGACAACATTAAATGCAACAACATTCTCATGATAGGGGTCCCAGAAGGAGAAGAGAGAGAAAAAGATCCGAGAAAATATTTGAAGAGATTATAGTCGAAAACTTCCCTAACATGGAAAAGGAAATAGCCACCCAAGTCCAGGAAGCACAGAGAATCTCATACAGGATAAAACCAAGGAGAAACACGCCAAGACACATAGTAATCAAATAGGCAAAAATTAAAACCAAAGAAAAATTATTGAAAGCAGCAAGGGAAAAATGACAAATAACATACAAGGGAACTGCATTAAGGTTAACAACTGATTTCGCAGCAGAAACTCTGCAAGCCAGAAGGGAGTGGAAGGACATATTTAAAGTGTTGAAAGGGCAGAACCTACAATGAAGATTACTCTACCCGGCAAGGATCTCATTCAGCTTTGATGGAGAAATCAAAAGCTTTACAGGAAAGCAAAAGCTAAGAGAATTCACCACCACCAAACCAGCTCTACAACAAATACTAAAGGAACTTCTCTAAGTGGGAAACACAAGAGAAGAAAAGGGCCTACAGAAACAACCCCAAAACAATTAAGAAAATGATAATAGGAACATACATATCGATAATTACCTTGAACATGAGTGGATTAAATGCTCCAACCAAAAGACACAGGCTCACTGAATGGATAGAAAAACAAGACCCATATATATGCTGTCTACAAGAGACCCACTTCAGACCTAGGGACACATACAGACTGAAAGTTAGGGGATGGAAAAAGATATTCCATGCAAATGGAAATCAAAAGAAAGCTGGAGTAGCAATACTCATATAAGATAAAATAGACTTTAAAATAAAGAATGCTACATGAGACAAGGAAGGACACTACATAATGATCAAGAAGAAGATATAACAATTATAAATATATATGCACCCAACATAGGAGCACCTCAATACATAAGGCAACTGCTAACAGCTGTAAAAGAGAAAATCGACAGTAATGCAATAATAGTAGGGGACTTTAACATCTCACTTACACCAATGGACAGATCATCCAAACAGAAAAGTAATAAGGAAACAGAAGCTTTAAATGACACAATAGACCAGATAGATTTAGTTGATATTTATAGGACATTCCATCCCAAAACAGCAGATTACACTTTCTTCTCAAGTGCGCATGGAACATTCTTCAGTATAGAGCACATCATGGGTCATAAATCAAGCCTCAGTAAATATAAGAAAATTGAAATCATATCAAGCATCTTTTCTGACCACAACACTATGAGATTAGAAATGAATACTGAGGAAAAAACGTAAAAAACAAAAACACATGGAGGCTAAACAATACGTTACTAAATAACCAAGAGATCACAGAGAAATCAAAAAATACCTAGAGACAAATGACAATCAAAACACGACAATCCAAAACCTATGGGATGCAGCAAAAGCACTTCGAAGATGGAAGTTTATAGCTATACAAGCCTACCTCAATAAACAAGAAAAATCTCAAATAAACAATCTAACCTTACACCTAAAGGAACTAGAGAAAGAAGAACCAAAAAAACCCCAAAGATAGCAGAAGGAAAGAAATCATAATGATCAGAGCAGAAATAAATGAAATAGAAACAAAGAAAACAATAACAAAGATCAATAAAACTAAAAGCTGGTTCTTTGAGAAGATAAACAAAATTGATAAACCATTAGCCAGATTCATCCAGAAAAATAGGGAGAGGACTCAAATCAATAAAATTAGCAACAAAAAAGAAGTTAAAACAGACACCGCAGAAATACCAAGCATCCTAAGAGACTACTACAAGCAACTCTATGTCAATAAAATGGACAACTGGAAGAAATGGACAAATTCTTAGAAAGGTATAACCTTCCAAGACTGAACCAGGAAGAAATAGAAAATACGAACAGACCAATCACAAGTAATGAAATTGAAACTGTGATTAAAAATCTTCCAACAAACAAAAGTCCAGGACCAGATGGCTTCACAGGTGAATTCTATCAAACATTTAGAGAAGAGCTAACACCCATCCTTCTCAAACTCTTCCAAAAATTGCAGAAGAGGGAAAACTCCTAAACTCATTCTCTGAGACCACCATCATCCTGATACCAAAACCAGACAAAGATACTACAAGAAAAGAAAATTACAGACCAATATCACTGATGAACATAGATGCAAAAATCCTCAACAAAATCGCAGCAAACGGAATCCAACAACACATTAAAAGATCATACACTGTGATTAAGTGGGATTTATCCCAGAGACACAAGGATTCTTCAATATATGCAAATCAATCAATGTGATACACCATATTAACAAACTGAAGAATAAAAACAATATGATCATCTCAATAGATGCAGAAAAAGCTTTCGATAACATTCAACGCTGATTTATGAGAAAAACTCTCTAGAAAGTGAGCATAGAGGGAATCTACTTCAGCATAATAAAGGCCATATATGACAAACCTACAGCAAACATCATTCTCAATTGTGAAAAACTGAAAGCATTTCCTCTAAGATCAGGAACAAGACAAGGATGTCCACTCTCACGACTGTTATTCATCATAGTTTTGGAAGTCCTAGCCACAGCAATCAGAAAGAAAAAGAAATAAAAGGAATACAAATTGGAAAAGAAGAAGTAAAACTGTCACTGTTTGTAGATGACATGATACTATACATAGAGAATCCTAAAGATGCCACCAGAAAACTACTAGAGGTAATCAATGAATTTGGTAAAGTAATGGGATACAAAATTAATGCACAGAAATCTCTTGCATTCCTATACACTAATGATGAAAGACCCGAAAGAGAAATTAAGGGACCACTCCCATTTACCATTGCAAAAAAAAGAATAAATACCTAGGAATAAACCTACCTAGGGAGACAAAAGACCTGTATGCAGAAAACTATAAGAGACTGATGAAAGAATTTAAAGATAATACAAACAGATGGAGAGATATACCATGTTCTTGGATTGGAAGAATCAATATTGTGAAAATGGCTATACTACCAAGAGCAATCTACAGATTCAATGCAAGCTCTATCAAATTATCAATGGCATTTTTCGCAGAAATAGAACAAAAAAATCTTAAAATTTGTATGGAGAAACAAATGACCCCGAATAGCCAAAGCAGTCTTGAGAAAGAAAAACGGAGCTGGAGGAATCAGATTCCCTGACTTCAGACTATACTACAAAGCTACAGCAATCAAGACAATATGGTATTGGCACAAAAACAGAAATATAGATCAGTGGAACAGGATAGAAAGCCCAGAGATAAACCAATGCACCTATGGTCAATTAATCTTTGACAAAGGAGGCAAGGATATACAATGGAGAAAAGACAGTCTCTTCAATAAGTGGTGCTGGGAAAACTGGACAGCTACATGTAAAAGAATGAAATTAGAACACTCCCTAACACCATACACAAAAATAAACTCAAAATGGATTAAAGACCTAAATGTAAGGCCAGACACTATAAAACTCTTAGAGGAAAACATAGGCAGAACACTCTCTGACATAAATCACAGGAAAATCATCTTTGACCTACCTCCTAGAGAAATGGAAATAAACATAAAAATAAACAAATGGGACCTAATGAAACTTAAAAGCTTTTGCACAGCAAAGGAAACCATAAACAAGATGAAAAGACAACCCTCAGATGGGAGAAAATTTTTGCAAATGAACATAGGACAAAGGATTAATCTCCAAAGTATATAAACAGCTCATGCACCTCAATATTAAAAAAACAAACAACCCATCCAAAAATGGGCGGAAGACCTAAATAGACATTTCTCCAAAGAAGACATATAGATAGCCAAGAAGCACATGAAAAGCTGCTCAACATCATTGATTATTAGAGAAATGCAAATCAAAACTACAGTGAGGTATCACCTCACACCAGTTAGAATGAGCATCATCAGAAAATCTACAAACAACAAATGCTGGAGAGGGTGTAGGGAAAAGGGAACCCTCTTGCACTGTTGGTGGGAACGTAAATTGATACAGCCACTATGGAGAACAGTATGGAGGTTTCTTAAAGAACTAAAAATATAATTACCATATGACCCAGCAATCCCACTACTGGGCATATACCCAGAGAAAACCATAATTCAAAAAGACACATGCACCCCAATGTTTATTGCAGCACTATTTACAATAGCCAGGTAATGGAAGCAACCTAAATGCCCATCGACAGATGAATGGATAAAGAAGTTGTGGTACATATATACAATGGGATATTACTCAGCCATAAAAAGGAACCAAATTGGTTTCTTTGTAGAGCTGTGGATGCATCTAGAGACTGTCATACAGAGTGAAGTAAGTCAGAAAGAGAAAAACAAATATTGGATATTAACGTATATATGTGGAACCTAAGAAATGGTGCAGATTAACTGGTTTGCAGAGCAGGAATTGAGACACAGAAGTAGAGAAAAAACGTATGGACAACAAGGGTGGAAAGCGGCGGGTGGTGGGGGTTGTGGTGTGATGAATTGGGAGATTGGGATTGACATGTATACACTGATGTGTATAAAATGGATGACTAATAAGAAAAAATAAATAAATAAAAAATAAACATTAAAAATATAAATAACGTAGGCATTTATAGTTAAAAAAAAAGAAAACAAACAAAAAAACAAAATGATGAAAGGAAAAAGCCTACAACCAAGCATAATCTAGCCAGCAGGGCTATCATTCAGGTTTGAAAAATGAGATGAAGCGTTTTACATACAAGCAAATGCTTAAAGAATCAGTGTCACTAAACTGGCTTTGCAAGAATTGTTAAAGGGATTTTGCTAAGTGGAAAAGAAAATACTACAAGTAGAAATATGAAATTTACAAAAGGAAAAATTTCATTGGTAAAGGAAAATATGTAGTAAAGTTGGCAGATCAAGCATTGATAAAGCTAGTTAGAAGATTAGAAGGCATAAAGTAGTAAAATCATCTATATCCAGAAAAAGTAGTTAAGGGACACAAAAAATAAAAGGAATCAAAATATAATGTCAAAAACATTAAAGCTGGGGGGGGGGAGTAAAAATGGAGGGTTGTTAGAATGCATTCAAACTTAAGAGGTCAGCAACTTAAAAGAATTAGGTATACACATAGGTTGGTATGTATCACCTCATAGTAACCACACACCAAAAACTTATAATGGATATATACAGAAAAACGAGAAAGGACTCCAGATGTAACACTAAAGATAGTCATCAAATCACAAGGGAAGAGAGCAAAAGAAGAAAGGAATGACAATGACCAAAAAAACAAAAAAACTAGAAAATAATTAACAAGAAAAGCAATAAGTACATACCTATCAATAATTACTTTAAATGTAAATGGATTAATGTTACAATCAAAAGACATAAAGGGGCTGAATGGATACAAAAACAAGACCCATATATATGTTGCCGACAAGAGACCCACTTCAGATCAAAAGACACATTCACAGACTGGGATGGAAAGAGGTATGTCATCCAAATGAAAATGAAAAGAAATCTGGGGTAGCATTATTTATATCAGACAAAATAGACTTTAAAACAAAAACTAATAAGTGACAGAGAAGGACATTACATAAAGATAAAGGAATCTATCCAAGAAGAATATATAACAATGTAAATATATATGCACTGAATATAGGGGTACCTCAATATATAAGGCAAATGTTAACAGACACAAAGGGAGAAACTGACAGTAACACAATAATGGTAGGAGACTTTAACACCTCACATCAGTGAACAGATCATCCATACAGAAAATCAACAAGGAACACTGGCCTTAAATAACACATTATATGAGATGGACTTAATAAATATATAGAGAGCATTCCATCCCAAAACAGAAGAATACATTCTTTTAAAGTATACATGGAACATTGTCCAGATACATCACATGCTAGGCCACAAAACAAGTCTCAGTAAATTTTAAAAGATTGAAATCATATCAAGCATCTTTTCGACCACAACAGTATGAGACTAGAAATCAACTATAAGAAAAAAACTGCAAAAAACATAAACACTTTAAGGCTAAATAGTATGATGCTAAGTGACCAATGGGTATGGTATGCAGCAAAAGCAGTTTAGGGAAATTTATAGTACTACAAGCCTACCTCAGAAAACAAACCAAAATAAATAACCTAACCATACACCTAAAGGAATTAGAAAAGGAAAAACAAACAAAATCCAAAGTTAATATAAGGGAAGAAATAATAAAGATCAGAACAAAAATAAATGTAATAGAGACTAAAAAAATAGAAAAGATTAATGAAACTGAGAGCTGATTCTTTGAAAAGATAAACAAATAAATAAACCTTTAGCCAGACTTATAAGAAAAAAAGAAAGAGGACCCAAATAAATAAAATCAGAATAGAAAAAGGCAAAGTTACAATCAATACCACAGGAATACAAAGAATTATAAGAGATTACTGTGCACAATTTAATGCCAATAAAATGGACAACCTAGAAGAGATGGATAAATTCCTGGAAACATACAATAATTTAAGACCTAATCAGGAAAAAATAGAAAATCCAACAAGACCAATTACCAATAATGAAATTGAACCAATAATAAAAAAGACATCTCAACAAACAAAAGTCCAGGGCTAAATAGCTTCACAGGTGAATTCCACCAAACATTTAAAGAAGGGCTAACACCAATCCTTCTCAAATTATTCATAAAATGCAAGAGGAAGGAAAGATTTTTAACTCATTCTATGAAGTTAGCATTACCCTGATACCAAAACCAGACACCACAAAAAAAAAAGAAAGAAAGAAAATTACAGGCCAATATCTCCAATGAGCACAGATGCAAAAATGCTTAACAAAATATTAGCAAACTGAATTCAACAATACATTAATAAGATTATACAACATGATCAAGTGAGATTTATCATAGGGATGCAAAGATGGTTCAATACTTGCAAATCAATCAATGTGAAAGGCAATATTACCAAACTGAAGAAGAAAAATCATATGACCATCTCAATAGATGCAGGAAAAGCTTTTGAAGAAATTCAACATCCATTTATGATTAAAAATTCTCAACAAAGTGGGTATAGAAGGAGCATACCTCAACACAATAAGGGCCACATATGACAGACCTATAGCCAGCATCATATTCAATGGTGAAAAGCTGAATCCATTTCTTCTAATATTAGGAACAAGACAAGGATGCCCACTCTCACCACTTTTATTCAACATAGTATTAGAAGTCCTAGTCATAGGAATCAGACAAGAAAATGAAGTAAAAGGAATCCAAATTGGAAAGGAAAAATTAAAACTGTCACTGTTTAGATGACATCATGCTATATATAGAAAATCCTCAACCTGCCACCAAAAAACTATTAGAACTAATAAATGAATTCAGTAAAGTTGCAAGATACAAAATTAATATACAGAAATCTGTTTCATTTCTATACACTAAAAACAAATTATCAGAAAGAGAAATTAAGAAAAGAATCCCACTTACAATTGCACCAAAAAGAATAATGTACTCATGAATAAATCTAACCAATTAGGTAAAAGGCCTGTAGTCAGAAAACTACAAGACGTGGATGAAAGAATTAAAGATGATACAAGCAAATGGAAAGATATACCATACTCATTGATTAGAATAATTAATATTATTAAAATGACCATTTTAATGCAATATTCAATGCAATACCAATGGCATTTTTCACAAAACTAGAACAAATAATTCTAAAATTTGTATGGGAATACAAAAGACCCCCAATAGCCCAAAACAATCTTGAGAAAGAAGAACAAAGCTGGAGGTATCATGCTTCTTCATTTCCAACTATGCTACAAAGCTGCAGTAATCAAAACAAGGTGCTACTCACACAAAAACAGACTCATAGATCAGTAGGACAGAATAGAGAGCCTAGAAGTGAACCCACACTAACATGGGCAATGGACTTGTATGATGGGAAAATGTACTGCTACATGCAAAAAATCAAGCTGAACTACTTTCTCACACCATATACAAAAATAAACTCAAAATGGTTGAAAGACTTAAATGTAAGATCTGAAATCATAGAACTCCTAGAAGAAAACATAGGCAGAATGCTCTTTGACATTGGTCTTTGCAATAATTTTCTGAATGTCTCCTCAGGCAAGGGAAAAAAAAACAAAAATAAACAAACAGGAGCACATCAAACTAAAAAGCTTTTGCACAGTGAAGGAAACTATCAACAAAATGAAAAAAACAGCCTACTGAATAGGAGAAAATATTTGCAAATGATATATCCAACAAGGGACTGATATTCTAAAATTATACTAAAAACTCATACAACTCAACATCAAAAACATTAACAACTCAATTAAAAAATGGGCAGTGAACCTGAATATGTATTTTTCCAAATAAGACATACAGATGGTCAACAGACACTTAAAAAGAAGCTCAACATCACTAATCATCAGGGGAATGCAAATTAAAACCACACTGAGATATCACCTCACACCTGTTAAAATGGCTGTTATCAAAATGACATCAAATAGAAAGTGTGTTGGTGAGGATGAGAAAAACGAATCCTTGTGCATTGTTGGTGGGATTGTAAATTAGTGCAATCACTATAGAAAACAGTGCTTCCTCTAAAAAATTAAAAATAGAACTGGTATATGATCCAGCAATTGCACTTCTGGGTATTTATAGAAAGAAAACAAAAAACACTAATTTGAAAAGACATGTGCCCACCAATGTTCCTTGCAGCACTGTTTACAATAGCCAACATATGGAAGCAACCTAAGTGTTCATCAATAGATGAATGAATAAATAAGATGTGGTATGTAATACATGCACAATGGAATACTACTCAGCTGTAAAGAAAAAATCTTGCCATTTATGGCAACATGGATGAATCTACAGGATATTATGTTATGTGAAATAAGTCAGACAGAGGAAGACAAATGCCGCACTTAAATTGGAATCTAAAAAAACCCAAAAACCCACAAACAAAACAAAATGAAAACAGACTCATAGATGCAGAGAACAAATATGGGATGGGTTGCCTGAAGCAAGGGGTTGGGGGTGGCTGAAATAGGTGTAAGGGATTAAAAGATACAAACCTCCAGTTATATAATTAATAATGATGGGGATGTCATATACAGCATAAGGAATATGGTCGATAATATTGTAATAACTTTGTATGAGGATCGATGGTTATTAGACATATGGTGGTGATTATCTCATAAAGTATGCAAATGTCAAATCAGTATGTAGTACACCTGATACTAACATAGTATTGTATGTCAACTGTATTCAAATTTTAAAAAGTGAGATATCTTTGTGGAGATATTTGTTGTTTTTAAGAGTAGGAATGTGGCAAATGAGAAATATTTTTAAACATTGCACAAAAGTTCACTTAATTTACCACCTTCAAATATATAGATCAATATATCTCCAAAAAATTAACACAGAATACCAATCTTTTTAAAAGACTCTAAAATAGGTCATATTATCAAATAAATTTTAAAAATGCATTTTACTATAGATACTCTTACCTTCCATTAGATACTCACAAAACATAAACCAGAGTAAAGGTCCATGAAGCCCTTCAGTAAAGAAGTTTGTTTAACTTTATTAAAGCTAGTGTTTCTGAAATTTATTTGATAAAAGAATCTTTACTTTGATTAACTTCCCTTAACAGTCCATAAAATGCTAGAACATACTTTGAAAAATGTTGACATAAACTATTCCAGGCAGAATGAGGTTATAAAGAAGTTTCCTCAGTAGGAGATTCTATAACCTCTCAAGAAGTTGTCTAAGTATCCAGCAAACAGAAATCTTTCTGTATCTGAGATAAATCCTTCATGCTACATTTTAAGCATTTCCTGCTGTTGTATACTCAATGGATAAGAAAAACAGCTGGTCACCATTTTCTGTGTAAGAAATCATAATTCATTTAGAGACCTTTATTGGGACATCCATCTAACCTTCTTTGCCAAAACAGAAGGAATAAGTATTATGATTAAATTTTTCTTAGATATTCATCTTTCATAAGTGTTAAAACTATCTTTGTGGCTCTACTTGAAATCATCTGATTTTTCCTTTACCTTTATAAGTTAGAAAAACCATAAATTTATTTACCCTATCAAAATATGACCTGTTCTTTGTACCATGGTGCTTACAAATTACTGTAGAATTGAGTATCTTGTGTAGGAGTTGAGTTCAAAAGTCAGGAAATGAAGCAAAATTATATAAAGTCAAAATGACTCCTAAATCCTGTTAGAAAGTCTTGATGGTGGAGAGGGACATGCCATCCCTAAGAATGCCCCAAAGACATGGGTTGCTGTCCAGATCTGGGACAGATGACTGTACCAAATAAAGTAGTTGGCCTCTTCTCAGAGGCCATGTTGCATGAGAAATGCACATCTTTAAACATTAGAATCCTGTTCACCACAGCAGACGCTCACACCATGAGGCATCACAGGAACTGAAACTGAAACTGACTCAGAGGACAAATCCATATCTCTCATCTCCTGCTCTCCCCTGGGACTGTGCTTAATGAGGGCAATAGTGAGAAATTGTCCCCACACTATTGAAATTGTTATTTTTTTTTCTCTCTCTCTTTTTCTCCTTCTCTATTTTTGCTTCTGATTTTTAAAAATTGATCTAGTATAGTTGAATGTCTGTAAATGTACCTATAGTGCAAATAACTATATGTCAGAATGTGTTGATTACCATCATAGTTAAATTTTTAAAAAATCTATTCAATATCTTCAAAGTACAGAGAAGAAGAATCATTATTTTTACTTAGTTTTATTTTGTTTCAATAAACATTCAACTGAAAATTGTTATATGGAAAGCATGGGGGGTCTGTTGGGCAAAAAGATAAATGTGACCCAACCCTTGGTGTCAGACTTTATATTTGATGGACAAAAGCATAAAGACTAAAATCCAAATAGGACTGCATTAAGTATCATGATAGTATAGAAAGGGAAGAAGTTTATTCTGCTTAAGTCAGGGAAGAATGTTGCCCTTAGAAGTGATCTTTGAATCAGGCCTTATACAATGAGAAGGATTTTTCTAAATAGAGGAAGGTGTGTGTGTGTGTGTGTGTGTGTGTGTGTGTGTGTGTGTATGTTCATACGTGTAAATGTATTTGTGTGTGGGGGGCTGGGGCGGGGAATTTATACCAATGGAGCAAGAGAAAAGACAAATAGACCTGAAGTGAAAAGTCTGTGAAAGGAAGAGCCCACAATCTGGAACTTTGTTCCTTATGTTGTTGGAAGGTTGGACAAATAAGGGGAAGCAAGAAGAACTGCATCTGGAAAGGTGGCAGGGCCCAGGTTGTGAAGGGCCTTGAATGCTCTGCTAAGGAATATAGACTTAATAGAGAACAAAGAGACCATGATAATTTCTTGGCAGGGGAGTGGTATGTTTAGATCATATCCATAGTAGGGTGAATGGAATGTAAGTAGGGAAAGCCAATCTCCTCAAGGCAGCTATTAGGTCTTATTCCATTTTTATTCACCCCTGTTAGCAAAATATCTAATATTTTGTTTTGTATGTTACCACTGTGTGATGGTGACTGGAATTAAGGTTGTAGTGGTAGAGGCTGAAAGCATATCATTATACCAAAGAACATATCATTGTTTTAGGCAAGTCAGATCTTCTCTTACACACCCAATCCCACTCAGAGTTCTCCAGTTAGAAGTACATCACATGAATGTAAAATGCATAATAAAAATAACCTCAAACCTCAAGACACCCTGTGAGAACGTAATGAAAAACCAATACAAAATAAATTACTCATAAATAAAATTCAATGATATTTCTTCGTGTTATGCAGAGAAACCACATTAGAAGACATAGGAAACAGAGAACTATAAAAAATAGATTTAATGACATTACTTCTGCCAATCAAAATTAGATTGGCTATTTTCCTGATTTATGTTACTATTTATTGCAAACCAACATGTTTAGTCCAGCTTAAATCTGTACAAGTCATAAAGAAAACCCTAGTGTGCTTTCAGACTACGGTCCTCCTGGGGTATAACATTAACTATTCATAAAAGGAAATGGAATAATCAGCCTTCATAGTTTTAATTCCCTTTATCTCTACTGTACATACATTCCAATGGGGTGATTATTCTAATCATAATGGTCAATGACAAATTAGTTCATTTAAAAATGTATTGCTAACAAAGGATACAATCCAAAACTAAATTCCTAAATCATTGCTTATATGTGATAATATAACTTCAAATTCAATCTTAGTGCATGCAGAATGGGAATAGTAGGAGGATATTATGGAAAGGCACAGAAAGGGCCAAATTCTATACAAAAATTCTCATTGTGATTCCCTTTAAGGGGCACAATCCTCAGAGATGCAACCTGAGCTTTTTGATAAATAAGAAATTAAGCTTGAGGTCTTAAATTTCTAATTCTATGAAAAAATAACACAAATTCAAAACAATCTGTATTTTCAATCTGTAATTATTCTAGAGAAAAACTAACATATCTTAGTTCTTCTACCCAATTCTGGACAATACCTTGTAAAATTCACATATCTATTCACTGGGTCTCCTACTTATGCTAACCCTCCAACTAGTTTGTGGGAAGTTTAAAATGAAGAGGA
Source organism: Balaenoptera physalus (assembly GCF_965194825.1). Lineage (NCBI taxonomy): Eukaryota > Metazoa > Chordata > Mammalia > Artiodactyla > Balaenopteridae > Balaenoptera > Balaenoptera physalus. Next base: position 83,002,401 of record NC_138892.1, on the reverse strand, counting down.
GGCTTGATCTGTATCTCTGTATAGTCCTGCACCTCTCTCACTTCATCTAGTGCCTCTCCACCCTGACTCACTCTACTGCAGCCCATCTCTTCCCTGCTGCTCCTGAATATGTCAGCCAGGCTTCTCCCTCAAGGCACTGGCACCTAATTTCCCTCTGCTGGAATGCTTTTCCCTCAAATATACAAGTGGCTCACTCCCACACTTCCTTCCTGTCCCAAGTGTCATCTTACTTGAGAGCTCCTTCTTGATGTCTACACAGCATTTATCAACTCTTCATTCTGATACACACATACAGTTTTGTTTAACTATTCGTTTAAATATTCCCCTCTACTATAATCTAAATTCATGAGGCCAGAACCTTTGTTTTGTTCACTGCTTTAATCCCAGCAACTGGTCAAGTTCCTAGCCTATATTAGGCACTCAACAAATATTACACAAAGGAAGGAAAAAGAAGAAAGACTAGAAAAAGGGGCTGCCCTCCCTTTACTGGTAAAGGTGGATTTAGTATAATTGAGAATCAAAGAAATATTCTGTCTGATACTCTGGACTCTGTGTATGTGCTTTCTCATCCAATAAAAGATACTCTTTCTGGTAATGGACTTCCACACTATCAAAATTTAAGAACATATTTAGAAATTATAAGATAAATTTCAACGAATACTTACTGAATACAAGTGAGCATGTTACTGAAAACGCTTCTAGGTCAACAGAGTTGTGCTTATTTTGCTGACAATTTTGTATGTATTTCTTTCATTGTTCTTTTTTAACACAGAAGAATATCTATAAAACCAAGACTTCTATTTTCCTATAAGTTCACCCCTACTGGATAATAAACAATGTCATAGTCCTTAAGATCATTGCCTTAGTAACTAATCATTGCACATGAAAAATTGGATTGTTGGAAATAACAATTGAGGCAAGAAATAACCTGCCTCAAGAGGTTACTAAGCTGCAGAGACTCTTACTTTTAAGGTCTGATTCTCATCTCTCTTCCAGTGAATAAACAGACCAAAAAAAGAGAGAGTTCAGGCCACAAAAACATGAGCTAGAAGCCAAACCTCTGTCTCCAGTCTCTAAAGGAACAAAATGTAGAGAGTATAACTTGCCTCCAAGGATTGCCTGAGGCATTAGTTAATGTTTGCAAAGAATTGTCGGGATGAAAGCCACTGTAGAAGGGCTATATCTTACTATCTCAGTAACTGGAATGCTATTTTTTTTCATGCTGCTTTAGAGAATCTTCTAAGAAGATTTCACCAGAAGAGAAGCCATAACAGCCTTCCAAAGGGAAAATTTCCATTCATTCATCATGTTAACAAAGACACTCTGGGGAGGGCCAGGGCTTGCTTTATGTGAGTCTACTGCCATCATGAAGGTCCATATTTAACACACCTGAACAAAATGACAGCTATGGGGACTCAGCACTCTCCTTAATTTGTTGGGAGAGAGTCAAGGAAACTACTTACTGCCATACCAATCCTATGCTCCACCACATTTGCTCCTGCAGGTTAATTACAATATAGCAGATGTACTAAGCCATGAGCTAAGGCCAGATGCTAGCAATTCATATCCATCCCCAATATTTCATGGTGCTATTGAGTTTTGGTTTCTGTAAAACTGTATTTTTTGAAGTGTTTCCTCTACCTCCAGCATCAGCATGATCTAGGAACTCATTGGAAATGTAAATCCTCAGTCCTCATGCCAGATCTACAAAATCCAAAATTTGGGGGTAGAGTTCAACAATCTGTGCTGTAACAAGCTCTCCAGTTGATTTTGATGCATTGCTTTATAAGTTCTATTTAGTTTACATAAAAAAAAAGATCTGGCTGTCTGTCAATATCCAATTGAACAGAATAATTTGACTTACTATGAATTTATTAATTTATTTATCCAATGTATATTAAGTGCCCATCATGTGCTAAGCATTGCTCTGGAGGCTGAAAATTCAGCAGTGAACAAACAGACACAAACTCTGACCTCATGGAGCTTACATTCTAGTTGAAGTAGGAAGACAAACAAAATAAGCAAATTAAATCTTGACACATCTGATATCCAGTATTTCAGATGATCTGTTGTGGAAGACATAAGGCAATGAAAGGAAGATGGGGAGTTGATGAGAAGAAGCATGAATAATGTGGCCAGGGTCTGCACTACTGAGTAGGTAAAAGTTGAACTTTGGGTCATATAACTAACTGGTATGTGAGAGTTTGTTAGAGGATGACTTTTTTACATCATCTTTAAAAGGCCCATTTATAAATTGATTTACAGAGGTATTTATGTCAGAGTTCCATTTAAGTAATTATGGTTTTTTAAGTACTTTACAAAAAGTCTCAGAAATACATATTATGTTTTGTACTCAAATCTTAGTTCTAAATTTATCCTGACTTTTACTCTATTTGTATGTGTTTAACTATATTTTTTAGTACTTAAAACTATCTAATTTAACCATTATATTAAATCGATTGTTTAAAAATTTGATAATCACAGAAAAATAAAATTCATTCATTTTAAACTTTTGATCCAATTTTCCTAGGGTGGTAGAAACAGATGAAAGAATGTTGTAGTTAAGCTGGCCTTTTAACCCTGATAGAGTCTTTTAAAATATGAGTTACCTGGAGGGGGCAGCGGGCACCCCAAAGCTGCATCCAGGTGCTAAGAGATGGCACTTATGGGGCTCATAAGGCACTGGAAGAGCCGACTCTGATCCTGTGCTCCTCCCTTGAACAAGCCTTAACTAGCAGCCACTTCAGTCCAAAGGCCAAGCTTCTCATTTTCTGTTAATGATGAGTATCGGTAAAAACACTACATCCAAATCCATGGAGGCTGGAAGTTCAGCTGAAGGCAAGATGAAGATGAAAAGAAGCACCCCGCTTTCTTTACTCTTCTGGTGGTGTTCTGTGGAGGTGCCACATCCAATGGTGAACATGACGATGAAGACACCGAGCTCATGGCAATATACGTGACAGAAAATGGCATCACAGAAAGGAGCTGTCTCGCCAAGAGACCTTGGATAGCCCTGGCAGTCTAGACTCCTAGAAATTGGACATGATTTACACCATAGAAGACATTCTTCCCTGGCACCTGTGCATATTTCTTGGGTTGCACCTGATGTGAATCACCTGATGTGATTCAGCAGCACGATCGAGGTGCCCTTTGCACACTCTGAATGGGACATATTCTAAGGACAAAAAAAAAAAATACAGAGAAATCTTAAACTTAGTAGTCTTGTTAGTAGTGACATTGGTGTAATTCTGGAACTGTACTGTATGATGTTATAGATTGAACAGATGAATGAGTATGTTGATGTTGAAAATCAGGATTCTTAGTGTAGGAGAAGGGGGGATAAGAATATGGAAAGAAAGAAGGTAATTTAGTGGTATTGGATTGAACTGGTGCTATCATTATGACTCCATGATTCAAAAAAGAGTTGTATCTCTGTTCACTGACTAAATGCCATCCCAGTAATGGTGAGCCCACCCAGTGCTCAGATCTTGGTTTCTAAATACCATTCTCCACTAAAATGAATCAGGATTCCTTGGAGAAATGGTTGATTCCAGTGCTGGGGCTGAGAAAACTAGAAGTTGAGCCTGGAACATCTTGTGCCAGAAAGGAACCTCTTAAAGAATAAGAAAGAGGTGGTGGGAAGAGCTATGTCAAAAAGAATGGGAACCCCCTTGAACAGGCTGCTTTGGACAAGTTTGGGACAATTTAATTACTGAAAGAAATAGTTATGGAAGTGTATTATTAAACTGAATTTAAAAATGAAAAAAAAAAGTCACTCTTCACTTAAAGATTAAAAGGAAACAAAATGTTTTGTAGCTAGCAGAGTAGGTTCAATTTAGACCCAGACCCCTGGGGAAAGTGTTACTGAGTTGTTATGGACTGAATTGTGTCCCCTCATGTGTTGAAGTCCTAACACCCAGTGTGAATTTATTTGGGATGGGTCTTTAAGGAAGTAATAAGGGTTGAATCAGGTCATGAGGGTGAGGCCCTAATCCAACAGAGCTAATCTCCTTATAAAAAAAAGAAAGCAACACCAGAGACCTCTCTGCATGAAAAGCCATGTAAGGAAAAGCCCACAGGAAAAGCCATGTGAGGACAGAGTGAGAAGGCAGCTGTCTGCAAGCCAAGAAGAGAGGTCTCAACAGAAACCAACTCTCCCAGCATCTTGATCTTGGACTTCCAGATTCCAGAACTGTAAAAAAATAAACTTCTGTTGTTTAAGCCCCCCAGTCTGTGGTATTCTGTCATGGCAGCCCAAGCAGACTAATACATGAGTTTAATCATCTCCTTTTAAACTCAGAGTTAATTGCATATTGAGAAAATCTCCATGAAGACTGCCAAACAACATAGGCTTGCAAGGCCATTAAGACCACCTGAAGAAAGGTGACTAAATTCCACATGTCCATTATGGTCTCTGCTAGAAAAATACTGACCACCTGTCAGTAGTATCACAGGATAGTGGGAGAAAAAGTAGCCACAAGTGGAAAGCCAGGAGGTAGGAGTAAGATAAAGAATAACTGAAACACAACTCAGGATTACCTCCTTTGCATTAAATAACGTTTAATAAGATAAAGGTGGATAGGATTCATTAAATTGACTCATTTAAGGTGATCATTAGATTCATCATTTTTTGATACAAAATGATCAATGGCCAACTTAAGTGAAAAAAAGTGCTATAAGAGCATATGATGGGTTCCTGCCCTGGTCAGATAAGGCTTTCCTAAGAAAGAGACATTTCAGCTGAGCAGCCAAAAGACCTTCTAAGTACAGGTGAGCAAATTCTGTTCTGGGTGGAGTGCAGACAGCTGTGTGTGAGATGAGATTGAAGAGTCAGGCAGGGGCAGATCATGCAATGATCAGATTATTAAAGAAATGCAAGAGACAGAGCAAGATGTTAAATAAAGATATGGGAAAACAGTCCATATTGTGAGAAAATCTACAGGAATAAATGACGTTTCTCCAAAAAAATGTATTGCAAGGAAAAAAAAGAAGGGAAAACCTATAATTAAAAGGGATTTAAGTGACATATTGACCAAATATAATATGTAGACCTTGTTTAGATCCTGATTTGAATAAATATACTATAAAAACCATATGAGACAAAATGGAGAATTTGAGTTGGATATTTCCTGAAGGAAATTACTCTCAATTTTTAAAGATGTGGTAATGATATTAAAGGAATCATAATTTAGAGATCATGCTAAAATATTTACACATGAAATGACTTGAGCGTCTGGAATTTGCTTCAGAATAACTGACTGTAGGGAAAAGGAGAAAATAGGTTGGAGTTCAGATGAAACAAGATTGGCCGTGAGTTGATGATTCTTGAAGCTGAGTATTAGCTACTTGGACATTTACTATGCTGTTCTCTTTTCTTTTGTGTATGTTTGAAATTATGCATAATAAAAATTTTCAAAAGGGAAAAAAAAAGAAAAGCATTACAGGAAAAGGGCAATAGAGCTGCAAATGCACTAGCAAGAATCAGGACTATCTATCCAAACTCGTGTCTCTTTTCAATCTGTGAATACTGTGCTCAGAAAATTCAAGACACCACCTACAAATTCAATGCATTTGAAGTCAGATCAATGCTGCTTATAAAGTTTTTTCAATACTGTTTGAAATATTGACACAACATTGGGAAATTTTGCAAATTTAAGTGGAAAGAATCCATTTGGAATCACTCCAAAAGTGAATTACATTTTAGAAGGTCTATTTGAGCTAGCTGTAATCAGCAACTCGAGTATTTTTTTAACTCATTGACTATGAATTACATTTCAAACTAATCATCTTGTTTATTTCTGCTAAAATTTCGGAAACTAAGTGATCAGCTTGAAAGGTCTGCCCTGCCAGGTCTCTTTTTCAAAGCAAAAGCAATTTTCTACCATAAATTCTGCTAATGGGAGGAAAGCCATTAAAATATCTTCCAACAAAATAGAATATACAGCAAAAATAAGCCTTGAATCAAGCTTAAACAGTTTTGTCATGCATTTTCATTGGTTAATCAGAAAGGAATAAAGAAATTCATAACAAGAACACATGAATGGGAAACGGAAAATGACACAATGGGGCAACAGGCATCCATCAACTGGCACTTAATTAAATTGTGTGGCCCTTTAAATTCAAATTGTCATTTTAATCAAGAAAAATTTTTAAATTTCTAGAATGCATTAACTTCAAAAATATAATCAGAGCTCTGTTCTTTTTCCTTTGAGAAACCCTTTTCAGGGAAGAAATAACAGGACCCCCAAATACTTCCTCAGCATGGGAATATGCTTGTGATAAGTATGTATAAAAATCAAAAAACAAAAACAGCATGATTTGTCCTATATCAGAATGTTACTGCTCAAAGCCAAAAGATCCCTCTGATTCTTTCACTTAAAAACTCCTTGTTTCTATAAAGACACAGTAGGTTGGTCTGTTTCATAAAACTTGCCTTCTTGGGGAAAGACAGAAGTCTCGATATAGAACACCTTTAAGACAAGCATGTGGCCTATGCCCCCGCCCCAACCCCTTCTGTTCTACTTATCAGGTGTGGGAGATCTGACCTGTCTGCCAAGGCTATCCTTGTATTTTTGCCCTCAACCCTCCTGAGACAGCACTGATGCTTCAAAGGGCCTCCAAGTCTTACCTAGCACCAGCTACAATAGCTCTATGCAGGTATCACCTGCCCTCTACTCATAAACATCTCTACCTTCTCATTTCCTTGTCAATTATCTTCTCCAGGACCAATCAAAGAAAGTTAGGCAGCACTTTCTCCTCAATAGAACCACAACTCCCACTTAAATTCAATAGATGTGCAGAACCTGCCCCCCATATGCTTATGCTTACACTCCAGTGGTAATAATCCTGTACACATACATACTCACACGGCATGATTGAATGGTTTGGTGTCACCAGCCTCAAGTGTCAGCAAAGTTCAAGAAACGAGAGATCAATGAAGAAGCGAAGAACATGAGAAGATCTGTCAATTTTCTAGGCAGAATTTAGTTGGAATGGTGGTACAGAGTCAGGTCCAGCAGGAACCACTGAATAAAAAAGCCTTCATATTATGCACAAAAGTGGCATTTTTCTGAGAATAGTAAAAATACAGTTTCGACTGTGGACCACACAGTAGCAATAATTATGAAATTATGTAGGAAAGGTTGCCGTTTGTAGCAAGCTATACAGAGCCTTAAAATCCTGATGGCACAATAAAGCTCATTTTTGCACCTTTCTGTGGAGAAGATTTTGAAAAGCAGAGGAGAGCTCTGGCAAAATCAATGAGATAGAAAAATCGATCTGGTGTGAAATTTATTGATAGAGCACAAAATAATGAAGGTCTTGATGGGGGTAAGAGAGTGATAACACAGAAAAAGGAAGAGGATAAAAACTGCTTTGAAGAAACAAAACAAAACAAATCAAAACAAAACAAACCAGGATTCTGTCATTAACACACAGAAAAGGAAAGGGAGTTGTCAGAGATGGCCGTTTCTGGCTTAGGTGACTGGAAATTGGTAGCGTATTGTCAGAACAGAGCCTGTGGGAAGGGGATTCAAGTTTATAGAATAGAGCACGATGGGGGAGAAAATGTTCTCTTATTGGCAACCTGAGTTTGGAATTACAGAAATTATGGGAATATGGCAAGAAGCTTGCTGCTGAAGGGTGTTCGTTGTAGTGTGAATATTTGCTTCAGACAGCACAGTGGATGAGGCTAGATCTGCCCCAGTGCCCTAACTCTTGTATGTCTAGTCCAGTAGCTGGTGTGTGTTGAGTTAGAGAAGTTGTTTTCCTGATTATCTCAGGAGTCTGAGTCACTTCAAGAGCCAGAAGACATGGGTTCTGCTACTGACTAAAACTTCATCACCTCCCGGCTCTAAAACCTGTCAAATGTGGATAATCAAATCGCAGCTTCAGTTGGGTAGGGGGTTCCCCTTTCTTGTGAACCATGAGATTTTATTTCCATCCTCTTGTCACTGGGAGTGTCCCATTAGCTTCACTCTGTGTCTTTATGCTGGATGGCCTCACCTCCACCCATCTATCCATTTCCCATTCACTGACATTATCTCACATCATGCAGTGACCAATGACAGTTACCCTTTTTGCTCCCTTCTTATTTTGGAAGAAAAAATAAAAATGAAAGTAACACTTTATATATTTGGGAATTTTTATTCTAATAACCTTAATCAACTGACATCCAAATGTTAAACTGGAGAAATAGGGGTGCTCAGATTACCTCCTAGTGACTTTGTAAGAGTCATATGGCAATATCGCAGCAACAACGTCACCTTGAGAAGGGGTGACAATCATAGATCAAGGTGATGTAGAGTCATGGCAAATTCCAGTAACCACTAAGCAGGCATCAAGAAAAAGGGCACAGACCATGGTGCTTGAAAAGATCTGGGAGCAAATGATGAGTGTGCAACAAAGGAGGCTCATTTGAGGAAAATGATATAAAGCCAAGGTTGAACTGACTGGGAACAGGGCCAGACCTCAGGGTCACAGGACAGGCAATTCCCAGTCAATTGATAAGATAGAGGATGGTGCTCCTCAGTGACCTGTCCCCCTAACAGGACACAGAAGAGTCTCTTGAACCCATGGGAGGAGAGTAACAGGTCCAGACAAGAGGCGTAGCTCTCCCAGGGGGTTTTTCCAGGGTTTTGACCCAATAGGAGCACAATGCTTCTGCACCTAGGAGTAGAGAAAGCAAGACTGTTCAGAAAGAAACATGGTAGACGTTCTGGCTGGCCTCCTACTGAGTTCAAGATCTTCTGGCTCGTGAAGCACAAAGACCCATTCAAGCTAGTTCAAGTACAGATAAGGTCGCTTTGAGAATTGAGGAATCTTGTAGGAGCCAAGGACAGGAAATAATAGTAACTCCAGGAGTCTTGGAAATCAGACTGGGCAGCCTCCCAGAGGCGAGGCAGCACCCTCTCTCCTTCGTGCCACCATGCTTCACTTCTTCCCTCTGCTCATGGGCTTCACACTTCATAACTGAAGCTGAAGCATGGTCCTCTGGGCTTCCACCGACCTCGCCTCTCTTGTCTTCACATACCTGTCACTTCGGTCTTCACAGCTCATTCCCAGGTTTCAGATTCCTGAGAAAAGCACCTGATTAGCTCAATTCATCTGGAATCAAGTCTCACAGGTCGCTAAGCTCCACCTCCTCTCGATCTTTCAAGTTCCAACAAAGATGTCCCTTCCTCTGACCAACTTCCCTGTCACAGTCCCTTCCTTAGCCAGACTGGTTTCCCCACTGTGAGCTCCCACAGGCTCAGGGCTTACAAACTGCCCCATAACTGCCTGTTAATGTGCCTGTCTTCCCACTAAAACAGAAGCTCCAGGGTCTGGAACTATGTCTTTGTATAGTTATCTCCCCAGTGCCCAGCTTTTTAAATAAATAAACATGGACTAGATGGGTTTTGATAAATTAACTTGTATTAAAGAAAACCTACAAATCTAGAAATACTTTGTTTATACATTTTGTTCTTGCTGAGACTCCCTTATAAATCTCGACATTTCTATAAAAGCACCTGCTATCCTTCCAGTTGTTCAGGCATCTGGCAGAGGGCACACATTGAAAATCTGCTTCTTTCGTACAACCCCTTAGTGCCTAGTGACATCAACCAGTGAGGAATGAATGAGAATGCAGTTCCTTTTACAGGCTACAGAAATATCAACACATAAAGTAAGTTATACCAGATTCTTTTTTATTTTGCATTGAACAATAACATAGTTTAAACGGGAATTTTTCTTACCGTGGATAAATCTAAAGTGGACCTGAAATGCCATTAAGACTCTCTGAGTTTTCTAACATGACATTAATACAGTTATCTTATTAAAAGAGACAGAGTCATAGGGATTTTAAAAAAGTAAATCTCTACATCTAACACTGCTAACAATGAATTCTAAACCACATACCTGCAAAAAACAAATGAGCCCTTCTGCAAAACATATACTTGGTTCATTTCTTACCTACAGTCTAGTTCTGCTCTATAAAGCTTTGTTTTATATATTGGTTTATTTTAAACCAATCATTCAGTTTCACTCAAGAAACATATACAGGTTGCATAGTCTGCACCAGGCATCAGTCTGTTTCCAAGACTTCCAGACAAGAATCTTTCTTATCTATTAATGAACACATTCACGAGCACATCAACAATGCCATAAGTGGGGACAATGCTGTCTGGTTTATGAAGCACCTTCGTATAAGAATCATGTGATACCAACAAAACCCTTTCAATCTTATGGTAGAAGAGACAGCCCAAAGAGGTTGTTGTGATTCTCTCAAGGTCACTACAAGTGCACAGCAGAGTCCCACGTGACACTGGGTTGTCTGGCTCCAAATCCAATTCTGTGCTGCCGCAGGTGGCCTCTCATTCCCACCTCTTTATTAATGTGGAGAATGGACAGGGAATATATTGTGTCAAATATTGCTTCTGCGGAAGCACCTGCCTGAGCCCCAGGCTCTTCAGCAGTGCAGCCCAGGTGAACTTGACCTTCCGTGTGGCTAAATCAGGGCTGACATGAGCTTACAGTGAGTGTATGATCTCTTTGAACAGCATGGTCAATAGATGATTATACTGCTGAGAGTTTTTGTTAGAGCATCACACAGCCGGAAATAAAACTGTAAATTAAAAGCTTTACAGAGTGTTCACTAGAGCCTGGCATTTTTGTCATTATAAAAAGTATTTTTGTCATTATGTTCCAATTTTTGAAGAAAAGGATTGTTCCCTTAACTTCCATTGGTTTCTCAGCAGCTGAAAATTTAATGTAAATATTAGTATGTAGGATTATGTCGTTTTCTCTGAGAAGTAAAAGGCCAACTGTTAGACTGAATCAGTATTTTCCAGCTGCTGGAAGGCACATTTTGTCAGCCATAACAACTCCCTCTTCAGACACCATCCCCAGAAACAACATAGGCTGCTCAGCTGTCCTCTTCATCCTATTTCATACTATTTCCTGTCATTCCTAGGTTTGAGATATTTTTTAAATTAAATACTTCACCCAACCATTTTGTCATTTGAGTTTTGAAAACCAAACTGGCAAACTAGATGATCTCTTCTAAACCCATGAAACTATTATTCTATGAATAAAGCATTAAGTATATGCATTAAGTATAAGCATTAAGAATATTAAGTAGGAGTCACACCTCAGAGGATGTTGTTACACCTATGGATCCCAAAAAAGTGATCCCTCCAGAAATCCCTGAAACACTTGAATGCTTTGTTAAATACACAGATTCCCAGGCTCAATCCCAGATACGCTGAGTCAGAATTTCTGGCAGTGAAGCCTAGAATCTATATTTTTAACCTGCTTCCTTGGGTGATTCTGATTTCCACCCTGGTTTGGGAAGTATTAATGAAATCAGTGCTTCTCAAAATGTGGTCCCTGGAGTAGCGCCCTCAGCATCACTTGGGAACATTTTGGAAATGAAAATTCCCAGGTCCTGTCCCAGACCTACTGAATCGGAGACTGTCAGGGCAGGGCCCCAGAGTCGGTGTTTTTTAAAGTCCTTCAAGTGGGTTTTATGCACAGTGAAGTTTGAGAACCACTGACTTAAATAAAAGAATAATTAAATTTCAATTCAAAAAACATATACTGACACCCTGCTGAGTAAAGTCCCTGGATTAGTTGCTGCAGGGAAAAAAAAGCAGCTCATTTTATACTGTTGAAGCAGATTTTTTCAAACATTTCTTGAGAATTACCTCTGTGCTAAGCACTCTGTTAGAGGTTTCTTAGGATATAGGTATTTGAAATACAGTTCCTGGACTCAAGGAGCTTACAGTCTACTAAGACAAACTTTTTCTGTAAAGGACCAGAGAGTAAGTGTTCCAGGCATTGTGGGCCACCTGGCCTCTGTGTAGCTACTCCAGGGGTCCCCAAGCCACGGGCTGCAGACCAGTACGGGTCCACGGCCTGGTCTGCGGCCTGTTAGGAACCGGGTTGCACAGTAGGAGGTGATGGCGGGCAAGCGAGCGAAGCTTCATCTGCCCCTCCCCATCGCTCCCTATCGCTGGCATCACCGCCTGAACCATCGTCCCGCCGACCCTGTAACCGGTCCCTGGTGCCAAAAAGGTTGGGGACCGCTGAGCTATTCAGTTCTGCCATTGTAAAGGGAGCCTGAGATAATATATAAATGAATGAGCTTGGCTGCATTCCAACAAAATTGCATTTATAGATACTAACATTTGGATTTCATGTAGTTTTTACATGCCATGAAATATCACTCATCTTAGAGTTTTTCCCAACCATTTAAAAATGTAAAAATAATTTTGGGGGTCTTGCACAAACAGGTAGGAGCCAGAATTGTCCTGTGGGTGGTAGTTCCCTCTAAAGTAAAGCCAATAAGGCAGTAACAAACAAAATCTGAGGGTTTGAGTCTCTGTGATGTCATCAATAGCAATTGAAAAGTCAGGAGAAAGCTTTTTGGAAAGAAAAATGCTGAATTTTGTCTTAAATAGCCTTCTTGGTCACTTCCTATCTTATTGTTTTCCTAAACAAGTAGCACATGTCTTTTCTTCCATTTCTCTATAGCAGAAACAGACCTGTCTGCTTAAATATATCTATTTTGTCTTCTCTCCCATACCACACTTCATGAAAATAACATGATGCCGACAAAGGGTCTTTCCTTTCTTTCCCTATGGGTCCAATTTTATCCATTTATGTAGATATGGAAGCCAAGATTTTCCGTATTATAAAAGCAGAACATCTTTGATCAAGCATACACTGCATCACTCCTCTCCTTCAAGCACTAGGAGGCAGAGATTGGCTATGCCTGGAAAAGTGCCAGCTGTGTCATCTACTGCAGGCTGCATTCCTTTGGAGATTCATAGTTAACTCAAGCTCTTTGTTTGTTTTTAATCTCAGATTTACACAGTTAAGAGGTAAGTATCCTGCTTATAAAGATTAATAATCACAGCAATATACATGACACTACTCGAACAGGACAAGTTACATAATGAATCTATGATATCAGTTCCTGAATTCAAGTCCACCTAGTGTATTAAGTCAGAATCTCCAGGCACAGCATCCAGAGTTGGTACTTTTAACATGCTCCCCTAGTGTCCTTGATGCCCAGCCAGTTTTGGGAACTGTTCTGTATACTATGGATGGTAGAAAGTGAACCAGACAGCTCTGTGTGGCTACAGCCAGGGCATGCTCTTGGGTGGTCAGGCTCAGGAAGTAACACAGCACCGTGTTGCTGGGTCATGAAGGAAACATTTTCAGATGGAACTAAAATTCTGTTATTCATCACAACAAAAGTGGAAATGAAACCCAAACTTCCCACCACTCAGAATAAGCTGAACAAAGCATGAGTTGGAAGATTATAGAACATCCAAACCGGAGGGAGACAGGGGATGAAGAGTTCACTGCATCTGCTCCACCTGGCCTTTTTGCCAGCCAACCCACCCACTTACCAAGTTCTCTCCAGCTCATAAAGTCAAGCCAAGCACCCCAGAGCTTGTTCTAGACCATAGCCCCAGCCCTCAATCTTATCTTCCACCTTTGGCCATTTTCATATGCCTTTTTCCCCATCTTTTTAAGTTCAGGATTGCTGAATCTATACTCACTCTCAATAGCTGGCTTTCACCTCCTTCCACTCTCAAGAGTCTCCAAATCAACAACCTGGCTTTCTGTCCCTCATTCTTGCTTCATTGCTTTGCCTCTACTTACTTCCTTTGTTTTTGGTGAAAACTTTATTCTAGCACCTGCTCCTATAGAAATTCCTGCTGCGGTAGGAGAGATATAGGACTTTGGACATGTGAGAGCTAAACTTTTTAATTAAGAAAAAAGGTGACTTAATATCTAACCATTGAAGAACTACATGCAAGATAGAGAGAAATCTCTGAGATTAATATAAACACGCTGTTATACAAAAGCAGCTTCACTTTTTCAGACTTTCAAGATGGGAGAACTGTGTAGAACACATTTGGTGAGTATCAGAGAACCAGACGACAAAAGCAAAAATCGAGAGAGACCAGGTCAGCCAGAGGGGATTCACCAACTCTCTAGGGAATTTATATCTTGTTTTGTATAAAATTATGTTCAAATTAATTAGAAAGTCATGTTTCCCTTTTCACTGCTTAAGTTCAGGAACTCTCGGGGAAACCTACGAGTGTACAAACTTCTGTAGATACTATATTTTAAGACAGAAAACAGGACAAGAAATAAGACATGAAATTTTAAATTATTATCAAAACTCTGATGCAGCATGAAACAGCAAGTAGATGACCCGCCTTCAGAAGATACCTTGACAAGTCTCACTCCTGTCTTGGTGCTAAGCGTATCACAGGCATATCCTTCATTGCAGAAGACACAGAGAATTTTGTTGGAGCCAGGTCAGCTAAATTATTTCCATTAGCCAAAGCCAATAAGTGTGCTAAGAAGTTTTGGGTGCCACCAGTGCTATTGCTACTTCCAAGAATATAAGAAAAACTGGGCAATAGGTTTATCATTAGCACACCCTCCCACCTAACTTACTGATACATTTCTGTGAATGGGTGGTAACTCGTCTTGACTTCAAGACTTGCAGACCCTCAGACCGTATGCCTGCCCCAGACCTCTCATCACATCACCTGTGCCTAGACCTGCTCTCCAGAGAGGGCTCATGCAGCAAAATCACCAGGCAGAACACCTTGATGCTCAGGAACCAGATCCTAGACGTGCTTCTAAAAGAAAGCAATCCGATTGAAGTGATTCACAATGGGTACAAATAACCAGTGTGTTTAAACAACTAGGAAGTGAAAGGTCAATGTGAGTTTTATGTCAGGAAAACCTTTCTCTGAAAGAGGTTAAGACTTGAATTGAACCTTTATGAATGGGTGAAACTTATGGGCAGGAATCAGAATGGAATACCTATGGGTTAAATAAACAATGTATGTCTGTGTGTCTGTCCCAAATTTCTGAGATGTCTTGTGCCAGTAGTTAATCCAGCATCATTCAACATGCTTGAGAACCTTTATTGATATATAAATATAAGAGAAGAAAAAAATGCTTGAAAAGAAACAAAGTTATCTCAGAAATTTACCTCATGTTAGGTTGTATTCACCAAGTCCTGCTTCATAATGCTTTTCCTGGGTACACAAAAAGACTTCATTTCCTAACATTTCCCAGCATTGAATTGGAGCCATGTGACTAGTTCTGGCCAATAGATGTGAGGAGAAATGTTACGTGTTACTTCTTAGCTAAAATACCTAACAGTTGGTGAGGCTAACTGAATATTTAATGATATTAGGAAATTATGTCATCTTTAGGTGTGATAATGGTATTGCAATAGAGCTTTGGAAAGAATCTGTATCTTTTAAAGGTAGGTACTGGAATATTTACAGAGGAAATTTCTGGGACCAGTTTCAAAATAGTCCAGTGAGAGTAGGCAGGGTGAGTGGGGACACAAGTGAAGCAAAATTGGCCCTGGATTGATTATTGTTGTATATAATTGAAATTTACTATTATAAAAAGTTTTTAAAAGATGAACTGGTGTGAGACCTTCTCACTTTCCCCTCCTGCAATAGTGACCCAAAAGCCACCTATTTCAGAGGTAAAGCTATAGGACACCACAGTGTGGAATCCCAGGTCACTGCTCAGAAAAGAGTTGCTCTGATGTTCCAAAGTGGATCTTGTGTGAACAGGATAGAAATCTTTATGTGTTGATTCCCTGAGATTTGGGAGTTGCTTGATACCTTGGTGTAGCCTATCCTAACCTGAATAACACATAGGTAGAGTTGGTTTTAAAGATAGTTTAGCCTGGAAAAGCCTATATGGTCTGGAGCTAGACAAAGAGATAATATATAAAATAACTCACTGCATAAGAAACTAGCAGGAATTTGGGAAGGCATAGCACAGAGAAGGGAATTGAGGGCAAGAAGGAAAGGCCAGGCAACATATGGAAGTCAAAGGGCTTACAGAAAAAAAAAAAAAATCAACCAACAAGAAATCACCTGTGTCAGGGGTGGCTAAAAACTTTAAAAAATGGGAACATCTAACAAATTGGATAGTCTAAAAGAAACAAATAAATTCCTAAAAACATAAAACCAACCAGGACTAAATAATGAAGAAACAGAAAATCTGGACAGACCAATAATGAGTAAGGAGATTAAATTAAATTAATTTAGATTAAATCAGTAATCAAAAACCTCCTAACATTCAGATGACCATCCCAGTCAATGCAGAAAAAGCATTTGACAAAATTCAGCATGGTAAAAAGTCTCAACAAATTAGGTATGGAAGGAATGTACCTCAACATAATAAAGGCCACATATGACAAATCCACAGCTAATATCATCCAGCAATCCCACTTCTGGCTGTATATCTGAAGGAAAGGAAGTCACTCTCTCCAAGAGATATCTGCACTTCCACATTCATTGCAGCATTATTCACAATAGCCAAGACATGGAAACAACCTAGGTGTCCATATCATTGGATGAATGGATAAAGAAGATGTATAGATTTAGATATATACAGAATAGAATAGTATTCAGCCATAAAAAGAAGGAAATCATGTCCTGTGCAATGATACTGATGAGCCCAAAGGACACTATGTTAAAGGAAATAATCCAGACAAAGAAAGAAAAATTCTGTATGATCTAACTTACATGTAGAATCTAAAAAAAGTCAAACTCATAGAAACAGAGTAGAATGGGGGCTACCAAGGGTTGGGCAGTGGGTGAAATGGGGAGATGTTGGTCAAAGGGTAAAATCTTTCAATTTTAAGATGAATAAGTTCTGGGAATCTAATGCACAGCATGGTGACTGTAGTTAATATTATTGCACTGTATTGAATACTTGAAATTTGCTAAGAAAGTAGATCTTAAGTATTTGTACTCCCCCCAAAAAAGATAACTATGTGAAGTAATGGTGATGGATATGTTAATTAGGTTAACTGTTGTAACTATTTCACAATGTATATGTATCATCACATTGTACACTTTAAATATCTATAATTTTATTTGTCAATTATACCTCAATAAAGCCGGAGGGAAAGAAAACACTTATTGTAGGTCTATTCTGGGTTCAGCACTATCAAATCTGTTGGGGATACAAAGGAAGCCATGGTCCCAGCCCTCAAGGACCTCACATCAAAGTAGAAAAGAGCCATCAGCCATTAATAAACAATGATAAGTGTAATAAGCTAGAAGTAAGAAAGTGTAATAAGCTAGAAGTAAGTATATGGTGTTGGGGCATCAGACATAACAAACACTGGGGATAAGAAAGTTCAGGCAAGAAGTCCTACAAGCAATACCTAAAGAAGCAGCATGAGCTAAGGATAAAGGAAAGGGCATTCCAGAAAAAGGGAGAAGCTTGTGAAAAAGCTTTGAGCCAAATGGAATTTGGTATGTTTGGGGGAACTGAGAGTAATTTAGGATGGATAGTGCCTAACATTAAAGGACGGGTGTCAAGAAGTAAGGCCAAAAAGATCAGCAAGGGCCAAATCACAATCATATATCTTGCCAAGGAATATTAGTCTCCACCCTAAATATTACAGGAAACCACTTACTATTTTAAGATAATTAGGAAGATCAAGTGCCAGCAGTGTGGGAAATGGATCTGAAGAGGTGCAAAACTGGGGGCAGGGAGACAAGCTAGGAGGCTATTTGCAGTAACCCAGGTAAGACTTGATGAGGGCCTTAACCAAGATGATGGCAGTGAGGGGGAGATAAGTGGTCAAATTCTGGAGAAACTGAATGATCAAAACCACAGGCCATGGTGACTGCTTGACTGTGACAGGTGAAAGAGAGGCAGTAGACAACATCATTGCCAGGTGTTTGGGCCTGGACAACTAGTAAGGTGATCTGAACCCTGGAGGTTTCTATAGGGTGGGGAAGTTGTTCAGAGACTGCACCTCTCTCCTCATAGGGTGCTAATGCATAGGCTGCCTTTCACTTTCCTTCCAATCAAAATACAATGACTCCTTTATCCTCTAATTTTTAATTACAGGTTCCTACACGACTTGGAAATAGATACATTTGCCGTTCAATGTCACGTCATTCAATTGATCAGCACACTTTATTCACTCCAGGTCAGAAAAGTTATTGATCAAACACGCAGAAGTGCTGTGACAGCCTATAATTGGCCCCTGGAGATAAAATAAGAATGTGAAAGATTAAAGGGTTCTTGTTACTGTCATATCTTGAATGATGGTCCTTAATTAGTAGTGGTTCTCTGTGTGATTTGACAGGCCAACTGATCAAAATTAAGAAGTCAAGTTCCAAAAGGCATCCAAACTTTTGATAACATAAATTATTTCTCAATTATTCTCTTTTTAGGTAAGGCTTATGCTGCTGATCTTCAGACTATCTTACTCGTAAGCAGCATGATCAGTTATCAGCTCAGCATGACGTTAGGGCATTAGAAAGACCCCACTGGAAAAAATGATCTTTACTGGACTAAGAGAGAATCTTTTCTGCTTAGTGGTGAGTCCTAGCATTAACTTAAAATTAGGATGTTATAGTAGAAAGATATCAAGCTTTCCAGCCAGAATATATAAGTTCACAGCCTGGCCATGCTGGGTGACCAAGAGCAAGTCATTGAACCAGATTTACCAACGACTATATCACTCTCATTAATGTGCGTGCTGAATCATCCTGCATCCCAGCGATAAATCGCACTTGATTGTGCTGTATAATCTTTTCAATACACTGTTGAATTCAGTTTACATATTGGTAAATTTGGGAAACCATTTGCCCATTTTATTTACTACCCAAGATTATAACATAGGTGATAACTGGGAAAGCACTCTACAGTTGTGTAATTTTTCATTGTTGACAAATTTTCGTAAGTACTATTGTCATTATTATTATCGTGACCCTTTCATTGAAAGTAATATGGTGGAAGGAATTATTCTAGAAGCTACCATATAAATGCATTTGAGATGACTATGAAGGAAAGATTGTGAGGGAGTACTCTCTGCCTTCTCATGTAAGCATACCAAAATTTTCTTTCTCCTCAGTTCACTTAAAGCAAAAGAGAAAAACTTCAAAGAAAGACTAACAAACAAATGACAGGGTATTTTCTCCTAGCTAAATTCAGAAAAAGAGAATATCCAAAAGAGAAGGAAACTCAGAGAGAAATTCATAAAAAGATATTTGAAACAGGAAAATGTAATAACAAGTATCAACAAGTTACATATAGAACACAAGATTTTAGAAGACCCAGGCTTTGGTAGTAGGGCAACTACTAAAGATATGGGAAGTTAGAGAAAGCATCCATCATCTGAAACTGCTTCACATGAATGTACAGCAATATACTCCCACTACTTTAAGAGATAATTATTACCTAAACAAGGTGCAAAGATACTATTAAAAGTTGTGTCAAATTTACAAATGCTACAAAAGAAGTCAAGCATCACAAGAGTCCATTAGGAGAAGAACTGACATCCAGAATGAAGAAACTGTGATAATAAAAACAGATTAATAGAACAGGTAAAGGCACAGCACAGTCATACAATTGCAAAGAAAGAGAAATCTAAAGAACCAAGCATATCCAATTTGAAAATAATCAATGTACTTATTTCAAAAACCTGAAAAAATTTCTCAATGAAGTCTTGCAGCTAGAAATGTTCCAATGAGAAGAAATGAATATCTAAAAACAATGACAGATAACTATTAAGGACTGATGGATTGCAAGCTTAATAAAAGGAATGGTTAGAAATACCACATAAAATAGTTAATTCAACCACATTTTGAGAAGCATAAAATATAAACAGTACTTAATAAAATGGTCCAGACTATGTTAAACAGAAATGCCAGCAAAGAATTTAGATATTATATCACCCTCCAAAGGGTAGTCAAGATGAACTTATTTAATTGAAATATATTAAAAGTAATGACAACAATTGTGTCAAAATGTATTGTTGTTGAAAATACGTAATCTTTTCAATGGGAAATAAAAAGTTTAAAATCAGCTACAGAAACATTATAATAAAATGGAATAAAAAAAGGCACAATAAAGAAAAATGTACAGGACAAAGGAATTAGCAGAAAGTTAATTAAAATGTATAAAACAAATGAACTAAACTCTAATATAAAGCATAGCTCACTGATTGGCATAAAAAAAAAATCCAACAATCTAATGCCTATACAAGACACACAAAATATAAGTGGGCTAAAAGCTACAGGATTAAAAAAAGAAAAAAAAAGCTACAGGATAATTTAAAGTCTGTAATATCTGTGCAAATACAAAAAGAAAAAATCTAGAGTTTTCTACTATGGCAAAAATTAGGACAAATTAATAAGGTTAATATTATATTAAATAAATTTTCATAAATTCATATTGAACAAGAGAATATCTAACAATATTACATATGTCAGTTCCAACCAAGATGGTAACAATATATTCTGAAGAAAAATTGATTAAAAATGAAAAATATAGTTGTACCTGCAAGCCTCATCAGTTTACAATGTCAAGTTTAGTAAATATGAAATTAAGAATAAAGATACAATTTAAAAAACTGTATCAAGTAATAAATGACATAAAACTAACCCTGTAATAGCAAAAATTTAATGACAAGACAGAAGAACTACTTTTTAAATTAAGTTCATATAGATTATTTTTTAGAATTGCTTAGAAAAGAAAAATATAATAAGTATCAGAAAGGGAGAAAACCTATATATCCTATATCACCTTGTAATATGATAACAAAAGGAGACTCTAAAATTGCTCTATGTAAGCATTTAAAAATTATCCCCTTGATGTCTATGTCGTGGAAAAAATCCAGATTACAATAAAGTATTATTTAAAGGATATACATATGCATATATAAAATTTACGTATAGAATAAGAGACATACTACTAGGTATATATTGATATTGTGTAATATAATATTATCATAGGATAGTAAATGCTAAGAAGATATAAATAGAATCTAAGGCTCATTGTTTTATTTTTTTTCTATAGAGCTGCTTAAGTTTATTAAAAATCACAGAAGTATAGTCCTGTGGAAGTAAGGCCCAAAGAAGGCAAATTTCTTTGCTCTGCGTGTGTGTGTGTGTTTCATAAGAGGATTTATCAAGGCTCTGGAGACAAAAAAATATTATAAATATAATAATAAGAAGAAACAATTAAAACTCTCATATATGAAACACTCTAGACCAGTCACAGTGCTGGACACTTTTCATTTTTATCTCATTATTCTCCAACTCTCCATCATCTATACCGCTTATTACTCTCAGCTTCCACCAAGTCACATGCGATAGAAATTGGCCTATTAAATAAAGCAAGGGTAGAAGGCTGGCATAACACTGCTGGGGGCTTTTGTTAAAGGATAAATTTGGATGACAAATAGAAAAACATATTTAAGTCATTCTAAAGCAGCTAAAACAAACATCAAAAGAAGCTGGTTTTAAGATAAAAGGGAAAGAATCTCAAGTGTGACATTTTATTAAACATGACGTGTTATTTATATTAGATACCGTGTTTTTATAAACAGTCTCAATGATGTAGAAATGAAGATGTTGAGATTCATTAATATTTCACTTTCTCAAGTGAAATTCAACTATGCTTTAGTCTCACTTCAAATAACTTCCTCTAGCTCTCCCTATGCTCTTCAAAATTGATTTTAGAGGTTTCAAAAGAACATGAAAGAAAGTTTATTAAATGCTTCTAAATATATTTTTCATGATTTTTGTTGCAATCATCATTAATAGTGTGGTGGCAATCAATAACCTCCTCCACAAATAAAACTCTTGAGTTCCTATTTTTTTAAAGGTAAACCTCAAAGTGAGGTTAAATGTAAAGAAACAAAAAGTACCACAAAATTAACTAGTTTAGGGATATACTTATATGTATAGTTGATTCACTTCGTTATAAAGCAGAAACTAACACACCATTGTAAAGCAATTATACTCCAATAAAGATGTTAAAAAAATAAACTAGTTTAGCATTATTTAAATAGCTTCCCATATAAATACCATATGTTATGTATACTATATAATAGAATGTTTAAATAGCCCCTTAACCAAACCAACAATGCCATCGATTTCTATGAAAACTTTACCACTGAATCAGACAACATTACCCCTTGTCCTAATACATCTAGAACTCTTGCAGACAAATGGTGACATAATCAAATGTATCTTTGCAAAAATAGATATTCATTTCTATTTGCCACTCTAACATTTCCAGACCTTGAATAGGATGTGATTGTTCTTTCCTCAAAGTACAAAACCAAAATATAACATTGGACGATTATTAAAAACTATCTAATGAATACCAAGACCAGTTTTCAAAAATGTTATTTCTACTGACTTTGCAAAAATGTAAGTCAAGAAGAATAGATTCTCTTGCTCTGAAAAGAGTAGAACCCACCCTTACATTCTCCACAGGCAGAAATACAGCAGCATAAGCACAGTCACTGCAGAGAACAACAAAAAAAATTGGTTAGTAAATAACCACCCAGTGGACACGTGCAGACTGAAACTGAGGGGATGGAAAAAGATATTCCATGCAAATGGAAATCAAAAGAAAGCTGGAGTAGCAACACTCATATCAGATAAAATAGACTTTAAAATAAAGTATGTTCCAAGAGACAAGGAAGGACACTACATAATGATCAGGGGATCAATCCAAGAAGAAGATATAACAATTATAAATATATATGCACCCAACATAGGAGCACCTCAATACATAAGGCAACTGCTAACAGCTATAAAAGAGGAAATCGACAGTAACACAGTAATAGTGGGGGACTTTAACACCTCACTTACACCAATAGACAGATCATCCAAAATGAAAATATATGAGGAAACAGAAGCTTTAAATGACACAATAGACCAGAGAGATTTAATTGATATTTATAGGACATTCCATCCAATAACAGCAGATTACACTTTCTTCTCAAGTGCACATGGAATATTCTCCAGGATACATCACATCTTGGGTCACAAATCAAGCCTCAGTAAATTTAAGAAAATTGAAATCATATCAAGCATCTTTTCTGACCACAACGCTGTGAGATTAGAAATGAATTACAGGGAAAAAAAACGTAAAAAACACAAACACATGGAGGCTAAACAATACGTTACTAAATAACCAAGAGATCACTGAAGAAATCAAAGAGGAAATCAAAATATACCTAGAGACAAATGACAATGAAAACATGACGATCCAAAACCTATGGAATGCAGCAAAAGCAGTTCTAAGAGAGAAGTTTAAGCTATAAAAGCCTACGTCAATAAACAAGAAAATCGTAAAAGTATGAAATTAGAACACTCCCTGACACCATGCACAAAAATAAACTCAAAATGGATTAAAGACCTAAGTGTAAGGGCAGACACTATCAAACTCTTAGGGGAAAACATAGGCAGAACACTCTATGACATACATCACAGAAAGATTCTTTTTGACCCAGCTCCCAGAGAAATGGAAATAAGAACACAAATAAACAAATGGGACCTAATGAAACTTAAAAGCTTTTGCACAGCAAAGGAAACCATAAACAAGACCAAAAGACAACCATCAGAATGGGAGAAAATATTTGCAAATGAAGCAACTGACAAAGGATTAATCTCTAAGATTTACAAGCAGCTCATGCAGCTCAATAACAAAAAAACGAACAACCCAATCCAAAAATGGGCCGAAGACCTAAATAGACATTTCTCCAAAGAAGATATACAGATGGCCTACAGACACATGAAAGAATGCTCAACATCATTAATCATTAGAGAAATGCAAATCAAAACTACAATGAAATATCATCTCACACCGGTCAGAATGGCCATCATCAAAAAATCTAGAAACAATAAATGCTGGAGAGGGTGTGGAGGAAAGGGAACACTCTTGCACTGTTGGTGGGAATGTAAATTGATACAGCCACTATGGAGAACAGTATGGAGGTTCCTTAAAAAACTACAAATAGAACTACCATACGACCCAGCAATCCCACTACTGGGCATATACCCTGAGAAAACCATAGGTCAAAAAGAGTCATGTACCAAAATGTTCATTGCAGCTCTATTTACAATAGCCAGGACATGGAAGCAATCTAAATGTCCATCGACAGATGAATGGATAAAGAAGATGTGGCACATATATACAATGGAATATTACTCAGCCATAAAAAGAAATGAAATGGAGGTATTTGTAATGAGGTGGATGGAGTTAGAGTCTGTCATACAGAGTGAAGTAAGTCAGAAAGAGAAAAACAAATACAGTATGCTAACACATATATACGGAATCTAAGGGAAAAAAAAAAAAAAAAAAGGCCATGAAGAACCTAGTGGCAAGACGGGAATAAAGACACAGACCTACTAGAGAATGGACTTGAGGATATGGGGAGGGAGTGGGGTGAGATGTGACAGGGTAAGAGAGTGTCATGGACATATATACACTACCAAATGTAAAATAGATAACTAGTGGGAAGCAGCCACATAGCACAGGGAGATCAGCTCAGTGCTTTGTGACCACCTAGAGGGATGGGATGGGGAGGGTGGGAGGGAGGGAGATGCAAGAGGGAAGAGAAATGGGAACATATTGTATATGTATAACTGATTCACTTTGTTATAAAGCAGAAGCTAACACACCATTGTAAGGCAATTATACTTCAATAAAGATGTTAAAAACAAACAACAAACAAACAAACAAAAAAAATCATTTTGGAGAATAGTTTGAGGCTGGAAATTTTAGGTGGGGCTGGTATATTCTCTTTACTATATACTATTGTGATCTGAAAATAAAAGAAACCCTTCTGATAAATAAATAAATAAATAAATAAATAAATAAATAAACAAGAAAATCTCAAATAAACAATCTAACCTTACACCTAAAGGAACTAGGGAAAGAAGATCAAACAAAACCCAAAGTTAGCAGAAGGAAAGAAATCATAAAGATCAGAGCAGAAATAAATGAAATAGAAACAAAGAAAACAATAGCAAAGATCAATAAAACTAAAAGCTGGTTCTTGGAGAACATAAACAAAATTGATAAACCATTAGCCAGCCTCATCAAGAAAAAGAGGGAGAGGACTCAAATCAATAAAATTCGAAATGAAAAAAGAGAAGTTACAACAGACACCACAGAAATACAAAGCATCCTAAGAGACTCCTACAAGCAACTCTATGTCAATAAAATGGACAACCTGGAAGAAATGGACAAATTCTTAGAAAGGTATAACCTTCCAACACTGAACCAGGAAGAAACAGAAAATATGAACAGGCCAATCACAAGTAATGAAATTGAAACTGTGGTTAAAAATGTTCCAACAAACAAAAGTCCAGGACCAGATGTCTTCACAGGTGAATTCTATCAACCATTTAGAGAAGAGCTAACACCCATCCTTCTCAAACTCTTCCAAAAAATTGTGGAGGAAGGAACACTCCCAAACTCATTCTATCAGGCCACTATCACCCTGATACCAAAACCAGACAAAGATACTACAAAAAAAGAAAATTACAGACCAATATCACTGATGAAAATGGATGCAAAAATCCTCAACAAAATCCTAGCAAACAGAATCCAACAACACATTAAAAGGATCATACACCATGACCAAGTGGGATTTATCCCAGGGATGCAAGGATTCTTCAATATATGCAAATCAATCAATGTGATACACCATATTAACAAATTGAAGAATAAAAACCATATGATCATCTCAATAGATGCAGAAAAAGCTTTTGACAAAATTCAACACCCATTTATGATAAAAAAACCCTCTAGAAAGTGGGCATAGAGGGAACCTACCTCAACATAATAAAGGCTATATACGACAAACCCACAGCAAACATCATTCTCAGTGGTGAAAAACTGAAAGCATTTCCTCTAAGATCAGGAACAAGACAAGGATGTCCAGTCTCGCCACTATTATTCAACATAGTTTTGGAAGTCCTAGCCATGGCAATCAGAGAAGAAAAAGAATTAAAAGGAATACAAATTGGAAAAGAAGAAGTAAAACTGTCACCGTTTGCAGATGACATGATACTATACATAGAAAATCCTAAAGATGCCACCAGAAAACTACTAGAGCTAATCAATGAATTTGGTCAAGTTGCAGGATACAAAATTAATGCACAGAAATCTCTTGCATTCCTATACACTAATGATGAAAAATCTGAAAGAGAAATTAAGGAAAGACTCCCATTTACCATTGCAACAAAAAGAATAAAATACCTAGGAATAAACCTACCTAGGGAGACAAAAGACCTGTATGCAGAAAACTATAAGACACTGATGAAAGAAATTAAAGATGATACCAACAGATGGAGAGATATACCATGTTCTTGGATTGGAAGAATCAACATTGTGAAAATGACTCTACTACCCAAAGCAATCTACAGATTCAATGCAATCCCTATCAAATTACCAATGGCATTTTTTATGGAACTAGGACAAAAAATCTTAAAATTTGTATGGAGACACAAAAGACCCCAAATAGCCAAAGCAGTCTTGAGGGAAAAAAACGGAGCTGGAAGAATCAGACTCCCTGACTTCAGACTGCACTATAAAGCTACAGTAATGAAGACAATATGGTACTGGCACAAAAACAGAAACATAGATCAATGGAACAAGATAGAAAGCCCAGAGATAAACCCACACACCTATGGTCAACTAATCTATGACAAAGGAGGCAAAGATATACAATGGAGAAAAGACAGTCTCTTCAATAAGTGATGCTGGGAAAACTGGACAGCTACATGTAAAAGAATGAAATTAAAACACTCCCTAACACCATACACAAAAATAAACTCAAAATGGATTAGAGACCTAAATATAAGGCCACACACTATAAAACTCTTAGAGGAAAACATAGGCAGAACACTCTGTGACATAAATCACAGCAAGATCTTTTTTGATCCACCTCCTAGAGTAATGGAAATAAACACAAAAATAAACAAATGGGACCTAATGAAACTTCAAAACTTTTGCACAGCAAAGGAAACCATAAACAAGACAAAAAGACTACCCTCAGAATGGGAGAAAATATTTGCAAATGAATCAACAGACAAAGGATTAACCTCCAAAATATATAAACAGCTCATGCAGCTCAATATTAAAGAAACAAACAACCGAATCCAAAAATGGGCAGAAGACTTAAATAGACATTTCTCCAAAGAAGACATACAGATGGCCAAGAAGCTCATGAAAAGCTGCTCAGCATCACTAATTATTAGAGAAATGCAAATCAAAACTACAATGAGGTATCACCTCACACCAGTTAGAATGGGCATCATCAGAAAATCTACAAACAACTAATGCTGGAGAGGGTGTGGAGAAAAGGGAACCCTCTTGCGCTGTTTGTGGGAATGTAAATTGATAGAGCCACTATGGAGAACAGTATGGAGGTTCCTTAAAAAACTAAAAATAGAACTACCATACGACCCAGCAATCCCACTACTGGGCATATACCCTGAGAAAACCATGATTCAAAAAGACACATGCACCCAAATGTTCATTGCAGCACTATTTACAATAGCCAGGTCATGGAAGCAACCTAAATGCCCATCGACAGATGAATGGATAAAGAAGATGTGGTACATATATACAATGGAATATTACTCAGCCATAAAAAGGAACAAAATTGAGTTATTTGTAGTGAGATGGATGGATCTAGCAACTGTCATACAGAGTGAAGTAAGTCAGAAAGAGAAAAACAAATATCGTATATTAATGCATATATGTGGAACCTAGAAAAATGGTACAGATGAACTGGTTTGCAGGGCAGAAATTGAGACACAGATGTAGAGAACAAACGTATGGACACCACCAAGGGGGGAAAGCGGCGGGGGGGGTGGTGGTGGTGGTGTGATGAATTGGGCGACTGGGATTGCCATGTATACACTGATGTTTATAAAATTGATGACTAGTAAGAACCTGCTGTATAAAAAACAAAACAAAAAAAACATTAAACTCCCAAAAAAACCGAAGAAAACTAAAAAAAACCATGCATACCACAAGGCATGTTCACTTTTCATAGGTGAACTACAAATTGGGCTCTGAGTTTCCCAGCAGCCAAGACCAGTTAGAATTAAATGAGTTAATAGAGAATGATTATTATATTAATTACTATTAATATAATAAATCAAAATAATATTATTATTGCAGTAGTCTAAGTGATAATAGAAATAGGAATAAAAAAAAAAAAACCACCCAGTGGACATCTCAAGACCCTTTACAAACACTTCTTATGGGGAGCATTTCTATTCCAATGATGAACTGAGTAGGAAGAGTGGAAGTAGCTGCGTAAAAGGAGAGTCAGTAATGAGGTGATGGAACAAAGGCAAAGTTGAGTAAAGGGAACAGCTGCTGGTCACTCTGCCCTTGCGGTCAGTGTGCTAAATGCCTCACATTTTATTTTAACCTCATAGCACTCTGGAACATAAATATCATTGTTTCCGTCACCCCCCTACAAACAGATCAGGGCATAGAGAAGTTAAATGATGTGTCCTGGGACACACAGCTAATAAATTGCAGGTGCTACCCTTTAAAATTCAAAGACTAAGCTCTCAAACATTCTGCTCACACAGCCTCTGGTAGTTACTTTAACGTGATTTATAATATTGTTTTTTGCATGAAAACAGTTGGAAGAACTCCAATTCTTGAATGTCCTGAGACAAAACACTAGCAAAAGTTTATTTCAACAGACCCCAAGGAAAGATTTTTCTTTTCATTTTTTCATCTCATTGACTAGCGGGGCCCTGTGGCTACCTTGGGCAAGAGAACTGCAGAGGCTGAAGTGACAGTGATGCCGTGATGAATTCTGTTCATAGGTAAGTCTGGACATTCTTCTCATTTCAGTCAGGACCAATCACATTGTCATTGTTGAAGTCACTGGGAGGTCTTTGCTGGAATAAAAGTAAAAAATTATATTTTGAAGTGGTCATGGCTGGATATTTAAAAATGAATATCATGGACTTATTTGAATAAGTAGCCCAAATCCAAAAATTGGGATAAACGTGTGGCAGCAGTCCAATTATCTCATCAGTGTAAGAGTGGGTATGCATTAATTTAACATCATCTCAATTTCACACTTATACAATGTCCTCTTTTAGGGTGGATCAAGGTAATTGGCAAAATTTCAGACTGAATTTAAATTCTTAAAGACATTTTAGAGGCAACACCAGCTACAAAACTGGTAAGAAAAGTATCTTCAAAGAATATGATTTAACTGAAGATAATATGAAAAGAAATATGATAATGGAAACACAAATAATGAATAAAAAGAAAGTAGTAAAGTAGGCTTTTGAGACATAAATTATTCAATGAACAGATGGATTGAAATTTGACAATTTTCATCATCGTAACACACACAATTCCCAGATCACACACACACAAACACAAGTAAAGACTTTTAGGGCAGGCAATGTTATCTTAATTCTATCTGCAAGAGCATTCTCTAGACACAAGTTTCTGCCTCTTTTTAAAATAACTGATCTCCATTTTATTCCATTTTTAGGATAATCCTCTTCTCTCACAAATATATTTTAATGTTGGATAAATAATCACATTATGTTAGTGGCTAACATTACAAATAACCAGAAAGATATTTTTATGTATAACTTTCAGTAGGAAATTTATAAGAAAGAGCAGCATCACACAAGGCCAGCCCCCTGAACTGGCCGATTAAGAGACTCCAACAGCACGAGAGAATGATTGGGTTTGTGGGACTATTTATTGGTTTAACAACTTGAAGTGGATGGGCAAATATCGTTGCTATTAGATTATGTTATTAGACTCCAGTGAAAAGTTTATTAAATACTCCAGGTCATGTCTCTGAGCCAAATTAAATTTAAAACATCTTTTATCAGACAGTCCAAAACCATATATATACTTACATAGCTTATGACCAAAATAATCCTTTTTGAAGAATGGTCTCATGCTGCTTTTAGCCATATACCTGAACAGGAAGGAAAATATTTCCCCCAAAACAATGCTAAGAAACTACCCCATATGTAGTGTCTTCTTTCAAAAGAAATATGCCTTAGTCTTGAGAAGTGTTTCATTCAACCTGCATTAATTGCAGATAGCTGAAAAGGACTATTGCAGGAGGTCATCGAGAGGATGTAACCGCTGGTTGACCCATGAACTGGACCTGGGCAGTCAGAGGCTCTCACTCCCTCCCTGTGCTTGGAATATACACTCTGCCTCTGGTTCCCACAGTGAGAGATGTTCCAAGGACACAGCCCTGAGAGAGTAAAGTATTGTTGAGGCCATGTGGACTGAACCCAGTTAAGGCCTCTCTCTATTTTTTTAAGATTCTGGTGGGTGGGGGCAGAGATCTATTCATCTTGCAGCCACCTAAGACAAGCCTCATACCTAAGTTCCCTTGCTTATTAAGCTCGATACCTTCCAATCTAGAGTGGTCTGTCTCTTTCTTCAGTCTCTCCTTGCCCCCCGTGTTCAATTTTCAAACCAACAAAGACCAAAGTTAAGAGCATGTCCTCTGGAGCCAGACCACCTGCGTTTCAACCTCCCAGCTCTGCTGCTCACTGTCTGGGAGATCTTGGGCAAGTTTCATAACTTCTCTACACCTCTGTATTTTTCTCAACTATGAAATGGTATCTACTGCATAATTCTATTCTGAAGAATAAATGATTTATTTTATGTTATTGAATATCTCTCAAATAGAACCATTTCTTATACTAAACAAGAGAGGAAATACCATGGTCAGGTGAGGTTATGTGATTTCCACAAAGTCACAAAGTTAATAAGCATCAAACATGGGCTCAGTGGCCACCTGCTTTACATCATGTGTCATTTTCTCCATGATCTTCGGGCCCCAATTTTAAATTATGTGATTGTTTCCTTTCTTTTCAATGTCAACTTTTTTATAAATTCTTTGATGATATACAGAAGTAATTACTCTCCTTGGTTACCAGAATATGATCTTCCAGAATGGGCAGACAGTGTAGGGCCCTGAGTCTGTGATAGTGCACTGACTCAGTCCATGTTCTGTATATGGGCTGGCAGACTGACTAAGGACAAGTAAAGGGGAGAGGCAGGAGGTTATGAGCATCACAACTTTAGATTACGTGACTGTTTACTTTCTCTTCAATATCAAATTTTGCATAAATTCTTTGGTTATATCCAGAGGTAATTTCCATGTGCAAACTACATGCAAATTAACTACATATTAAAGGGCAGAGAGGAGACAAAAAGAGTTGTATCTAATCCTAAAATCTTGCAACCATTTCCCTCACCCTTACTTTCCACAGACTTTTGCTTTTCCCCTACCCTTTTACTCTTTTTTCAATATAATTTTTCCTCAGAGGATTTTCCCCCACCTCCCTCAAAATTTTGCACTTGAATGAGATCTTCTGGGAAAATCCTTCTGTGAGGCCTAACGGAATGAATTAGCAGTTCCAAAACACTTAGAAGATATACATAGCCTCATGTATTCTCTAACAGTGAAATATGCCTAAATGGCACAGAGAGGAAATGACCAACTTGGATCATGTGTCTTTTTTCCCCATTCTTCTTCCCTGTCTCTCCTAACATCAGGTCCTCTGTTACTATAACAACAATTCTGGCAGAAGCGGTATGTACTTGGAAAACTGCCCAAGTATTTAGGGACCAGAGGTACTGTCAGCTCTCCCAAAACAGGCACAGTTCCTGCCCCAAGATGGTCTTAAGGGAGTCCACAGCCCTTGAAGTGGTAAGTAACATTTTGCACATATGTGCATTAATATATTTTTCTAAAAGTCTAGCTTTGATTTTCAATCTGAATATGATCTGTGATCCCAAATTGCTAAGATCCTGCTAAGCATCCTCTTCCTCTCAGCCCGGTCTCCCTTATGGGTATTGTTTGCAGCTCAGCACCACAAAGACCAAACTCTGGATATTCCTGAAATTGCTTTATGGGATTAAAAGAAACAGTAGGAAGGGAGAAAGAATGACAGTGTGGAGAGGGTGTCGGGAGGCTGGTGCTGAATGGAAAAGTGTTCCTGAAGGCTCATTTCCTCAACTTCTTATGTTTGTTAATTTTAACATAGCGGATGAAATCAGAAGTGGTTCCTCTTTTTCTAAACCAACAAACTCCATGTTTGGGGATTTCTTTTAAAATGTTATATTGAGGTAAATTTCTTGTATTCTACTTCCCTGAAAGTATACTGGGGATGTTATTTTGAGGAGTTTTATGTATGAGGCTATCCCTTGTTTAGCAGTTCTTCCTCCATGAAAAATTCTATTTCCTCAAGAAGCGATTCTGAAGGGATCAAGTAATTTACTCTTAATTAAAAATTAGCTTCCCATAACAATGAAAGAGTAGAATGATCAGTGGTTATATAAATGACCTCTATTTCAAGGTTTCTATTTCTCTTTGTCAACCCATAATAAAAAGGAAAATAAGCCAAAAGTGATCTGGCTTCCTCTGTCTAGGTCAGTGGCTGAAATTCATAAATTAATCCAGAGAACACTCCAGGAGTTGAGTTCTCTAAATCTCTTCCTCTGCTCCTCACCCCTGTAAAATTGGCCTGTGCAATTTTCCTCATCGGTCCATTATATATGATCTGCAGAACTGGAAATTAACAACAACAAAACCAAAAACAATAATGGAAAACAATTTGTATGTGTCAGACACTATTGTAATTTAAATATTAACTCATACAATATAATTCCAGGGGACAAATCATTATAATCCCCATTTTATAGATGAGAAGAACAAAGAACTAGAAACAATACTTCATCATTATATCAAGTATTCTCAGCTATAAAGAACCTGATTGTGCTGTGTAAACATAAGGCACTATTCAAATGTCATTAGTTACTTTTCAATTTCTGCCAAGTTCTCCAAGATTTGCTGCTGCAAAGACAGCCAACATGCCAACAATAAAAGCACCTCAAATTCTCTGAGCATTAACATCCACCTTCTCAGATAATCAGGTTCAAAACCTCAAAGTCATAAATTGCTTCTTCTTAAAGTTCACCCTCCAAAGTAAATCAGCCCTTCCATCTTGTTGATTCTACCTTCACAAAGGCTCTTCAGTCTTTGCTTCCTTTTCTACTTTCCCTGGCGTTTCCTCATTTCAAGTCCTGGTTATCTCTCCCCTTAATACCTTCAGTAGCCCTCACTGCAATCACAGGTAGCTTCTTGGGCAAGACGTTTGTCTAGGTCAAAGGATTTGAAACCTAGTTCTAGATCTACCACTTACTGATTCTGTGATCTGGAACAGCTTGTTTAACCTCTTGGAAGCTAAATTTCTTTAGGCATATAATGAGATTATGTAATATTTGCCTGACCTACCTCAGAGTCTACAATGATTTTTTTGAATGTTTGAGAAGGCTCTTTGAAAATAATGAAATTCATTCCAGATACGTAGCTCTTACTAAAGTCCAAATTTCTTGACCATTCAAAACCTCCAAAATCTGACCATGAGCTGCATATCCAGGTGATCACCCACTACAGACACACCCAAATCTCCTCTACCAATGCTCTCTAGGTCCTCCTTCTGTATACTTTGCAACCTCTGAATATACAGCTTCCTCTGCCCTGAATTCCTTTCCTTTCCATGGCTCCTGTCAGAGACCTGCTCAATATTTAAGACAAAAATAAAATCTCACCTTCTCCAAGAGGGTGTCTGCAATCCCCCAGTAAGAGTTGATCTCTCCTTCTCTGGATTTTCACACCACATAGTTACCATTTTGTGAACTCTTACTATATGTCTGACATTGTGCCAATGCATATAGCTAATTATGCGTATAATCCTCTATGCATATAATTATATAATCCTCCATGCCTATGATCCTCACACTGACCCTTAGAGGTAAACATTATTATCTCCATCCACAGATGAGGAAACTGAGTCTTTAGAACAGTCAATACCTTGGCCAAGGTTACACAAAATATAAAGAGCAGAGCTTGGCTTGGCCAGGTCTGTCTTCTTCGGGAGCCTCTGCTCTTAACTTTGTATACGCACCTCCTCACTGTCTATATAACAGCCTTTACCAGAATCAGCCTGGTGGTAGTAAAAAATGCATCTAGCCATCTCTCTCACAAGTTTGTGAGTGCCTGGATAATTAAGGAGTTTTCTTTCTTATCCACTGTAGTACCAAATGACAGCTATATACCTTACATATAGCAAGATGATCAATGAATATTTATTAAGCTGAAATGAACTTACGAAACTTTTATTGCTCCTCCAATTAAAACTTTCTCTCTCCACCCCTGCTAACTCTCTCTCTCTTGCTCTCCCTTTTTCTTTTCTTACGATCTAGTGCTAAACCAAGGTGAAAAGTGAAAATACTCACAGTTTGGGATATGGACAGCAGGACGGAGGAGAAGGACCACTTGGAATGTATCATTTCCCCGTCTTAATTTCTGGTGTTTTAAATGAAAATATCCTATTAGAGTCTCAAGCCCTTCACAAAATATGTAAACACTTGATAACTTTTTGCCTAAAAACTGGCTATAGTGACCAAAATATTCACATTGCAAAGGATTGTTACTATTTTACATTACACCCATAAATTGCAAAGAGCTTTATATAAAATTTCTTCTACAGTGTTAATCATGCTAAGATAATTTTCCTTATTCTTTTACACAATAAAGGAGAAGAAGAGAGACTCACAGCTTCAAGAAAGAATTTGAATTCAAAGATTTTAGAATAAAAGTTCAAAAATCCTATTTCCTTTTAAGCAGTAGGAAAAAAGATTTCTCAGTTGACCAAAATAGCAAAGACACAGCGCACATCAGGAAAGATTACAGTTTAACAAAAACAGCAAAGAGCATTTGTGTCTATGGGTTCTTTCTGGAATGTACGCCCTAGAACAAATGAAGTGCTTCATGTAAACCTTAATAACCAATGGCATCTACAGAGGGGCAGAATGACCTTTGATGTCTCCTTTGATATTCAAAGGCAGATTCTGAAGGAAAGAACCTGTCTAACCAGTCCAAGAAAGCACTCATAAACGTCTCCACTGCGCAAAAGCTCAAATTAACCTTCCACATCCTGTTCTGCAGCTACAACTTTTCCTCCTGAACTGTTAAACTCTTATTCTAGCATGTTATTTACAAAGAAAGGATTATGCCCAAGAAAATACTTCCCTTTATCATACTAGGAATTGTAGAAATAGGGGATGTGAGAATCAAGTAGGAATATAATTTCAGTTCTCTAAACCAATTTGAAAATCATTAAAGAGATGACAAATTATAGTATAATTAGAAGGGACTGTATGAGCTCTTGTAGTTTTACAGATAAGAAAAATGAAATCAGAGATATCAAATGACTTGCATAAAGCCTTAGTCATTTAATGTCAAAGTGTTAAAAGTCTACTGGGGTTCAGGTTCGTTATGCTTATTCCAGTGTTTTTCTCAATATACCATATGAGCAATTTAGTGAGAGATGCCAGAGTAATAATTTCTATTCCCGATTAATAGCTTTAGGGAATCCCCTGGCTGTCCAGTGGTTAGGATTCTGCGCTTCCATTGAAGGGGACACGGGTTCGATCCCTGGTCAGGGAACTAAGATCGTGTGGCACGGCCAAAAAAAAAAAATTAATAGCTTTAATCAGTTTTGGTGCTATTGACCACTTCTGTCATTAACAACCCCAGAGAAGTTTCACTTTAATAACAAAATCTGATGTTTAGTGTATTTAATATGTACTAGTCCCTGTGTGAAGCACATTGTATGTTTCATCTTATCTAATCCTCACAATAGCCATCTGAGTCATAACTCTTTTCTGTTTTGCAGATGAGGCTGAGATAGGTTTTTATCCAGGAGTCCAGAGCTGGAAAGTGGCAGAGGTAGGACCCAAACCCAAAGCCAAAGCCATCAACGAATCTATACCCTCTACAAATAAAGTTTTATTTATTCAGCATGTTTTCAATCTACCTTTTATTCACTGGTATTTCAGAGTGTCTGAGTACAGTGATTATTGTTTCTTTGTTTTTAATTGAAGTATAGTTGATGTACAATATTATATGTTACAGGTGTACAGCATGATGATTCACAATTTTTAAAGGTTATACTGCACTTATAGTTATAAAATATTGGCTATATTCCCTGCATTGTACAATATATCCTTACAGCTTATTTTATACATAATAGTTTGTACCGCTTAATTCCCTTCCCCTATATTGCCCTTCCTTCCCTCTCCTCACTGGTAACCACTAGTTGGTTCTCTATATTGGTGCGTCTGTTTCTTTTTTGTTATATTCATAGTTTGTTGTATTTTTTAGATTCCACATATAGGTGATATCATACAGTATTTGTCTTTTTCAATCTGACTTATTTTACTTAGCATCATGCTCTCCAGGTCCATTCATGTTGTTGCAAATCAACAACCTCATTCACGTATCTTTGATGTCTCCTTAAATTAGAATTGTCCCTGGCACACTGTTGGTATAAAATAAACGTTCGTCAAAAAAAGAATGAACTTAGGCAGTGTACAGGCCTAAAGGGACTTCTGCAAAATATTTTAAAATATAAATGTACATATTGGATACTGAAAGGTAAAACAGAACCCCAAGTAGAACAGGCTGATTCAGAAACCCTAAGTGAAAACAGCTGAGCACAGAAAGAGAGTACATACAGAGGAGAGGGCAAACACTAGGCCAGCTGGCTGCACTGTAATTTCTGAGAGTCAACCAGCCCCAAAGACTCAAATCTGCACCCCAGGCTGCAGCCAGCACAAGAAGGATGGTGATGAAGAATTCATGAGATGACAGCAGGTGACTTGGAGGGAAGAGCATACACAAAAGCTTAGGCTTGAAAGAAAGCATGGCATGTGGGGAAAAACTCAAGGAAATCAAATATAGCGGGAGTATCAACCACTGGCATAAAGGTGAGAAGAGAGGCTGGAGAAAGAAAAAGAGAAGGGTCAGAAAAAACTGGGCTTTTGAGGCCTATTGAGGAGTCTGACCTTTATTCTGAAGGCAGTGGGGAGCCAAGAAAGGGCCTTCAGCAGACAGATGACACAATCAGATTTCAAGCAAGGTAACATCTGCAGCATATAACATTTGTACAGTGGCACTCTGAGATCCATGGCAGAAAGCACCACAGTGGTCTAAGATAAAGGATGGCAAGGCAAGGCCCAAGGACCAGAGGGAAACATAAATGATGAGAGCCAGAATAAAAAGTAGACAACAGTGCTTTGGGGAAACATCTGAGATATAATCAGATGAACTTTTAGAAATCTTGAGGATGCTCTAATGGTAGGAAGTAAAGACTCCCTTAATTGTGGAAAAGAATGAAATGAGAAAAGTATATAATATATATTTATATATCAATATGATTTAGGTGCTTAGTATTTTCTCAATACACTTTAATCTTCTACTAATTGGTTATTAACTTGTTATATATGAGAATGCTCTCTTATCAGAACATTTAATTTGCCAGAATATTTAACCACTCACATAAATAGACCCATTATGTATTTGTATATCATTTCATAGGTTACATAGGGCTTTTCCATCCATGTTCTTATTTAATGAGTGAAAGATCCTTGTGAAGTTGGCAGGACAGCAAGCACTGTCCCCATATTACAGATGAGGCTCACAGAGATAAAGTGGCCAGAGGCAGTGAACAATGAACCAGAATTTGAGTCTTCTGAAGTTCAGTGCTCTCTTAGCTACATGATCATAAGGATATGGAAATTAGTGAGTTTTTCTTCGATCTCCATCTGTCCAAACTTGTTGCACAGCACAGACTCAAGGAATCGTGCAAATAAAATCACTGCTGGGGCTTCCCTGGTGGCGCAGTGGTTGAGAGTCTGCCTGCCAATGCAGGGCACACGGGTTCGAACCCGGGTCTGGGAAGATCCCACATGCCGCGGAGCGGCTGGGCCCGTGAGTCACAACTACTGAGCCTGCGCGTCTGGAGCCTGTGCTCCGCAACGAGAGGCCGCGATAGTGAGAGGCCCGCGCACTGCAATGAAGAGTGGCCCCCCGCTTGCCACAACTGGAGAAAGCCCTCGCACAGAAACGAAGACCCAACACAGCCATAAAAATAAATAAATTAAAAAAAAAAAAATCACTGCTACTTGCAGCACATACTCATGCACATGCATAAGTAACCTTAGCACTAAGAAGATTAAAAACAGCCAAAGGTGCTGTAATCATATTTTCTGAATCTTCAGTTAGGATACAGAGGTCAATAAATTTTAGTGCAACTAAGCTAATGAAACAATATTTGACATTGGGACTCTGTTGGAAATTTGGGGATATACCATCTTATAATAACAATAATTATGATAACAAATAACATTTATCTAATGATTACCTTGTGCAAGGGGCTTTTCTGAGTGCCTTACTTGCATTCATATGTCAATCCTCAGTATAACCCAATGACATGGGTAGTATTATTATCTGTATTTTACAAAGGTGAAACTAAGGCTCTGAGTGGTAACTTGCTCAAAGTCCCTCAGCTAGTAAGTGAGTAAGTAGAGTCATATTTAAACCTGGGCCATGTTGAACCAGAATTTGTGCCCTTAACCACAGATGCTCTGCTACCTCTCAATTATCACCAACAAATTCTCTGTCTTCACCTTCCCAGGAGGCCATTTAAACTTCAAATATTATTCCAAGAAATACAAATCACTGATAATATGTTAGAAAGAATGATAACTCAGGATAACAGCATATCGCTGCTCAAGTTGGGAAACCAACAAAAGAACAGCTATTGCTTCACCACTATGAAAATGGTGAACAACTCAGACATCAATATTCTATATGAAAAGCCACTATCTGCCCAGCCCTGTGGTGGACCTAGAGGTAATGCAAAAGATAGAAAACATATCTGTGAATCTCTGACCACAGGAATATCCAGGGAAGCCTGAAAGAGATGCACACATTGAGTATTTCAAAAACAATAGCTAAAAATTACGGAATGCATGCTGGGGCCAGACTCTGTTCTAAACACGTGTGTGTATAATTTTTTTAATCCTCACAAAAATACTAGGAAGCAGGTGCTATTGTAATCCCCATTTTATAGAAAAGAAAATTGAGGCACAGAGCCATGAATTCACTTGCCCAGGGTCACCTGTTCAGTAATTAGCAGAACAGAGAGCAGACCTGTATGGGTCTAGTTCTTGAGACCACACTCTCAACATTAGCTCTCTTTCTCTTTATCTCAATTGTGTGCTTGCAATGGGTGAATAATTTAGTCTGGGGCTGGATTACACCCCCAGATATCTCAGATTTAAAGCAGGGGAAGAAGAAGCCTCACTTAAGCCTTAAGCCCAAACCAATTTCATCCATGCAGCTTTGAAGAGAGGGCCCTGAATCAGGGGTATCTAATGGTGTTCTGATGTCCAGTCTGCTATTGTTCTTTATATTTACCTTTGTGCACCAAAAATTCTACCTAGAGGACGAATAAGCAGAAGGATAGGGAAGGGTCCATCTTCCTATGATTCCACCTCTGGATACCTCAAACCCAGGAACAAGCCAAACGTTCACCAGCAGGTAAGCAAATAGACACATTGTAGGGTATTTCCAAACTTGGCAATAAAAGAAAAGAACTACTGATACCACAACATGGATGAATCTCCAAGGAACTATACTGAACACAAAAAGCCAGATGCTGAGGCATATACGTTATATGATTCCAGCTATTTGAAATACTTGACAAATCATCTACAGTGACAGAAGGCAGGTCAGTGGTTGCCAGGGCTGCAAGTGGGTGGAGATGGACTAGGAAGGGACACAGTAAACTTTGTGGGATGATGGAAGTATAAGGAATATTTTGGGGATTAGTGAAAGCGTTCTACTTACTAATTTTGGTAGCGGCTACATGGCATATAAATTTGTTCATTGAAATGTACACTTAGGATGGATGCATTTTTACATGGGATTCTAGGTTGGATACTGGACCAAAGAGAGGACATTAGTGGAAACAGTGGCAAGTTTTGATAAGACCTGTAGATTAGCTAATAACTTTGTATCAATGCTAATTTCCTAGTTGGTAAAATCTTTTTCAATTTTTTTCTGTCTAAAAGGATTTCAAACTAAAGAGTTAAAAAAAAATCAAAGCTCATGTGAGTTCATGCAGGGGCCATGGAAGACATTTTGCAGCCTCAGCTTCCCACAGACCACCGCTCTTCCTCAAATAGATCACCTCACAGTTGAGGTCAAAGCCCTTCTGCAGAGTAAGTGGCCCCAATAAAACACAGTGCGATTTATAGTGTATAAATAATGCTGATACTAGAGAAAATAAATCTTTTTTAGCCCAAACAAAACTCATCCAAAGAACAGGTTGCAGCCCCCCTCCCGCTCTCAATGTGGCTTTATGTTTAAGGTGCGATGATTAATCATCAATGCAGATGGGGCTGGAAAATGGGAAATAAGTCATTCTCTACACTCTCTTGCCAACACCTTCAAAGTTCATTTTTCCTACAAAAAAAAAACCCACACAAAACATTAGGCAATGAACGCCAGCAACCCCTGAGAGATGGAAGCAATCATC
The DNA here is from genome assembly GCF_965194825.1 of Balaenoptera physalus. NCBI lineage: Eukaryota > Metazoa > Chordata > Mammalia > Artiodactyla > Balaenopteridae > Balaenoptera > Balaenoptera physalus. The sequence goes on along the minus strand of NC_138892.1, from coordinate 82,962,097 downwards.
CCAGCTTACTCTCTTGGAGAAAGTTTCCAGACCACAGTAGAGATAGAGGGAGGTCTCCTGGGCTGGACCTGAGCTGGGAGTCCCAGCAGGTCATGGTGGCCAGAGATCAAAGGGCATGTAGAGGAGAGAGCTGTCTGGACAAAGTGCTCTGTAGATCTTCACTTGGACCTCAGATTATTTTTACCTTGAGAACAAAGAGCTGTGTTATGTTAAAAACAGCCTGTAGATTTTTTCTAAGGCTTCACTTCTAGAATATTTGATGTGTATTCAATTTGATTGTTTATTTTTAATTTTCACTCAATGGAAAGCTAGCTCCTTAGGGGAATGCCATAAATAACGTTTTTGGAGTAGAAATAAGAACCACATTGACCCCAGCACTGAGTATTCAAGACACATATACAAACATTATTCATGTCAGGATATAAAAATTTGATTACCATGTCTATCAGTATTGTAGAATTAATGTATACAGCATAATCACAGCTTATATAAAAATAGAATATACACTTCTTTTGGTTATGTAATTTTTGAAACTCCCTAATTCCTCCATAGACCCATAAGTCTATATTGAAGACATGGAAAAGCAGTTTACATTGGAAAGTTGCTAAAAATCTAGAAATTCTGGTCTATTTTCTTTTGCAATATGTTTGCATATTTGCTTTTAACATTTCTAATCAAATCAACCAAAGTATAAGATATTTCCAATGCAAAAATCAGAAATCAGTGGAAAATACTCCAGATTGTCCAGCTGTAGAGGTCCATATCTGTGATGCATCCTGAGAATGAGGAATCCTGTCTGCAGAGCCCTAGCCCCCGCCCTGGTCCTCAGGTGGTCTGGGTGTGGGAGTGAATAGTAATTACATGGCCACACTGCCAGAGGGCACACACAAAAATACAAATGCAGACAAAAATAAACCAAAAAACCCCCAAATGTATCCCCCAAACCTCTTTGTGTCCTTATCAAAAGTAGGTTTTTGGGTTTTTTTATTCAGACATTGTCTCTGGATTCCTGTATGACTCAGACTGCAAATAATAGTCATGATTATACATTGATGGCCCCACATGATCTTTCCTCTAAGTAGGTAGGAGCTATTATTCCATCCTCTACTGGAAAATGGAGATGGTCACACAGCCCAAAATCACACAGCAAGTGAACAGCAGACCAGGCATGTCACTCTGGCCCAGCTGACCCCACGAGCCCAAGCCCTTATCCATGGCAATGATCTGTCTCTTTCTAGCCCCTAAATAGTAAATACATACTGGCTCAAGCTACTCACTGACTGGGCTTCCTAATGATGGCTGTGTTCTGATTCTTAGGATATGTTAATCAGGACTCTTCTTCTTGGCAAACTTTTTTAGTGTTCTGTGAGTGTGGGCAAGTGTCTGGTCCTTCTGGTCCTGTTTCCAGAGTGATCTCTACTGCCTCCTCTCATTCTAAGCCCTCAGGAAGTCTGTTAATCTCCTCTTTACTGGAAGGAAAAGCACAATGGAACACAATTTTGTTCCAAAAAATAAAACTTTAATTTGACTTTCAACATTCTCCTTGTTAATTCAGCTTTTATACTGAGGTCAGACCACTACAGCGCAGTAGTGTGAGGGTACCCAGCTGAGGTGACAAATGGGGCAGAAGACTGCATCAGTACTGGGGAAGGGAAGCCTACATACCAATGTACAAAAGGTGCCCTCCACACAGAGATCATGGGCTCTGTGCCCACACTTCATTCTAGAGCACATACAGGTGCCTTGATCTTACTATTATTTAACACTTAGGGACTAGACAGCTTCATATTACTAATGACTTCACAGAGACTTGTTTAAGCTAATGTTTCCATTTTGTTTACAGCCAATTTCATTTTCTCACCCATGTGCTATCACACTGTTGCTGCATTTCCAATCACCAAGCCATATAAATTAATGTCCAAATAAAGAAGGTCATTTAATTTTTCTAGCTATATAGGAACAGTGAGTGTCTTATTCATTAGTGTTTCCATCCCAATCCAGGGCTTTACACAGTAAGCATTTAATTCAGCCTTCTGAATTTATGAAAGAAAAGTTTACAAGTGAGACTAAATTGCCATCCTCCAACAAGTGAGTACAATGCAAAAGAATCAAGCAATAAAGACTAACCAAAGTGCAAATAAAAAACCAACAACACTTCCTTCATCTTCCCTTGAACAGGTCTTTTGGATCCACAATTCATCCACTGTCTATAAAAAGTATATCAAAAGCAAGTGTTTCTCCAGTGAAAAATAAATACTAACTGGTTTCAGCTCATTCATTCTGAAAATAGGAGAACTAGAATTTCCTCATCCATACTTTATCATTGTCAGACAAATTCTTTCAGCATACTGAAATCAGCCAATATAACATACTTCACATTTTCATTTTTTAAAAATAACAAGAAGGAATGGAAGAAATGGGAGGAACAAGAGTTTAATAACTTCTAAGACTATTTGGAATAAACTATTATGTACAATCTAATGGGTTTTAAGAGTTTTACTTAGTGAACCGAAAAGTTGCTTGATTATTTACACTGGAGGTTCATATTTTAAGAGCTGAACTCAAATATAACATACATCATGGACTAAAAGGATTCTACCATTAGTTTTAATTACATCATATCTTGCTATACTGGACACTGTGCTACCTATAACATTAATCCTATTTTAAAAGACAAAAACAAACCAAACCATACAATTTGTATATATACCATGTTTTTATTTATGAATCAACTTTATTGGGTATAATTTACATAAAATGCACACATTTTATGCATACATTTAGATACATTTGGACAGATATATACATTTTTATCTCCCTCAAAAGTGTTCCTATGCAGTCATTCCCTACCTTCCCCTTCATGGAGATCAGCTTTTTGTCACTATACGTTAAGTTTGACTATTCTAGAAATGCATACAGCATATACTCTTTTGCGTCTGGCTTCTTTCACTCAATGTTATATTTTCAGGATGAATTCATAGCAGTGTATATACCAGTAATTCATAGATTTTTGTTGCTAAGTAGTATTCTATTGCATGGACATGCCACAATTTGTTTATAAATTCCCTTGTTCTCTTTTTTTTTTTTAACATCTTTATTGGAGTATAATTTCTTTACAATGGTGTGTTAGTTTCTGCTTTATAACAAAGTGAATCAGTTATACATATACATATGTTCCCATATCTCTTCCCTCTTGCATCTCCCTCCCTCCCACCCTCCCTATTCCACCCCTCTAGGTGGTCACAAAGCACCGAGCTGATCTCCCTGTGCTATGCGGCTGCTTCCCACTAGCTCTCTATTTTACGTTTGGTAGTGTATATATGTCCATGCCACTCTCTCACTTTGTCACAGCTTACCCTTCCCCCTCCCCATATCTTCAAGTCCATTCTCTAGTAGGTCTGTGTCTTTATTCCCGTCTTACCACTAGGTTCTTCATGACCTTTTTTTTTTTTTTCCCTTAGTTTCCATATATATGTGTTAGCATATGGTATTTGCTTTTCTTTTTCTGACTTACTTCACTCTGTATGGCAGACTCTAACTCCATCTGCCTCACTACAAATAACTCCATTTCGTTTCTTTTTATGGCTGAGCAATATTCCATTGTATATATGTGCCACATCTTCTTTATCCATTCATCTGATGATGGACACTTAGGTTGCTTCCATGTCCTGGCTATTGTAAATAGAGCTGCAATGAACATTTTGGTACATGACTCTTTTTGAATTATGGTTTTCTCAGGGTATATGCCCAGTAGTGGGATTGCTGGGTCGTATGGTAGTTCTATTTTTAGTTTTTTAAGGAATCTCCATACTGTTCTCCATAGTGGCTGTATCAATTTACATTCCCACCAACAGTGCAAGAGTGTTCCCTTTTCTGCACACCCTCTCCAGCATTTATTGTTTCTAGATTTTTTGATGATGGCCATTCTGACCGGTGTGAGATGATATCTCATTGTAGTTTTCATTTGCATTTCTCTAATGATTAATGATGTTGAGCATTCTTTCATGTGTTTGTTGGCAATCTGTATATCTTCTTTGGAGAAATGTCTATTTAAGTCTTTTGATGGACATTTAGATTGTCTCTATTTTGGGTATTATGAATGAATCTTTCATAAATATTCATTCACATGTCTTTTTGTGGACATGTGTTTTCATTTCTCTTGGGTAAATACCCAAGGAGTGACATTGCTGGGTCTTACGATAAGTGCATATTTAACTTTATTAAAAACTACCAATTATTTTTTAAATACTTGTACTAGTTTACACTTTACCAGGAATGTCTGAGAGGTCCAGTTGCCTTACCTCCTCACACTTAATATTGTGAGACTTTAATTTTGACTATTCAAGTGGGCAAATTGTGCTCTAGTGGTTTTAATTTGTATTTCCTTGATGAGTCATGACGTTAAACATCTTTTATGTGTTTTTTGGCCATTTATAGATCTAGTTTTGTGAAATGCCTGTTCAAATCTTATGCCCATTTTTTCAAATTGGTTGTTTGGCTTATTATTGTGCTGTAAGCTTTCTTTATCTATTTTGAATACAAGTCCTACATATCTGTATTGTGGTATTTTCTTCCAGTTTGAGGCTTGCCTTTTCATCTTTATTTTCTTCATAATGTTTTACACTTTGATGAAGGATAATTTATCATTTTTTTCCTTTTATGGTTAGGGCTTTATCTCTCTTATCTAAGAAATCTTTGCCTACTTCAACATCACAAAAATACTATTTTTTTCTTCTAAAAGTTTTATAGATTTTGCTTTTATATTTATGTCTATGAGCCATTTAGAATTAATTTCTGAATATGGTATAAGGGAATGATTGATGTTGGAGTTTTTTCCCTTTAAGGATATTCAATTTTCCCAGAACTATGTACTGACATACCAATCCTTTCCCCAAGAAATTACCTTGGTATATCAACTGACAAATCATGTGTGAGTCTGCTTCTAGACTCTATTCTGCTGTGTGGTCTATATGTCTGTCATAGGCCAAAATCAGTAAGTTTTGAAATCACACACTATAAGTTCTCCAACTTTTTCTTTTCCTTAAAATTGCTCTAACCATTCAAAATCCTTGAATTCCCAAAATTTGCATTGTAAAATTTGAAAATAAATTTTTGTAAACAAGCCTGGTGAGATTTTAATTAGAATGACATTGAATCTTTAGATCAATGTGAAGTGAATTGACATCTTAACCATATTTAAGGTTTTGAATCATGAACATGGTATTTCTCTACATTTATTTTGTTTTAATTGATTTCTCTCAGCAGAGTTTTGTAACTTTCAGTGTACAGTTTTGGCATGTATTTTGATAAAATTATCCTTAAGTATTTCATGGTTTGGGCTATTGTAAATGATATTATTTTAATTTCATTTTGCAGTTGTTTATTGCTAGTATATGGAAGTACTTCACACACTTTCTATCCTATCACCTTCCTAAACTCACTTTTTAGTTGTAACAACTTTCTTATATACAGATTCTTTCAGAACATCTAATAATTTCATGATCATGTTGTCTGTGAGTAAAGCCAGATTTTTTTTAATTTAATTTTTTTATACAGCAGGTTCTTATTATCTATTTTATACATATTAGTATATACATGTCAATCCCAATCTCCCAAGTCATCCCACCACCACCACCCCCCCTGCCACTTTCCCCCCATTGTGTCCATACATTTGTTCTCTACATCTGTGTCTCTATTTCTGCCTTGCAAACCGGTTCACCTGTATCATTTTTCCAGTTTTATTTCTTCCTTTCCAATTTGTATGCATTTTATTTTTTCCTTGTTTTATTACACTTGCTAGGACCTCTAGTAAAATTTTGAATACAAATGATGAGAGTAGTCATTCTTATCTTTTTCTCAATTTTGTTCAGACATTCCCACTAAGTAAGATATTAGTTGTAGAGGTTTTGTAGATGCCTTTCATCAGGAAAGTTCCTTTTAATTTTTAATTTTCTGAGAGTCTTTTCATTAAATCATGGATGAATGCAGATTTTTGTCAAATGTATTCCTGCATCTATTAAGATCATATGAGTATTTTGTTAAATTTTTAATCTTATTATGTTAATATGGTGATTAGTAGATAAACCAACTATTTGCATGTATGCGTGGCGTGTCTGTGTGTGTGTGTATTTACCAACCATCTTGCCTTGTTGAGGTAAACCCCATTAGATCATGATGCTGTATTATCTTTCTATGTATGATTGAATTCAATTTGCTAATACTTTGTTACCCATGATTACTATAATCTCGAATTTGTATCACTTCAGGCCATGTTTACTTCTTCACATTCATCGTCCCCATTCAACTGAAACTGCATGTTCCTGTCACAGATGACCTCCAAATAGCTAAGCAATTTTCTTACTCATTTTTAGCCTTTAGTCTCATTAACTTTCTGGTAATAATCAACAGTCCTGGTCACCTTCTCCTTCCTGAAATTCACATTCTTTCCTTTCCTGACCTTGTACTATACATATCATTGCTCTGTGATTTCCTTTGATTCTACTATGGGTCCCCCTTTTTCCTCTAGTCTTGTAGCACTTGGCATAGCATCTACCTTGATATGTCTCCTACCTTTACATGAACATGCCCTGCCTCCCTAGATTTCTATTATAAGACTCTCTTTGCATTGCCAGTGTCCACTACAGTATCCTCTCACAACAGATTTCAGGAACTATTTGTGGATGACAGCAAGTGTAGATTGTGAAGACTTCTCTAATATTTCTAAAGGATTTGGTGTCCAAAGAGTATATCTCTACAAGGACTTGCATGTTACATTTTTTTCTGGAGACATTTATATATCAGCTGACTCTTCATTCTTATATTTTATACAGAACTTCATAGGAAAGCCAGGAAGAGAATTTTCTTCTGTAACTGATCCAGTATCTCATTTAGTTGACCCCCAAAACAGTCACACTTCAGCACTGACTCTTGTCTCAGACACTGACACTCTTGCACAGACCTCTGATATTACCCATCACTATATCACCAAATTCAAATAAATATCTCAGTCTTACCACAGTCTTTCATTATCATGAAAATATGAATACTTCTTTTATGAATCCTTGGAGCCCAAGTCCTCTCTGTAAAGTCAAGAGGGAAGTGAGGAAAGAACGGGTTAAAATCTCATTGATGGAATGTACCCTCTACCCTCCAGCTGTGAACAATTAGGTTTGTCAGCATTCCCTTCAGGAAACTCCTGCTGCTTTATTAGGACTAATTGGCAACAGAATTTTGACTCTTTGATAGGTGGGGTTATAAATCTACCATTAAGACTGGAGAGGACAAGCTATGTGCACAAATAGAATCTTTATGGACCCCACAGGATGCTCAACCTAGGAATGTCCTATTTGTTCCAAGGTAGGAGTGGGAGGAGATGGAGGAACTAGATATGGACTAAGGAATTATTTTAACCAAATTTACAATAGGGCAGGTAACAGCTGTGCAGAGCAAGATCTGTAAATTTCTCTGGTGTGTCAACCAAAGAATCTTTGCTTATGTGAAATTCTTTCCTTTACACATCTAGAGAAGATTTTATTACTTTCATTGAATTTTGTAAATTGTTTTGTATACATTCTTCTACATGAAAATAGTACTTCAACTTTTGGCAGAGAACACAGTAAAGATGAAGGAAACAAATGAAATTTTACTGTATCTTATTAATAAAATAAGAACCTATATGAGAGAACAAAAAACTTCTATTAAACCATAAAGTGTTTTCAACTCCCTTTGAATGCCACTTTATTTTGAAAGACTCCATGTTTAATTCAACAAATTAGATAAATATAGCTTCTCTTTGCACAAAAGTTTAATAAAAAATGCATATAATTATAACCAAAAGTTTATTTTCAAAAGTAATTTCTTTTCAAAAGCCAAGAAGTCCATAGTTGTTTTAATTCATGACCAGGAAGCTTTTAAACTGGTAGAATATTCATCAAGAAATATTTCCAGCTCCCCAATTGGTGGTCCAGATACCTATTCTTAAAGAGTTCTGTTAGGGGAAATTATCTTAAATATCTGATGATCTTTTTCTGATCTCCCTATATCAAAACTTGCTCTGCCGCATCTTTAGTCTCAAAAACTCTTGATCTTTCTAGAATATGAATCATTCTCATTACTTCCTTGCCTAACATCTTCAACATTTCCCCATAGAATTCAGAATAAAATTCAAATGCCTTCCTATGGTATACACAGTCCTTCATGATTTGGTTCTAGCAGCATTTCTGTCTCCCCACATTTATAGAGGCAGGATCTTCATGAGGGTAAGACTCTATCCATGAAATTTTTTATTTCTGTGTCCCAACACCTAACACTAACACTTAATGCTTCTAAATAGTTGGATGGATGAATGAATGAGTGAATGAGTGAATGAACGAATGATTTTATGTCTTTCAGGCCTTTGTTCATTGTTCATTGATGGTGCTTTCATTAAAAAGAGTTCATATGATGTTATTAAGATGATTTCATACTTCTGGAAGGGGTCCTGGGAAGTGTGATGTATTTGCATATCTATTAATTCAATAACATTTTGAGTAAGAGCAAGAGCTTCAGATTAATTGTTTTAATTTAATTTAATTAATTATTGTGCTCTATACACAATAATTTCTCAAAAAAATATTGAACAAAGTTGAATGCTGCTCCTGTTTTCTACATATCCTCTTCCTATGCTTTCTAGAAATAAAATCAATTTTTGAGGCTGTTTTGTGTGTGGCACCACCACAGAGGGAGATAAAATTGTGGCATGAAAGAAGTAACTGAGTTTTTGGTGCCCAAATAACACCACCATCAGCTTTCAGAGAAAGGTGTGTCTAGTGGTCAGGAAGAGCTTCATGGAGAGACTGAAACTGATCTGACACCTGCAGAAAGGGAGGGGTTTAGATAGGGAGGGAGGTGTGCATTTCTCAAAGGGCAAGAGCTCACGCAGCTGGGAATATTAAAGGCAGAGACAAGAGCAAAAGTGATACAATCCTATACAACCCCCATCACTATTCCTTTTATGTTGAGACATTAGTGTAATAGGATTACATATTCCTTCTGCCCAACAATTCCACTTTAATTTTATCACCATTCTAAAGGCATTAAAAAAAACACTCTGGCTCCTCACTGAGCCACAATGCTAATGAGGTAGTGCCATTAGCATCAGGGCTTAGTCTGAAGTAATTACTTTGAGCTACATTTTGACTTCTTTACTGAAATGTGGGGATGTGAAGAAGCGATTCTGGAAGTACTTTTAACGGGGTTTAGAACAGATGCTTTCATCTGGAACACTGAGTCCAGGAACCGTCAACCACTTGGGAATGGGCATCCACAAAAATGATTATTTCTATGCAAAATGAATGACTAGAACCAGATTCCCAGTTCCCAGGATTTTATTGTTGACACTACTGATGACACTCTCTAAGGGTATTTTTGGTAAACTTTGGTTTCTGTGCTGTGGTTTCTCACTCTACAAAGCACCCCCCTCCCTTTTTTGTAAGTTGATGGAGTTTTTTGTTGTAATTCTTGTTTTGTTTTTAAAATTGTGACTGAAAAAAAAATAAAAAGAAGAAGAGTAAGGGAAATGAAACCTATAGATCAGGCTTCACTTATGAAATGTGATATGGGGGGAAGAGCAATGATGAGAGAAAATAACAAACTGCTAGCAGAAAAGTGGACTTTATTACTTGTAGAAAGTTTGTGACTAGGAGTTGTAGTGGATGAAGGTATCAGTGTTTCTGTCCTTGAGAGGATAAAACAGTTGTATCTGGGAGCTATCTTGGGTCTCATGAGGCGGATATGTGTGTGTGCGGGAGAAGGGATTAGAGGGAAAACAATTACTGGACAGAAGGTGAAATGAACCCAAATAGACATGAAGTGGATGCTTAGGGGTTTTGCTGGGATGTCTTGGTTTTAGTCACACTGCAGTAGCCACCACATATGCAGGTTACCCAACTCCAAAAGACCACTCTCCCAGCATGGGCACAGTGATGGTCCTTCCTTGGCTTGGTTTCTTCCCCAGCCATCCTATTTTCATTCTGATGAGGTTTATGAGACACATAGATGATGCTTGGCTCATGGGTATTCTGTCTCCTTCTAGAACAGAACTTGCCTAGCTGCCATTATGCATTTCTTTTAGCATCTCACCCTTGTGCTCCCACAAGTCTCGCCCTCCTCTGCCCTCCACCCTGGGGCATCCTGTGCTCCAAGGCTATCACTCAGAGCCCTGCTATTGGTCCCAGTGCTGCCCTTTCTTCTTTTTGAAAACCTTTGTCCCCATCACAAATTTCCAACCGTCCCCCAGCCCATCCATGGCTCCAGCTTTTCACCTACTGACATTGGGCAAAGTACTTGTTTCTCCCATGAGGAGAGAGGCAGAGACCGCACAGCAATTGGGAAAATTCCGCAGACTCTAATGTTATCCTTGCGTTGGTTTCAGCATCACCTTTCTTGCTGATCCTGCTCTTCAGGTGACCTTGACATGGTATCTCCTCACAAATCCTTCTCCACATCAGGCCTCCCTCCACTGAGAAGCCCTTGTTTCTAGCTGCTCACTCTCCTTTCCCCTTTTCTCCATCTCCCACAGCACTTCACTGAGAGCTATGAGTTTGATACTTTCTTTACCTGGGCTGAACTGTATGCTCCCTGAGGTAGTGATCATGTTGTATTTCTTCTTTTTCTACCCCTTCAGCACTCCATAGTGATTACTTGTTCACTACAGATATAGAATGAGTCTCAGTTAGTTACTAGACTCTGTAAGGGGACACAGAGATATATTCATTCAACACTGATATTTTGAATTCTTATTATGTGTCAGGCAGTGTGCCCAACACTGAGGGACCCTGGCCTACTGCAGCTTTTGGTCCAGTGATGGAGACATCATACAAATACTTAATTTGCAAAGAGTGGTAAAATTACTGTGGAAAACTACAGAATACCATAATGAGTTTCTAACAAGGTCATCTTACTTAGTTTGAGGGGACATGGTTTTGCTTTGGCACAGTGTGAATTTAACAAATGAATGAGTGAATGAATGAATACAGCTAGGAGAAGGAGGAAATATGTGCAAGGAAGCTCCCTACAAACTTAGCACACTTTATTTACTAAAAAATCCATATGAAATACAAAAAGAGAAACTACTAATCATAATCAATAAAATTCACAAAATAAATAATTCGACTGGAAGTAATTTTAAAGATCCTCCAAAGCTGTGCTGTTAACATTTTAGGGACCCTCCTGGAACTCTGAAACAAACAAATGTTTGCAGACAATTGCAGTGAGACCCCCTCTAAAGCTCATGAATGCCATGATGAGCTAAAAGCATTTTTCTCACATTATTTTAGATATATGACATAATGTGCAGTCAGGGTATATTAGAATTTTCCAGTCAGAGCTACTGCATACCCAGAATAGCGGGTCCTCTGAAAAACTTTGATTTGTTCAATAAATTCCAAAGAAAGGATGCTTTCCTTGAAAAAAAAAAATCCGCAAGGGTCCAAAGACAAATCTAGAGTATATTCTCTTACACTTTGTTTTGGGGGAGTTGCAAAAAAAGGAGAAAAAGTCTATTAAAATGACAGATCCAAGATGTTTGGAGCATTTGCAAATCAAATCCATATCTTAAATAGGAACAAAGTCAAAACTAAATGTTATCTTAGTTTTCTTCTGAGTAAAGTGAGCTATTTTATTTCTCTTGTAAGAATGGGAATAAAAGAAAATACTGTGTCTGCCAAGTGTACATGCTTCCAGACTAGTTCTTTCTGTAGGAGAAAACTCAGCAAGAAAGGATACTGAACAAGTGTAGAACCACAAAATGAGGAAGAGGCAAAATCATTGTTTTCATTTCTTTTTGCACAATATAACAAAAAAACATGTTTCAAATTTAGAGAAAAGTTTCAGAAGGTAGGGAACCCATTTTATAGAGTGGTTATAATGGCATAGGTTTTGAAGCCAAACTGTTGGATACAAATAAACTGAACAGCCTTGGTCTATGCATTTAACCTTTCAGAGCCTATTTTCCTCTTCTGCAAAATGGGGAAAATAATAATAATAACAAAAATAGTAACAATAATAACCTCATAGGGCTGTGTAAACATTAAATAAGATAATCCATATAAAATATTTAGAATGATACTTGGCACATTTAAAAAACACAAGAAAGAAAATGGAAAAGAGAAAAAAAGAAAGAAAAAAGATTCCACGTTAAAGAGAGTTGAGTAAAAAGAGAATAAGATGTCTCCATGCACAACTACCATCTTTTAAAACACTTTTAAAATACAATATCAGAAACAAAAGTTGAGGAAAGAAAATTTCCTAGATGTCCAAAAGAAAGAGGCAAAACATGGAAAAGAAATCAGAGAACCCCCGGGGCTGAGCCTGTGTATCCTTCTCTGCTGTTCCTTTAGAACTCAACTCCCAGGTGGCACTGGAACCAGTCATGACCAGATTACAATCTTCCAGCTTGATGTCTGCTTTAAGAACTTTGCATTAAAATCAAAATATGCCTTTATGTCTCCATTTTAAAAAATGATTTTAACAACCACATGTTTATTGATGCTGACCTGTAAGATAGGTTTATAATATACATAAATGTACATAAAACACAGTGGAAAGTTAAAAATGTTATCAAATGCCTCACCATCATATGAAAACATAAGTGAAGAAAATTATGCACAGAAAGACAGGCATTCACACCATGAGGCAAGTTATCTTGAATAAGTATAAAATGGCTAATTTGCTAAGAGAGGGACCAACATTATGACAGGACCAGCCCAAAGGAGATTTCTTTTAGCAACTTTGTACTAAACAAGATGGACCCCTCACTGGTCTGCTGTGTACAAACATACTTTGTCCCCCTTCAGAGAAGCAAGTAGAGTTTACAGTTGATCTCTGTTCCCTTGATTCTATTGAACAACTTTCTTTAATCAAGCAGCTGCTGCACTGCTAGCTGGCTTCCAGATTAAGCTACTCCAAAAGCAGCCTGCACCCCCTTGCCAGGGTCTGCAGAGCATCTTCATGCCTGTTAGGACACAGCAGATGCCTTGTAAGTCATTTGGCTGCTCGTGCTTCTGCTGCGTGCCAATTAGTCTGCAGGCTGCTCTTTCTCTGCAGCCATTGAACTGCACTCCTATCTCAGGGGTGTCTCAGGAACCACGTGACTGAGACGCAAAATGATGGTGAGTCCAGTGTTTGTCATCAACCTGGACCTCAAATGGCCTTGGCAAAACCCTGAACCCTTAGAAGACGATTTTCAGAGTAGGTGCTATGAAAGTTAACTATTTTACAAGGTAAGAAGGGAAAGTATTTACACAGGAACTAGTTTTATGTGATGATTATGGGGTAGGGGTGGAATAAAGGAGAATTCATAGTAAACACATTTCTGGGTTTTAGTTCAAAAATGTTGTTTTTCTATTCCCTCACACCTATGGAAATGTTCTGTGTAGTTCTGTAAGTTCTAATGCTAAAAAATTAAACACATTAAGCTAGGGTTTGGTCAATTTTTTTTACTATAAACAAATGACAGTATATTTCTAACACGGCTATTATGAATGAAGTTAATGGAGCAGGGAGCGCATACTCGGGGATATGGGCTTTAGAGGCAGGGCATGAAAGAAAAACTGTTGAGTTTCTGCATGCACTTGGCAAAATCCTTCCAAAGCCACTTTACAAAGCTGCCCTTTATCTGCTGGCTCATCTCAGATACTCTTTTCATGAGGGTCCACTCTCAAATGTATTGCAGCCTCCCTTGGAAAACAAAATACAAACAAACAAACAAAAAACTACATGAAAGAGAATCCTAAGAATGAATGCTACTTTCAGATCATTCATTTTACAATAGACAGAAAACACACTAAGAGTATCAACAGTGTAGAAAGACAAATATTGTATGATCTCACTTACATGTGGATTCTAAAAAAAGTTGAGCTCATAGGAACAGAGAGTAGAATGGGGCTGGGGGTTGAGAGATGTTGGATAAAGGGTACAAACTTCCAGTTATAAGATGAATGAACTCTGGAGATCTAATGTACAGCATGGCGACTACAGTTAGGAATACTCTATTGTATATTTGAAATTTGCTAAGAGAATAGATCTTAAGTGTTCTCACCACAAAAAAGAAAAACGGTAACTACATGAGGTGATGGATGTCTCAATTAGTTTTATTGTGGTAATCATGTCACAGTGTATATGTATATCAAATTATTAAGTTGTCCTTAAATATATGCAACCCTATGGGGCCTTCCCAGGCTAAGACCTTCCCTCCCTTCATGTCCTCTGCCTGCCTCTTGTTTGTAGAAAAGCTTTAGTCTCCCAGGCTTCCCCTGAGTCACAAAAGTCTGTCTCAAGAGTTAATGATTGGAAGAATGTGAACATGTAGTAACAAAAGATAGCAGTTAGTCCAGGAGAACTGGTGACAATTTAAACAATAGATCAGCCATATAGTGGAGTCACAGAATCTTTAGTTCCTCCCTGAAGGACATAGATAACAGTGTCTGACACATGTTCCTCAGTTATTTTACAGACACTAAAACCCCCATCAGATGTTAACTGTTAACTTCATGAAGAAGAAGTTAACTGCATAATGACCATGAACACGTAGCCCCAAGACCATGGAGCCTAAGGATTGATGATGTTAGCCCCTGTGACACCACCTTATTAACTCACCATCAACCAATCAGAGAATTGTGCATGAGCTGATCACACACCCGGCAAATCCCCTCCCTCACCTTGCCTTTAAAGCTCTTCCCTGAAATCCATCAATGAGTTGAGGTCTTTTCAGCAGACTCCTTGTTTGGCACTTGTAATAAACCCTGCACTTTCCTTCACCACAACCCAGTGCCAGTGAATTGGCTTTACTGTGTGCAGGTGAGCAGACCCAAGTTTGGTTTGGTAAAATATACAACTTTAATTTGTCAATTATATCTCAATAAAGCCTTGGAAGGAAATATAAGGGGAAAGCCAGTGAAAGTTATATGGGAACACTCTGTAGTGTCACTGCAACTTTCCTGTAAATCTAAATTATTCCAAAATTTAAAAAAAACATAAAGGTAATGGAAACCAAAAGAAATCTATTGCGTAAATATGACTTTAATAGAAAAATCAGAATCTTTCTTTTAGGGTGATGATAGGATTATGGGTGACTTTTTTACTATATTTTTTTCTGTAATGTAATATTGTTTCTATCAGTAAATAAAATAATCAAAGAATGTACACACAAAAAAGAGCATTGTTTTGTGTAAGAGACTACTTTTTATGTAAAAATGTCCAGATAGGTTAACCCATAAAGACAAACTTTAAACCACAATATGTTCTCAGCCATAATAACAATTCTTTTCTTCCTAACTTCATTTTCTCCTGTTTGCTAACAGGCTCCCTTGAGTGCCCACAACAAATGGGGATGAGAACAGAGAATTCAAGCTGGCAGATGCTGGGCATGATATGTTTCTTGTTCAACACTGGACAGAAAAGAAGTCCCCTGGAGCCGGTCCTTAAACTGAAGTCCTTGTCCCCAGGCCACACATAAAGGCCTTCCACATGCATTGTTTCCTTAGGTTTGCCTGAGATGGCCAGCAGTCCATGTATTACATTGTTTCTCTTTCCCAATAGCTATTTCTACCACCTTATAGAGGGAAGGCAAACCTTTCCATCTCCCAGAACAGCACAAAAGTTCACTGCACTGGAGGGTAAAAACTGCTGAGGCACCACACAGAGGTGTGACCCAAAAATTGCCATCGTGGTTACAAAGGAAAATGACTGGAAATACAGAGGAGAAACACTTTTGCAAGTCAGGTGGTCCCCATACCCTTGCTTTCAATAAAATGGAACCAGGTAATCCAGTGAAGGATCATTTAAAAATATTTGGTGAAATATTCCCATATTTGATGAAAAAATGGGAAGTGATTTTTTTGGCATGTAACTTGGATGATTTTATTATACATTAAGAAAATTAAAAAACCCATTTACTGATTTATGTAAAAAAGTTTCTCTCTGTAATACTGCAAAAGAAAATAGAGATAACACTGATGCTGAGGAATAACTGATATTTAACATACATTTCCAATAAAATTTTATCTTCTGTGTAAAAGCATCAACATAAAAATAATAACAAATACATATATGGTGCTTACTATGGACCCTAAGTGCTATACATTTTTAACTCATTGAACTCTGTTAAGATCCCCACAAGGTGGGACTTTCCTTGTGGTGCAGTGGTTAAGAATCCGTCTGCCAATGCAGGGGCCATGGGTTTGAGCCCTGGTCTGGGAAGATCCCACATGCCGTGGAGCAACTAAGCCCATGCGCCGTGACTACTGAGCCTGCGCTCTAGAGCCTGCGTGCCACAACTACTGAAGCCCATACCTAGAGCCTGTGCTCCACAACAAGAAAAGCCACCACAGTGAGAAGCCTGCGCACCGAAATGAAGAGTAGCCCCCACTCGCCGCAACTAGAGAAAGCCAGTGCGCAGCAATGAAGACCCAACGCAGCCATAAATAAATAAATTAATAAATTAACAATGGAAGCCAGAAAACAGTCTAACAAATTTTTTTTTTATTAATTAATTTAGTTTTGGCTGCATTGGGTCTTCGTTGCTGCGCATGGGCTTTCTCTAATTGTGGAGAGCTCGGGCTACTCTCCGTTGCGGTGCGTGGGCTTCTCACTGCAGTGGCCTCTCTCATTAAGGAGCACGGGCTCTAGGAGTGCAGGCTTCAGTAGTTGTGGCTCGCAGGCTCCAGAGCGCAGGCTCAGTAGTGTGGCGCACGGGCTTAGTTGCTCCGCGGCATGTGGGATCCTCCCAGACCAGAGCCTGAACCCGTGTCCCCTGCATTAGCAGGCGGACTCTTAACCACTGCATCACCAGGCAAGCCCCTGAACAAAGTTTAAAAAAAAAAAAAAAAAGAAGATCCCCACAAGCTAAATATTATTTTTACTGCATTTTACAGGTGAGGCAATACGAACACAGAGACGTTAAGAAACTTTTCCAAGGCTACACATCTGTGTAGAGCTGGGTTTTGAATCTAGGCAGTCTGACTCCAAAGTATGTGTTCTTAACCATATCTTGTGTTGTCACAGTGCATTTATAATATTTAGGTTACTTGTATTAATAACCAAATCCAAAAAAAAAAAAAAAAAAAAACCAAATCCAGAAACCATTTTAAATATTTAGAACCTTACAGTCATAATTAATTTAAAAGTTGAAAATGTATACACAGATTTTTATTGCAGAGAAATATGATAGAGTGTCAATGGAAGTCATTTGATTTTAAAAAGTATTATATTAAGATAAAATATTGCAATGGAAGTGGAATGAAAATACACATTCAAGGAGAGAAAGGGAAGATATAAAATTTAAGTTGTTAAAGGAAAAGGTCTTTGTGTATTTTTAAAAGAATTTTATAGTGAATATTCATAAACCCACCGCAAAGTCTCTCCATTGACATTTGATTGTACTTTTTTTTTATCACAAATTCATCCATTCATCCAATTTGCTTTTTTTAAAACTCTATTGAATACCATAATTTAAATGGACAATATCAGGATTTTTATTAAATTTATAACAATTCTGCAACCATTTTCACAATCCAGTTTTAAAATACTTCCATCACCCCCCAAAAGTTCCATGCACAGTCTGCAACCAATCCTGAGTTCCACGTCCAGCCGCGGGCAACCACTGACACACTTTCTATCTGTATAATTTTCCCTTTTCCTGAAATCTCAATAAATTTGACTCATCTGTTATGCATATTTCGTGGCTGGTTTCTTTCACTTAGCATGATGTCTTTGAGTTTCACCCAGGTTTTTGCATATTCAGTGGTTCATTCCTTTTTGTTGCTGGGTGTGGATATTCCATACTTTATTCCATTCACCTAATGATGGATATTTGGTTTGTTTCCAGTTTTTGACTGGGAACAATGAATAAAGCTTCTATGTACACTTACATGCAAGTCTTATGGGGACATATGTTTCCATTTCTCTTCGGTGGATACCTAGGAGTGGAATTGTTGGGTAGATTAGGAAATGTGTACCTATCAGTTTAAGGAACTGTGTGTGTCTGTTTTTCAAGTGACTGTAGCATTCTTCATTTCTACTAGCAATGCAGGAGAGTTTCTCCATATTCTTGCCAACGTTTGGTATTGAAAGTGTTTTTAATTTTAGTCATCCAAGTAATGTGTAGTAATATCTCATTATGGATTTAATTTTCATTTCCCCAATGACTAATAATATTAAGCATCTTTTCACATGCTTATTAGCTAATCATATTTTTCCCTCGGCCTATTATAATATTCGGCTCATTTTTACTGGACTTTTTTTGTCCTCATCTTAGAAAGTTCTTTATATAGGCTTGAGTCCTTTATTGGATAAATAATTTACAAATATTTTCTTCTAGTTTTCAGCTTGACTTTTATTTTTAATGGTTAGTAGTTTCATTTTCTTAAACTTAAGAAGCAAAAGTTTTTAAATGATGAAGTCCAATGTATCAAAAAAATCTTTTTGATATCATATCTAAGAAACCTTGTCCTGCTCAAGGTCGCAAAGATTTTTCTTTTATGTTCCTTGTACAAGATGTAAAGTTTTAGCTTTATATTTTGGACTATTATCCATTTTGAGTTAATTTTATGTGTGGAGTAAGGTAAAGAATTATCTAAATTCTTTCAGAAGGAGGGATAGAGATATGGCTATCCAATTGTGTCATGTTTGTTGAAAAATCCCTCCTTTCCCAACTGAAATCACTTGGTACCTTTGTCATAATTCAATTAACCATAAATAAGTCTTTTTTTTCTGGACTCTCCATCCTCTTTCTTGATCTATATATCTGTCCTTATACAAATAATACACTGCCTTGATTACTATGGTGATATACAGTAAGTTTTCAAATCAGGTAGGCTTTTAACAGTTTGACTATATATATCTGGTTGTGGATCACTTTCTATTTTTTTTAAACTTGGGGTTCATTGAATCTGCAGATTAATACCTTCCGTCAAATTTGGGAAACACTCAACCATTACTTTTTCAGGCTATACTTTATTATTTATTTAGTTACTTATTTATTTATTTATTGGCCACACCGCACAGCTTGTGGGATCTTAGTTCCCCGTGGCAGTGAAAGCATGTAGTCCTAACCACTGGACCACCAGGGAATTCCCTCAACCGTTAAGTTTAAAATTTTTTTTGCCCCTTTCTCTCTCTCCTCTCCTTCTGGAATTCCCATAAGACACATATTGACAGACAGGACAGTTTTGTATAAGTCCCTGAGGTTCCATTCACTTTCTTCAATCTTTTTCTCTCATGATCTTTGGATTGAACAATTCCTATTGATCTATCTTCTAGTTCAATAATTCTTTCTTCTACCATCTCAAATCTGCCATTGAGATAATCTAGGAAGTATTTAATTTCAGGGTTTTTTTTTTTTAACTGTAGAATATCCTTTTGGTTCCTTTTATACCTTCTCTTTCTCTAATGCTATCCCCTATTTGGTGAGTTACTGTCATCATATTTTATTTTAATTCTTGGAACATAGTTTCCTTTAATTCTTAGAACTGTAACAACTGCTTTGTAGTGTTTGTTTGATAAATCCAATATTTGGGCCTTCATAATTTTATTTCCTTTTTTTCCTGAATGTAGGTCACACTTTACTGTCTTTTTGCATGTCTCCTAAATCTTGGTTGAAAACTGGACATATCAGATGATATACTGTAGAAATTATGAGCTCTATTTTATTTTTCTGAAGGTGTTGTTGTTGTCATTATTGCTGTAACTTGCCTGAACTTAAACTTTGGAATCTGTCTCCCCTGCAGTATGTACCAACTGATGTCTCTGCTTAATTTTTAATTCTGTCTCTATTTTTTGGTTTTGTTTCCTAGGGGTTGCTTCTGGGTCTAATACCTTAGAAGTTAACTAATGATTTGGGCAGACATTACCTAACCACCTTGAGTTGTACACCTTCCATCTTCTGTGAGTCAATCTATGTGTAGTTTGGGGAGCACATTCAAAATTACAGCCAGTTCTTAGGTCTGCCTTGCCTTTTACTGTTTGCTTGCATGTAGTGTTTCAGTCAACTGGGCACGAGTGCAGAGATTATCTCAGCCCTTCTATGACACTCTCATTTGCAGAATCTCACTGTTGATTCTCTGGATGATCCAGAGCTCACCTCAAACAGGACATTGGACCATCAAAGTTTCCACTGAAGCTATAAGTTTTAGTTGACAGAACAGTGATTTTGCACCCCACCCCAAATTGTTTGCCCCCTCTAGCAGCAAAGCTGTTTGTTTGTTTGTTTTGCATCCATCCCTACTCTGGTAAACTGGAAAAACTACAACTGGGAAGGATGACTGGGAGCAGCCCAAGAAGGCTGCAGATATCCTGATGTTATTATTTGAATCTCTAGAATTATTTCAGTAGTAAATGCTTCTCAATTTTCTATCTGGTTTTATTCAATTTGCACAGGCCTTAAGTGGTCATTTTTGACAATTATGGGCAGTTTTATACTTGCTTTTTGTGGAGAGGGTCCTCCAAATGCTTCACTTCGCCTTAACTGGAAAACCCTCTTATTTGTGTGTTTTTAAAATGGATGCTGATGAATAACAAAACACTCCAGTAATTATATTCTATTAGGTATATTTAAAAGAGAGATAAAACAGTTTTGTTTTAAATCATCAACATTTACAGTATATGGGAAATGACATACCTTAACTCTTAACATGATTAAAAATTTAAGTTACCAACCTAAAAATGTGTGAGGGCATGTGCAGTTCATAAAAATTTAGTAGGTACATAAACCAAAAGCTTAAAAGTTTAAACTCCTAGCCCTAGATAACAGGAAAGTTTCAAGATCCAACTCCTGGGCCTAGAGAACTGTCCCATAATCGTTTGAAATATACCAGGTCTGAATGGAATCATGCCTGCTGATGTTGGCTAGAATGGCTCAGTTTTAGTAAAAATGACTGTGTTCTGTATTCTATTACACCCTGCTTAAGTTTGCCCACACACAAAATACGAACTAAATACATTTAAATTTTTCTAAGGGTTAAAATTAGGCTAGCAATTGCATTCTTTAGTTTCAGTGCTTCGTATTAGGTACAAGACTGTTCTTATACATATCATACAACACCCACTTATAATTAGAAAGTAGCAAGTAACAGTCATTTAGAACCTATTCTGGAATTTTCAAGAACTTATGATGTTAGGAGTTTATAGTTCTTTCCAAAATACATTTTATTATAATCTAACAGACCAATAACTGCACTTCAGTTAGGCAAGTTGCCTCCTGAGCTTTCAAGAGATTTATGGTAAAGTAACAACAGACACTTATCAAAAATAAATACTCTACAAAACATTGCAGATCACTGATGATGAGTTAAACCTCTCAAAATAAATATTATTGTACTAGTTACTGTGCATGAGATTTGTAAAAGTATCAAAACCAATGCAGGGAAATAATTTAAAAGCAACCAAAAAACTAAGCTTCTAAGAGAGACAAATGTATTTCACAAAGTAGTGAATTTCTCATTTTTACATCTCAATATACATCAAAACATGGTCTAAGTGATTCTCTCTATGGAAGGAAATGGTCATTAGAGAGCAGAAGGCCAAAGAGGGACTCATTTTTTACTCACTACTTTTTTGGACATTTAGAATTTGACTTCCAATATCACGTGCATGTATTACCTATTCTAAAATAATAAATAAATAATTGTAAAGCATAAAATGATGGAAATATCTTCTACCAGTTATAAAGACATGTTTCTTATTAACTCAGGTATAACTTTTCTAATGAAATTACCCATTGTTCTTTGAATACACATTAGTAAATCAAGTGTAAGGAAAGCAAGAGGTAAGTAATTGGAGTCAGCAAAACCAAAAGAAAAACAAGGATGGTGAGAAAAAAAGGATAAGTTTTAAGGTAGAGACAGTACAATGTGAATTAAAGAATGGAGAATGTGGAATTAAGGAAGAAATCTGGGTTTTTATACACTGTTTCATCACTTTCTACTTTGAGAGTATATGGCAGGCTGATTAGAAAAAAAATGGTGATTTCAGAGCTAAGAGACATAATTTAACTCATGGTAGTACTGTTTTTTCCCAGTTGATTATCTTGCAAGAAAAGCAGGTGTAGAGGTTAAGAATACTGCCTCTAAAGTTCAAATTAAGTCTCTGCCACTTATTATTAAGTGGCCTTGGCTACAGTACTTAACTCTCCTCACCCCCATTTCCACATCAGTAAAACAGACTAGTGACAAAGTCAACGAGGTAGCACACATAAAATGCAAAACAGCCTGGGCACAAAACAAGCAGTCAATAGATGTCAGCTATCACTGTTAAGGGTTAACAGTGTTGATTTGAATCTCATGGCTTAAAAACCAGTGATAACAATTTATCACTGTGCGAAAGACCTGCTGTTCTATTATAAGTATTTGTGCATTTGATTAGACTTAGCAAATATGAGTTAATTGATAAGGTGAAAAGTTGTTAGATTTTAGAATGTTTATGACTTGCTGCTCAGGGAAAAGGCAACCAAGCTGCCATGGTGTCTATGTACATGCTCCATTATGCCCAAATTAAAGGACTAAGGAAACAAATACACGTAGTGTATTCAAAGAAAAAAAAAAATTTAATTCAAGATGAATGAAAGCTCAACAGGAAAGGTAACTTATCCCAAAAATTAAAAGTTTCACTGTGAAAAAAGATGCTTATTCTTCATTGCATAGATAACCTGACATCACAATGACTCTGTAACTGCATGAGTCCAAAAATACAGAATGCTTTAAAAGGCAGCAGGAGAAAGGGGATCCTGAAATACCTTGTGAACAGCCAGAGCACATAATTGGGATTCATTTCCAGGCAATCAATCAGCTTGTTGAGTACTAAAACGGAAGTGTTGTTTAAGATATGCATGCCTGGTTCAAGATCCACTGACTTCTGTCACTTGAATCAGTACAAGTTATAGTCTACATTAGCTCTGCAGTTGCAGAAAAACTGAAACTCTTAATGAGATCAAGTCTCCTGAAATGATCTATAAATTCAATATGATTTTAATTGAAACTTTATAAATTTGGAATATTTAACATCCAAGAAGAGCTAAGAACCCACAGAAAAAAATAGAAAGAAATTAACCAGTTGAGAATAGTTGTTGTACCAAACATCCATAATTATTATAAGGTTATAATATTTAAAACCATATGGTATTAGCACAGGGAAAGTAAAAACACTCACAGATATGTGGAAACATCAGTGGGGAAAGGCTGGACCGCTTTTTTCTAAATCATATGCTGATCAGTATTTTTTGATATAGTGAAAGAAGAACTGTACTCCGGGTTACTCTGTGCACACTGAAAAAGTCAATTACAGGTTCTTTAAAAACTTAAATATGAAAAAGCAAAACTAAAAATTTTTAAAAGAGAATATAGGAGGATCTTTATGTATTTGGAATGGAGAAGTATTTCTTAAACAAGACACAATCAATATAAACCATAGAGGAAGTTATTATTAAAATTAATAACAGTATTAGTCTTCTTGGGCTGCCATAACACAATACAACAGACTGGGTTGTTTAAACAATAGAAATGTATTTTCTCACAGTTCTAAGTTCAAATCAAGGCATTGGTTGTCCTGGTTTTTCTGGGACCTCTCTCCTAGGCTGGCAGATGGCCATCTTCTTCCTGTGTCTTCACATCATCTTCCTTCTGGACTTGTCTGTGTCCAAATTTCCTCTTATTAGGGCACTAGTTGTATTGAATTAGAGCTCACTCTAACAACCTCTGTTCACTTAACTAGCTCTTTTAAGATCGTATTTCCAAATACAGTCACACGCGGAAGTACTGGGGGTTAGGACTTCAGCATGTGAGTTTTGGGCTGACACAATTCAGCCCATAAAAATAGGCAAAGACTTAAAACAGGCTCTTCACAGAAAAGGAAATCCCAGTGGCCGATCGTGCACTATAAAAATATGCTGAATCTCATTAGTATTTCATAGAAAAACAAGTTAAAAACCACAGAGACACACCATTTTACACCCAACAGATTGGTCAGAATTTTAAATCTGACAGTATCAAGTATTGGTAAAGATATGGATCAATTGGATTGCATATATTTCACTAATAAGACTGAAAATTTATCTAATGACCTTAAAATTTTTTTGATTCACCCAGTAATGCTGATGGTGTCCATGCCTTAAGTTTCAGAAATGTCCATCCTAGGAATATTAACTAGAGAAAATCTCGTACATTTACACCAATGAGCATGTAAAAATTGTTCACACCAGGACTGTTTGTGATAGGTAGCAAAATAGTGGAAAACCAGAGGGAGAGCTTCAAGATGGCTGACCAAAGTCTATCAATAGCATTATGAATACATAGTAGTACAATCCTCTAATGAAATATTCTACAGCCATTGAAAGGAATCAATTACAGCTAAAAGCAAAAATGTAGATGAATTTCAGGAACATAAAAGTGAGTGAAAAAAAAAATTTCAAAGAAAACACCCAAAGAATGATGATTTGATTTATATAAATTTCAAAAACATGAAAAACTAAAAAAAAAAAAAAAAAATTTAAAGATACAAACATATATGGTAAAGCCATAAAGAAAACAAAAAAAGGAAAAATAAACATAAAATTCTGGATAATGGTACCCCTGAGGCAGAAAGGATTGGGGGAGGAGCACACAATACAGAGGTTTTCACTGAATTCATTTGAAGCTCTAAAATTTATCGAATGTTTTATTACAATTTTTGTTATACATTCAATATTTACCAAAAATATTGTACAGTAAAAAGTTAGAACACATAATACATCTATTTCACAATAGCCTATTATGTGAAAGTATAGTCCATTTTCCATGTATAACATTTCAAAGTCATCAGAACTACACTGGAATTGACATGGTGGGGAGGGAACAATGTACATGAGTTCCAATTTTTTAAACCAAATATTCAAATTCAAAATGCATGTGGGTATGTAAAGATGAAAGTGATATTTCAGAAAAGGGAATTTGAATCCAAATAACAGGCTATCTGGCAGAGAGAGACAAATTTCATTTGTGGCCTCTTACTTTTTTTTTTATAAGCCTTCATATACAGAGCCAGGATTCCATGGCCTGAATGAATAACCAATTATTGGTCCAAAGGGAAGGGAAAACCATAGACTGTGTTCTGACTCATCTAACACTGCTCCAGAAAACACAGTACAGTCTCAGGGGACACCACCTAACCCCACAATCCTGGGAGAGCTGCTGCCTGAATTCCTGGGCTGCTAGGCAAGGGGTAGGTAGAATATAGGAGGTTAGGCCTGGGAGGGGAGAAGCAGCCTGTCTTGCAAAGTTGCCCAGATTCCTGCCCTAACTTCTGCCTGTTCAATAGCAATTCTTAATATTTTTACTATAATCCAAAAGCAATTAACATGAAAGCTGCTTTTAGAGACACAGGGGATAGTTAAATACAGTACTTACTCTGTTAGGAACAAGGATTCCACCATTTTTCCAATGTTAAGAAAATCCCAGAGAAGTGCTTCCCAGATTTTTATAGCTCTCTTCCATCTATTCCAGATCTTCAGTACAAGCGGGAATGGAGAATTTAGCCAAGAAAGACATATGGACAGAGATAACAGATCAACTGTGTTTCTCTTCAGGGGTTTTTGGAGCCATCATCCCTATCTTACTATACCCATCACAAGCTTTATAATAATTTCTGATCCAGCCCCCTAATCAGCTGTGACAGAGAATGAGAATCCATGAGGTGAAAGGGAGCAGCGCCAGATGCTGGGAGACCGCTCAGCTCTGGAAGGAAACAGCTGATAGCGGAGCAGCCTCTCTCAGGCCAGAAGCTCAAGCACTGTCACCTGAACTCAGCCCATGGGGAGGAGGCTGCCCACACCAGCTCCCCTCTAGGGCCTCCTAGGCCATCAGGACCAGGAGAGCCGCACCACGACAGCTGGAAGGAACCTCCAGTCTGAAATCAGGGGATGCGGGGGTTTGCAAGCTTGGCTGGGCCTTAAAATCACCCGACCTGCTCATGTGACACATCAGGAAAAAGAGCAGCACAGAGACAACTGAGTGAGAGTCTTACCCTTAGGACGTGGACTCCACTTTTCTAACTGCAGGTCCTCGATCTCTCACTGCACGAAGCAGATCAACAGCACTTGGTAGAGACGCAGATTCTCAGGCAGGATCTATTGAACCAGGAATTATTCTTAAAGAGCCCCCAAAGATTCCCACGCACATTAAGGTTAGAAAATAAAGCACTGCTCTACACCACACTGCTTAACTCTTCGAATCCAGCAAAGCACAGACTCTATAGACAAACTCCTTGGGTTCAAAGCTCAGCTCCTTCACTTACTAGCTGTGTGACTCTGGGTAAACTCCTTAAACTCTCTGTCTCTCAATTCCTTCTGCAAAATCATCACAATACTTACTCCACAAGGTTCTTGTGGGGAGTAAACTAATGAATGTATGGAAAGCGCTGAGTATGATGCCTGGCATAAAGTAAATTCTATAAAAGTTTCAGCAATTATTATTTTAATATTAATTTTATTTATGATGATTTGACAAGGAAAACATTAGAAAGTTATCATCTACCAACTGCTGCATATATATGCCTCTGCTTAAAGGTATGGATTTTGCAAGACTTGATGTAGTGACTCCTTGGTATCTTCAAAGAACAGAGAAACTTCCAGGCTCAGTATAAAAGGGCTGCTTAGTGTCTTGTCCCTTCTTTCTCCTCCAGTCTCCTTTTCCCACAATGAGAAAAATGAAAACAGCCACATTTCTTAGGAGGCAGATGAATTAAGCCAAATGCCTTATTAGTTACATGTGTCACTTAAAATTCTGAGCTTGAGGCTTTACAAAATCATTTTTCCATATCTCCTTGAAAGCTTCATTAAAATAATACTGACTCCTTAGAGACTAGGAGATCAATTCTTTTCTCCCACACTTTCCTCCCCAAAACTGTCCCAGAGTTCTGGGTTACCCAGTGTAGGTCAACTAAGCATGTTGAAGATACCCACAAACAAGCCACATTTCCACCTCACTTCACAAAAATTAGGAAGTACAGCTTTTTAAATCTGTTGCAATTTTGCAGTCAGAAAATCTAGAAAAATAACTATTTTAATTTGTGCACACAGGTAAGTTTGGGGTTATTTCAAAATGTAAAATCTTTCTCCAATTTTTAGATGTGTTATTCCTCTTCCTTGCCTAATTACACAAGCTGGGAAAGAGTGAAATTTAGTTTTGTTTACAGACATAGGGGCATGTTTACAGCCTCTCACAGACTTAGATAGCTCCAATCATTGTGAACTACTTACGATTTTTTCCAATGTATCAGATTCGCTCCATTTTATGCATTTTTTACATGCCTAAAATGTCCTTTCTCAGTTTTAAATGGTGTTGATACTTTCCAGCTTCAAACCACAAGGAACACACTGTGTTTATTGACAGTTGAGTCTATTACTCATCGCGGAAAGGGAGAATGACACCTTAGAACTCTGGGATGCCTCAGGAAGAGGGTTTAGAAGGAACCTATGATAGGATTGGGGATAGTATTAGGTGAATACAGGGAGGAAGGAAGACCTTTGCTCAGGACTGGTTGCTGGCTGCAATTGAGTTTCACAATAAATCTTATCAATAAGGGGGAAGAATAGAAGCAAAGCTAAATCTGTCATTTGTAAGGAAGGAACAGTCGCTCATATTTTCTAGGATGGAGGAATAT
Source organism: Balaenoptera physalus (assembly GCF_965194825.1). Lineage (NCBI taxonomy): Eukaryota > Metazoa > Chordata > Mammalia > Artiodactyla > Balaenopteridae > Balaenoptera > Balaenoptera physalus. The sequence continues at coordinate 82,934,434 of NC_138892.1, read as the reverse complement.
TTGGCCATTTTTGAGGTTTGGACAATGTTCCAGCTTTTGTCTCTGTTCAGACGTGATTTCAGAGTGCCCTTGTTTTTGACTTGATCCATCTGAGAACAGATTTGTCAACATTTTTGGATGTTGCAGTTCTGTGAAATTATTTACGTGCAGCAGGACACCCAGGTCTGACCATGAGTGCCAAGCCAGTTCCCAGCTGGCAGCAGCTAGTTTTCTCACCAGGAAAACCCCTCACCCCTCAAAATCCAGGAGTGCCCCTGTGAGCCCGCCCCACACCACCCCCCCCCCAGGATGGGTGTCTGTCCTCAGTGCTCCAGTGGCACACGGGGTGGCCGCTTCGGGAGCATGTGTGGAGCTGGGCTGTCCACTTCTGTTTACTCCTCCTCCTGCCTGCTGCATGGTGAGCACCTGCTGGCAGGACATTTTACCTGTATGTGCTCAGTGTCTCCTGTTGTCCCCGAGACTGTTTCTCCACTCTGCTCCTCTCTGTTCTCTCCAGGAGCCTGCCCTGTGTGGGCTACAACTGGCCCCCATGGCCTCTGTCTTCCAGTTTGATTTCGCTGGGGATTCCTGACAGGAGATGGGAGGAAGGGAGGTCAGGGAAGATTCCAGCAAGGCTGCCTCAGGATGGATGTGTCACTCTTTTCACATCTCAGCATGTCTACAGGATTCTCTCCTCTGGCTTCGAGTAACTGTTCTCTTCCCTCTTCCCTTCAGGCCTTGGGGTGATAACAGTAACTCTGCCCTTACTAGCCTGGGGCACCAACCCCTGTGGGGTCTATACTTTATGAACAAACCCTCCTCCAGTTATCCTAACTTGAGTGTGTCTTCTTTCTTGTTGTGATTGTGGCCCATACACTGTGTCTCTATCTGCTTATGTGTCTACTTCTGTGCCATAGATGATTCCACTGCTGAGAATAAGACCCCAACCTCATGTGTTTATGTTCTGGACCTAGCCCAGTGCCTGGCAGTTACCTGGATGGATGAATATATTTACTTTTCATATTAAAACTTTCCCTTTTTTTCCATATGAAGAGACTTTTCCAGGTGGGTAGGAAAGAGGTGGCTGGTTATGTATGGCAGATTCTCCTGAAGGGACTCAGGCAGCATGGGGAATAAGACACACAAGGGAAATATCCCTGGAAGCAATGGTTGAGGGAGGGGGGAGGGGAGCTGACGAGGGGTGGGGGAGGTGCATGAAGGGTAATGTATGTTGAAAAAAATTATAATTATTTCCATATAAATCCACTTATTCTTACCTAATCAAATTCAAAGACACAAAATATTTTACCTGGGTAAATGATATTTTGAAATGAACCCAAAAAGGTTTTAGGAGCTTGCCTATCAGATCCAATGACTCTATGCAGCATAACCCACCATCTTCTCAAGAATTATCCCACACAGATGGGATGGCTTTTTAGAGGTGGCTTTTTCAAAATGCATTTTGTAGAAAACAGACACATTTCTTCACATAGGAGGCAGATGGATTACACTGAATGTATTATTAGTAACATAGACCGCTTACAATTCTGGGCTTGAGTGCCTTACAAAACCATCTTCCACATCTGTCTACAATTTCAACAAAATAATACCCGTACCCAGAGACGAGGAGATGCTATCATGTCCTTCCTTTCTTCCACTTATCCTTTAAAATAAGTCAGGTTGCTACAAGCAAGCAGAGGTTCTACATTTAGAGTCATCTCTGAGAAAGATCATTGGAGGGTGACAGCATTGCCATCTGCAACAGAAGATGGTGGAAATTAGCATGAAGATGATTTAATTATTTCTTGATTCCAACAGAGGTTTCACCTGATTGTTCTCCAGCTGTTCTGTATTAAAATAAATTGCACACATTTAAAAGAGCTGGTAAACAGGGTAATAATGATTCGTATGCTCTCGCATTTAATTAGTCAACTTTGTACAGAATTATTTGAGATATAAATAAAGCAGGAACTGAATAGAGAAACACTACTTAATAGTGATCCAAAAAGGGGAAAAAAAGTGTCTTTGAGAATATTTTTTAGTTCCCTGCCTTATGCAAGGTGATATAACAGTGATACAAAATCTCTACATTTTGTCCTCTAAAAATATCTGAAGGCAAGATGGGAAGATATTCAAAAAAGAAGAAGGTCATGGGATATTAAGAGATCTCAGATTCTCTTACAAATATCATCTGTTAGTACATGAAATAGAAACAGATTCTGCATATTCCTAAGGAATGTTTGGATAAAGGAGTGAGAAGTAAAGTAAAACTAATAGTGAGAATCTGATTTTTGTAACATTCTATCAGTGAACTATAGTTCCTACTAAAAGATTTAATTCAGCAAGTATGGAAATGAATAGTAGCCTAAATGTCTAGCAAAGCAGATATATGTTTGAAACACACATATGTGTAAAACCCACACATTCATGACACAAAACAATGTGATAATAAAATATCAGAAAATAAATATTAAGTTCTTAAAAGAAAAAGTTTAAAACTAGATAACTACTTAAACCTACATGACTACAGAAATTGCTTGCTTCTTGTGCAACCAAATAATGCAAGAAGGCATAAAAATTTCTAAATCTAATACGAGCTTTACTTCTAATCTTTCTCTCATTTATGTAAATGAAGTCAGAAAATTAAATAATATCATAACATACAAAAATTTTGTTTAGTATTAAGGCAATTATAGAGACATCTAGGAGAAATGAAATGCTACTTACAAGCTGTATATGTATTGACTTTTTCTGTCACATTAGCTGCTGCATTTGGGGCACACAGTTGACCAGTCTTCCAAACTGGTAGGTAAACTCCAACATGACTCTGGTATGTTCCATCCATTTTGGGTCTTTTTATTATACTTTTTTCCTTGGCTATGATTCTCTCCATTCACTCACTTTCTTTTCATTGGAATAATGAAGGCTCTTTATTCAAATATCCATAAGCTATGACTTGTGCTATAATTGTGTAATAGATGTTTTCTTGTAGTTTTAAAATTACCTCTCTTGATGAGTATACTATTTTCCTGAAAAGAGTGGATTAGTTGATATTTATTAAGTTAGATGATGCGCAAAGCAAGGATTTCTGGGGGGAAAAAAAATGACATGAACTCCAAGAGCTTGGTAACCTATTAGAAAAGGAAAGGCACAGATACATGACAGGTTAAGTAAGAATACGAACTAGCAAATGGTAATTGCTGAATAAATAAATCAATAAGTGCTTTGGGTTTTCAGATAAGTTGCAACCAAACTAGGCAGGGTGTTTGAGAAAATGTATCTAAAGGATGGCATTATGTCAAAAGAAATTATGGGGGAGAAGATATGGAGGTGGACGACAACACAGGAAAACCATGGCAATCACAAAGCACAAGGTACATTTCATGGCAGTGAGGAGAGGGATTTAGGGAGCAAATTACTTCAAAATAGCAGTGGGAGATGAGGCCAGAAATGTGGACGTGAGGCCAATCAGCCTACAGATGCAAAGCAAGACAGTTCCAGGGGTGGTAAGTCATGGGCTTTAAGACCAGACAGATGTCCTTTCAAATTTTGGTTCAGCCACCTACCAGCCCCATTTCCTCACCTGCAAATTGGAGATGATAATGGTAGCTACCTCTCAGAATTCCTGTTAGTATTAAATGGGAAATCTCCTTTTTCAGTGTGTAGCACACATCAAGGGATCAAAAAAGTATGATTTCCTATTACCAACCACACTGAGGGGTCTCGGTCTTGTTGGGTCACCATTAGAAGGGTCTTGGTGTAGAGTAGTGACATGATGAATCATTTTATTATAACCAGAACCGAGCCTCTTGCCTCTGCACTAAGCTGTTGGCTCCCAATAACCCTCCACATCTGCTCTTAAAAAGGCTAATCGTCACAGGACATTTAACACCGACTTGGATCAAGAAAGACATAGATTCACATAGTGAGTACATGTGTTATTCTTGACAAGTTATTTTCTCTGAACTCTTGCAGGCAGTTTTCTTGCAGGTAAAAAAATGTAAGTAATAAAAGCAATGTGTACATATTATGAGGTTTAAATGAGATAACTATAGCAAAAGCATCTCACTAAAAGAGAGCCAAGCACACAGCAGGCACACTATAAAGGTGACAATACTTGTGAACATTTCTGAGCCCCACTTTATGCCTACCACTGGGCATTATCTATTTAATCATCCTAACAATACTATGAGGGAGATGGTGTCTTTAGTCCCATTTTACAGATGAGGAAACTGAGATTAGAAAGGTGAAGTAAATTATCAGGTCACAGAGCCTGGTGGTGGCAGAGCTGTGTCTGATTCAGGCAGTCTGACCCCAGAGACACCACCTCGCCCTCTCCTTCCCACCTACTCAGGACCTGGAGAGTAATTTCATGGGCTAGTGTCAGCACCCCCGGCCCAGGGCCTCCCTGACCTCACTGACTCACTGTGAAGATGCCTTAGGTTCACAGAAACGCCATAATCAAAGGGAAAGCTTTTGTGTTCTCTAGGAAGTTGTTACTTATTACCCTGCATTTCATCCTTAAAGTCAGACACTGACGGCCATTGCCAGTATCCAGAGAGGCCGCAAGAGTCAGCTGAGGTCTCAGCTCTTCCCCCCTCACCTCTCATTACCTTCTAGAGGGCACATTTTGGTCAAAATTACCATCTTCTTTTTCTAAACTTTTTAAAAAATTTTATTTATTTTATTTATTTATTTTTGGCTGTGTTGGGTCTTTGTTACCGTGCGCAGGCTTTCTCTAGTTGCAGTGAGCGGGGGCTACTCTTCGCTGCGGTGCGCGGGCCTCTCATTGCGGTGGCTTCTCTTGTTGCGGAGCATGAGCTCTAGGCACGTGGGCTTCAGTAGTTGTGGCTCACGGGCTCTAGAGCGCAGGCTCAGTAGTTGTGGTGCATGGGCTTACTTGCTCTGCGGCATGTGGGATCTTCCTGGACCAGGGCTTGAACCCACGTCCCTGCATCGGCAGGTGGATTCTTAACCACTGCGCCACCAGGGAAGCCCAAAAATTACCATCTTCTGAACACAGCCAGCCTTCTCCCCCTCCTAGTTGTGACCTGATAAAACTTGCAATCAAGCTGCCTCTGCCTCCTCAGGAGCCTGAACTGCTCACGACCTGCTTCTCTGTTCAAGCCCTCACTCCACATCAGGCTTCCCCCCGGTCTCTTTGCCAACAGTCATCTTTCTGTACTCAAAACCTCCTGCTTTTCTTCATCTGTCTCAATGTTGCTTTCCTCCCTCTATTGTTCATCTTGAGAAGCTTCCCATTTCTTTCTTTTGACAACACAAGGCCTACTTTTTTTAAATGTCAATTTCCACAGAACATTAATGTAACTGAAACTGTTCACTTACATTTATTTGAAGACCTACATCCAGCACTTTACTGGGGAAAATGAATATACCTTACTTTTTTTTTTAACATCTTTATTGGAGTATAATTGCTTTACAATGGTGTGTTAGCTTCTGCTTTATAACAAAGTGAATCAGCTATACATATACATATGTCCTCATATCTCCTCCCTCTTGCGTCTCCCTCCCACTTCCCTATCCCACCCCTCTAGGTGGTCACGAAGCACTGAGCTGATCTCCCTGTGCTATGCGGCTCCTTCCCACTAGCTATCTATTTTACATTTGGTAGTGTATATATGTCCATGACACTCTCTCACTTTGTCCCAGCTTACCCTTCCCCCGCCCCGTGTCCTCAAGTCCATTCTCTACATCTGCATAATTATTCCTCTCATGCCCCTAGGTTCTTCATAACCTTTTTTTTTTTTTTTAGACTCCATATATATGTGTTAGCATACGGTATTTGTTTTGCTCTTTCTAACTTACTTCACTCTGTATGACAGATTCTAGATCCATCCATCTCACTACAAAAAACTCAATTTTGTTTCTTTTTATGGCTGAGTAATATTGCATTGTATATAAGTGCCACATCTTCTTTATCCATTCATCTGTCGATGGACACTTACATTGCTTCCATGTCCTGGCTATTGTAAATAGAGCTGCAATGAACATTGTGGTACATGACTGTTTTTGAATTATGGTTTTCTCAGGGTATATGCCCAGTAGTGGGATTGCTGGGTCATATGGTAGTTCTATTTTTAGCTTTTTAAGGAACCTCCATACTGTTCTCCATAGTGGCTGAATCAATTTACATTCCCACCAACAGTGCAACAGGGTTCCCTTTTTTCCACACCCTCTCCAGCATTTATTGTTTGTAGATTTTTTGATGATGGCCATTCTGACTGGTATGAGGTGATACCTCATTGTAGTTTTGAACTGCATTTCTCTAATGATTAGTGATGTTGAGCATTCTTTCACATGTTTGTTGGCTGTCTGTATACCTTCTTTGGAGAAATGTCTATTTAGGTCTTCTGCCCATTTTTGGACTGTGTTGTTTGTTTTTTTGATATTGAGCTGCTTGAAAATTTTGTAGATTAGTCCTCTGTCAGTTCCTTCATTTGCAAATATTTTCTCCCATTCTGACAATTGTCTTTTCATATTGTTTATGGTTTCCTTTGCTGTGCAAAAGATTTTAAGTTTCATTAGGTCCCATTTGTTTATATTTGATTTTATTTCCATTTCTCTAGGTGGTGGGTCAAAAAGGATCTTGCTGTGATTTATGTCATAGAGTGTTCGGCCCTTGTTTCCCTCTAAGAGTTTTATAGTTTCTGGCCTTACATTTAGGTCTTTAATCCATTTTGAGTTTGTTTTTGAGTATGGTGTTAGGGATTGTTCTAATTTCATTCTTTTACATGTAGCTGTCCAGTTTTCCCAGAAGCACTTATTCAAGAGGCTGTCTTTTCTCCATTGTATATTCTTGCCTCCTTTATCAAAAATAGGGTGACCATATGTGCATGGGTTTATCTCTGGGCTTTCTATCCTGTTCCGTTGATCTATAATTCTGTTTTTGTGCCAGTACCATACTGTCTTGATTACTGCAGCTTTGTAGTATAGTCTGAAGTCAGGGAGCCTGATTCCTCCAGCTCCGTTTTTCTTTCTCAAGATTGCTTTGGCTATTCGGGGTCTTTTGTGTTTCCATACAACTTGTGAAATTTTTTGTTCTAGTTCTGTGAAAAATGCCATTGGTAGTTTGATAAGGATTGCATTGAATCTGTAGATTGCTTTGGGTAGTACAGTCATTTTCACAATGTTGATTCTTCCCATCCAAGGACATGGTATATCTCTCCATCTGTTTGTATCATCTTTAATTTCTTTCATCAGTGTCTTATAGTTTTCTGCATACAGGTCTTTTGTCTCCTTAGGTAAGTTTATTCTTAGGTATTTTATTCTTTTTGTTGCAATGGTAAACGGGAGTGTTTCCATAATTTCTCTTTCAGATTTTTCATCATTGGTGTATAGGAATGCAAGAGATTTTTGTACATTTATTCTGTATCCTGCTACTTTACCAGATTCATTGATTAGCTCTAGTAGTTTTCTGGTGGTGTCTTTAGGATTCTCTATGTACAGTACCATGTCATCTGCAAACAGTGACAGCTTTACTTCTTCTTTTCCAATTTGGATTCCCTTTATTTCTTTTTCTTCTCTGATTACAGTGGCTAAAACTTCCAAAACTATGTTGAATAATAGTGGTGACAGTGGGCAACCTTGTCTTTTTTCTGATCTTAGTGGAAATGGTTTCAGTTTTTCACCATTGAGAATGATGTTGGCTATGGGTCTTTATTATGTTGAGGAAAGTTATCTCTATGCCTACTCTCTGGAGGGTTTTTATCATAACTGGGTGTTGAATTTTGTCGAAAGCTTTGTCTGCATCTACTGAGATGATCATATGGTTTTTCTCCTTCAATTTGTTAATATGGTGTATCACGTTGATTGATTTGCATATATTGAAGAATCCTTGCATTCCTGGGATAAACCCCACTTGGTCATGGTGTATGATCCTTTTAATATGCTGTTAGATTCTGTTTGCTAGTATTTTGTTGAGGATTTTGGCATCTATGTTCATCAGTGATATTGGCCTGTAGTTTTCTTTCTTTGTGACATCTTTGTCTGGTTTTGGTATCAGGGTGTTGGTGGCCTCATAGAATGTGTTTGGGAGTGTCCCTCCCTCTTCTATATTTTGGAAAAGTTTGAGAAGGATAGGTGTTAGCTCTTCTCTAAATGTTTGATAAAATTCGCCTGTGAAGCCAGCTGGTCCTGGGCTTTTGTTTGTTGGAAGATTTTAAATCACAGTTTCAATTTCAGTACTTGTGATTGGTCTGTTTATATTTTCTCTTTCTTCCTGGTTCAGTCTTGGAAGGTTGTGCATTTTTAAGAATTTGTCCATTTCTTCCAGGTTGTCCATTTTATTGGCATATGGCTGCTTGTATTAATGTCTCATGATTCTTTGTATTTCTGCATTGTCAGTTGTTACTTCTCCTTTTTCATTTCTGATTCTATTGATTTGAGTCTTCTCCCTTCTTTTCTTGATGAGTCTTGCTAATGGTTTATCATTTTGTTTATCTTCTCAAAGAACCAGCTTTTAGTTTTATTGATCTTTGCTATCGTTTCCTTCATTTCTTTTTCATTTATTTCTGATCTGATCTTTATGATTTCTTTCCTTCTGCAAACTTTAGGGGGTTTTTTGTTCTTCTTTCTCTAATTGCTTTAGGTGTAAGGTTAGGTTGTTTATTTGAGATGTTTCTTGTTTCTTGAGGTAGGATTGTATTTCTATAAACTTCCCTCTTAGAACTGCTTTTGCTGCAGCCCATAGGTTTTTGGTCGTCATGTTTTCATTGTCATTTGTTTCTAGGTATTTTTTAATTTCTCTTTGATTTCTTCAGTGATCTCTTGATTATTAAGTAGTTTATTGTTTAGCCTCCTTGTGTTTGTATTTTTTACAGATTTTTTCGTGTGATTAATATCTAGTCTCAGAGTGTTGTGGTCGGAAAAGATACTTGATACGACTTCAGTTTTTTTAAGTTTACCAAGGTTTGATCTGTGACCCAAGATATGATCTATCCTGGCGAATGTTCCATGAGCACTTTAGAAGAAAATGTATTCTTTTGTTTTTGGATGGAATGTCCTATAAATATCAATTAAGTTCATCTTGTTTAATGTGTCATTTAAAGCTTGTGTTTCCTTATTTATTTTCATTTTGGATGATCTGTCCATTGGTGAAAGTGGGGTGTTAAAGTCCCCTACTATGACTGTGTTAACGTCAGTTTCCCCTTTTATGGCTGTTAGCATTTGCCTTATGTATCGAGGTGCTCCTATGTTGGGTTCATAAATATTTTCCATTGTTATATCTTCTTCTTGGATTGATCCCTTGATCATTACATAGTGCCCTCTTTGTCTCTTGTAATAGTCTTTATTTTAAAGTCTATTTTGTCTGATATGAGAATTGCTCCTCCAGTTTTCTTTTGATTTCCATTTGCATGGAATATCTTTTTCCATCCCCTCACTTTCAGTCTGTATGTGTCCCTAGGTCTGAAGTGGGTCTCTTGTAGACAGCATATATATGGGTCTTGTTTTTGTATCCATTCAGCCAGTCTATGTCTTTTGGTTGGAGCATTGAATCCATTTACATTTAAGGTAATTATTGATATGTATGTTTCTATTACCATTTTCTTATTTGTTTTGGGTTTGTTATTGTAGGTCCTTTCCTTCTCTTGCGTTTCCTGCCTAGAGAAGTTCCTTTAGCGTTTGTTGTAAAGCTGGCTTGGTGGTGCTGAATTCTCTTAGCTTTTGCTTCTCTGTAAAGCTTTTAATTTCTCCATTGAGTCTGAACTAGATCCTTACTGGCTAGAGTAATCTTGTTTGTAGGTTTTTCCCTTTCATCACTTTAAATATGTCCTGCCACTCCCTTCTGGCTTGCAGAGTTTCTGCTGAAAGATCAGCTGTTGACCTTATGGGGATTCTCTTTTATGTTATTTGTTGTTTTTCCTTTGTTGCTTTTAATATTTTTTCTTTGTATTGAATTTTTGATAGTTTGATTAATATGTGTCTTGGCATGTTTCTCCTTGGGTTTATCCTGTATGGGACTCTCTGTGCTTCCTAGACTTTATTGACTATTTCCTTTCCCTAATTAGGGAAGTTTTCAGCTATAGTCTCTTCAAATTTTTTCTCAGTCCCTTTCTTTTTCTCTTCTTCTTCTGGGACCCCTATAATGCGAATGTTGGTGTGTTTAATGTTGTCCCAGAGGTCTCTGAGACTGTCCTCAATTCTTTTCATTCTTTTTTGATTATTCTGCTCTACAGTAGTTATTTCCAGTATTTTATCTTGCAGGTCACTTACCCGTTCTTCTGCCTCAGTTATTCTGCTATTGATTCCTTCTGGAGAATTTTTTATTTCATTTATTGTGTGGTTCATCATTGTTTGTTTGCTATTTAGTTCTTCTAGGTCCTTGTTAAATGTTTCTTGTATTTTCTCCATTCTATTTCCAAGATTTTGGATCATCTTTACTATCATTACTCTGAATTTTTTTTCAGGTAGACTGCCTATTTCCTCTTCATTTGTTTGGTCTGGTGGGTTTTTACCTTGCTCCTTCATCTGCTGTGTGTTTCTCTGTCTTCTCATTTTGCTTAACTTACCGTGTTTGGGGTCTCCTTTTCACAGGCTGCAGGTTCGTAGTTCCTGTTATTTTTGGTGTCTGCCCCCAGTGGGTAAGGTTGGTTCAGTGGGTTGTGTAGGCTTCTTGGTGGAGGGGACTAGTGCCTGTGTTCTGGAGGATGAGGCTGGATCTTGTCTTTCTGGTGGGCAGGACTGTGTCCGGTGGTGTGTTTTGTGGTGTCTGTGACCTTATTATGATTTTAGGCAGCTTCTCAGCTAATCGGTGGGGTTGTGTTCCTGTCTTGCTAATTGTTTGGCATAGGGTGTCCAGCACTGTAGCGTGCTGGTTGTTGAGTGGACCTGAGTCTTAGCATTGAGATGGAGATCTCTGGGAGAGCTTTCACCATTTAATATTACGTGGAGCCAAGAGGTCTTTGGTGTACCAATGTCCTGAACTCGGTTCTCCCACCTCAGAGGCAAAGGCCTGACACCCGGCCGGAGCACCAGGACCCTGTCAGCCACATAGCTGATAAAGAGTTCAAAGAAGTAGTCATAAGAATACCTGCCAAGCTTGGGAGAAGAAAGGACGAACTCAGTGAGAACTTCAACGAAGACCTCTGAATGCAAAGGCCATACTGCCTGTGGTTTATCTCCCCATAATTCTGTAGGTCAGAAATCCAGCACAGCCTGTCTAGGTTCTCTCCTCAGAGTATTACAAGGCTAAAATCAAAGTATAAGCCAAGCTGAGTTCTTGTGTGAGAGATCTGGGGAAAAGCCAGTTCATTCTTGGAGCAGGCAAAATTCACCTTCTTGCTATGGTAGTCCTGAAGTCCTATTTCCTTGCTTGTTATCAGCCAGAGCCACTCTTAGCTCCTAGAGGCTGCCCACATTCCTTGCCATGCAGTCTTCTTCATCTTCAATTCAGCCACTTTACTTCTAAGAATAAGGCTCAATTCTTTTTACCTTTTTATATTACAATGATCAACCACTCTCTTTTACTCTTAAATGTAAGACGCATCTTAAAACATAGGTTGAAACATCTGTTGCAAGCAGTTGAAAGCGCTCTGCTTAAACCATGATTCACTCCTTTCTGATACGTGTTGACTTTCTGTCTTTACACTCTTCCACATGCTCCTTGTACTTTGGGAGAGAGAAAGGGTGATGCTACAGATGATGTATTTCTTCTCAAACACCCATCTGAGTCGGCCTCTGTCAGACAAGGCTGCGTGTCTGCTGGCCTGATCTTATCTTGCATGTGATGTTGAAGACACAGCATATTTTCCATATGAATGATCCTTTAACCTCTACCTAGCTCATCAATGCTTCTTAAGTTTCGCTTACAGTTTCCAAGTCCCTTCTTGAGGCTACCTCAGTAAGTAGATGGGTGACTCACACCCATAAGCCAGAAGATCGCTGATTATTTTGAGAGTTCTACAAACTAAAGAGAAAAAAGTATTTTGAATCACATTATGGAAATAGCTGAAAAATCAGTCTTTTGGAATGGGCCACATTCCCCATGTTATTCATGTTGGACGGCTAATATAAATTTTTTGTGAAGTTCTATTGTATTTAACCTTATTTTACTTCAATTTCAGTCGTAGGTAATTTGCATTTCTATTTTGACTTGTTTTGCTTTTTACAACTGAAAGAGTTAAAAGAGGTATTTCCAGCAATCACAGATCCTCCTACCTCAAGGCAGTTAGTGGTGGAGTTAACAACTGCGTGAAGCCATACTGTGATTATGGAGATTACCTGGGGACTCTGAGGTTATTTCAATTCTGTGTAAACATTGTCAGAACATAATTCAGTGGATCTCTTTATGTGAACTTTGTTTCTCGACAGTATTTGGCTTCTGTAACATGCATTAGCCTCTACGAGGCTAGTTAAAAAACATATAATAGCTAAAATAACCAATCATATCACAACTGTGGTCTCATCAAACACAAAACCAGGCTGAGCCTGGGTTAGGTGGACAGAGGTAATGGTCATGACAGAAGGAGAGAGCAATACCCACTCAGAAGACTGGACCCCTCCAAATGGTGTATAGCCCTTGATGTCAGCCAAGGTGGTACCGTCTTTAAGGTAAAAATCCTGTCCACTTGTGAAGTTATGAGATTTCCTGCCGTAGCTAACTTTCTCTTTACATTAAGGAGTGAGTAAATCGGTTCAGAGCAGGGACCTGGGAGCCAGGTTGCAGCATCAGGGTTAGGGTTGATTTTCAGCTTCATCACACATGCTGCATGATCCTGAGCCAGTCACTTCTGCTGACTTATGCTTCCATTTGTTCATCTATCAAATGCAGATATAGGAGTACCAACTGCAGAAGATTGCTTGAGGGTTAAATAAGTATGGAGGTATTGAGAACAGTATCTGAACACAGAAAAGACTCAATGAATGTTAGTGCGATGGATAGTTTTATGCGTCAACTTGACTAGGCTGTGGTACCTAGTTATACAAGCAAACACTAATCTAGCGTTGCTGTGAAGGTATTTTGTAGTCATGCTTAACATCTACAATCAGTTGACTTTTGGTAAAGATTAGACTCAATAATCTGGGAGACACTGATCCAATCAGTTGAAAGGCCGTAAGAGCAAAACTTAGGTTTCCGGCGAGTCGGGCAAGATGGCGGAAGAGTAAGACGTGGAGATCACTTTCCTTCCCACAGATACATTAGAAATACATCTACACGTGGAACTGCTCCTACAGAACACCCACTGAACGTTGGCAGAAAACGTCAGACCTCCCAAAAGGCAAGAAACTCCTCACGTACTTGGGTAGGGCAAAAGAAAAAAAGAAATAACAGAGACAAAAGAATAGGGACGGGACCTGCACCAGTGGGAGGGAGCCGTGAAGGAGGAAAGGTTTCCACACACTAGGAAGCCCCTTCGCAGGCAGAGACTGCGGGTGGCAAAGGGGGGGAAGCTTTGGAGCCATGGAGGAGAGCGCAGCCACAGGGGTGCAGAGGGCAAAGCGGAGAGATTCCCACACGGAGGATCGGTGCCGAGTAGCACTCACCAGCCTGAGAGGCTTGTCTGCTCACCCGCCGGGGGTGGCAGGGGCTGGGAACTGAGGCTCGGGCTTCGGAGGTTGGATCCCAGGGAGAGGACTGGGGTTGGCGGCGTGAACACAGCCTGAAGGGGTTAGTGCGCCACAGCTAGCCGGGAGGGGGTCCGGGAAAAGTCTGGAGCTGCCGAACTGGCAAAAGACTTTTTCTTGCCTCTTTGTTTTGCGGTGCGCGAGGAGAGGGGATTCAGAGCACCGGTTAAAGGAGCTCCAGAGATGGGCGCGAGACGCGGCTATCAGCGCAGACCCCAGAGACGGGCATGAGACGCTAAGGCTGCTGCTGCTGCCACCAAGAAGCCTGTGTGCAAGCACAGGTCACTATCCACACCGCTCCTCCCAGGAGCCTGTGCAGCCCGCCACTGCCAGGGTCCCATGATCCGGGGACAACTTCCCAGGGAGAACGCACGGCGCGCCTTAGGCTGCTGCAACGTGACGCCGGCCTCTGCTGCCGCAGGCTCGCCCCGCATCCATACCCCTCCCTACCCGCGGCCTGAGTGAGCCAGAGCCCCTGAAGCAGCTGCTCCTTTAACCCCATCCTGTGTGAGCGAAGAACAGACGCCTTCAGGCGACCTACATGCAGAGGCGGGTCCAAATCCAACGCTGAACACCAGGAGCTGTATGAATAAAGAAGAGAAAGGGAAATTTCTCCCAGCAGCCTCAGAAGCAGCGGATTAAAGCTCCACCAACAACTTGATGTACCTGCATCTGTTGAATACCTGAATAGACAACGAATCATCCCAAATTGAGGAGGTGGACTTTGGGAGTAAAGATATATTATTTTTTCCCCTTTTCCTCTTTTTGGGAGTGTATATGTGTATGCTTCTGGGTGAGATTTTGTCTGTATAGCTTTGCTTTCACCATTTGTCCCAGGGTTCGGTCTGTCTTTTTTTTTTTTTTTTAATTAAAAAATTTTTTTCTTAATAAATTTTTTCTTAATAAGTTTTTCCTTATTTTTATTTTAAAAAAATTAAGAAATTTTTCTTTCTTAATAATTTTTTTATTTTTTATTTGAAAAAATTAAAAAAATTTTTTCTTAATAATTTTTTATTTTTTATTTTAAAAAATTAAAAAAATTTTCCTAATAAATTTTTTCTTATTTCTTATTATAAAAAATGAATAAATTTATATTAAAACAATTAAAAATTTGTTTCTTATTAAATTTTTTCCTAATAATTTTTTTCTTATTTTTTATTATAATAGCTTTATTTTATTTTATTTTATCCTCTTTCTTTCTTTCTTTCTTTCTTTCTTTCTATTTTTCCTCCCTTTTATTATGAGCCACGTGGATGAAAGGCTCTTGGTGCTCCAGCCAGGCATCAGGGCTGTACCTCTGAGGTGTGAGAGCCAACTTCAGGACACTGGTCCACAAGAGACCTCCCAGCTCCATGTAATACCAAATGGTGAAAATCTCTCAGAGATCTCCATCTCAACATCAAAACCCAGCTTCACTCAACGACCAGCAAGCTACAGTGCTGGACACCCTATGACAAACAACTAGCAAGACATGAACACAGCCCCATCCATTAGCAGAGAGGCTGCCTAAAATCATAATAAAGCCACAGACACCCCAAAACAAACCACCAGATGTGGACGTGCCCACCAGAAAGACAAGATCCAGCCTCATCCACCAGAACACAGGCACTAGCCCCCTCCACCAGGAAGCCTACACAACCCACTGAACCAACTTTAGCCACTGGGGAAACAACGGGAACTATGAACCTGCAGCCTGTGTAAAGGAGACCCCAAACACAGTAATATAAGCAAAATGAGAAGACACAAAAACACACAGCAGATGAAGGAGCAAGGTCAAAACACACCAGACCTAACAAATGAAGAGGAAATAGTCAGTCTGCCTGAAAAATAATTCAGAATAATGATAGTAAAGATGATCCAAAATCTTGGAAATAGAATAGACAAAATGCAAGAAACATTTAACAAGGACGTAGAAGAACTAAAGAAGAACCAAGCAATGATGAACAACACAATAAATGAAATTAAAAATACTCTAGAAGGGATCAATAGAAGAATAACTGAGGCAGAAGAACGGATAAGTGACCTGGAAGATAAAATAGTGGAAATAACTACTGCAGAGCAGAATAAAGAAAAAAGAATGAAAAGAACTGAGGACAGTCTCAGAGAACTCTGGGACAACATGAAACGCACCAACATTCGAATTATAGGGGTCCCAGAAGAAGAAGAGAAAAAGAAAGGGACTGAGAAAATATTTGAAGAGATTATAGTTGAAAACTTCCCTAATATAGGAAAGTAAATAGTTAATCAAGTCCTGGAAGCACAGAGAGTCCCATACAGGATAAATCCAATGAGAAACACGCCAAGACACATATTAATCAAACTATCAAAAATTAAATATAAAGAAAACATATTAAAAGCAGCAAGGGAAAAACAACAAATAACACACAAGGGAATTCCCATAAGGTTAACAGCTGATCTTTCAGCAGAAACTCTGCAAGCCAGAAGGGAGTGACAGGATATACTTAAAGTGATGAAAGAGAAACACCTACAACCAAGATTACTCTACCCAGCAAGGATCTCATTCAGATTTGACGGAGAAATTAAAACCTTTACAGACAAGCAAAAGCTGACAGAGTTCAGCACCACCAAACCAGCTTTACAACAAATGCTAAAGGAACTTCTCTAGGCAAGAAACACAAGAGAAGGAAAACAACTACAATAACAAACCCAAAACATTTAAGAAAATGGGAATAGGAACATACATATCAATAATTACCTTAAATGTAAATGGATTAAATTCTCCCACCAAAAGACACAGACTGGCTGAATGGATACAAAAACAAGACCCATATATATGCTGTCTACAAGAGACCCACTTCAGACCTAGGGAAACATAAAGACTGAAAGTGAGGGGATGGAAAAAGATATTCCATGCAAATGTTAATCAAAAGAAAGCTGGAGTAGCAATTCTCATATCAGACAACATAGACTTTAAAATAAAGACTATTACAAGTGACAAAGAAGGACACTGTATAATGATCAAGGGATCGATCCAAGAAGAAGGTATAACAATTGTAAATATTTATGCACCCAACATAGGAGCACCTCGATACATAAGGCAAATACTAACAGCCATAAAAGGGGAAATCGACAGTAACACAATCATAGTAGGGGACTTTAACATCCCACTTTCACCAATGGACAGATCATCCAAAATGAAAATATAAAAGGAAACACAAGCTTTAAATGATACATTAAACAAGATGGACTTAATTGATATTTATAAGACATTCCACCCAAAAACAACAGAATACACATTTTTCTCAAGTGCTCATGGAACATTCTCCAGGATAGATCATATCTTGGGTCACAAATCAAGCCTTGGTAAACTTAAGAAAATTGAAATCATATCAAGTATCTTTTCCGACCACAACGCTATGAGACTAGATGTCAATTACAGGAAAAGATCTGTAAAAAATACAAACACATAGAGGCTACACAATACACTACTTAATAACGAAATGATCACTGAAGAAATCAAAGGGGAAATCAAAAAATTCCTAGAAACAAATAACAATGGAGACATGATGACCCAAACCTATGAGATGCAGGAAAAGCAGTTCTAAGAGGGAAGTTTATAGCAATACAAGCCTACATCAAGAAACAGGACACATCTCGAATAAACAACCTAACCTTGCACCCAAAGCAATTAGAGAAAGAAGAACAAAAAAACCCCAAAGCTAGCAGAAGGAAAGAAATCGTAAAGATCAGATCACAAATAAATGAAAAAGAAATGAAGGAAACAATAGCAAAGATCAATAAAACTAAAAGCTGATTCTTTGAGAAGATAAACAAAATTGATAAACCATTAGCTGGACTCATCAAGAGATAAAGGGAGAAGACTCAAATCAATAGAATTAGAAATGAAAAAGGTAGAAGTAACAACTGACACTACAGAAATACAAACGATCATGAGAGATTACTACAACCAACTCTATGCCAATAAAATGGACAACCTGGAAGAAATGGACAAATTCTTAGAAATGCACTACCTGCCGAGATGAACCAGGAAGAAATAGAAAATATGAACAGACCAATCAGAAGCACTGAAATTGAAACTCTGACTAAAAATCTTCCAACAAACAAAAGCCCAGGACCAGATGGCTTCACAGGCGAATTCTATCAAACATTGAGAGAAGAGCTAACACCTATCCTTCTCAAACTCTTCCACAATATTGCAGAGGGAGGAAAACTCCCCAACTCATTCTACGAGGCCACCATCACCCTGATACCAAAACCAGACAAAGATGTCACAAAGAAAGAAAACTACAGGTCAATATCACTGAGGAACAGAGATTCAAAAATCCTGAACAAAATACTAGCAAACAGAATCCAACAGCACATTAAAAGGATCATACACCAGGATCAAATGGAGTTTATTCCAGGAATGCAAGGATTGTTCAATATATGCAAATCAATCAACGTGATACACCATATTAACAAATTGAAGGAGAAAAACCATATGATCATCTCAATAGATGCAGAGAAAGCTTTCGACAAAATTCAACACCCATTTATGATAAAAGCCCTGCAGAAAGTAGGCATAGAGGGAACTTTCCTCAACATAATAAAGGCCATATATGACAAACCCACAGCCAACATTGTTCTCAATGGTGAAAAACTGAAACCATTTCCACTAAGATCAGGAACAAGACAAGGTTGCCCACTCTCACCACTATTATTCAACATAGTTTTGGAAGTGTTAGCCACAGCAATCAGAGAAGAAAAAAAATAAATTAAAGGAATCCAAATCGGAAAATAAGAAGTAAAGCTGTCACTGTTTGCAGATGACATGATACTATACATAGAGAATCCTAAGACTCTACCAGAAAACTACTAGAGCTAATGAATGAATTTGGTAAAGTAGCAGGATACAAAATTAATGCACAGAAATCTCTTGCATTCCTATACACTAATGATGAAAAATCTGAAAGTGAAATTAAGAAAACACTCCCGTTTACCATTGCAACTAAAAGAATAAAATATCTAGGAATAAACCTACCTAAGGAGACAAAAGACATGTATGTAGAAAATTATAAGACACTGATGAAAGAAATTAAAGATGATACAAATAGATGGAGAGATATACCATGTTCCTGGATTGGAAGAATCAACATTGTGAAAATGATTCTACTACCCAAAGCAATGTACAGATTCAGTGCAATCCCTATCAAACTACCAATGGCATTTTTCACAGAACTAGAACAAAAAATTTCACAATTTGTATGGAAACACAAAAGACCCCGAAGAGCCAAAGCAATCCTGAGAACGAAAAATGGAGCTGGAGGAATCAGGCTGCCTGACTTCAGACTATACTACAAATCTACAGTAATCAAGACAGTTTGGTAGTGGCACAAAAACAGAAACATAGATCAATGGAACAGGACAGAAAGCCCAGAGATAAACCCACACACATATGGTCACCTTATCTTTGATAAAGGAGGCAAGCATATACAGTGGAGAAAAGACAGCCTCTTCAATAAGTGGTGCAGGGAAAACTGGACAGGTACATGTAAGAGTATGAAATTAGAACACTCGCTAACACCATACACAAAAATAAACTCAAAATGAATTAAAGACCTAAATGTAAGGCCAGACACTATCAAACTCTTAGAAGAAAACACAGGCAGAACACTCTATGACATAAATCACAGAAAGATCCTTTTTGACCCAGCTCCTAGAGAAATGGAAATAAAAACACAAATAAACAAATGGGACCTAATGAAACTTAAAAGCTTTTGCATAGCAAAGGAAACCATAAACAAGACCAAAAGACAGCCCTCAGAATGGGAGAAAATACTGCAAATGAAGCAACTGACAAAGGATTAATCTCCAAGATTTACAAGCAGCTCATGCAGCTGAATAACAAAAAAACGAACAACCCAATCCAAAAATGGGCAGAAGACCTAAATAGACATTTCTCCAAAGAAGATATACAGATTGCCAACAGACACATGAAAGAATGCTCAACATCATTAATCATTAGAGAAATGCAAATCAAAACTACAATGAGATATCATCTCACACTGGTCAGAATGGCCATCATCAAAAAATCTAGAAACAATAAATGCTGGAGAGGGTGTGGAGAAAAGGGAACACTCTTGCACTGTTGGTGGGAATGTAAATTGATACATCCACTATGGAGAACAATATGGAGGTTCCTTAAAAAACTAAAAATAGAACTACCATATGACCCAGTAATCCCACTACTGGGCATAAACCCTGAGAAAACCATAATTCAAAAAGAGTCATGTACCAAAATGTTCATTGCAGCTCTATTTACAATAGCCAGGACATGGAAGCAACCTAAGTGTCCATCATCGGATGAATGGATAAAGAAGATGTGGCAAATATATACAATGGAATATTACTCAGCCATAAAAAGAAACGAGATTGAGTTATTTGTAGTGAGATGGATGGAGTCAGAGCCTGTCATACAGAGTGAAGTAAGTCAGAAAGAGAAAAACAAATACAGTATGCTAACACATATATATGGAATCTAAGGGAAAATAAAGGCCATGAAGAACCTAGTGGCAAGACGGGAATAAAGACACAGACCTACTAGAGAATGGAGTTGAGGATATGCAGAGGGGGAAGGGTAAGATGTGACAGGGTGAGAGAGTGTTCATGGACATATATACACTACCAAATGTAAAATAGATAGCTAGTGGGAAGCAGCCGCATAGCACAGGGAGATCAGCTCGGTGCTTTGTGACCACCTAGAGGGGTGGGATAGGGAGCGTGGGAGGGAGGGAGACACAAGAGGCAAGAGATATGGGAACATATGTATATGTATAACTGATTCACTTTGTTATAAAGCAGAAACTAACACACCATTGTAAAGCAATTATAGTCCAATAAAGATGTTAAAAAAAAAACCCAAAACTTAGGTTTCCTTGAAAAGAAAAATTATGCATCTAGGCTGCATTGCCAGTCCCTATCCAGGAGTTTCTGGCTGCCTATCCTATCCTATAGATTTTGGACTTCCCTAGCCCGACCCCACAATCACATAAACCATATTCCTTGATGAGGAGCCAATTCTCGTTATTCACAGTAGTTATATTCTACAAAGTTGCCATGAACACTTCACAACTAGTTAATATGGAACCATTGCTCCTATGGGGGGGATACAGGGTTAGGTTCCTGTGAGTTTCTGTTCACAATATTTTTGCCAACCAGTCAATACATAATCGTGTTTCACATATGTTTCTGTTTAAAGACATATTATTTAATATATATTTATTACAAATAATTAACTGCATGGTCTTTGAGTGATTTCTAGCCAGGGAATTTGGAAGCCATTTACGTTATATAGGTTTGCTTGCCAATGTCCTTGTAAAACAAGCCAGTCTCATCAGTGTTGAAAACCTTGTCTTTCACATAACCCTTTTCCTATCAACCATTTAGCAGGTATTTTTAAAATTCTTCTACAGCTTCTTGATCTGCAGAACCTACCTCATCTACAAGTGAACATTTTTTTATGCGGTATCATCTTTTGAAATGTGTCAGCAAGCCAGCACTAGCCCAGAAGTGTTTTCCTAGTCACGGGTAACATGACCTTAAATTTCTTTGGCTCTCAGCCTCACATCATTGCTGTCTACTATGCTTTTTTTAATTGGTCATTATCTCATGGATACATTAATTTAGCCGCTTTATCATCTTTTCCATAGCTTCATCACACACTCTAGTTTTATGTTAGCACTTTCCAGAGTGGCCTCATGTGTAAAGCAGTGAATTTCTTCTTCCTCTTTATGTATGTACCCTATTGCGGACTCATAAACATTGAACTCACAGCCAATAGCACTACAACTCACAGCTGAGTGAAGCTCATCTAGCACACATATTTTCTCCATAAGGCACATCACAGCCTTCCTGTGCTTAGGAACACTGTACAGCACTTCAGCACTACATTTGAGGGCCACTTCAAACAGTGAAATCACCAAAAATGAACAAAAATATGAAAAATGTGGTACAGTAGTCTTTAGACTGCAAAAAAAAACCCAAAACAAAAAACCTCTTGTTACAGTATGAGAATTTAAACAAGAAGGCAGGGCATCTAACCTCAGCTGGGAACATACGCATCAGGGATTTCAAATTTTTTGTCACTCTGTGCATGACTGTGAATAACCACAAAAGCCTCAGAGATATTGATTTGGGGGTTACAAAAAAATTTTAGCAGGTAGGTGAATTCACAAATATGGCATCCAGAAATAATGAGGATCAACTATAGATATAGATATAAATATAGATATAAATATGGTTTCATTTCTCTGATAGAGCTTTAACTGTTACAGCTTGCACCATTAATTATTCTGGATATGTCTAAAACCCCTGGGGTATTTTTATTGAATTCAGAATTTCATCTGATTAGTAGGAGTTAAACCAACATGAATAAATATTTGTATAATTAAACTGACAGAACTGACTATGTTTCATAAAACATTCTGGCATAAAATGTGATGGGAATGAAGAAAAGTTGACTGACACATAACTCCAGTGCCCTGCTAACTTGGGTGGGTCTCCAGGCAAGCAGGAAAAGGAGAGGGTATCCCCCCCACCACATCTAGACTGAGTGTCAGCTGTGCAGCAGGTATTGCCTCAGGTGATAAGATAAGAAAAAAGAAAAAAAAATCTAAAAGGGAAACAATATCATAGGACATCTCTAATCAACATAACATAATTTAAAAATAAAGCAATGCCATGGGCTGAAATGACAAAGTAGAGGGAAACGAATCACACTTTAGAAGGGAAGGAGATTTTGAGTTAAGGGGAGTTAAGCCAGGGGTCTCCTAAAGGGTCTGAATCTCAGGGTCACTCTAAAGGAAAAGCACACTGACTTGCAACAGAGAGGAATGACCATTCTGAAGATAATTAAAACAAAAACAAGTAAACAAAAACACAGGCTATGGTGGTTTGCCAGGAAAAGAAACATTTAACTGGTTTCTACACAGTATCGATTCAGGTATAACAATAAATTGGACAAAGTAAAGTTGAGAGACAGAGCTGTAGAGAATAACTCTGCAGATGAAAATGCCATAGCAAACAGCATAAATGAACATACATTTCTGTTAACATAAGATGCCTTAAACCTGTAACACCCCAAAGGCGTAATTATCCATAACTAAAATTGCAACACTCTTAAAATGTAAGCAAATTTGCTTAAACACCAAGAGCAATAAGGAGAATTCAATTCTTACAACAGAACACATAAAAGGAAAGACAGATGTTAGGTATGAAGAAGTCAATATTTGTCTTATAGAGGAAAAGAAGATGCCTCTTTAAGTTGTTTTCTCTGAACCAGAACATAGCAAAACCTTGTCTTCCAACTAAATAGTTCCTATATTTTTTTCCCCTGAGGATCACCTAAATATTCCAGGGATAATTCAATCTAAATGATACGAAGAAGGGTACCTTAGTGAGTGACCAGTTAACAACCGTTCATTTTTTCATTCAGCTATTCATTTTTTGAGACTTTAACATGAGTCAGGCACTATTCCAGGAGCTGGGAATACAGTAATGAACAAGAGACTTGAGCTCTCTACATTTATAGAGCTTATATTCTACTGAAGGGTACGAACAGCAGACAAAGGAGCAAGAAATTGCTGACGTTGTTAAGTGTTACGCAGAAAATGAAATGTGTTAGAGAATGACCTGGAGCTGCTTTAGATTGGATGAGCAGGAGTGGGCTCTCTGAGGACGCTGGACGTGTAAGCTAAGACCTGAATGACAAGAAAGCAATGACCACACCAAGATCCAGGGCAAGAACATTTTAGAGTGAAAACCAGCACAAAAGGCCATGTGTTCGGATATGCTTGGCATGTTTCAAGATCAGAAGGTAAGCAACTGTGGATGGAATATTGTAAGCAAGGGAAGAAGTGGTAGGAATTGGATCAGACATGTGTGCAGATGCCATTCGTGGAAGGCCTTTTAGGCAAGGTGAGGGAGAGGGATTTCTTTCTAAGTGGAATGGGAATCCAAGAGAGGTATTTAAACACAGTTAAGACATAATATAATATTGATCTTTTAAAAGATCACTCTGATTGATGGGTGAATAATGAGTGGCAGAAGTGGAAAGGCCAGTTAGGAACTTTTGATTTAGACTAGATGAGAGATAATGATGACTTGGATTAGGAGAGTGACAACAGAGATGAATCAAAGTAGACAAATTTGGGTATGGTTTGAAGGTATTGTTAAGAATTTCATCAGGAAAAGGGAAAATTCAGATTTCTAGCTTGAGTGACTGGACAGATGCTGATGCCATTTACTGAGATGATGAAGCTTAGGAAATATTTGAGAAGGAAGTTTTAAAAACCTATTAGACATCTAACTGAAAATGTCAAATGGGTATTTGAATGTACGGATCTAGTGTTTAGGGGTGGAGATAAACTTGAGTGTCAACAGCTTATACATGATATATGAAGCCACAAGACTAGATAAGAGCACTAAGGGAGAGAGTATAGATACAGAAGAAAAGAAATCTTGGTGCAGAGATACAGGGAATGTCAATATTTAGCCATCAAGCTTATATGTAGTGGTAACAGCCTCTAAGATAGCCTCTAATGATCCTCATCTCCTGGTACCCATGCCTTTGTGCAGTCCCTCCCACCCCCCACCAACAATGAATCAGGGCTGTGTGACCAGTAGTATACTATAGAAGTAATGGTGTATGAATTTCAAGGTTTTGTCATGAAAGGAATTACAGCATCTGTCCAGCTCTCTTTCCTTACTCAAAGGAAAGTCAGTCACCATGTTGTGAGGACACTCAAGCAGCACCACAGAGAAGCCATATGCATGACCAGTCCAAGTTAAGCCTTCAGATGACTGCAGACCCAGCTGACATCTGACTGCAATTGTGTGAGACCCCAAGTCACCCCTAAATTCCTGACCCACAAAAGCTGAGAAAGATAATTAGGAATTATTGTTTTAAACCACTAAGTTTTGAGTTGATTTGTTAAGCAGAACTATTACAGTATCGATAGGTAACAAGCAAAGGAGACCAAGGGGAAAGAGCCAGCGTATTAGGAAAAAAGGACGTATTAGAGGAAGAGTTACAGGTTGGAAGAGAGAGAAGGTGTGAAACAATCATTTTGGAGTACATAAAAATGAATGGGCTAGAAAATTCAGTAAGATTGATGGGCAAACAAATGTATGGATACCAGGGGTGAAAGGGGTGGGGTGGGAGGAATTGAGAGACTGGGATTGACACATATATATTATTGATACCATGGATAAAATAGGCAACTGATTGGAACATACTGTATAGCACAGGGAACTCTACCTAATGCACTGTGGTAACCTAAATGGGAGGGATGTCCAAAAGGGAGGGGATATCTGTATGTGTATGTCTGATTCATTTTGTTCTGCAGTGCAGGCTAACACAATATTGTAAAGCAACCATACTCCAATAAAAATTAATTAAAAAAAAACATTGATGGGCAGCATTGATGGGCAGTCCTCATTTGAGATTTATATTCATTAATCTGCAAGGTATGTGTTTTTTCCATGACTATTTAGTTGTTTGGATTCTAGCAGGATAGGTAGGAAAGCTGGGGTTAAGTAAAGTTGTGGTTTCTCCAGATGAGTATGAAAGGGAGAGAGGAAGAAGGGAGTTAATGTTGCATGAGAGGAACTCTGAAGATGGACCAGAGACTCTAACATGGCCAAGAAAGATAGTGACGATGTGGATCGTGACTGAGAGTGAAAGGCAGTAGCATCTGAAGCTTGGTGATCCTGGTGGAATGGAAGAAATGCTGGAGAAGAAGCATCAGAGGGAGTGAGCTGGAAGGGAAGGAGGCAGTGGTTAGATACCAGTTTGCTTGAAACTCAGATTTTAGATACACTACAGTCATTGATGAAGATAAGCATATGGAAGTGAAAATTATTTTTTAAAATAATATCTCACATTTATTAAGCATATACTATGTTTCAAACATAGTTTTAAGAACTTTTCATTTATTATCATTTCTCCTCATAAGAAATTTCATTTTACAGACAAGGTAACTGAGGCACAGAAATTAAACAACACGTCCAAAGTCATACAAGTAGGAGCACTGGAATTCAAACCCAGGCAATATTGGACTCCAGAGCACACATTCTTAACCAGTCTGCCACACTAACTACATGTGTGGGTAACCAATGACAACAACAGAAAGAGGTATTGTGGGGTGCTTCCTTGTTTGAAGGAAGATGGAGGAGAAGCAATGAGATGCAAGTATAGGATGCCTAGTCCATATCTACTCACCAAAGTGTGTTACTGGAGAGAAAAAAATACAGCCTCTACTCAAGAGGACTGCAGTATTTTCAGAGGAAATTTAGGTTTTACTTAGTCAAAGTAGGTGAAGAGAATGAGGATATGGGGAAGCTGGCTAAAGACAGTTCTTGGGTGCACAATGGAGGTGTTTGGGATGGTATGAAGAGGAAAGGTCAGATTAGGGGATATTCGGAATAAGAATGAGAATATGAGCATTGACGCATAAGCTGGGAATCTTGGTCTTCTTGCAGCAGTGGAAAAAATAAAAGGGAATCAGATACAGAAAAATGAATGGGTCCTCTCATTCTAGTCAAACTAGAGGGCCTGAGACACACGGCAACTCTTTTCACTTCCAGTTCCCAGTGGTATGCAGATGGATACAGAGATGGCCCAGAGATGTGTGAAGGCCCTCTGATGATCATATGTTACAGACCCTGACAAAATAAAATCTATCAATTCCTTCCATATTATTCTTGCATGAAGACACTGAGAGGGGTTAGAACTTTAAGGATTCTGAGACTCTTACCATCTCAGTGTCACCTGGAAAACAACTTCCTAGTCTGAGCCAATTATTAAGAATTAAGGACAGAGACATAGATCAATGGAACAGAACAGAGAGCTCAGAAATAAATCCACACACCTACAGTCAATTAATCTATGACAAAGGAGGCAAAAATATACAATGGAAAAAGAGAGTCTCTTCAATAAGTGGTACTCGGAAAGCTGGACAGCTACATGTAAAAGAATGAAATTAGAACATTCTCTAACATCATATACAAAAATAAACTCAAAATGGATCAAAGACCTAAATGTAAGACCAGAAACCATAAATCTCCTAGAAGAGAACATAGGCAGAACAATCTTTGACATAAATCATGCAATATTTTTTTGGATCTGTCTCCCAAGGCAAAAGAAATGAAAGCAAAAACAAACAAATGTGACCCAATTAAACAAAAGCTTTTGCACAGCAAAGGAAACCACCAACAAAATGAAAAGACAGCCTAAGGAATTGGAGAAAATATTTGCAAATAATATGACTGATAAAGGGTTAATATACAAACATTTACAAACAGCTCATATAACTCAATATCAAAAAAACAACCCGATCAAAAAATGGGCAGAAGACCTGAACAGACATTTTTCCCAAAGAAGATATACAGATGGCCAACAGGCACATGAAAAGATGCTCAACATCATTAATCATCAGGGAAATGCAAATCAAAACCACAATGAGATATCACCTCACATCTCTCAGAATGGCTAGCATCAAAATGTCTACAAATAATAAATGTTTGCAAGGATGTTGAGAAAAGGGAACCCTTGTACTCTGTTGGTAGGAATGTAAATTGGTGCAGCCAGTATGGAAAACAATATGGAGTTTCTCAAAAAAACTAAAAATAGACCTACCATACAACCCAGTGATTCCACTCCTGGGTATACATCCAGAAAAAATGAAAACACTAATTTGAAAAGGCACATGCACCTCAATATTCATAGCAGCACTATCAATGATAGCCAAGATATGGAAGCAACCCAAGTGTCCATCGACAGATGAATGGATAAAGAAGATATGGTATATATGCGCAATGGAATATTATTCAGCCAAAACAAAGAATGAAATTCTGCCATTTACAACAATGTGAATGGACCTAGAGGATATTATGCTTAGTGAAATAAATCAGAGAGAGAAAGACAAAGACTGTATGATATGACATTTGTGTAATCAGAAAGATAATACAAATGAATGTGTATAGCAAAACAAACAGACTCACAGACATAGAAAACAAACTAATGGTTAGTTTGTTGGGGAGAGGGAAGGTGGGGGCAAGTTAAGGGTATGGGATTAAGAGATACAAACTACTGTGAATAAAATGATGAGCAACTAGGATACATTGTACAGCACAGGGAATTATAGTCATTATCTTGTAATAACTTTTAATGGAGTATAATCTGTAAAATTACTGAATCACAATGCTGTACACCTAAAATTAATATGGTAAATCAACTATACTTCAATTTAAAGAAGAAAGAATTCAGGGCTACTCCTGTGCAGATCTCTCTGGGTAATTTGAGATCTGAAGAAAATTGGTCACATAGTACCGTAAAGATTTAGAAGGCTAAGAAAGGGTAAAACCTGGGGAGTCCTAAAGTGTATTTTGTTTCATTTCCAATTCATTCTCTATGAGGGAACTGATTGGCCTGATTAACAGAGGTTGCTCTAGTTTCTGGATAATTTAGAAAAATAGGAAAGTTCTCAGAAAAGCAGCCTATGAGCAGAACTAAGTCTACACACCAAACTCACCACAGTTGTTGCCCCTGAGAAGAAGGGAAAGGAAAAGGATTTTTTTTTAATGTAGTTAAGAGAGACATTAAATGTATCTGCAAAATTGCATTTTCTGGAGGGTCTATGTAGAAGAATTCCAAACGTTCAAACTTTTTTTTTTCCCCTGGCAGTAGGAATATGGGTGCCTACATTATTTTTCTATATAATTTTTTCTAATTTCTTAACTTTTCAGAAAAACAAACATAAAAAGCAGCTTATGAAAGAATTATGAGAAAATATGCTCAAATAAGGAATAGTATATTCTACATAAGGAATGGAAAATAAAAGTATAAACATAAAAATTAAAGTTACAGGACATTTCATTTCAAATAGGAGGCATACTAGACCACATTTGCCTTTTCCTCTTACTTAAATTAACTGCCTCACTTTTTTCCCCAAGAAACTAATGACTCCCTAGCGCACGATCATGACCAATTACCGTAAAGCATTGCTTTAGCATGTCCGCGGTGAATACCCGAGCAGACATGCATTAGCTTTGAAAAGTTTTGACCAAAAGCGCTCAAAAATAATTATGACCTTGCCAAAGAAAAAAGAATCCATCCCCCAGAAATGTTACACACAATGTTATTTTACAGAGGAACAGAACAATCCTACAAAAAACTCACCAGATATAATAATCAGGGCCCAGGTTTTCGTTCTATCAGCGAACTGGCTGTCACTTTACAGTCCTTCAAAAATGTATTCAAGGGTTGCTTAGAGATGGAGTGTGACATTTCATATTTTATTTCAAAGTGAATAAGGTCTTTCTGAAAAGTGCTGAGCCCAAAGACCCTGGACAGCAAAATCCCGTTTATCTCCAGCATGATGATGACATGGGTAAGAGGAGAACAAATTTTCAGTACCCAACACATGCAAAATGTGGGCTAAAGCCACTCAGGACCCACAGGATGAGGAGGAAAATAGATCAGAACAATGCCCTCTGTCTACCGAATGTTTCCAGCTGTCTAAGAAGATACCAGCGGGCCTCAACCTCCAGAACTTGGGGCAGCCTACAGGGTGGAGTCAGGCAGATCTGGGTTCAAATGCTGGAACTTCCACTTTCTAGCTGTGCAACACTATGCAAATAATACAACCTCCTTGAGCCTTGGTTTCACATGTGTAAGTGTGGCAAAAAGAACGACTTCTCAGGGACACGGTAATGGCTAAATTCATTGATTTCCTGGCTTGTAGTAGGCACCCCATGGTATTTCCTTTTTCCTTTCCAGTGGCAGAGAGATATTTGAAAAATTAATCCAAAAAGCTCAAGAAATTGAAAAATAGCATCAGAGGTGCATTAGACAGGAAGCTTCTCTGATCTAATACTCTATCCTCCCATTCCCAATTCCAGGAACTAGTCAACTCCATGAGGATTATCATACAATAATAATGATGATAATAACAACATCAGTGAGTGTCTATTGAATGCTTTAAATAGTGCTGGCTCTTACTCTAAACTATTTCTATACTTAATCCCATTTAAATCTTATAACTACCTCATGAGGCTGTATTACCATTATTCCATTTTTGGAGTAAGGAAATAAACTATGTTCATACTACCCCTAAGTGATAAAGCTGAAACTTGACCCCAGAACTTCTGACTCTAAGAGGCTAGTTGTGTACCTAGTCACTAAGTTATGCTGCTCCATCATTATTAAAGATAACCAGGAAAGGAAATACCAGAACCATTTTTCAGAAAAGAAGTACACCAGTACAACCCTTCAAGTCATGATGCAATTTTCCTTATGTGAAAACTAAACTCTGTTTCTTACTATCCAAGCCCTAATTCAAAGAGCTGTGATACTAAAGGCCTTGTCGTATAATCTTGATCAAAGTGAATTCTTGACAGTTAATAGCTCTAGTCTCATACTGAGCTGCACCTGCTACATCATTTAAGAAAACGGTCAACATTAGGTTAAAGACCTTCCTAATGATTAAGCCAGAAAAATATATTTATCTTACATGTGTCCATTTTCTTTTCCAAGTAAATAAGCAATCATCTCTTTAAGTACAAAGTTTACCAACTGCCTGGATGCAACAAGCATGAATTAAATTCCAAGCCAAACCACAAAATCGGTTGGGCTTTATATATCCACCAGGTACACAAGAATAATCCAGATGGAAGTATGTTTAATAAATGGCCTTTATTTTAATTTTCACTGGCAGACCACTAATGAAATACATTCTCTATTCTTTCTCCCCGTTCTTCAAGGGAATTCAGATGTACCTTTATCAATATAAACCAGCTGCCATTTCATTATTATAATACCATTATCAAAACTGGATAAAACAAACTTTGAAAATGAGGCTATGAATGTGTAATGTGTTTGTAACAACAAGAAAACAAGACATTACTGCCAAAGTATTCATTTTACTTCCAATTGTCAATTTTGTGAGGACATATTTCTTCTCTTCTAACTAAGGTCTCAACCAAGGTCTCAAATCTCTCTGGCCAGTAGATGGCTTTCATTTTACCCAAATATATCCAATTCTGAGTGTTCAGAAATGGCAAAATTAATCAGAAGTTAGAAATCAAATTATAAACAGCATATTGTAATAAGAAATTTCCCATCAGTTTTTATATTCTTTGGAGGAAAATGAAAATTTTTAGAGGCTCATTTCAATTAATAGATATAAATAATGGTATAGTTTCTCCATCTTGTATGATAAAATTGCATCCTGAAGGCTCCTAATGCCATTTTTTAAATATTAAAATTCTTTCAAGCTACAGATAGGTATAAAGAAAATTTTATTTAAGAAATCGTCAATGTTGAGTTGTCACAGATATGCAGGATTCAGTTATGGTAAAAAATCTCAGAACTGTGGCTTTGGCATTCTCAACCATTAATTGTTATTGTCAGTTAATTATTAAAAAGCAACAGTTAATATCAAGTGGCTTGAATATTTTTAACCTGCACATTCAAATAATATTTTCCTTCTGACTTTCACCACTTTTTGCCACATAGGAATCTAACTCAAAGATGTCCATGCCACTGCACTTGTTGCCATGGACAGGAGTCCCCTTGGCATTTCCCTCAACTTCCTCCATGACAGAGCTCTTCCCTCTGTCCCCCACCTCATCCTGCTCACTACACAAATCCTGAGCTGTTTGTTGTCACACGCACACATTTTGCAGCTGCATACCTCTCATGCTGTTCGTGCTGAGACTTTCCCACCTTTCTGCAGCTCACTATCTGTTAGGATGCAGCTCCAGCTAAACATCGCATGTTGGATAAGATGCGCCATACTGTGGTCCCGTAACACCTTGTGCATTTATCTATCAGTGCACTCCTTATTTACATGACTCTCCCACTAGAGAGACATCTAACCCATGCTGGGCCAATCAGTCTCTTTGATGAGAATCTTGAATCAGGACAATATAATTCTAGTTCATCTCTTCTCAAGACAAATGGACACCATGCAAAGCTTAGAGGGAGGCAACACTGCACTTACCAAATTAGGGAAAGCCAGTCTTTGAAGAGAAGGGGAAAAGGAAGACAACATGGACAAAAAGCAAAAGGGAGGTGACAAATCCCTCACAAGGTGAAAAATAACTCAGTTTGACCTCCAATTGCTTGCGTCCAAAAACCACGATCACATATGCAACCTTGGGTTTGGTGAGATTCTCATGTATCCTTTCAATAAAACTTCAATTTTTGCTAAAATAATTTTGAAAGTGTTTTTGTTTCTAACAAGCAAATGATTCCTAAGACACTTACGTACAATGAGTGATGAATATATGTCTGTTAACTAAATGAACCAATGACTGCCTTTTAATTTATTAGGACAGAACAAGGATTCTCTCTCAGCCACCAACACACGGTAGAACCTCCAATTTTGCAACTAACATTGCAATAATAGCAATTTTAAAAAGAAGAAAAATGACAGTACAGTTTTATAAGATTTTGGATATAGGACCTCAGAAGATATTCAAAACTTTTAACCTCCTCCAATTACCACCATTTTAAAGATGAGAAAATAGAGACACAAATAGGTGAAATAATTGGTCCAAGGTCATATAGCAAGTCAGAATCACAAAGGAGCTCATTTCTCCTCTCCCACCTAACATGATTTTTTTATACCTTTGACTCAAGGACAACCGGGAAAACACCTGTGCTATGACACCTGTGTTAACCATGATAACACCTTAAAGAAGGTGTTAAAGAAGGACCAGAGGGGCTCTCCATCTCAGCTGTAAATTAGGTGATTTAATGAAGAATCATTGGAGACATGAAAGACAATCTCTCATTTTCTTTGCATAAAAATCAAAATTACAGTTATCAATTTAAATAAGTAACCATTTTAAACAATAACATACATGCCTCATATTGAAGTATATATCATAATTCTTTTCACAATCGATCACAAAGAAAAATTACTTAAAGCTGAATGTAAAGTGTAAAAGAAAAATCTTTGAGAAAGACTTAATTCTGTTACATAAAGTTCTATCAATCAATAATTAAAATGCATTGATTATTCACTAGGTGCAGTAGGATGCCAGCCCTTAACCTCAACATGAAAATTGTCTTCTCACTCACCCAACTATGGATGGTTATTTGAATTTGTTTTCTTTCTTTTTCAAATTATGATAAATTAGTTGCCTCCATACCCTAGAAATCCAGATTTATGTTCCCTTTAAATGCTTCAACAATACTTTTGGAGGTTAAATCTTTAAGGGTAAATCTTTAATGTCAGTCTCCTCATAAGGACTGCTGCTTTAGAATGATTTCAAAATCAATATACATTTTCTAGCTTATATATAAATGACCATGATTTGCATAATGCAAAAAGTATTAATATTTGTAAATTTTCCATACATAAAGCATAACTTCCTATATGAAAATAAAGTTGATTCATCTAGAAATTGGTAAACTATATCTGTTTATTTCTTGCACTTCAACTTAATGAAATTGAAGCTAGTTGTCAATTGTTTATTTAACTAATGCTCTTTATTCAGCAGAGACTCTAAACATCTCAAAAGGATATTTTTCTTGACTATTGTTAGTCACAGAAAAATAAAGAATAAACACAAACAGTTCTTTTCAATCAATTTATAATGAGGATGGCATTCATCAGTTAAATAAATACACCCTTTGGTTAGGAATGAGTGCTAATCCAGGCATTCTCTGAGCATCCTAAACACTGATGAACTTTACAACATTACCCTAAAATACTTTTTATTTTTTATTTCTTTATACTCTGTTTTTTTTCCCTTTCAAGTGTTATAAGCTCATTAAAAAGAGCAAATAACTTATAATAGGTCAAATCAAGATTATCCTATTTTCCCTGATGCACACAGCAGAGAAAACAGGAACATTATAGAAAGAATATGGTTTTCAACAATAATTCTTCAACATTGATTTGCCATAAAACAAACATGGGAAAATCCTAGCACTACCACTAATGAGTTGTCTCTATATATTGGATTATTTTAAGCCTTTTCATGTATTACCTCATTTATTCCTCACAACAAATGGGGTAGGTACTAGTATTTTTGCCTTGTGCACATGAGGACCCTGACACAGAAAGAGTTTAAGAAATTTGCCCAAAATCATACACTTGATAAATAGTGGAACAGAACAGGAACCCAGGCACTCGGCATGAATCCATGCTCTAAACCACTCTGTGTACTGAAAACTTCATATGCTTTTGTAATAGTAAAATTTAAAAATATATGTAAAACAATTAGCATAGTTCCTGCCCTTTACTAAGTACACAGTCAAGTGTAACTATGATTGTCACCATAATGCCATAACGGTTATTGCTTGCTACTAAATTCTAAAATTATTTTTTAATTCTCAGCTATTTTTACATGTAAAATCCTGTTTTTTGGCTGAAAAAAAATTGGTCTTCTGAATTCTTCATTTTTTAAAAAAATGTTTCTAACATGCATTTCTGGTATTCTGTCATAAACATTCTACAAAACATAGATTACTCAGTGTTCCAAATGTGTGACAAATGGTTTTCAGGGGAAAATATTGGCACTTTTACCAAGTAATTAGGGATCATTAGGATTTGCTACCTGGTCTAGAATTATTATCTCATGAATGAACTACTACTATATCTTCTGAATTTGTACAATGTAAAGATATGATGAGACTGCTTTTATTATAACCACAATCTTTTAGCAGGATACATTACAAGAAAGGAAGGAGGAATAGAGGAAGACAGGGAGAAAGAAAGAGAAAATGCTAATTTGTGTTTTACAAAAGAACGGAGAGATGTTTGGTGATCCTGAAATCATAGCTCTTAACCAAAGATAGAGAATTCCACATGGTGATTGTTTGATGGAAAAACTCAAAACCTGGAATATTCAACAAAGAAGCTGTTGACAGTGACTGAATTGCCTGTCAGTTAGAAATGCCTATATTTTGTTAGTATCTCTTTCAACATATGATCCTGGCCATTTATCAGAAGGTAAATAGCTAAATTTGATTAGTTTTCACTGAGAAAAAACTAATTTACCTTCTATTGATTGAAATTCATATGGGCCATCAAAACTTGCCAGGCACCAGTACCCAATTAACATTAAGCAAAATGAACCAAGGACAGCAGTAGCTAGAACTACCACACAGATTACAGAGATTTCGCTACCAATAAATTAAAGAAATTTAGTCTCCTTAGCAAGTGATTTATTTGGAAGAAGCTTTTAGTGCTAATTTCTGACTGAAGCCAAGAAGAAAAACCATTTTAGTGTAGAGTTCAGTTCAAGTACAAACACAGTTGCCAATAAGCTTTCAAATGAATACGTTAACATAATTCTTGTTTTACTACATATTCTGGGGACTCAGAAGATATATATATAGCGTTCCTGCATTTCACCATAAAGAAATTTGAGTCCAGCGTGGGTTAAATCAACCAATCCAAAGAATAACAGAGGCAAGTGTCTTTAGAACAAAACCCTCTTTCCTAATGATAATCCCCAATGGAAAGTGGCTGATAATTTAGAAAACTATCAATACTAGTCTAATATCGTTTCTTTTATAAATTTCCCAATGGCTCCCATCATCTCTGCTTCTCCTATGCTAAAATGAAGTTATTTGATCATGTTCCTAGTTAAATATTTCCTTTCCTACTAAAGGACATTTGCCTGGGCATCAGTATACCCAACTACTTCTCCAGTGCTTTAACATGTCCTAAGAATGTCGACCTCAGGGTACTCACAGTTAACAAAATCTATGGACAGTTCATTGTGTTTAAATTTTTTTTTTAATATTTTGCAGTGGAGCTTCAAGATGGCAGAAGAGTAAGACGTGGGATCACCTTCGTCCCCACAAATACATCAGAAATACATCTATGTGTGGAACAACTCCTACAGAACACCTACTGAACACTGACAGAAGACCTCAGACCTCCCAAAAGGCAAGAAACTCCCCCACGTACCTGGATAGGGCAAAAGATAAAAGAAAAAACAGAGACAAAAGAATAGGGACGGGACCTGCACCAGTGGGAGGGAGCTGTGAAGGAGGAAAGGTTTCCACACACTAGGAAGCCCCTTAACTGGCAGAGGCGGGGGTGGGGGTGGGCCGCGGGGAAGCTTTGGAGCCACGGAGGAGAGCGCAGAAACAGGTGTGCAGAGGGCAAAGCGGAAAGATTCCCACACAGAGGATAGGTGCCAAGCAGCACGCACTAGCCCGAGAGGCTTGTCTGCTCACCCGCCGGGGCGGGCGGGGCTGGGAGCTGAGGCTCGGGCTTCGGACGGATCCAGGGAGAGGATTGGGGTTGGCGGCATGAACACAGCTTGAAGGGGTTAGTGCACCACAGCTAGCCAGGAGGGAGTCCGGGAAAAAGTCTGGAGCTGCTGAAGAGGCAAGAGACTTTTTCTTGCCTCTTTGTTTCCTGGTGCGCGAGGAGAGGGGATTAAGAGCGCCGATTAAAGGAGCTCCAGAGATAGGCGCAAGCCGTGGCTATCAGCGTGGACTGCAGAGACGGGCATGAGATGCTAAGGCTGCTGCTGCCACCACCAAGAAGCCTGTGTGCGAGCACAGGTCACTCTCCACACCGCCCCTCCTGGAAACCTGTGCAGCCCGCCACGGCCAGGGCCCCATGATCCAGGGACAACTTCCCCGGGAGAACGCACGGCACGCCTCAGGCTGCTGCAATGTCACGCAGGCCTTTGCCACCGCAGGCTTGCCCCTCATCCGTACCCCTCCCTCCCTCCGCCTGAGTGAGCCAGAGCCCCCGAAGCAGCTGCTCCTTTAACCCCATCCTGTCTGAGTGAAGAACAGACGCCCTCAGGCGACCTACACGCAGAGGCGGGTCCAAATCCAAAGCTGAACCCCGGGAGCTGTGTGAACAAAGAAGAGAAAGGGAAATTTCTCGCAGCAGCCTCAGGAGCAGTGGATTAAATCTCCACAATCAACTTGATGTGCCCTGCATCTGTGGAATACCTGATTAGACAATGAATCATCCCAAATTGAGGAGGTGGACTTTGGGAACAGTGATATATACATATATTTTTTCCATTTTTCTCTTTTTGTGAGTGTGTATGTGTATGCTTCTGTGTGTGATTTTGTCTGTATAGCTTTGCTTTTACCATTTGTCCTAGGGTTCTGTCTGTCCTTTTTTTTTTTTAATTACTTACAAAAATTTTTTTCTTAATAATTATTTTTTATTTTAATAACTTTATTTTGTTTTATTTTATATTCTTCTTTCTTTCTTTCTTTCTTTCTTTCTTTCTTTCTTTCTTTCTTTCTTTCTTTCTTTCTTTCTTTCTTTCTTTTCTCCCTTTTATTCTGAGATGTGTGGAAGACAGGTTTTGGTGCTCCAGCCAGGCATCAGGGCTGTGCCTCTGAGGTGGGAGAGCCAAGTTCAGGACACTGGTCCACAAGAGACCTCCCAGCTCCATGTAATATCAAACGGAGAAAATCTCCCAGAGATCTCCATCTCAACGTCAAGACCCAGCTCCACTCAATGACCAGCAAACTATAGTGCAGGACACCCTATGCCAAACAACTAGCAAGACAGGAATACGACCCCATCCATTAGCACAGAGGCTGCCTAAAATCATAATAAGGTCACAGACACCACAAAACACACCAACAGACGTGGACCTGCCCACCAGAAAGACAAGATCCAGCCTCATCCACCAGAACACAGGCACTAGTCCCCTCCACCAGGAAGCCTACACAACCCACTGAACCAACCATAGCCACTGGGGGCAGACACCAATATGAACGGGAACTATGAACCTGCAGCCTGCGAAAAGGAGACCCCAAACCCAGGAAGTTAAGAAAAATGAGAAGACAAAGAAACACACAGCAGATGAAGGAGCAAGGTAAAAACCCACCATACCAAACAAATGAAGAGGAAATAGGCAGTCTACCTGAAAAAGAATTCAGAGTAATGATACTAAAGTAGATCCAAAATCTTGGAAATAGAATGGAGAAAATACCTGAAATATTTAACAAGAAGTTAGAAGAACGAAAGAGCAAACAAACAGAGATGAACAACACAATAAATGAAATTAAAAATTCTCCAGAAGGGATCAATAGCAGAATAACTGAGGTATAAGAATGGATAAGTGACCTGGAAGATAAAATAGTGGAAATAATTACTGCAGAGCAGAATAAAGAGAAAAGAACGAAAAGAATTGAGGACAGTCTCAGAGACCTCTGGGACAACATTAAACGCACCAATATTCTAATTATAGGGGTCCCAGAAGAAGAGAAAAAGAAAGGGACTGAGAAAAAATTTGAAGAGATTATAGTTGAAAACTTCCCTAATATGGGAAAGGAAATAGTTAATCAAGTCCAGGAAGCACAGAGAGTCCCATACAGGATAAATCCAAGGAGAAACATGGCAAGACACATATTAATCAAACTATCAAAAATTAAATACAAAGAACAAATATTAAAAGCAGCAAGGAAAAAACAACCAATAACACATAAGGGAATCCCCATAAGGTTAACAGCTTATCTTTCAGCAGAGACTCTGCAAGCCAGAAAGGAGTGGCAGGACATATTTAAAGTGATGATAGAGAAAAACCTACAACCAAGATTACTCTACCCAGCAAGGAACTCATTCAGATTTGACGGAGAAAATAAAATCTTTACAGACAAGCAAAAGCTAAGAGAATTCAGCACCACCAAACCAGCTTTACAACAAACGCTAAAGGAACTTCTCTAGGCAGGAAATACAAGAGAAGGAAAAGACCTACAATAATAAACCCAAAATAATTAAGAAAATGGTAATAGGAACATACATATCGCTAATTACCTTAAATGTAAATGGATTCAATGCTCCAACCAAAACACATAGACTGGCTGAATGGATACAAAAACAAGACCCGTATATATGCTGTCTACAAGAGACCCACTTCAGACCTAGGGACACATACAGACTGAAAGTAAGGGGATGGAAAGATATTCCATGCAAATGGAAATCAAAAGAAAGCTGGAGGAGCAATACTCATATCAGACAAAATAGACTTTAAAACAAAGGCTATTACAAGAGACAAAGAAGGACACTACATAATGATCAAGGGATCAATCCAAGAAGAAGATATAACAATGGTAAATATTTATCCACCCAACATAGGAGCACCTCAATACATAAGGCAAATGCTAACAACCATAAAAGGGGATATCAACAGGAACAAAATGATAGTAGGAGACTTTGACACCCCACTTTCACCAATGGACAGATCGAAAATCAAAATATAAAAGGAAACACAAGCTTTAAATGATACATTAAACAAGATGAACTTAATTGATATTTATAGGACATTCCACCCAAAAACAACAGAATACACTTTCTTCTCAAGTGCTCATGGAACATTCTCCAGGATAGATCATATCTTGGGTTACAAATCAAGCCTTGGTAAATTTAAGAAAATTGAAATCGTATCAAGTATCTTTTCCGATCACAATGCTATGAGACTAGATATCAATTACAGGAAAAATTTTGTAAAAAATACAAACACATGGAGGCTAAACAATATGCTACTAAATAACAAGAGATCACCGATGAAATCAAAGAGGAAATTAAAAAAAAATACCTAGAAACAAATGACCATGAAAACTAAACGACCCCAAACCTATGAAATGTAGCAAAAGCAGTTCTAAGAGGGAAGTTTATAGCTATACAAGCCTACCTTAAGAAACAAGAAACATCTCAAATAAACAACCTAACCTTACACCTAAAGCAATTAGAGAAAGAACAAAAAAACCCTAAAGTTAGCAGAAGGAAAGAAATCATAAAGATCAGGTCAAAAATAAATGAAAAAAAAAATTAAGGAAAAGATAGCAAAATCAATAAAACTAAAAGCTGGTTCTTTGAGAAGATAAACAAAATTGATAAACCATTAACCAGACTCACCAAGAAAAAAAGAAAAAAAGGGAGAAGACTCAAATCAATAGAATTAGAAATGAAAAAGGAGAAGTAACAACTGACACTGCAGAAATACAAAGGATCATGAGAGACTACTACAAGCAACTTTATGCCAATAAAATGGACAACGTGGAAGAAATGGACAAATTCATAGAAATGCACAACCTTCCAAGACTGAATCGGGAAGAAAGAGAACATATGAACAGACCAATCACAAGCACTGAAATTGAAACTGTGATTTAAAATCTTCAAACAAAGAAAAGCCCAGGACCAGATGGCTTCACAGGCGAATTCTATCAAACATTTAGAGAAGAGCTAACACCTATCCTTCTCAAACTCTTCCAAAATATAGCAGAGGGAGGAACACTCCCAAACATCACTCTGATATCAAAATCAGAGAAAGATGTCACAAAGAAAGAAAACTACAGGCCAATATCACTGATGAACATAGATGCAAAACTCCTCAACAAAATACTAGCAAACAGAATCCAACAGCACATTAAAAGGATCATACACTATGATCAAGTGGGGTTTATTCCAGGAATGCAAGGATTCTTCAATATATGCAAATCAATCAACGTGATACACCATATTAACAAATTGAAGGAGAGAAACCATATGATCATCTCAATAGATGCAGAGAAAGCTTTTGACAAAATTCAACACCCAGTTATGATAAAAACCCTCCAGAAAGTAGGCATAGAGGGAACTTTCCTCAACATACTAAAGGCCATATATGACAAACACACAACGAACATTGTCCTCAATGGTGAAAAACTGAAACCATTTCCACTAAGATCAGGAACAAGACAAGGTTGACCACTCTCACTACTACTTTCAACACAGTATTGGAAGTTTTAGCCACAGCAATCAGAGAAGAAAAATAAATAAAAAGAATCCAAATTTGAAAAGAAGAAGTAAAGCTGTCACTGTTGGCATATGACATGATACTATACATAGAGAATCCTAAAGTTGCTACCAGAAAACTACTAGAGCTGATCAATGAATTTGGTAAAGTAGCAGAATACAAAATTAATGCAAGAAATCTCTTGCGTTCTTATACACTAATGATGAAAAATCTGAAAGTGAAATTAAGAAAACACTCCCGTTTACCATTGCAACAAAAAGAATAAAATATCTAGGAATAAACCTACCTCAGGAGAAAAAAGACCTGTATGCAGAAAATTATAAGACACAGATGAAATAAATTAAAGATGAAACAAATAGATGGAGAGATATACCATGCTCTTGGATTGGAAGAATCAACATTGTGAAAATGACTATACTACCCAAAGCAATCTACAGATTCAATGCAATCCCTATCAAACTACTACTGGCATTTTTCACAGAACTAGAACAAAAAATTTCACAACTTTTATGGAAACACAAAAGACCCCGAATAGCCAAAGCAATCTTGAGGACGAAAAATGGAGCTGGTGGAATCAGGCTCCCTGACTTCAGACTATACTACAAAGCAACAGTAATCAAGACAGTATGGTACTGGCACAAAAACAGAATTATAGATCAGCGGAACAGGATAGAAAGCCCAGAGATAAACCCATGCACATGTGGTCACCTTATCTTTGATAAAGGAAGCAAGACTATACAGTGGAGAATAGACAGCCTCTTCAGTAAGTGGTGCTGGGAAAACTGGACAGCTACACACAAAAGAATGAAATTAGAACACTCCCTAACACCATACACAAAAATAAACTCAAAATGGATTAAAGACCTCAATGTAAGGCCAGACACCATCAAACTCTTAGAGGAAAACATAGGCAGAACACTCTATGACATAAATCACAGCAAGATCTTTTTTGACCCACCTCCTAGAGAAATGGAAATAAAAACAAAAATAAACAAATGGGACCTAATGAAACTTCAAAGCTTTTGCACAGCAAAGGAAACCATAAACAAGATGAAAAGACAACCCTCAGAATGGGAGAAAATATTTGCAAATGAAGCAACTGACAAAGGATTAATCTCCAAAACATACAAGCAACTCATGCAGCTCAATATCAAAAAAAACAAACATCATTATCATTAGAGAAATGCAAATCAAAACTGCAATGAGATATCATCTCACACTGGTCAGAATGGCCATCATCAAAATATCTGCAAACAATAAATGCTGAAGAGGGTGTGGAGAAAAGGGAACCCTCTTGCACTGTTGGTGGGAATGTAAATTGATACAGCCACTATGGAGAACAGTATGGAGGTTCCTTAAAAAACTAAAAATAGAACTACCATACGACCCAGCAATCCCACTACTGGGCATATACCCTGAGAAAACCATAATTCAAAAAGAGTCATGTACCAAAATGTTCATTGCAGCTCTATTTACAATAGCCAGGACATGGAAGCAAGCTAAGTGTCCATCAAGAGATGAATGGATTAAGAAGATGTGGCACATATATACAATGGAATATTACTCAGCCATAAAGAGGAACGAAACTGAGTTATTTGTAGTGAGGTGGATGGACCTAGAGACTGTCATACAGAGTGAAGTAAGTCAGAAAGAGAAAAACAAATACCGTATGTTAACACATATATAAGGAATCTAAAATAAATAAATAAATAAAAGAAAGAAAATGGTCAGAAGAACCTAGGGGCAAGATGGGAATAAAGATGCAGACCTACTGGAGGATGGACTTGAGGATACAGTGAGGGGGAAGAGTAAGCTGCGACAAAGTGAGAGAGTGGCATGGACATATATACACTACCAAACGTAAAATAGCTACCTAGTGGGAAACAGCTGCATAGCACAGGGAGATCAGCTCTGTGCTTTGTGACCACCTAGAGGGGTGGGATAGGGAGGTTGGGAGGGAGGGAGATGCAAGAGGGAAGAGATATGGGAACATATGTATATGTATAACTGATTCACTTTGTTATAAAGCAGAAACTGACACACCATTGTAAAGCAATTATACTCTAATAAAGATGTTTAAAAAAATTTTTAAACAATATAAAATCATTTTATGCTATTTGATAAAGATTGGAAAAGGTCATAGATGTATGTAAATTATTAATTTCAAAAAGTAAATATATTATAAATGTTTTTTAAAATAACAAATTACTTTAAAGCAACCATTGAAAATCAATGGATGACAAACTCCTCCGCAGAAAGCTGAGACACACAGAACGTTTCACCTTTGGCACAGTATGGGAGGAAGGGATCACCACCATAAAAGTGAGTAAGAAAAAAATGGTGAAATTTTAACAAATTCTGAAATGCTGAGTATGGAGTAGCCTGTCAGTTTATATCCCCGGGAACCTCAGATTTATGGAGAGTCTGTGTTTGTTCACCAACTTTTATCCAGGGGCCTCTACTGGGTGTTCACAAGACGGGACAGAGATGGTACCTGGCATAGGCACCCTCACTGGAACACAGGCACTAAACCACCTCTTGTATGAAGCAAAACCTGGAAGACATGGGGAGTGAGATAGGAAACCCTCCTGCCCCTGCTCTAGGACAAAGGTATGCTGCCAGGGAGGGAGGGCTAAGAGCAAAGCGATCTGCAGCTGAGGGAGGGATGAGACAGCTGTTTGAGACCAGGCCCTTAAACTGAGCCCAGGACCCTAAAGCAGAGGCCTACTACCACTGGGAGAGGGCAGGACATGTGCCCCCACAGGAGAGTTCCCTTCAAGACCCCCTCACTGATGCAGGGTAGACTATGGCTATGTGGCAGGGTAGGGTGGTGGAGGGTTGTAGTGAGGACAGAGGTCTGAAACACTAAGACAGTTCCACACCCAAAATGCAGGTGAACAAGGCCTTCTAAGGACTGAGGCTACATCAAGAGAACCAAGAAACTCTATCTGCTCTGACCACAAGCCTCCATCAAATAACCAGCAATAGCAGTCTGCTGCTGGGGAGGAACAAAACCATGGGAAAATATCAACTTGTAGTTCAGGCCTGCTGGGCCTGCTGATAGCTGAGAGCAGACCAGGAACCCTAAAAAAAAGCCCTACAATAATGGAGGCTGCAAGCTAAGCACAAAGTGGCAGCAGCCCACCATTGGAGGAATTTGAAAAAAAAATAGTGAAAAAAAGAACAGATTATCCAAGAGATGCGAGACAATATCAAATAGTCAAATGCACATGTACTTGGAGTACCAGAAGGATAAAAGATAGAGAAGAGGACAGAAAGATTATTGAAGAGATAACTTTCAAAATTAGTGAAAGACAACCATAGATCCAAGAAGTTCAGAGAGGCCTAGCAGTATAAATACCAAGAAAAACCCTACCTAGGCTCATCATGGTCAAACTGCTGAAACCCAAAGATAAAGGGAAAATCTTGAGAGTAGTCAGAGAAAAAGAAACATTTTCTAGAGGCACAAAGATAGGAAGCAGAACAGATTCATTGTCAGAAATTAGGCAAGCAGGAGACAATGGAGTCATGTCTTTAAAAACTGAAAAAAAAAGAATCGATCAACTCAAAATTCTGGGTCCAGTGAAAATACCTTTCAAAAATGAGGTTGAAGGGAAGATTTTTCCAGAGAAACAGAAGTTGAGAGAATTAATTGTCAGCAGACTTGTAGAACAAGAAATGTTAAAAGGAAGTTCTTCAGGCAGAAGAAATCTGATACAAGATAGACATAAAGAAATAAAGAGCATGGGAAAAGGAAAAATGTCGGTAACTATGACAGACATTTTTCTTGATTTTAATCTCTTTAAAAGACAACTGTCTGAAGTAAAAATACCTGTAAGGCATACGTTTCATAGAATATGTTGAAGTAAAATGTATGAGAACAGTAGCATACGGGACAGGAAGGAGGAAATGAATAAATACTATGGTAAGATTCTTGCACAATACAGGAAGTACTATAATATTATTTGAAGTGAACTGTCATAAGTTAAAAATATGTATTGAAAACAATAGAACAACCAAACTAATTAAAATGATGTATAACTAATAAGTTAGTAGGGGAGATAACAGA
This sequence comes from Balaenoptera physalus, assembly GCF_965194825.1. Taxonomy (NCBI): domain Eukaryota; kingdom Metazoa; phylum Chordata; class Mammalia; order Artiodactyla; family Balaenopteridae; genus Balaenoptera; species Balaenoptera physalus. The sequence goes on along the minus strand of NC_138892.1, from coordinate 82,890,033 downwards.
ATCATAAAAAAATATTCAAAAGAAGGTGGTAAAAGAGAGGCAAAGGTATCAAGAACAAATGGGACACAAGGAAAAGAACTAGAACTAGATAAAAAAAAATGGCAGATTTAAACACAAATGCATCAATAATTAAATTAATGGTATAAACACTTCAATTAAATGCAAAGACTGTGGGACTGGATGAAGAAAACAAGATCCAATTATATACTTTTTAAAGGAAACTGACTTTAAATATAAAGACATAGATTAAAATTATGGGAAAACTATGTCATGTAAATATACTAATCAAAGGAAAGCTGGTATAACTATATTATCAGACTAATTAGATTTCTGAAAAAGAAATAATACTGTTGATAAAGAGGGAATAAAGGGGTAAATTCATCAAGAAGACATGAGAAGCCTAAATGTGTATGTACTTAATTGCAGAATTCAAATATACAAGTAGTATAATGATATTACAATAGTTTTGTTAGTTGGTTTGGTTTGTACCAGTAACAAAGGCAGCAACAAAGTTACTGCTCCCTTAGTGCCCACCACCACCTTGCTGCTTTGCCGACTTCAGTGATAATGGTCTTGATGTAGCATCATAAGGTCCACAACAAAAGACTGGAATATTTCTATCTTCCAATAAAATAAAAACTTCCATAGCAACATATGTCCTAAGACATCTTTAAATAAAGAAATTTCACATGAAAATGAATAAAAGGAAATAGGAAGAAACTAGTAGTGACACAGAGGAGTTGGAAGGGGAAAAAGACTTCAAAAAATCTGAAGTTAGATCCCCTATCATGTCATCAATTGTGCTTTGAATTAAGAATATTTACTTATTAATTAGGCTTAAACTTTCATCGACACTTCAAAGTGAAGAGATTAGTCTATTAAGTAAATGATTTCACAAACATCACTTTAACTGGTGGCTGTATATTCTGTATAGACTCATTATTTAACTTCACACCTTGTTCATTCCATTATTTCATTTTTGACAGGTAGCAGCTGAATAAAGTCAAGAACTACTCATCTGAATTCAGTCAACAATGAAAGGTATTTAAAATGTAGGAAGGAGGAATAATGGCTAAACCACAATTTCCATCAGAAGAAAATGTTATTATTTATTAACAACACATAATTTAGTCACAGATTTTTTTTCTGTCTCTTACAAGTCTCACTGCCCTAGCTCACTAAGTTTCTCTCACACCAATATAATGCTGTAAATAATGATCTGAAATGCATTTGGCCTCTCATAGCATCATAGGTATGGAATAAAACCTTAACATTCCCACTAAGGAGATTAAATAATATAAAGATAATTTATACAGTGTTTTCTACTTCAGGGAAAAAAAAAAGCACAAAGTCATTGAGAATAAAATATTAAAAGGAGACAAAGGACTGAATGTTTGTGTCCCACCAAAATTCATATGTTGATGCCTAAGTCCCCAGTGTGATGGTGTTTGGAGGTGGGAATTTTGGAAGGTAATTAGGTCATGAGGATGGATCCCTTATGAATGGGATTAGTGCCCTTATAAGCGGCTGAAGAGATGAGAGTTTCCCCCTTCCACCATGTGAGGACACAGCAAGAATGAGCCAGGAAGTGGGCCTTCACCAGACATCAAATCTGCCAACACCTTGATCTTGGATTTCCAGACTCCAGAACTGTGAGAAATAAATTTTTACTGTTTACAAGCCACCAAGTCAATGGTATCCTGTTATAGTAGCTTGAATGGAACAGTGCCAGTCAAAATATTTATATGCCTCCCTGTATCTCCTAATTTTTCAGACTGTACAATTTCACTTTAGTGCCAAATGTATTACTGTTCTCTAAATCCAAACCTATCTCAGTAAATTGATTTGCATGCTTTTGTGCAAGGTAATTAAAATAAAGAGTTTTAAGACTCACTGAGTGGAAATTTAACCAATGTTTCATCCACAAAAGTTAGAAAATGAGCCAATTTTAAGCAAAACATCATGATCATCAAACAGCTAAGTTCCATGAGGAGAGGATTTCATTTCATTGACTCTGATATTTCCCCAACACCTGGAATGATGCCTGACATGTAACACACACTCAATACATATTGTTAAATTAATGAGGGAATATGAGAGACCCTGCAGCACAGGCTACTGCAGAGAAGAAAATAAATACCCATGAACTCTTTGAACAAAGAACTGTCTCAATGCATATTGTGGTGACTGTTGTTGAAATATGAAACATGCACTCACACATGTATCAGAAATAAGGAAAATAAAGATAAGACTTCATATACAAATCCCCGAGCTTTCTAATGTTAAAGGGAAAAGGTGTGTGCATTAATTTGACATATTGATACAGCGGGGAGAGAATATTTAAATACAAGGCATTTCTCATTTCACAAACAGCAATTCAGGAAGAAGACCACAGTAAATGAATTTCTTCTGATCCAGAGCTGTGTATACCCACAGTCCAGGATTTCTAATACAATAAATTCTGCTTTTAAGCCAATCACAACAAAGAAAATAAAATTAGGCAACTAAATAAATGAAATGAGAAGGAAAGGATTTTGCCCATGCTTGGTGACATCTGTAAGCCATATTTTATTTACCAGATAAAGTATTTAGCCAGATTTGTGTCAGCCTTAGAGTAATGAGCTCTGCATAATTTCACCCTAGGGTTTAACTCGGAAACAGCTCTCACAAATGAACTAAACAACAACAGTAACAAAAAACTTCATACAACTTCATTACTTCATTCCCAAACTGTATAATCTCAGAATCTCAGAGCCACCATTACTCACAATGCATTCATGCTTTGCTAAGTACTGAATTGTGTTTCCGTAAAATGTATATGTTTGAAGCTCTAACAGCCAGTGTGATGGTATTTGGGAGGTAGATAGATTTTGATGTGATCATGGGCTTGGGGTCCTCATGATGGGATTAGTGCCCTTATAAAAAGAAACACCACAAAGCTTGCCTTCCCTCTCTCTGTCCTGTGAGGACACAGTGAGAAGGTGGCCGTCTGCAAGCTAGGAATAGAGCTCTCATCAGGGAACTGAATCAGCCAGCATCTTGATTCTGGACTTCTCAGCCTCCAGAACTGTGAGAAATGAATTCCTATTGTTTAGAACACCCAGTTTATGGTATTCTATTACAGCAGCCCAAGGTGACTAAGACACGCTTACAGGAAAATAATAGGAATGAAAGTAAAACAATGATAATGCTACGATCCCATTGCAGAATAGTTGTGCCTGGGTTAGGAGTTTAGAAATGCAACGTCACATTTAGTCCTCACAGTCTCTCCTGAGGAAGGTCATATTTTCATTGTCATTTTACATGTGAAGAAACTGAATCTCAGAGAGATGAAACAAATTCCTAGGAAGCACTGGAATCATGATTTAAGCCAAGGCCCTCTGCCTCCAGGCTCAGAACTGTTAAGTCTAGATGTATCACCTCTTCAGACTTTTTATTAAGCTCAATTAATCCACCTCCTGATACAAAAGAACAAATAAAGAATCCCCAAATTACTTAAATCCTGTGACAATATACCCCGAATTTTGACAGGTTTCTTTTCAAAAGAGGGCAGTTGCCCTCCTTGCTCACAAACATGACAACCTATAAACCTCTGTCCAGGTTTCAACATTGCTGTGTATTGCAGTCCAGTTGGCTCGCTCTCCAGAATTGCTGGTGTTCGGGGTTAAACATGAAAGTAAGAATAAAAGCCCACCACCTGACTCCTCACCTATGCCAACTCCTTGCCAGGACTCTTTAGAGTCCAACTGGCCTACACACAGCCTAATGGTAATAGCACAGTTTCTGGATACAAACCCATGCTACTGCTAGCTCATCTTGGAACCTCAGCTAGTGATTTCACCTCTCAGACCCTCAGTCACCTCACATGAAAGTGGAGAATATAACATCATCCCGAGTGGCCATTGTGATGGTTACATGAGAAAATACACCTAAGAGCCCAGCACACCCCCTGGCCCTTGGGAGACTGTACCACATGCTTTTCCCCTCCCCCTCTCCTCCCTCCTCCTTCCTTCTTTCTCCTCCCTCACGTGCTGCTCACCGTCCTCACCCCCTCTTCTAGGACCTCCTTCTATTATTTACCCTCCTGATCCAGCATCAGTTCTCCCTAGGGGGTTTCTTCCCTGTGACTATAGGAACCGCTTGTCCATTAAACTTAAAATAAATATAAAACCTGCCATTGCTCCAGTTAGCATCCTTTCCCTCATATCTTCATTGCCGCACTTACTGAAAGTGTGTTTTTTTTTTTTAACATCTTTATTGGAGTACAATTGCTTTACAATGGTGTGTTAGTTTCTGCTTTATAACAAAGTGAATCAGTTATACATATACATGTGTTCCCATATCTCTTCCCTCTTGCATCTCCCTCCCTCCCACCCTCCCTATCCCACCCCTCTAGGTGGTCACAAAGCACCGAGCTGATCTCCCTGTGCTATGCGGCTGCTTCCCACTAGCTATCTATTTTACGTTTGGTAGTGTATATATGTCCATGCCACTCTATCACTTTGTCACATCTTACCCTTCCCCCTCCCCGTATTCTCAAGTCCATTCTCTACTAGGTCTGTGTCTTTATTCCCATCTTGCCACTAGGTTCTTCATGACTTTTTTTTTTTCCTTAGATTCCATATATATATGTGTTAGCATACTGTATTTGTTTTTCTCTTTCTGACTTACTTCACTCTGTATGACAGACTCTAACTCCATCCACCTCATTACAAATACCTCCATTTCGTTTCTTTTTATGGCTGAGTAATATTCCATTGTATATATGTGCCACATCTTCTTTATCCATTCATCCGATGATGGACACTTAGGTTGCTTCCATGTCCTGGCTATTGTAAATAGAGCTGCAATGAACATTTTGGTACATGACTCTTTTTGAATTATGGAGGTTCCTTAAAAAACTGAAAATAGAACTACCATACGACCCAGCAATCCCACTACTGGGCATTTACCCTGAAAGTGTTCTACACTCAGTTCCCACACCGCCTTACCACCCTCTCATTCATTTATTTGTTTTGAATATTTGGCACCTTCATTTGCCAGGCACTGTGCCAGGCCCTGGGTTACAACTGTGATCAAAGCCTGAGCTGGCCCCTCCCTGCCCTCACCGCGTTCGCCATCCCCTTGCAGTCTGACTTTCGTCTCTCATTCTGCTGAAATCCCCACACTGACAGCCACCAGCACCCTCCTAATTCCTCATTCCTCTCCTCCATCAACCTTCTAACAAATGAATGAGTCCCTTTTCTCTCTGCCTCAGGGATCTCACACCTTCCTGTGACTACATTCTCCCTCCTCCCCTAAGCCCTACCCCGCAAAATCCCTCCTCTAGTTTTCTGTCTCAATAAAGAGCTTCCCCATCCACCCAGTTGTTTGAGCCAGAAACCCAGGAATTCTTGGTTTTTTCTTCCCCTCCTCATCCCATCCACTAGCAGTCCTGTTGACTCTGTACCCAAAACATACCCCTCACCTATCCACATCCATTCGCTTCTCACTCAAGCACGTAACTGCTGCCTACCTGGTCCCCTGCTTCATTCCAGCACATAGCCCGCCCTCTGCTCCCCGCCAATTTGTCACACAGCAGTCAGAGTGATCTTTAAAGCTAATCCAGTAATGTCACCCCAACACTTTTAAAAGCTTTAAAAATATAAACTCCAAAGTCTTCTCCTTCCACTCAGAATAAAATCCAAACTTGCTTCTACAGCAAAATGGCCCAATATCACCTGGGCCTGCCACCCCCGAGCTCACCCCCTGCCTCCCCCCTTGCTCATTACCCTCAAGCCCGAGACCCCCTGACAGGTTCTTGCGGGGCTGGGCCTCCCCTCATTCAGTCTCAGCTCAGACCTCACCTGCTCAGGGCGGCTGACCCATCACTCTCCATCACATCCTGCTTCACTCTCTTCACAGCACTTACAGCGGTCCCTCACTGTTGATTATTTAGTATCTGTCCTCTACTGGAAGGGAAGCTACACAGGGGCAAGGACCTTATGTCCTCTTTATCCACCAGGACATCCCTGATGCCTGGAACATGCCAGGCACATGGCAGATGCTTAATAAATATTTGTTGAATGAATGGTCGATGGGATGGAAAAATAAAGGATAGAAATGGGCAAAGGAGGGAATAACTAGGAACAAAGACCCTGAAAAGAGGAGGTTTTTCTGGGACTTCACAGAAGACATAGCTTGAAGTGGTAAAGTACTAACACTATAAATAGAACTTTCATATTTATTAAAACTCTCATCCATTAGAAACAGCCTAATTTTGTGAGCACCCGTGCTGGTACATCTATGCCAATGTTCACAGCTGGATCACAGGAGACGACAACAAAACTACAAAGGCTTTGGAAGATCCTGTGCTCTGAAAGCATCTCCCTGCCTCCTCACAAGCATGTCTTAAAGGCAGAGTCCTCTGGGCTTCCTTCCACACTTGTGCTGTAACAAATTCCTTTCTAACACAAGAAGAAGGGAGAGACAGCAGAGGAAGGTAGAGCTCTCCTTCCCCAGAGAATCAGGAGCACCTGCTCTCTAATGCTCGGGGCTCTTCCACCAAGGAAGCAGCAAAAGCTTTGCTCCTCCTAACTGAGGCTTCACAGACCCACACCTCGCCTCCCCTTGCTTCTAAATAAGGCAGGCAGCTGGGCTTCGGTTAGCTTCTCTTTCCCCCTTTCCACTACTCCTTTTTTTCTCTAATCTAATATAGGAAAAGAAGGAAGGAAGGAAGGGAAATAGGGGAAGAGGTGGGTTAGGGGGAGGAGGGGCATCACAAAGAACTGACTCAGAGCTTCACTCCTCAGGTCACCATGTGCGGCACTAAGCGCTGCTGAACACTGAAACTCAGGGAGACGAGGAGCCCAGCCCAGTACCTCATCGTGGAGCACACAGCTTTTGGATACACTGGGCATCCACTGCTCTGGGCTTCTGGTGGCAGCGCGGAGGCAGCCACCCCAAGCTCCTCTGTGAAGGGACCGCTGCTGCTTCCATTTTTCTGGAGAGGATGTGCTGGCTATGAGAAGGGACTGGGGGCTCCACTGCTGCTGTGGGCTGTGCTGATGGATGACCCCAGTGCCCCGATTGCTCTTGAAATTGAGGGAAAACAAAATCAAACAGAACAAGGCTTGCAACAAGAAACAGCAGTCTCCTGGCCCACCCATCCCAGTCTCAAGCTTCCTAGAAGCAAATATTTTCACATCTTTTCATCTCTTTATTTTTTTCTACTATTTACCTCCATGTTTTAATATAACACCATTATGCTACCAGTACCTGATTTTTCAGTTTTCAGCATTATCACATTGACTTTTTTCTGTGGAAACTTGGATTTGGCCACCTTACATGATCATCACCAACGAACACCCCACATACATGCAAACACTCTTCCCTTCCCCTGCATCCTCCAAAGACTAATATCTCACGATATTCAGTTTACATTTCTTTATTATGACCATGTAAATATTGTTCACCGCTGATCCACAGTTTACTCCAATTACATTTTCTTTCTTGAATCGCACTGGAATATAATTTCGTGCCTATCAGATTGTCAAAAATTAAAAATCTGATATCACAAAGTATTGGTAGGAATGTAGCACAAAGGGAATTCTCACACAGTTCTGCTGTGAGGAGGAACAGCTACATTCAGACTGTGTGACTAGGGAGGTTATTTTCTTGCCTCTGTTTCCCCCTTTGTAAAAGGAGGCTAACAGCCTGATTGGGAGCATTCAGTGGCTTCATGCCTGAAATAGCGTGGCACAGTGCCGGGAATGTGGCCAGGACTCAAGAAATATTAACCGCTATCAGCCAGGTGTCCTGTTACATGCTCTCATTCTGCAATGAGAACAATGTTATCAAGTATCTATACAGTTACTTATGTGATGTCCATCTCCCCACCAGATCAAAAGCTCTTCAAGGACAAGAACCATACCTGTTTTGTTCTCATTTACACCCTTAATGCTAGCAGAGTGCTACACACAAAATAAATGTATTGAATGAATGATGAAGGGAGAAAGAATGAGTGAATGGAGGCCCCCACCAATGCAGAGATGCTGAATGTAAAGGCTAAAACTTTCTTTTAAAGTACAGATTGGAAACTCTGAGCTATGAGGCTCCTCAGCTACATATCAGCAGTGTAATTCCTCCCGCGGACTTAGTAGTTTGTTATGATGAAGGTCAAGGATGGTTCACAGAACAGAAGGAAGAATTATCCCTTTTGAAAAAAGAAGCCTGGCTCTACAGAGATGGGGTGAGAAAGAGTAAAGAGTGTAGATAACATTTAGCTGGAGGGTCACAAGACCACAGGAGACACTAGTTCACAGACAAAATTAAAACATCTCTGGACTGGACCAGCTGAGAGGGTTTGCAGTCCGTTGTCACATCCATTTGCTGTCTGAAGCAAAGCAGAAGGAAGTTAGGAGGCAGCTTTTGAGTGCATTTGAGAAGAAAGGGGAAAGCAAGGGAGATCAGTGGCTTGGTCTCTGGTAAGAAAGTGTGAACTGCCAATTTCTACATGACATTACATTAAATAGTTCTATTGGTTAAAAGGAAAGAAAGGAAAGAAAACCTAATGTGAGCCCAAGGAAGGTCCTCAGACTCATGGCATTTGGATACTGGGGCATTTGGCATAAAATCCCTGCTCAAGATAAGCTTGGGTTAAAGTGATAACTGGGCTTTTTGCCTTTTACAAATGGCCGGGATTTACAGAAAGCCAACAGAGCAGCAGGCTCTGTTAAATGATCTCCAATTATCAACTTCACAGGCAGGGAGGTGATTAAAATTTAATGGCATATCCCAGCTTGTTCCCATTCAATAGAGCTGCTGTCATCTTCCTGTCAAGAAGGATAAAGAAGTGGGAAATATAACACCATTATTCTACCAGTACCTGATTTTTCAGTTTTCAGCATTCAGTTGTAAAGGAAATAAAAAAGAGGAATACTTTCAAGGTAAAATTCTTCATCTGACAAGGTAGTAGAATCAATCAGCCATGATAAGAAAAAGATCAAAAGTGATCTTTGCCTTATATAATTACTGACTTAGAGTCTGCATGTCAAATGGTTGCTATTTATGGATTTAATAAGGAAAGAAATTCTCAGTATGTGCTTCAACTCCTAATATCCTTAGTCAAGACTTGCTTGTCAATACCCCACATATGAAAATGCCTATGCTTTACACTTTGGTTTTGTTTTGTTTTTTAGTTAAATGGGCTACTGAATAAAGTTGTACTTCAATTTGAACATGATGTATGGCAATTAAATAACAGTGTGCCTACTTGCTTCAACTTGACCCTCTACAGAATTGCAATAGGAAACTCCCAGAATTGTTTGGGACAATTTTTTTCCAGCAGCGTCACTGGGGGAAGTAAATAGGCTCCAGGGTCAGCAGCACTCCTTGTTGGACAATACCCATTTGGAGGCATGAGTCACAGCTGAAGTACCTGCCTGGGACTCCACACTGGGAAGACATAGGAGGCTCTAATAAAGCCCATAAGACAATATATATCAGACTCTAGAGAAGGGCGGGGATTGGACAGGTAGCATGTAGAGCTGGAAGCAAAGGATGTGTATGTAGCAGCTTTCATTGGTGATCATAAGCTATAAGTTACATCAGTGTGACTATGACATGTGACAAACATGGTAGCTTTCCCTGTGTGATCAGTTGCCTAAAAGTAATCTATACTGAATCTAATCATGCAGGCTACAAGATGGATCTTTGAAAGTCTTGATTATAACTAAACTTCATGCCAAGTTGTCACAGAGACAGATCTCAAGGCAAAATCTACCTACTGGGAGCCAGCACCACCCAGTCTGGGGTAGCCATCCTTGCCCAGACCATGTGGTCCTTGCCCAGACCGTGTGATCCCTTGCCCAGCAGCAAATTGCTGCTCCAGTCAACAGAGGTACCTCTGTTTTTCTCTTTCCCACCCTCAGTCTCTCTTCCTCTCTGCTTGTATCTTGAGCCAATCAGCTATCAGTAACACCTACAGCCTAGGCTCATTAACCATACTTAGGAGCTAGCAGTTTAGGAAGAGCCATTGTGCCCACAGAAAGCTCAGAAAGAGGATACAGAGCTCTTCAGTACAGGCACTGGTAATAAGTCACCATGGTGGTCACTCTGACACACACCCACATCCCCCTTCAAAAGAAGCGTTTTTGTCCCAGCTGTTGGGACTGCCAAGGAAGTCTTTAGAGATGGCTTCAGTGGCAGGCCTGCTAGCTAGTTCGGACCAGCTCAGGTGCACATGGAATTGTATTCTGAGGGTGCTTGGACAAGAGGGCCAGGACATAAAGTTGGATAAAATGGAGATTATCATTTTAGTCACATTCTTCTGGGAAATAACTTCTAATCCCTTTGCAAAGACTCCAGGGGATGGTTTGAACTCGCTACTAGCAAGCACCAAAAGCATTGAAAAAGCCACGCTCAATGCTAAATAAGGTAGAAATGTCAGAGTTGAATAACTGACAGTGGTGGAAAATGGCTTAAAAGGCTCAGAGAAGGGGCGTGCTGAAGTGAATACCCTATGTAAAACCTGAAAACACACCAGATAATTACGTTCCCTAGGAAGACCTGGAAGATATACCATTTGTTAAGGCCACAAGAAACAAACTAGTAAGAGAGTCATCAGTGTCTCTCCTCTGTGGGCCAGGACTGACAGGAGGAGAGGCCATTACACAGGGAGCCTCACTGATTGCAACGTGGAAGATAGGATCTCAACGCAGTAGACGTCACTCAGCAGAGCATAAATTTCAAAAGCCAGGTGAGAATAGTTATCATAATGAGCATCAAGTCTGGAGCCAGAGGGACTGGAGCCACAGAGAATTATTGGGATGGTTAATAGAAGGCAGTGTCCTAGGAACCAAAAAGATGAGCAGTCAACAAGGATACTACTCAGGTTTTACTATCAAAATAAATCAAGCATAGATCATCAGGAATCTGAAGGGAATGTCTTCAATTTAAAGTCAGGACCCCTTGCAGAGTTTCCAGACATGAGCAAGTTTTCATACAAGGAACCCATTGATTGAAGAAGAGGGCAAGTCCCCAGAAGGAGGGAATTCTCCAGCACCTTCTAACACCACAGCCAAGTGAACACAAAAATGATTGCTCTGGGCCTTCCCCAAAGGAACCTATGGCCATTTACTTGGAAAACTGTGTACTGAGAAAATGTCCAAACATTTTTGAGGACTGTTGGACCCAGTGTTAAATTGACACTGATACCTGGAGTCCTGAAGCATCATTATAGCCTATCTCTTAGAGTGAGGGTGTATGAGAACCAGGTAATAAGTGAATTCCTGGCCAAGGTTCTGCTCACAGTGAGTCTTCAGGATCCACAGACCCACCTTGTGATCATTTCCCAAGTCCTTGAATATATAATTAGAATAGACATACTTGGTAGGTGGCATACCACCCACATTAAGTCCTTGGCCAGTGTAGTAAACATTGTCATAATGGGGAATGCCAAATGGAAGCTCCTGAAACTGCCCCCAACCTCATAGACAGCAGCTTTACTACAGCCCCATTCAGGGGCACCGTTTAAAAGTAGTGAAGAGAAAATCCTCCCAATGGGCAGAGCTTTGAGTAGTGCACCTGGTCATATGCTTTGTGTTGAAGAGAACTAGCCCAAGATTAGAATATATATGGAATTATGGATAGTGGAAAATGGCTTGGCTTGGGTGGTCAGGAGGTTGGAAGGAGAAAAATTGGAAAATCAGGGACAAGGATGTCTTGGGTAGGGACATGTGGATAGCCATACAGAAGTATAAAATATGATCATCATTTGCATAGTAATGCCCACCAGAGAGCAGTAAACAGCCAAGCACACACACACACACACACACACACACACACACACACACACACACACACACAAAGATAACTCAGTAATCAGTTGACAACATTGAACCTCTGTAATCAGCTACCCCAGGGCTGATATGATGGGCATAGGAGAGGAGTAGCCTTGGCAGCAGAGATGGAGGCTATGTTGGGGTCAACAGCATGGACCCAATAGCCCAACCAAGGCCGATCTAGCTAGTGCCACTAGCAAATAGGAAAATTCAACCTGACAGCAACAGAGACCAATACTGAGTGGCAAGTTGACAACATTGGACCCCTTCTATCCCAGATGGGTAAGAAATTCATTCTGAGCCTTTCTTCCCACAGGGTCTCAGCCAGCATAACTACCTGACAGCTTATAGAGTATCTGATTTACTTGTACAGGATCCTACATATCACTGTATCAGACCAGGGGACACACTTTAGAATAAAGGAGACATGAAAGTGGACCCATGACCATGGGATCCATTGGTCATATCACATACCACAGGAACCAGATGTTGCCATCTTGTTATAGGATTGGGATGGCAGATGGCTGGGATTAGAGGCATAGCTGAAGCAATACTTTGGGATGCAATACTTTTACAAGAATGGGACACCATCCTCCAGGATGTAGTACACATATTGAATCAAAAACTTACGTGTTGCTGTGTCTCCAAAAGGAAGAACACAAGTTCAGGCACCAAGAGCTGGAATCTTGGGTGACCCCACTTCCCATCAATTCCAGTAACCTACTTAAGGAATCTGTGCTTCTCTCCCACAACTGTAGGTTCTTAAACAGAGGTCCTGGTTCTTAAATAGAGATCCCTTCTGCTAAAGGATATACAAAGAATCCCATTGAATTATAAGCTATGACTGCTGCCTGAGCACTTCAGGCTCCTTGTGCCAAGGGACCAGCTGCAAGAAGAGTCACCATTCTAAGCAGGAGTAATTGCTCCAAGTCATCAGGAAGAGATAGTGTTGCTGTTTGCACAGAGAAGAATATGTCTGCTGTCCAGGTGATCCACAAGGGTGCCTTTTGGAACTCCCTTGCCCAATTTTTATTATACCTGGACCAGTGTAGCAACCTGGAACTTAGAAGAGCATGATGATCAGGGCTCAGACTTCTGGGTGATAAGGGTCTGGGTCCTGCCACCAGGTAAGCCACTACGATGGGCAGAGGTGCCAGCTGAATGTAAGAGAAGTCTAGAATGGGTACTGAGGGAGGGACATGAGTCGAAGTTGTGGCCCTGAGGCCATCTCTGGCGGCGAGGCCATAGTTTTGTCCCACTCATCTTTCTCTTCCAAGTTTCTCCCAGGAAGAGGTCCACTGGAATCCTGAAGATCTGGTCCCAGAATGAATAGGCAAAACTGGATTCAAGTAGCATGAGGAATGGACCACCCAAATCTTCCCCCAGTGAGGAACTCACCTGATGCTGAGAATGCTGTCAGCAGAGAGCAGTTAGCTGTCACACTGTTCAGGGATTGCCTTAGAAGCAGAGCGCTGTCTCGTCCAAGGTCATGTCCTTTCCCAGAGTGGCCCACACCCAATGACTGATTGATGCAGGGGTATACAAGCATGGCCATCACAACCCAACTCAGGACAACTCTGGAGGGCCACTCTAGCTAGAGAGCTCTCACCTAGGCTGTCATTGGGCCTGCATCCCACATCAATGGTTCCCTTGGCCCTATCCTCCTTCCTCCCCTTCCCTTCCGCAGGTATTAATCCCAGTGACACTCCTTAATAAACATCCTGCACACTACATTTTATTCCAGAGTCTGTGTCCCAGAAATCAACTGTCAGCAGGCATCTAACCTCAGTGTCCTCAGCTCTAAATCGGGGGAAATACCTGCCTTGTTCATTTCACAGGGTTAAAAGACAAATGACATAATCTATATGTAAGCACTCTTAATCAAGAGTTATACAATTAGAATGCTGTGATTACAGCATATTGTTATTATATGAATACTCATGTCCCCAATTCTTCCATTTCCTGTATTTTTCTAGTATGATCCAATTTTTGATAATGCTAAAACTTGAAAACTATTATGTAGTTCTAGCTCTAGGGTAGATTTGCTACACTGAAAAAGGCGAAAAGGGTTTTGAGTATAACATGAATCTTATTTCTCCTTCACAAATTAAAAAGCTACCTAGTACCAGCATTTCTTTTCAGTTATGGGTTGGTATCATGTTGCTTATAAATTTCTATGGAGCAGGGAAAGAAATCTTTTATCTACCTTCACAGCTTTTAAAAATAAATAAGACAAAGTATTAACCAAAACAAAACATTAGCCTCAATCAGGTTGTCCTTTGCCATCAGTGCTAGCTCAATGAAGCAGAAGTGCTCACCACCTGTTCTCTCCCTGGGTGTGATCAAACTGTCCAGCTCTGCTCTATTAATTAACTTATGGGCAGGAAATGGGATGCCAAATAGGCTAACATGTCATCATTGTGGGCTGGTAATCTAAAATGGTAGCCTACTGGTTTGCAAATGGGTCCAGCTGCCTAAATCTATTACGGTTGCCCCCAGAGAGATGATGAGGTAAGAACTTTTCAGATGAGCTAGATACTCTCAAAATATCCAATGGCCTGATGGATCACACATGAAGATGACATCATGCTACCCTTCACATTTGATTTAACTGTCATTTGTTTCATGCCAGACCCTGAGATCACAGACACTTTCCCTAAATTTAAGGAGCTCATAACTGAGCTGAGAATAGAGCCTCAGACATGATTTACCCATCTGCCAGACCACTTGATATTGAAACTCCCCAGAATACTCCCTCATTAATACTTTCCCATCCCCTGCATCACAGACAAGACAAAACCATCTGTGATGACAAACTCTAGTTGTTACCCTCTCTCATCTGCACATTACAGGGTAGCAGCCCACAGTGGAGAATGGCAGCCGGTGGGAAGATGTTACTTAGAGAGTTCACCAGTACCCAGCACAGAGCCTGAATCGTTGTAAGGTTGCCCATTAGAATATTCCACTGATCATGAACAGTATCAAACTTCCATCTGCTAATAGCCAGACTCTCTCTAAAAACCTGAACATTTAGTGACTAGTGATTGCATTAAATACTGAGAGCAAGCTGGAATTCTTCGTCGGTCATTAACTAGTCTTGAAAAGAATTAGAATCAGATACAATAACTTTTTGTTAACTAATGTTAATATTTTAGATCACAAGTTTTTAAACTGTGTTCTGTAGAAACTTTAGATTCTTAAATGTGCTCCAGATATTCTACACATTTTTCTTCCAGTTGTCTTGAGTTGTAATTGACATTTAGCACTATATAAGCTGAAGGCGTACAGCATAAGGATTTGACTTACATACATCATGAAATGATTATCACAAGTTTAGTGAATATCCATCATGTCATATGAATACAAAATTGAAGAAATGGGGAAAAAAAACCCTTTTTCCGGTGATGATTTACTCTCTTAACAACTTTCATATATAACGTACAGCAGGGTTAGTGATATTTATCATGTTCTACATTACATCCCTAGTACAATATTTAGCTTATAACTGCAAGTTTGTTCCTTTTGACTGTCTTCATCCAGTTCCCCCTGCCAACACCCCAATTCGGTAACCTCAAAACTGATCTCTTTTTCTATGAGTTTATTTGTTTGTTTGATTTTGAAGTACAGTTGACCTACAACACTGTGTTAGCTACTGGTACACAACATTCCATATTTCTACACATTTCAAAATAATCACCATGATAAGTCTAGTCAAAATATGTCACATTGCAAGGATAGTTATTGACTATATTCCCCACACTGTACATTTCATAACTGTGACTCATTAATTTTGCAGCTGGAAATTTGTACCTCTTAATCTCCCTCACCTATTTCTTTCTTCCCCCTACCTTCTCCCCTCTAGCAACCACCTTTCTTTGAATCTATGACAATTCGCTTTTGTTTTATTTGTTCATTTGTATTGCTTTTTGGGTTCCACTTATGAGTGAAATCATACAGTATTTGTCTTTCTCTGTCTGTTTAACTTAGCATAATACCATCTAGGTCCATCCATGTTGTCACAAATGACAAGATTTCATTCTTTTTTATGGCTAATAGTCAAATATATATATATATATATATCTCCCACATCTTCTTTATCAATTCATCTATTGATGAGCACTTAGGTTACTTCCATATTTTGGCTATTGTAAATAATGATGCAATTAATACAGGGGTTCATACATCTTTTTGAATTAGTGTTTTCATTTTCTTTGTATAAATATCCAAGAGTGGAGTTGCTAGATCATATGGTAGTTCTGTTTCTAAGTTTTGAGAACTCTCCATGCTGTTTTCCAAAGTGACTACACCAATTTCCATTTCCGCCAACAATGACCAAGTGTTCCTTTTCCTCCACATTCTCGCCAACACTTGTTATTTGTTGTCTTTTTGAAGATAGCCATCCTGACAGGTGTGAGATGATATCTCATTGTGGTTTTGATTTTCATTTCCCTGATGATTAGTGATGTTGGGCAACTTTTCATGTGCCTATTGGCCATCTGTATGTCTTCTTTGGAAAAATGTCTATTCAGGTCCTCTACCCATTTTTTAATCAGGCTGTTTGGGGTTTTATTTTTGATATTGAGTCATATGAGTTTTTTATATACTTCGGATATTATTAATCCATTATCGGTTACATGGTTTGCAATATCTTCTCCCATTCAGTTGGTGGCCTCTTTGCTTTGTTGGTATTTTCCTTCACTGTGCAAAAGCTTTTTAGTTTGATGTAGTCTCATTTGTTTATTTATGCTTTTTTTTCCCCTTAACTGAGGAGATATATTCAAAAAACTATTTCTAAGTCAATGTCAAAGAGTATACTGTCTCTGTTTTATTCTATGAGTTTTATGGTTTCTAGTCTTACATTTAAGTCTTTAATCCATTTTGAACTTATTTTTGTGCATGGTGTGAGAGAGTAGTCCAGTTTGATTCTTTTGCTTATAGCTGTACAGTTTCCTAACACTACTTATTGAAGAGGCTATATTTTCCCCCTTGTATTTTCTTACCTCCTTTATCATAGGTTAATTGACCATATAAGTGTGGTTTCATTTCTGGGCTGTCCATTCTGTTCTGTTGACCTATGTGTCTGTTTCTGTGCCAGTACCATACTGTTTCAAAAATTTCAAACAGAGGATTTGAAAAATCCTTTGAAAATACTGTTTATTACTGTAGCTTTGTAGTATAAGTTGAAATCAGGCAGCATGATCCCTCCTGTTTTGTTCTTTCTCAGGATCATTTTGGCTATTCAACGTCTTTTGTGTTTCCATACAAATTTTAGAATTATTTGGTCTAACTCTGTGAAAAATGCCAATTTGATAATGATTGCATTGAATCTGTGGATTGCCTTGTGTAGTATGGTTATTTTGACAATATTAATTTTTCCAATCAATAAGCACTATATGTTTTTCCATTTGTTTGTGTCATCTAATTTCTTTCATCAGTGTCTCATAGTTTTCTGATTACAGGTCTTTTACTTCCTAAATTAGATTTATTCCTAGATACTTTATTCTTTTTGATGCAATTATAAATGGGATTGTTTTCTTAATTTCCCTTTCTGATAGTTCATTGCTAGCATATAAAATTATAATAGATTTCTGTATATTAATTTTATATCCTGCAACTTACCAAATTCATTGCTGAGTCCTAGCCATATTTTTGGTGGCGCCTTTAGGATTTTCTTTGTCACAGAAAACCAGAACAGCTTTATTTCTTCCTTTCCAATTTGATTTCCATTTATTTCTTTTTCTTCTCTGCTTGCTAGGCTAGGACTTCCAATACAGTGTTGAATAAAAGTGTTGAGAGTTGACATCCTTGTCCTGTCCTGATCTTAGAGGAAATGCATTCAGCTTTTCACCATTGAGTATAATGTTAGCTGTGGGCTTGTCATATATGGTCTTTATTATTGAGGTATGTTCCCTCTATACTCACTATGTTAAGGGTTTTTATCATAAATGGATATTGAATCTTGTCAAAAGATATTTCTGCATCTATTGGGATGGTCATATAATTTTTTCTTCATCAGTTAGTTAATGGGTTGATTTACAGATGTTGAATCATCCTTATATCCCTGGGATAAATCCCACTTGATCATAGTGTATAGTCTTATTAATGTATTGTTGAATTCAGTTTGCTAATGTTTTGTTGAGGATTTTTGTATCTATGTTCATCAGTGATACTGGCCTGTAATTTTCTTTTACTGTGATATCTTTTTCTGGTTTTACTATCAGAATGATGCTGACCTCATAGAAAGAGTTTGGAAGTATTCCTTCCTCTGAATTTTTTTGGAACATTTTGAGAAGGATTGGTATTAACTCTTCCTTAAATGCTTGGTAGAATTCACCTGTGAAGCTTTCTGGTCCTGGATTTTTGTTTGTTGGAAGTTGTTTTATCAGTGATCCAATTCATTGCTGGTCTTTCATATTTCCTATTTCCTCTTGATTCAGTCTTGGGGAATCGTACATTTCTATGAATTTGTTCCTTTCTTCTAAGTTGTCTATTTTATTGGTGTACAATTGTTCATAGTAACCTCTTAGGATCATTTGTATTTCTGTGGTATTGGTTGCAACTTCTCCCTTTTCATTTCTGATTTTAACTATATGAATTCTCTCTCTTTGTTTTTCTTGATGAGTATGACTAAAGATTTTTCAGCTTTATCTTTTCAAAGAATCAGCTCTTAGTTTCATTGATCTTTTCTATTGTTTTTTAATCTCTATTTCATGTATTTCTGTTCTAATCTTTATGATTTCTTTCTTTTTACTAGCATTAAGTTTTGTTTGGTCTTCTTTTTCTAGTTCTCTAGGTGTAAGGTTAGGCTGTACATTTGAGATTTTTCTTATTAAGGTAGGCTGTATCACTATAAACTTCCCTCTTAGAACTTCCTTTGCTGCATCCCATAGATTTTAGGCCATGTGTTTTCATTTTCACTTATCTCCAGGTGTTTTTTAATTTCTTCTTTGCTTTCTTCAGTGATCCATTTGTTTTTCAGTAGCACATTGATTAGCCTCCATTTGCTTGAAATTTTTTTTTCTTATAGTTAACTTATAGTCTCACAGTGTTATGGTCAGAAAAGATGCTTGATATGACTTCAATTTCCTTAAATTTACTGAGACTTGTTTTGTGGACTATCATGTGATCTATCCTGGAGAATGTTCCATGTACACTTGAAAAGAATGTGTATTCTGCTTCTTTGGGATGGAATGTTCTATACAGATCTGTTAAGTCCATCTGCTCTAATGTGTCATTTAAAGCCAGTGCTTCCTTATTGATTTTCTTGTCTGGATGATCTGTCCATTGAAGTAAGTGAGGTATTAAAGTCACCTACCACTATTGTGTTTCTGTCAATTTCTCCCTTATGTCTCTCAATATTTGCTTTATGTATTTAGGTGCTCCTATGTTGTGTGCATATATATTTACAACTGGGTCCATATTTATGTTTACAATTGTTATATCTTCTTGTTATATTGATCCCTTGATCAATATGTAAGGTCTCTCATTACAGTCCTTGTTTTGAAGTCTATTTTGTCTGATATAAATATTGCTACCCTGGCTTTTTTTCATTTCCATTTGCATTAAATACTTTTTCCATCCCCTTCCCTGTGTGTGTCTTTAGATCTGAAGTGAGTCACTTGTAGGCTGCATATATATGGGTCTTGCTTTTGTATCCATTCACGCAGTATTCATTCAGCCACTGTATATCTTTTGATTGGAATATTCAATCCATTTACATTTAAAGTAATTATTGATAGATATATACGTTTTGCCATTTTGTTAGTTATTTTTGGTTGTTTTTGCAGTTGTTGTTTTTTTCTTACTCCTTTTTTTGCTCCATTCTCTTGTGATTTGATGACTATCTTTAGTGTTATGTTTGGATTATTTCTCTTTTGTGTGTGTGTGTGTGTCTATTATAGATTTTTGGTTTGTGGTTACCAAGCACATCTATATATATGTGATTATTTTAAGTTGCTGGCCTCTTTAGTTCAAGTGCATTTTAACAACCCTGAATTTTTATTCCCCCCATACACGTTTACTGTCTTTGACATCATATTTTACATCTTTCTGTTTGCGTATCCCTTAACTACTTGCCATGGATATAGACGATTTTCCTACTTTTGTCTTTTAACATTCCTACTAGCTTTAGAGGTAGTTGATTTACTAGCCTTACTGTATATTTACCTTTACCAATGAGATTTTACTGTTCATAGTTTCGTATTTCTAGTTGTGGCATATTCTTGTTGCCTAGAGAAGTCCCTTTAATGTTTCTTATAAAACTGGTATTGTGGTGCTGAACTCTTTTAGCTTTTCCTTGTCTATAAAATTTTTGATCTCTCCATCAAATCTGAATGAAAACCTTGCTGGGTAGAGTATTCTTGGTTGTAGTTTTTTCCCTTTTATCATTTTAAATATATCATGCCCTTTCCTTCAGGCCTGCAGAGTTTCTCTTGAAAAGTCAGCTGATAGACTTATGGGAGTTCCCTTGTACGTAACTTGTTTCTTTTCCCTTACTGCTTTTAATATCCTCTCTTTATCTTAATTTTTGCCATTTTAATTACAATGTGTCTTGATGTGGTCCTCCTTGGGTTGATCCTATTTGGAACTCTCTGTGTTTCCTGGACCTGGTTGTCCATTAGGGGAGTTTTCAGCTATTATGTCTTCAAATACATTTTCTTCCTCTTTCTCTTCTTCTGAGACCCCTATAATGTGAATGTTAGTAAACTTAATGTTATACCAGAGGTCTCTTAAACTGTCTTCATTTCATTTTATTATTCTTTTTTCTTTTTTTCCTTTTTTGTTCAGCTTCTGTGATTTTCACTACTCTGTATTCTAGTGATCTGATCCATTCTTCTGTATCATATAATCTACTTTTGATTTCTTCTACTGTATTTTTCATTTCAGTTATTGTATTCTTCAACTCTGTTTGGTTCTTCCTTATATTTTCTAACTCTTTCTTAAAAACGTCTAACTTCTCACTCTGTTCCTCCAATCTTCTCTTGAGTTCTTTTTTCATCTTTAAGGTCATTACCTTGAAATCTTTATTGGATAGATTGCTTAACCCCACTTCACTTAGTTCTTCTTCTAGGTTTTATCTTGTCCCTTCATTTGGAACATGTGTCTCTGTTACTTCATTTTGCCTAATTTGGTGTTTTTATTTCTATGTTAGGCATGTTACTTTGGTAGGTATGTTACTTTTCCTAACCTTGGAGAAGTGACCTTTTGTAGGAGATATCCTATGCATGCCAGCAGCGCATTCCCCTCTGGTCACCAGAGCTATATGTTCTGGGGTACCCCTCTGTGGGCTGCATGGGTCCTTCTGTTGTGGTGGGCTGACTACTGTAAGTGTGGCTAACCCCTGCTCTGGTTGAATGCAAGGCTCTGCCTTGTGCAGAGGCTGCCTGCTGGTGGGTGAGACCAGGTCATGAGGCTGCTTGCTGTGGAGCCCCAGGTGGTGCTGCAGCTAGTGTTGGCTAACTGGTGTGTGGAGCTGTGTCCTGTGGTGGTTGGTTGCAAGGCTGGGGGACCTGGACCTAGTGCTGGCCTGTTGATGGGCAGGGCTGATTCCTGACCCAGGTGGCTGTCGGGTCTGGAGTTTCCCAAATTTGGTTTCATCCCACTGGTGAGTGGGGCTGGATCCCAGGGCATCTGGCTGAGTCCAAAGTGTCTTGGAGCTGGTATCAGCTTGCTGGTGAGTAGGACCATGGCCCAGGGGGTTCTGGGGCTGGTACCCACCCACTGCTGGGTAAGGCTGGTCCCAGGGCTAGTTCTGGCCCACTGATGAGCAGAACTGGGTCCTGGGGTCTCTGGTTACAGAGCCCTGGGGGCTGCAGGGCTAGTGCCAGCACACTGGTATGTGGGGCTGGTCCTAAGCCCTCTGGTAGACAGAGGGGGTAGATGTGGGTTCAGTGGTTCTTAAGACAGCAGGCCTGCTAATGGGTGGGGCTGTGTCCCCACCCTGGTAGTTTCTTGGCCAGAGGCCTCCCAGTACTGGTGCCAACAGGTTGATGTGCAGGGCCAGGGCCAGCTGCCAATAAGCTAGAGGGAGGATTCCAAAATGGTACTTGTAAACATCAGTGTCCTCATGGTAGAATAAGCTCCCCCAAACTGACTGCTACAAGTGTCTATGTCCCCAGAGTGAGCCCCACTTGCCTTTCACCTCTCCAGGAAGCTTTCCAAGATTAGCAGGTGGGTCTGACCCAGGCTCCTTTCAAATTACTGTTTCTACCTTGGGTCCTGAAGCATGTGAGATTTTGTGCATGCCCTTTAAGAGTGGAGTCTATTTCCCACAGACCTCTTGCTCTCCTGAAAGTAAGCTGCACTGGCCTTCAAAGCCAAATGTTCCAAGGGCTTGTCTTCTTGGTGCAGAAGCTCCCAGGCTGGGGAGACTGATGTGGGGCTTGGACTTCTTGCTCCTTGGAGAGAACTTTTGCAATTGTATTTTCCTCCTGGTTGTGGGTTGCTCACCTGGGGGTATGGGTCTTGACTATTCCACATCTCTGCCCCTCTAACCATCTTGATGTGGTTCTTTCTTTATATTTGTAGTTGTAGATCTTTTGTGTTAGTTTCCTGTCATTTCACATCAATAGTTGCTCTGTAAATAGTTGTAATTTTGGTGTGCCCATGGGAGGAGTTGAGCCCAAGATCTTCCTGCTCCACAATCTTGGACACTCCTCCCCTGACCAATTTAATATGATGAAAGTAGTGGCAGTTTCCATGTTCATAAGAGACTGGCAGCCTCTACTTCCTATGTCTTGAGACACTAATTCCTAGAGCTCTGGACCTCCATGTAAGAAATCTAACTGTACTCCACTGCCTCTGATTTTTCCAATCCTCAGCTATTTAAAGTAAAACAGATGAGGCCCCAAGAAATCTGAGGCAGAGATGACTCCTCCCTTCTGTGCCCTGAGTTCCTGACCCATAGACACAGAGTAATAATAAAATATTTTTAAGCCACTAAGTTTTAGGTAGTCTGTAAAGTAACAGTAGATAATTGACCAACCAGGAAAACTCTGGACATAGCTGAATATTTTCTTTGGGAGCAGAGATCTGAAAACTATTACTATAATGTTGCTGGTAGAACAAACACAGTCCATTGATGCATGAATCTGAGAAGAACTAGGAAATCAGGAAGGTGAGCAAGGGGAGTGTAGTGTCATCATGGTGTTAAGACCCAGCTCCTACCCACAGGCTGAAGGCAATGGTTATATGCAGGACAACTGTGAGGCCCAGATCTGCTCCATCTACACATGCACTCCTTGAGCACTTATCTTGGCATCACCTGCAAGGCCTCCTGAAGGTTAAACAGAGAACCAGGCTCATCAGGTTCCTGATGAGGTCCTGGAGTGAAGCTGGGTCCCTGGGCTTGGATGAATACTCTCACTGCAAATATGGATATGCAAGCCATGGAGAACACCAGACCTCCAGGTGCTCCTGGGGATAGAGCAAGTTGGAGTGAGGCAATGACAAACTGCGCAAGCATGGCTCAGGTTTTAATGATGCCCTGAAGCCCTCACCCCTTCTCACCTCAGTAATTCTGCCTCAAACTGCAAGCTACCACTGCTAGGGAGAGCTTCACATGCCCTTCACACCCCAACACCACCAGCAGGGTTGGGACTGGCTCGGTCACAATCACTGCTGCATTTCAGCTCCTCTCAGTGCTGCTGGGTAGTGTGTACACGAATATTTGCAAAGAAAAGCAGTAAATGAATTTTTCTCTATCTGTCCAAGTTGAAAGTTTTTCCTCTTGTATCACAACATACTGCTTATTCCTATAGCCATTTATATGCATTCTCTCTGAGATTTTAAGGAATTTATGGGCAGGGACCAGGTTATGTCTATTCACATACCACCCCCAACACCTAGCAGAGTGCCTTGCAAACTCATTATTTGTTGATTGTATACATAATATGGAAGATAAAATAGTCGAATTATATCACGTTAACATTTCAATTTAGACCAAAAAGAAAACTATTTAAACCTGCTGTTCTACTTCTGGGAACATATCTGAAGCAAACAAAATCACTGTGTTAAAAAGGTATCTGCACCCCCGTGTTCATTGAGCATTATTTACAATAGCCAAGACATGGAAACAACCTAAGTGTCCATCAATGGATGAATGGATAAAGAAGATGATGATAGATAGATAGATAGATAGATAGATAGATAGATAGATAGATAATGATGGAATATTATTCAGCCATGAAAAAAGAAATACTGATATTTGCTACAACATGAATGGATCTTGAGGACATTGTGCTAAGTGAAATAAGTCTGACAGAGAAAGACAAATACTGTATGTTCTCACTTATATGTGAGATCTACAAAACTGAACTCAAAGAACAGATTGGTGGTTGCCAGAGGTAGGAGGCAGGGAATGGGTGAAATGGGTGAAAGGAGTCAAAAGATACAAACTTCCAGTTATAACATGAATAAATTCCAGGAATCTAATGTACAGCATGGTGACTATAGTTAACAATACTACATTGTATATTTGAAAATTACTAAGAGAGTAGACCATAAAAATTCTCTTCACAAAGAAAGAAAATGTGTAACTATGTGAGGTGATGGATGTCAACTAAATTGATTGTGATAATCATTTTGCAATGTATACATATATCAAATCATTATGTTGTACACCATAAACTAAATTATATGTCAATTATATCTCAATAAAACTGGAAGTAGACAGGTTGATTAATAAATTTGTCATCATGTCTGGTATCATTTAGGGTCTTTGTTTTTTTGTTCAGCACTTAACAATGAAAAAATAGTTCCCCTTACTCTCTTTCTCCCTATGATCTTTTTATGTGTGTGTGTACTTATATACATTTCCATCCCTTTGTCATCTACAAAATGCATCTTTTGTCCTATTTCATGTTCTCCTTCTTAGAAAACTGAACTGGGGTCTACTTAAATGAGTCTTCAGTTTTTCATTTCATAGTGTAACTTGATTCCTCAGACAAATTTTCTCACCTCCTTCCTACACCTCTTCCATCTTCTTGTAAATGCAAATGGCCTTCTCTAACATAGTTCCCTAAATAAATGTCCAAGTCTCCAATTACTTTGCTCTTCTATCTTGTTTCCATGGATTCTTTTCAATTAGTGCTAAAGTGTGTTGAAACCTTTTTAAAAGGTCATTTTACTAATAGGATATTCTCCTTTCTTAGTCTCCAATCTAAATTCCATCAGCTTGTGATCATATTGCCTCAGCTTCCCTATGGTTTAAGGCACTCCCTCTCTGCAAACTTTAAACCAGGAGAGTTACCTGCCCTACTCATTTGTTCTTTCTTCCAATAATTGTCCCCACACTGCTGTTAGCACAGATTTTTAACTGGGCTAAAAACAAATCACTTGGTAGAAGTATAATACTACTGTCTAATACTTTTATCCTACAGAGAATGTCATATGGACATTATAAAGAACTTAGAATAGTGGTCTTTAGTCTTTTTTCCTCATTTATTTCCTAAAATAATTTTTTAAACAATGTATTAAATTTTACCATTTTAAACTGATGTCTAAATTTCTTCATGATTTTAGTTAGTTAAAAGAATGTTATTTCCAGCTTATCCTAAGTGTGGGCGTTATAAAATAAGCGATATCACTGCTTTATATGTATGGCATGGTATCTAAATGCAATAACAATTAGAGCTGATGATCTTCTGTTTATACAAATGTGAACAAGCTCATTTTATATCCTTTTTTCTCCTAAAACTCCTATTTCCATTCCATTTCCCTCTCAGCGTTGTTTCTTACTGTAAACATATTTTTGTGCTTGAAATTCTTTTGTTGATTGTCCTGTTTCTCTGCATCAAAATATGTACAAAAATTAAAAATTTTCCTTTTGACCATAAGGCTTTATAAATGTTAAAAATTATTTTGGATTAAGTTGTCTTTACAGTTGTTAATACACAATCAATATAACATAAATATATTATAATCTTTTATAAATAAGTATTAATATATAATATGCACCTCTCAGTAAGATGAATGTGGCTATTTTGAGTGTTTTAGGGTTTGTTTTGTTTTGTTTTGTTTGTTACTTGTATCTGAGAGCACTATTACTTGTTGATAGAAGGAGAGAACATGCAGCACCCACTCTACTTCTAGTTTTTGTCTTTATAAATCGTTCACATGAACTAGTGAAAGTGGAAGGAACAATTGTTTAAAGAATTGAGCAATGACTCAATTCTTTAAACTCCTTTCATGTTATATGCCAAAAATTATACAATGATCTATGTTGAACATATATTTGTTAAAGTATCAGCTGACAACTCAGTGTATCCACATTCCATTTTTTCGAAAGCAAATAATTAGAACTCTCCATACATGCAAACTGACTTCCTACCCTTTTCCTAGAGTCATTCACCTTCTCAGCTTCTGGGAAGCACAAAAAAGACTTTTCCAAGACTTAACAAAATATCATTGCTTACACCTGTTACTCTTTTACTTAACAGCACCTTATTTAACTCACATATTCAGAAAGTGGCGGTATATCTTTAAATCCCACATGATGGATATGCTATCCCTAGCTTCCAAAGCTGTTTGCTATTCAAACATGTCTTTGCTCAGAAAGTTCAGACTCTGATGGAACATGAGCTATTTATCGAAAGTTATCTCCCAAACACATGCTTTGAATATAAGTTAACCAAAGTCTTAGTGCTAAAGATTCATTTATTCAAATTATGGAAAATACCAACCATACAACTTAACTGAAAAAGTCACTCTTCATTATCAAATCTATTGGCCAAATAAGACTTCTTTCTGTTGGAAATAAAAGGCTTACTTCATTTTTTAAAATTCAAATAAATATATTTCCAATAATCCCTATAACAATCACTCCCTTCTGAATTCCATTCATGCCAATACCAACATGGGCCAAAACATCCTGCTTCTAATGCCACACTTTACCCTTTACAGAAGAAGAAAGAACAGAAGAGACACAAAGCTCTATGATGGTTTGTTGGTGCCTTAATGAAAGGAGGGTTTACCGACCCCAGAATTTCAAATTGTGTGATTGTTTGGGGCCTCAGCAGTTTTATACTTGTGATACAATACCACTCGGGGTGAGAGGTATGCCTTATATTTATAAATTGAGAGAAGGGCAATTTTGGAAGGGAGGAGAGAAAGGAGAACTAGTTTAATGTCATGATTACAGGTCGATGATCAGGCAATTTTAGGAAAATGGACACTGAGGCATTGAAAATATGTTCATTTACATCTAAGTCCCATGTGTCCCTTAAAAAGCTTTTGTGTTCCCTCAGCCATGCATGTACACCTGCTGGCTTAGTGTAAACTTGCTGTGGGTACTGTGAGCGGAAAAAGTGGTCTCATAACACCATCTTGGTTCATGATCACAGGAAGGTCATAGAGCCAGAATATCTATACTTTTTAGACAAATAACTCCATGTTATTACCCACAACAGGACTGTGCCGAAATTTTAATAACTTTAAATATAATGTATAGGTCACAGAATTCTGTCTTTCTAATTTGAAGAAAGACGTGCTAAATTTATTTGGTGATTGTAGAGCATAACAGTTCTACATTAAAATACTGTAAATATAAAAGAAGAGTGAGGGAAATGCATAAATTTAGAAGAGGAATAATAACTCAGTATGGTAGGAAACTCAACTCCTAGGTGCTGCTTAGAACACCTAGGATCTTTAATTTCTGCAATAAAATCTGTGACCCTTATTCTTACTTATAATGTTAATAGTGGTTAATTAGAAAAGCAGTTGGTCCTGGAGGTACAACAAAGGAAATTTTGAGCTCTAATAAAGGGAAGCTGTGAAGTAGAGCCAGCTAGTGATTTATAATGATAAAGAAACTACTTTTGTGAACTTTTGTTTTCCGTTCTTATCACATATCATTTCAGTTCAAGTGGAATATTTGATTTTGAAAGAAAAAAAAAAGATCAATTTAGCTTTTACCTTTCTTTTTTTGGGTCTATTTTCCATATTCTAACTACACTTACCACTCCATTGTGAATAGAGTACACAGCAATAAGCAACACCATAACAAAAGTAAAAGTCCACAATTATTATTTTTTTAAATAAATTTATTTCTTTTATTTATTTATTTTTGGCTGTGTTGGGTCTTCATTGCTGCGTGTGGTCTTTCTCTAGTTGCCGCGAGCGGGGGCTGCTCTTCATTGTGGTGCGCGGGCTTCTCATTGCAGTGGCTTCTCTTGTTGTGGAGCACAGGCTTTAGGCATGTGGGCTTCAGTAGTCGTGGCATGTGGGCTCAGTAGCTGTGGCTCACGGGCTTAGTTGCTCCATGGCATGTGGGATCTTCCCAGACCAGGGATCGAACCCGTGTCCCCTGAATTGGCAGGCAGATTCTTAACCACTGGGCCACCAGGGAAGTCCCCACAATTCTTGTAGCCAGTTTCATCACAGGTGTATATCAACACAAGAGTCACTAGGCAGTGTAAAGTAATATGTATTGCATGAAACTACATTAGATAACAACAATATGTGATTCTTGCATTCAAAGAATACCAGTAAATACCATAAGGAAAGTAGAGGAAATCTGTTCTTTATAAATATAAGCTATTCAATTAATAAGTTAAAAATTACTTCCAACATCTGTTATTCTGTATGTTTGAGTAAATATTACTTCTTGTCCTAAATTAAATGGTGGGGAATAACTGCAAATGCAGTACAATACTATTTCAAGAAACTGTGGTTTCACATAAACAGCAAGTGGCAGCTGCTGACCCAGTTCCTCCCCTCTCCCCACACATAATGCAATCCAAGCCCTCCTGCCCTTGAATTTACTCTGTTGGTTCTTCCTAAACAGCTGAATATTCAAAGACAAGTCCGGCAGTGCTTAAGGGTCAGAGTCACAGCAACCAGAGATGAGGCAGAAATCACTGAGCTGTCCTCCTATGATCATACCTGCAATTAGGAAAACCAGGCATGAATGTGTCCTCTCACCTGGCGTGCCACTAGGAACCAGCTTTCCAGATTATGCATCTGCAAGCATCATCTAATTACCACCCCACAAGTGAATCCTCAGGGCATCAAAAGACGTATCAGTAGCTGCAGCTGAGATTTTCAAAGACAGACAAAGCCAAAACTATTTGGAATTTTTATTAAAGCCTGCTAATATAAATCCCCACCAACTTGAGTAATGAATTTGAATATTAAAAATAAACTACAGGAAAAGAGAAAAAGAAAATAAATCTACTTTTACTTTCTTTAAAAAAAAAAAAAAGAAATTTCATGAGATAGAAATGAGGAACAAAGAGACTTCTAAAGGTTGTCAGATTTTTTTAAACAGGATATAATATCCCCAACTGGGAAATTTACATGTAGATGGTGGGAGGTAGTGGGTAGAGGGTGGGCAGGAGAGCACATACAATGTCCTTAAAGTTGCCTATACTGTCTACACTCCAGAACCATTTTCAAAAACAACAGTCCCATGTCTATTCTCACGCCCCTGACTTCCCTCTCTTGTGCAAACACTTCCTCTTTGCCAAATGATTTGAGAAAGTGAAAGTCTAGACTTTACATATGGTGTATGCTTATGCTAAATACCTGATAGGTGCATAACTTATAACCCACAGAATTTTGAACAACCCAGATTACCTTTGACAGATCAGTCTAAGAGGTATAGAAACCATCTTGTTTTCCATTCCATTTCCATTCCCACTGGAACAATAACACGTTGGGTGGGATCTAAGGCCAGTGCTCTGCAGTGAGACTTGACCCTATTGTGTGTTAACACAACCTCTGTATAACTCAACTTTCCTAAGAGGCTGATGGGAAATAACTCACTTCAAAGACCCCACCCAGAGGAAATAAGGAAAGAGCAGTGGACAACTAGGAAGTCCAATTAAGACATAGGTAAAGCATCACACTCAGTAAAGTGAAATAGTGAGAGCACTGCTGGATTCAGACAGCATTTGGAAAACAAACCTCTGAGAGAAGGGCAAGACGAGGTCCCAGTCCTCAGAGGACAGTCTCACCCCCCTCAGAGAGCCTTTGGCTGAGGTTCCCTGTGGCTGCCTTTACATGGTTTTCCTCTTCATCAGGCTGAGCTTTCCAGAACAACAAAGCCATTTGTTTAAAATTCATTCACATTTATGATCATGTTGACTTAGAGAAATTCACACAACATGAGAGCTGTGAGTTTTAACTTTTAGTCAGGGTCTTACTGAGGACTATAGTCTGGGATAAAGCCTCTCAGTAGCTCTGAGGGACTGCTCCGCCGAGGTAGAGGAGAGGCCAGTATGTATATGATTTGGCTAGGGAATACGTTCAGTTGAGCCTACATCTTGGTAAAAGGTTACTGCTAGCCACAAGGAACAGGTACCTCAGTTAATAATTTTAGTGCTTTTTCTGGGTATGGGAAGATGCAAGAATCTGGGTTCATTATAATTCTTCCTGAGTTATACATCTATCTAGGGGCCTGTTTTTCCAAAGCACAGAATGCCTCGACCTGGTTTTCATCCTGAATTCCTCTCAGGATGCACTTTTGGTCAGTGACTGCAGTGGCTAATGACTTAATTCTTGGTTGAACCAGATGGTGAGCAACATTCTTTGTTTTACAATTACAGTGAGAGGGAACAGGCAATCTTATACCATTGGTGGATGTCCAAGTTGGAAAAGATATAGTGATATGTATCAAAAGCTTTAAAAAGTACATAATGCTTCTACAATTTCACCTTCAGAAGTCTGATAAGAGGAAATAACTACGGAAGTGCACAAAGATATATATATACAGGAATGCTCCTCACCACATTAATTATAGGAGAAAAAGTTGAAAAATAGAAAACTAAAAGTCTATAACCATACAGAAATGATCAAATTATTTTTGGTAACATCATACCATGAACTACTGGGCAATGAAAAATGATAATGTGAAACTATAATGACATGGAGATATATTTTCATTATATAACTAGTTTTAAAAGTAGATTATAAAAGAGATTATAAAAGTAGATTATATATAAGTGGGTTCCAATTTTGTGTTTAAAAGATATGAATGCACGGGAAAAGTCTCAAAGGTCTTACCTGTTGCTGAGGGGGAAGAAATTTTCCTCTACCCTACTAGGTTCTTCTGGCTGGTCTAAGAATTTAACGAATGTGAGACATTAATAAGAGAAAATCAAACAAAAGTTTACTAATGTGTATACCTGGTAGAGACCCAGGAAAACTGAGTAACTCACCAAAATGTCTGAAACCCTCACTTTAAATACCATCTTCATCTAAAGATAAAAGGGAATGTTGAGAGTAATGGTTTGGGTCTTCAAAGGGGAGAGAGACAATTCACATGGAGATAGAAAAACAAATGTTTGGTAAACAAATATTTGCTGGGCCGTGCAGAGACAGTGGGACACAGAGTGGACTCAGATCTCTAGAACCTGCTGAGTTTCCCCACCACACTCAGCCCGTATTTTTTGCAGACACCTCTGGTGATAGCTCTACTCCAGGGATAGACCCTTTATCTAAATTCTTTAGGCAGCTAAAGGGGAGTAAAAAGAAAGACTTCCTGAGCGTTCTGTTCCTTAAAAATAATCAGCTTAAAGTAACCCACATGCCAAAAAAGACATCTTGGGGTGGCAAATTTTGCTCCCCTACACCGTGTAACAAAACAAGTTATAAACTGAATTGTAAAAAAAAAAAAAAAAAAAGTTGATTATCTATTATTAAGTGTAAAAAACAAATTGCAGAACAGTATTACATTATGATTCCCCATTAAATAAAACAATCATATATATATATATATATATATATATATATATATATATATATATATACATACACATGTATATGGAAATAAAATTCAAATTTTGTGGCAAGACATGAAAACTTTTTCTCTGCCCTTTGGCCTCCTCTCCCCTCTATTGTGCATTGTTTATCTGCATTATGCATGGACCAAACCTCCCCCTTTGGCAGAAATACCTACTCAACCATAAAGAATGACATTCTCCTGACATCAACAAGACAACCCCTGAAAATATAACCTTCCTTCTTGATCTTTAAGGGGTCACAATAACCCACTGCTTTGTACTTGCAGATCTGGATTGTGTAAACTGTCAATAATACATCATTTAATGTATAGTCTTCTGTCTCAAAAAACTTTATAACTGTGCTTTGACTTCTAATGGGTGGAACAGTTCTCAGAGCTTTCTGAGATGCTGTTCCCGGGTTATAATCCTCAATTTGACTTGAATAAAATTTTGCATTTCTTTCTTAGATCAACTGATTAAATTTTTCATAGACAGTATGTATATATATATAGTGTGTGTTCATTAAATATATAATATATGTATCCTATATATGTATATAAATAAAAGATGGAAGGATATATACTTGGCCCACTGTATTCTAGGGTTCCACATCCTTGGATTCAACCAACCGTGGATTGAAAATATTGGGAAAAAAATTCCAGAAATTTCCAAAAACCCAAACTTGAATTTGCCATGTCAGCAACTATCTGCATAGCATTTACATTGTATTTACAACTATTAACATGGCATTTACATTGTGTTAGGTATTATAAATAATCTAGAGATGACAATGTACACAGGAGGATTGCGTAGGTAATATGCAAATACTACACCATTTTATATAAGGGACTAGAGCATCCAAGAATTTTGATAGCCAAAGGAGGAACAAATCATCCCTCAGGATGACTGTATACCAAAATGTTAGTGGTAGGATTATACATGGGTTTTGTTTTCACTTTTGTACATATCTGAATTTTCCTAATTTTCTACAAGTACATATTTTTCATGATCAGAAAAAGCAATAATTCTTTAACTCTTACCTACAACATTCCTGCTCATTCTGAAACTGTGCACCTCAGATTGGGACTTGAACCCACATGCTGAGACTGGAACCCAGCCTAAACCCAGATTAGAACTTGAACCCACTCAGCTGGGACTCAAACCCAGCCAAAACCCTGATTGGGGCTTGAACACACGTGACTGGGACTGGAACCTGGCCAAAACCCAGATTGGGACTTGAACCCACACAGCCGGGACTTAAACCCAGCCAAAACCCATGGTCTTCCAACTGAGATCACACACCTGGTTTCAGGACTTAATGAAGCTCAGGTTCTTGATGTCTCATCACAGAAAGAATTCAGGGAGAGACAAAGTGATAGGTAAGAAGTGGATTAATTTAGAGAGAAACACACTCCACAGACAGAGTGTGGGCCATCTCAGAAGGCGAGAAAGGCACCAGGGTATGGAGTTGTCAGTTTTTATAGGGGTGGGTAATTTCATAGGCTAATGAGTGGGAGGAGAATTCCAGCTATTTCAGGAAGGGGCGGGGATTTCCAGGAATTGCGCCACTGCCACTTTTTGATCCTTATGGTCAGCCTTGGAACTGTCATGGCACCTGTGGGTGTGTCATTTAGCTTGCTGATGTGTTACAGCAAGTGTATACTGAGGCTCAAGGTCTACTGGAAATTGACTTGTCTGCCGTCTTGGACCCATTTGGTTCTAATAAGTTTATGTCATGTCCTCGGGCTAAGTCATTCTTTCAAAGGTTGTGCCCTGCCCTCTTCCCTTTGTTTCAATTCCCTTGCAAATGAAAGCCACAAAGAGCCAGTACTAGCTTCCCATATCATGACATCAAAACACTGGTTATTTCATATTTTCTTTTGGTAATGAAAGCCTAGGTGTGAAGGAGGGAAATAAGATAAGATATCCATTAGGTCAAATCCTTGCTGTCATAACTGATTCCCACAGACCAACATTTAGATTACACAACATAGCACTTTTGTTACCAAACTCACGTTCGGCTGCTCGCCGCCCGGAAGCCAATACTCAAGAGACAAGTGTTGGTTGGAAAGGAAAGATTGATTTATTCAGGAGGCTGGCAACCTGAAGAAAAGGTGAACTCATGTCCAAGAACTAAAACTCCAAAGATTCTGCTTGACTATGAAAGCTTTTAAAGGGAGAAAGGGGAAGTTAATCACAATTAGTCATTTGGGGAGGGAGTCAAAGACTTCCTTATCTTCCATGGTGTGTAGACTGTGTGTAGACTTTCTTCTGATTGGTTGGTGGTGAGGTAACAGTGTGGTGTTCCAGGACTCTTGTGCTCAGTCTGAAGTTACCATCCTCCACCTGGGAGGGGGGGCCTTAGTTCTTAAAGAAGAACTCAAAGACATTGTTGTGTACATCGCTTGAGGAGGAACCAGGACGCGACCCCATCGCTGTATTATTGTTTCTTGACTGCTCCTCCTTTGTTTCTGCATTCCCTCACTTTTCTAATTAGCAACTGTTTTGAATCTTCCCTTTGGAACTCTGGGAAGGTCACGGGAGCTGAATGAAGCCTACTTTCTACAAACCAGAAATGGGGGACATGGAAAGGATTTGTACCTGGGAGGGATCCACAGGGTCCTGCTTGGTTTCACTTTCATTTGAAAGAGACAAAGAACTTATTACATATCTGAAAAATAAAAACATCTTGATAGATGGTGTATATATCCTCCCATCCTTTATTTATATACATACATATGATGTATATATATAAAACTAAACTCATATGAGTTACATGAAATGATATAAAATAGAAGGTATGCATCACCTTTTGTGGTCCACATGCATCCTAACTAAAAATGTGCACATACAATCTGCATGGATTTTATTTTCCTACATGGATTTTTTTTTCTGTATAGATTAAGGGAGAACACTTTGTGTTTGAAGTGTATTCAATTAGATTTTAGAATATCAAAAGGAATTGCCAAATATGAAAAAAACTGCAGTAATGAGATAACATTGTGAAATAACTTCACATAGTTCTTGAGATACTGCAGAACTTAATATATAATATCATATATTAATTAATTAATTAATTTTACTTACATGAAAAAAAATCACTCAGAAATAAAGAGGGGCCAGAAACCTGGAATTCAAAAAATTTCCAGATTTTCTAAAATGTGGCAAATGGATTCTAGAACTATGGATGAGCTAGCAAGCTTGGCATCAGATGATAAAATATTCTGGACTGGATTACTAACCAAATGGTTTGTGAACACTTAGAAAAGGATAGCTGATTAGACTGGAAGCCAATATGGTTCACAGAAAAAGATATAATTAACCTCATTTTAAAAAATAGGCTCCTTAAACTGGGGATGCTATAAATATATTTGCATATTTAGTTTTGAAAAGGCATTTATCAAAATCTCTCATAAAAATCTCTGCATACAAGATGGAGAAATGTGAACTAGATGAAAACCCAGGAAGGTAGACCGGTAGGATGTGCAAAAAGTAGTGATTGGTGAGTCCACATTGTCTTGAATGAAAGCCTCCAGCGTGTGCATATGTGCTTCTATGTGTGTGAGTGTATGGATGTGGGGATGTGGAGGGATGTGTGTATGTGTACATATGTATGAAGGGTGAGTGGACTTAATGGAGACCTAATGCACACACGCACACACATACATACATTGCATCACAAATTTTCCTCAGTTCCTCTTTCTCTTACCCCACACATTAATACTTCATCATTTTAATGATGAAGTAATTCATCATCATTTTAACTTCTCCAAAGCATTTACCCAGCTTGTCTACCTCTCGCCATCTCTATTTCTACCACCTAGTTGAAGCCACCACCACCTCTCACCTCGACCACAGCACACACCTTCTAGCCAGTCATAGTCATCCATTTTGGTTCTCTACAAGCTATTCTCCACAAAAAGCCAGAGTGAGCTTTTAAAACTGAACGTAGATCACTCCTTTCTTCTGCTTAAAATTCTCCAACTTACTACAATCAAATGAAAATGCCCTACCCTGGTTGACCAAGCTCTCTGTCTGGCCACTGCCCACCTCTCCTCAACAACCAGGGACTATAACACTCTTTCCCTCCCCTCACACTCCAGCTGCTCCCACCTTAATGCAACTCACTGCACCTTTTCCTGGAATAGCCTCCCTAAGCTTTTTGTCTTTGAGATTTTAGTTTAAACGTCGCCTCTGCAGAGGACTTCTCTGACCACTCAATTTTAACTAGTCATCCCTCATATCGCCCTACTTTAATTCTCTGTATGGCTCTCTATCAGTCAGGAGACAGAAGCCACACCAAGTATTTCATTTTATTTTTTCCTTTCAGGAGCAATATTTTATTTTTCAACCAGATGAATTCAAACATACCAGAAGAATCAAGCATCAACAAAACAATATATAGATTTAGGTTTGGATATAGAAGGCTGATGTTAGTAGGGAAAGAGCCTCAGAGTCTTGGTGCATGTTCATGGTTATGTGACTCTATTTGTTTTTTTTGCCTGTAGAGATGTTTTCTGATTTTATTTTCTTTCTCTCTTTTTTTTTTTAGTTGGGGTATAGTTGCTTTACAATGTTGTGTTGGTTTCTGCTGTACAGCGAAGTGAATCAGCTATAGGTTGCATCAAGTATTTTAAGAGAGAATTTGATATTTTGTTAACCAGGTATGGAGTTTTCAACTAGATAATTGGAAAGACAAATAGAGAACACTAAGGTATCAACCACCAGAAGCAGATTCCACCTCTAGGGCTAGAGAAACAAATTAAAGTGGTTGGAATTATTCTAAAGAAGAAGCTTGGAATGGGGACCTGGCAGAGTCAAAATTAAGACCTTGGAGGAAGAGGCACTGCTCAGCTGGCAATGATATTCCTGAGGGGCCACAATGAAGGTGATTCTGCACATATTAGAGAAAACTGAAAACTGGATTCAGCTGCTGCCACAGGAAGGCATTGTGCTGTGTGGCATGAAGAAGCCTGATTGGAGTTATGTTGGAAGGAACCACCAGCAGACAGGAAGGCACAGGGAGCAGACAGGAAGGAGAGAGTCCCTTCTTGCCCATTAGCCTTGCAGGCTGCCTCTTCTACCCTCCACTGGCAGGTCTAAATAGGATCCAGCTGGCAAAGCAAAACAGTGGTTTGCATAATCCCATCCCCAGCAACACAAAGCTGAGTAGAGAAGGGAGAGTAGAGAGGGTTTCAGGTGAAAGAAGATAGCTTGGCATCTGGCACTGGCACTTCCCACTTTTATTTTACTTATTTATTCATTTATATATTTGTTCGTTGTTTGCCTCTCCCTACTATTAAGTCGAACCATATGAAATCGCCATTTCTGAAATTCAAAAAGCTCTTAAGCATTAGCAATTTCGTGTGGTTCAATCTAATAGATTATTAAATTCCTGTGGGCAGAAACTTTACCTATCTTGCTCAACAATTTATATCCAACACCAAGATCAGTGTTCATTAAATGTTCGTAAATTAATATATTATTGAATTCCTGAAGTTGTTTTTAACATTAAAATGTAAGGACCATAATCTCATCTTTCTTTAATAATCTAAAAAAAAACTTCAAAATCTTGCCTTGAAGATTTCTAACCCGGAAAGGTATGTGCAAAATGCTTCCTTAGGGTCCAGTCTCTCAGGTTTTTGCAGGCAGGTAATCTCAAACCTCATTTTTGGAGAAGCAATAAAAATTCTCTTGAAAACTTCTTCCTCTTTCAATTGCAGAAGCCACTTTTCAAAATTAAAGCTCTCTCAGACTTTTACTGTCAAAATAAATGACAAATCCAAAGTTTTCCATTCAAAGTTGGTTTCACTCCATGCTTACACACATTTCACACACAGACAGGGAGGGCCTTAAACAACTCATTAGCCTCTGTTTAAAAACAAAAAGAAAAGGTGAATTCACCTTTGATAAAAGTGGAGTGTAAACCACTTCCCCAGGCTGCTCCATCCCATGAGGCCGACAGGATTTCAAAGTTAAGCATCCTCAGAGAGGCCGCTTGGTGTGGTGGTGAAGGGCCCAGAGTGAGAAGCCAGATGGCAAGTGAGGGCAATCCTGGCTCTGATGCTTCTTAGTTGTGTCAGCTGGGCAAGTCACTGACACTCTCTGTGCCTCAGTTTCCTCATATGTTTTAAATAATAATAGAACATAATTTATAGGGTTGCTGTGAGGATTAAACTGAGTTAATACAAGTAAACTACTTAAAACTGCTAGTGACACGTACATCCCCTGGTTCCTAAATTTCTAAGTATCTAAGAATGTCCTGGAGGACAGCCTCCAACTTCAGATTCCCTAAACCCAAATTCCCAAATTCTAATTCAGCATCTCTGCAGGGGAGCCCAGGGATCTGCCTACTTACTAAGCATTTCAGGTAAATAAAACAGGCAGTTCTGAGATAATAAGAAACACAGGTCTATACACTTAAGGGTGAGTTACAGAGAGCCAACTGGCCAGACTTGCCAGCCAAACTCATCTCTCTCTGGTAACTCATCACACATTCACTACCATTTAAGCTAACATTCCAGCAAGAAAAAACTGAAATATACTTTTATCATCTGTTTCTGGTGTCTCAAATGATGGGTTCTACCGCACTTTCCCAGTGAGTTTTCACAGCCCGATACAAAACACACAGCACATTCTCCTTCCTTCCTCTAAAGTAACTGGTCATTCTTCTTCCCCATCTCTTGCCAACATCTCATCTCTCAAATGCTTATAAGTGGTTTCCACACTCTTCTTAGATCATTCAGCCAATACATAACAACATCTGGTCTTCTTCCATTTTCCTCTAAGGCAACTCCTTCTAGCCCTTCATCATTTTGGTTGCTCTTCTGCATTCCCTCCAGTACCAGGAACAAATCAGCAAATCACCATCAGCTCATGTCTCTGAAGTGCCAAAGGATGTAATTCCCAGGTACCAACACAAATATATGGTGCACTTGGAGGGGAAAGCAAAGTTCAGGATTCAAGTTAATGCATGACATCCTCACATGGCTTTAAAGGAAAAGGGAAGGAGGGAGCATGTGGAAAAAGGAAGGGGAGCTGGTCAAGAGGAGCCCACACCCATGAACAAGTTCAGGGGTAGTTAGGGTCACTACTGTCACCTTAGTATTCACAGGACAACTGCACCAAAGAAAGGAAGATAACTAACCCCATGTAGGAAGAAGGTGGCAAATCCCAGAAGAAAACCCTCAGGAAAGGAAGTAGGCAAATAATACAAATTAGATCAGAAAAATGTCAAGTATCTTCTTTAAAAGTGATTTCTGGGTTGATGGTTTTAACAAAGGTTTTCTGTTCTTTTAAAGGCCTGTGACTGGTGAAGGATTCATATTAATTGTTTTTAGGAGAACCTATTTTCAGGTCCTTGTACTTTATTTAATCCAAGAGGGAAAAACAATTCCTTGGCTTCCTGCTCCTGGACTGAGAGAGAAAGAAAAAAAAAAAAAAACAAAAAACAAAGACCCTCCTCAGGAAAGCAGGTTACCAATATGGCAGGAATTTAGTTCTTACTTAGTGCGTAGGAAGCGAACTCTCACTTATGGGTTTCCCCTCAGAGTATTTAGAGATCTGAACTTTACAGCGAGATCCATCAACAACCAATTTCAACGTGCTGTCCAGTGCTGAAGAACCTCATCCTCCACGGAGAGTCCCAGCCTCAGTAGATTCCAGCTGAGAGCCACAAGACCTACCCCCAACCAGGAGTCAGACTCCTGAACTCCCCAGCAACCAGACCTCTGGTGTGTCCAGGGACATCCTAGCTAGAAAATAGGCCCAAGAAAATTTTATATCTGTATTAAAGAAAAAAAAAGGTAGAGATCAACTTTATAATATCTAGAAAACTTCCTAAACATCCACAAAAAATAATCATTCATTCACTAACATTTATTGAGCCTTGACTGTGTGCAAGGAACTGTTCTAGGGGCTAAGGATAAACTTCATCGAGCTTACACTGTATTGGGGGCAAACCTAGAAAACATCTGGGGGAAGAGAATTCCAGGAAGAGAAATCAGAAAGTACAAAAGGCCTGAAGGGGTAGTGCGTTTGAGTGTGCTCAGGACGTACAAAGAACAAGGGGTCTAGAATGTAACAGAGCTTGGAGTGAGTGAGTTGGAGATGCATAGATTATATTACATCTCTGGGGTAACCAGAGGTCAAATCAGAACCTTGTGAACAGAAAGCATCTATTACTGTGTGAGTGTGTTTCAGGGTGGGGAGAATGCCATTACTTTGGCATAATCAAGCTTTTGGGTTTTTTTAAGAGGGATAACTGAGTACTCAAAGTGAGGAAAATTATGAATATTGCTCCAAAGGAACTTAGGAAATAAATTAGTTGATTAAAAAAAAATAGACTGCTTCAAAAGATGCCTTCATCCAGGGACTCACTAGACGATACACAGGAGTATCACCCTCCTGTTTTTCTCCCACACTGCAAGGAATCTAAAGCATACCATTTTAGTCTCTATTTATTAACTCATCCTCTCTTTTTCTCTGTAAAACTTCCATTGCCTTCAATCATATTTTACCAGAGCTATACCCTTATCCCCAGGGGCCAGAAGGGTACCTGCACATAAAGGTTATACTACAAGTATTTATTGAATGAATAAATGAACAGCATATTTGACCAATTCTAACACAGGGACCTTGTTCCCTGTGCCTGTAAAATTTTTCTAAGCACTGAAGATAGTCTATGTACACTTAAGGCAAAAAACCTAAAGATCACCTGCATTCTCTATAATTCTTCATGTACTGGAAGACTTCCACTCGCTCATAATGGCACTGCTAACCGTCCAGCAAGGACTCCAATGAGGCCCTTTCCAAACGGGGGAAATGGGCATCATGGTTCCTCTATGCACTTGTAAATTATTCACACCAAAAATGCTGAAACAAAATAAACAAAAACTATTTCATTTGGAAGTTCAGGAATGGGAAGACTGCAGGCCTTCGTGTTTCTTTACTTTGTATATTTTCAAGTCTGGATGGCAAACACTTTTTGACAGATCATTGGGCTCGGTGACTACTGACAGGTCTGGATTTTCTCTTTTCTCCCAAGATTATCCTCCTCATCTGCAAATCTGCCCACAAACCTGCAAAGATTCCCAACTTGGAAGCAGCACCCCACCCCCCAACAAAGGCGCTGAGTCCACGCAGGTCCTCCTTTGCCATAGTGGGCCAGGTCTGGGGGTGAGGTGGGTGGGCAGACACCAGGGAAACCTCCATTCCAACTCCCCAGCCCGTGCCTTAGAGCCAGGAGCCAGGGCGCCCTGTGTTTAACCTGGCAAACCTAGTCCCAGAAGGCCAGACAGCTGGGCCCAAGGAATATTCAGGAGAGTGGTGTGGCAGCAGGGCGTGGAGTGAAGCATGGAGGGCTCAGAGAAAGAAAGGAAGGAAGGGAAGAAGGCAGGGAGGGAGAGAGAGAGGAAGGAAGGAAGGAGGGAGGGAGGGAAGGAAGGAAGGAAGGAAGGGGGAGAGAGAGAGAAAAGAAAAGGAAAAGAAAGGAAGAAAGGAAGGAAGAAAGAAAGAAAGAAAGAAAGAAAGAAAGAAAGAAAGAAAGAAAGAAAGAAAGAAAGAAAGAAAGAAAGAAAGAAAGAAAGAAAGAGAAAGAAAGAAAGAAAGAAAGAAAAGAAGGAAGGAAGGAAGGAAGAAAGGAAAGAAAGAAAGAAAGAAAGAAAGAAAGAAAGAAAGAAAGAAAGAAAGAAAGAAAGAAAGAAAGAAAGAAAGAAAGAAAGAAAGAAAGAAAGAAAGAAAGAAAGAAAGAAAGAAAGAAAAGAAAGTTCCATAACCTCCAGGCCCAGGGGGCAGAAGGAAGGAAGGGAGAGAGAGAGAAAAATAGAAAGGAAGGGAGGGAGGGAGGGAGGAAGGAAGGAAGGCCCATAACCTCCAGACCCCGGCGCGGGGGGGGGTGGGAATTGCGAGCGCGCAGTGAGCGACTCGAAGGTGAGGACGCAGAGCGGCCGGTAGGACTTGTGGCTGGTGTTCTCGGCCGTGCCCTTGCCCCAGAAGTCGTTGGAGAAGATGCCCCAGCGCAGCGGGGCGCCGGGCCGCGCGTCGGGGTTGCTGACGATCGCCCACGCGTCGTCGTGCACGAACTCGCCCTGCAGGGAGCGGCCGTAGCACAGGCAGCTCGCCCCGGCCAGCAGCGCCGCGGCCCCGGGCACCGAGAGCCCGCTCGCAGGTGGAGCGGGGTCGCGGCGCGGGGCTGGCTGCCCGCAGCGGGGGAGAAGGGGAAACCGGGGTGCCGCCAGCTGTGCCCTCGATGCTCTCCGCCCCCCAGCATTTCCCCCAACGGGGTCTGTGCGGGAGGGGGTCCTCCTGGTGGGCACCTCCAGGCCCCGGGCCAGGACAGGCTTAGCAGGTGCTCAGCCTGAACCCCCCGCCCGCCCTCTGGGAGGGAGCAGTGGCTGCCGCCGCCTGGGACGTCCCCGGCTTTTCCGCACCCCGGACAACAGCAGGGGCGGCCCCAGGGCTGCACTCTCCCTCCCGGCTTCGCGCTCGCGTCCCGTCGCCTCCGCAGTCTCTTTCCCGGGCTTTCGGTCCCCAACGCTCTTATAAAAAGTCTCAGGTTCGATTTTTGTTTGGGTTTGGGCGCCGAATTGCCCTCTGAAACATTTCTCCTCGTTTTGTTTTTACTAAGGCTCTTAAAACAATCCGGGAGATGCGGTGCTAATTACTTTTTCTTCCTATCTAAGTGGATCACCTGAGTCTGATTATTATTTTCTGGGCTTTACACGTGTTTGAACTGTTCCTGCTAACATTATGCAAAAAACTGCGAAGGCCTTTGGCTTTGACTCCTAAACTTCCCTATCTTCTTCAAAGGTTGTTTTTCTTTTAACAATAGTAGTTTAATCTATCACTAATTAGATATAGCAGAACGTTGCTCACTAAATATGTCTTTATGTTTGAAAGTCTGTAAGCTCTTCCAGGCCCCTTGTAAATACCATTTTTGCATGTTAACAGTAGTGGGCCTTTGATGAGCCTTCCAGATCCTCCTTCAGAACTGAAGGACTTATTCCCCCAGTTCCTGGGAGTATTGCAGGAAGGAGCCCTCAGATGTCAGTTCTCTTCAGAACTGCCTTGGCTGAAAAGGGTCATTGCAACCAAGGTCACCTCCCCCTTCCAGGAGTAGCATATATCCAATGACTCATGGATGTTGGGTTATGAAGGCCAACTTGACCCTCTTGCCCTAACTAGGGACAACTTTGATGGGCCATTCCAACTTCAGGTCACCTTAGGGGGCCTTCATTGAGGCCACATCATGACCCAGCTTCTTCCTTTGCTCAGTCCTGATTTCTATCCTAAGAGCACTCCCAAGACAATGTGAGCAAGACAGCTTGTGCGCCCCTCAGGACCTGCTCCCACTTTACCTCTGGCCACTAAGGCTGGAGCCCTTGATAAGACACATGCCCTCCTGAAGGTTCAGAGACATGTCATATCAGTAAATATTTAAGCATCAAGTAGCCAGGATAGTTGCTCCAAAATAAAAGACAAATCACTGCATCTTTCACCTTCCCTCCCCAGAAAGAAAGCACAAGGCCCCATTGGCCTCTACTGGCTCTGGAGGCAGCATATTCCATAACTAGGATAATTGTTCTAGCCAAATACTGGGATGCAAAAGGCTACCAGCTTAAGCCCAAAGCAGGACAGGACTGCGCAGCAGGTCCTGGCTGCAGTAGAATCTGCCCTCACCCTTGGGCCATGCATGTGACAGACC
The DNA here is from genome assembly GCF_965194825.1 of Balaenoptera physalus. Taxonomy (NCBI): domain Eukaryota; kingdom Metazoa; phylum Chordata; class Mammalia; order Artiodactyla; family Balaenopteridae; genus Balaenoptera; species Balaenoptera physalus. The sequence goes on along the minus strand of NC_138892.1, from coordinate 82,846,786 downwards.
CTATGTTAGAAGTTAGTGGTGGGAGAAGACACTGTGTGAAGTGTTTGGCAAGGCCCTGGGGGAGAATCACAATACAGGCCTATAGGGTTCTGGGACAAGGCCATGCCATCTTTTATACCAATTATATACACGCTCAAAAACAGCTCCTGGTGGGTTACTGGGCCCTGGTAGAGTTCGGGTGCTAGACTCATGGGGCATCAAGTGACCATGGGCCAAAAATGCCCATGGTGATCTGGATTCGGCCTGACCCACCAAGTCACAGACTGGACAGACATAAAAGCATTCTGACATATGATTAGAAGTGGTACATCTGTAGGGCCAGAGGTAGCAGAGCTGGCATGTACTGCCTCATAGAGCCAGTTCTTAAATTTCCAGGAACTTTGAAAGCATAACCATTATTAAGAATTAAATTACATACAATTAAATACAGCATATTTAAAATAAAAGCAAGAAATACTCAAACTTTAAGACTTCCTAATTATTTTACTACATTTTACTGTTACCCATTCTCTGGTGACTATTTATGACTTTGTGTCTATATGGTGGACACACTATCTAATAGTGTGTTACAGTGCATCTTTTCACAACTGCACATTCAGTGCTGTCATGTTGGCAGTTTGAAATTAGCCATTTTAGAAATATTTCTACCCTATAAATGGATAAGTGCTACAAAATACAATTTGATTTATTGTTATATCGATTGACCACACAGAATACAATAAGAAAAATTTTAATAACGTAGATTAAATATAAATGTGTGCCATTTCTATAGCCACTACATTGTGAATAGCACACACAAAAAAACTGAGGAAATATTATTCCAGTATCAGAAAGCTATTATCCCTTTCAGCCAATAAGTCAGTCACATCATTAGCAAAGAAGTCAAGTTCTAGCATGCATCTTCGTGGTTTCATTTTTGTCTTACTCATTAAAAAGAATCAATCAACGTTCATGTCAGAACTATATTAATTTGTCAATTGCAACAACGTTGGCTATGGAGGCAAGAATTTGACAAAAATCTACAAAAATATTCTGTAAAAATAATTTGGCTATATGCAATTGAAAATAAAGAGTATTGTTTATTTCATCATTAATTGTAAATTGGGTACTATACATCCTTCATATTAGTAAAATTTATAGTAAATCTATTTATGTGTATTGCTATAGACCGAATGTTTGTATCCACCCCCCCCCAAATTCATATGTTGAAACCTAATCCCCAATTTGAGGAGGTGGGGACTTTGGGAGGTGATTAGGTCATAAGGATGGAGTCCTCATGAATTAGATTACTATTATTATAAAAGAGATCCCAGAGAGCTCCCTTGCCCCGTTCACCATTTGACGACACAGCAAGAAGACGGTCGGTGAACCAGGAAGAGGGCCTTACCAGACACTGAATCTGCTGGTGCCTTGCTTGGATTTCCCAGCCTCCAGGAGATGTGAAAAGTAAATCTCTGTTGTTTATCAGCCATCCAGCATTCTGCTATAGCAGCCTGAATTGACTAAGATATATATACTTTTTTCAGAGCCAGTGGTTAAACCGGCTAAAGGAAGCACAGACCACAATGGCATCCACAGCTCTGCACCAGTCCCCTCCTTCTCACACCTATAACCACATGGGGGACTCCTTTTGACCATCTGATAGACGAGAAAAAACCCAGAGCTTGCTTCATTCTGAATCTGCTTGGTTGACAGGTATAAGCATTACAGTGCCACTCAAGAATGGCTACAAATGAGCCCAACATTCTGGGCACCTAGTAACGAAGGTCGATCCAGCTATTGTCACCTCTGAATATACAGTCTGACAGGAACGAGGATCCAATATGACACCATTCCTCTAGGACACCATCTGGCTCCTTGATGGCAAGTTTACTATATCAGGCCCTTTCTATCCTAGAAGGGCCAGTGGTTTCTTCCCATAGGAATAAATCACTCTTCTAGGCCTTTGCTGCCCACAGAACCTCAGCCAGAATCACTATCCAGGGGCTTACCAAATGCCTGTTTCCATACAACATAGCATCCAGCCAGGGATCCCACCTCAGTAAAGGAGGTGTGGGCATGGGCCCATGTCATAGGGAGCATTGGTTGTATCACAAATCATACCATCCAGAAGCAACCAGTCTAATAGAGCATTGTATTATCCTGCTGTAAGTGCAGTTGAAGTACCAGCTCTGAGGCAACTCCCTTTAGGTATAAAGTGCTATCCTCCAGAGACCTCTATATGATGCTCTGTCCTAATAGGAAAAACACAAGAATTCAGGACACAAAGATTGGAAGCAGGAATGGCCCCACTTACCATGACTCTCCATGCTCCTGGGGAATATTGTGCCTCCTGTTCCCAACCCCTGCTCTCCAATGCTTAGAGGTTTTCATCCTCAAAGGGGGCAAATCCTTCAGAGGACAAAGCACGGAACCCATTGACCTATGACTGTTGCCTGGCACTTTGGACTCCTTGTGTCCAGGAACTGTCACATGAGAAGGGAGCCAGAGTCATAGCAAGGGTAATTGACCCTGATCAGTAGGATGAGATAAAGCTGAGGTAGAACAGAATATGTGTGAAACTCAGGTGACCCGCTTAGGTGCCTCTTGGTATTTCCTTGCCCAAATGTTACTGTAAAGGGACATGTACAGCAACCCTGGCCTGAGAAGGAGACGATTACCAAGGGCTCAAACCACTCTGAAATGAGGATTTGAGTCACATTACCAGGCTGTGAAAGAGAACTCCCCTTTTTCCACACTCCACTCTCTTCTACTACTACACTTACACTTCTGACTACCAAATGTATAGGAGTTCTTCCCATACCAGGCAATTCTCTAACACCAGCTGAGTGTCCTATAATGTAACTCAATTCTGACACTATTTTCCTGGAGACAGTGTTCAATCCCACAGGGTAAGGGCTCGGTCCCGCAAGACTGCCCCCACTTCAGATGCCAGTCACAAGTCCGGTTGTCACCTGCGCTTCTGAGGAATGAGGTATAATTTGGAGGTTCCCGTGATCCCCACCTTCGGTTCCATAATATGATAGAATGGCTCACAAAACTCAAGAAAACTTTTTATTTAATAGATTATAGATTACCATTATTTTATAAAAAGGATTCAACTCAGGAACAGTTAGATGGAAGAGATGCATAGGGCAAGGGTATGGAGAGGGAACGCAGAGCAGACATGCCCTCTCTAAGCGCATCACCCACTCAGCCCTCCACGTGTTCACCAACATGGAAGCTCTCCAGTTTCCTTCAGTCAGGGTTTTTTTATGGAGTTTATTAAGTAGGCATGATTGATTAAATGCTTGACCACTGAGGAGTAACTCAACCTCCAACCCCTCTCCCCTCCCTAGAGGTTGGGAGGGTGAAGTTGAAAGTTCTAACCCTCTAATCACATGGTTGGTTCCTGACAAGCAGCCCCCCATCCTTACGGGCTTTTCCGAAAGTCATCTCATTAACATAAACTCAGGTGTGGTTGAAAGACGCTTGTTATGAATAATGAAAATGCTCCTTTCACCCTTATCCTTCTTATCTCTTAGGAAATACAAGGGTTTTAGGAGCTCTGTGCCAGGAACAGAGACAAAGACTAAATATATATTTCCTATTATAAATCGCAGTATCACACAGGTAAACCACCAAGACCTGCAGAAGTGAGAGCTGAGGGTGAGAAGAATTTAGAATGGATAACAGAGGAGTAAAGACAATGAGTAGCAACTGCAGCACTGAGAACAACTGCAAAAATGAGAGCTGTCGTTCATCCTACTAACTACCCTTTTCTGAGTATTCTCTCAGGAAAAGAGACCAACTGGGAATCGTGGAGTCTGAATATGCGTGAGAAGTAAATCTGTAGGGTGCAAGCAGTGGAATATGGAAGCCTTGTAGGTTTATTGTTCAGATCTTCCTTCAAGCAAACTGCTTCAGGTCTGCACTAGCTACAGTGCCTAAGGGGCTCTTGCAGCATTGGGATAGAGGACCCATTCTCCCTGGGGAGCTTCAGCCAAAGACTGAGCACAGTGGGAGTTCCAGGGTCTTGCCATGTCTACCCAGTGCAGGAGGGTTCTAACAGTCATCTATGCTCTGAAGCTCTCTATGGAATTGGTCAGGACTGCTCTCTGAGGCTGTTCTTCTGCATTCCTCCTTTTTTCCCTCTCTTCTTTCATAAGCGTCAGATCTTCACAGGTATGAAGACTTCCCTTGCCTATTCCTATACCTTCTCCAATTTATTGATATCTTTATTACCTTTATCTTTTACCTCCATTAAATCTCTCATACTTCTAATTCCATCTTGGCATCTGCTTCCCAGACAAGCAAAGCTGATTCATATGGTCTTGATTTATGACAGATACCAGTGCAGTATAGTAAGAAAACATTTGTCCAATGAAACTTTGGACAAATGAAATATGGGAAAAACATGAATCTGACCCCTACTCTACTCCAAACACTGAAACAAATTCTAGATGGATTTTAAACCTAAATGTTGAGAGTAATAAATGGATTTTTTCAAACAAGACCTCAAAACACAACAATAAATGAAAAGTTCGATAAATTGGATTTCATTAAAAATAAGAACATCTAAACATGAAAAGACACCACTCAGAGAGTGGAAAGGCAAGGCCCTAAATGAAAGAAGATATTTGCAATTTATATATCCTATTAGAGAGCTCACGTCCAGAATCTATAACAAACTCCTTTAAACCGGTAACAAAAAGATCCCCCAAGTTTTAGAGAAGGAGTGTATTCGTTTCCTATGGCTACTATAACAAATTACCACAAACTTAGTGACTTAAAACAACAATTCCCTCACATTTCTAGAGGCCAAAGCATAACATCATGATCACTGGGCTGAGATCAAAGTGTTGGCAGGGCTGCCCTCCCTTCAGAGGCTGCAGAAGAGAATCCAGTCCTTGCCTCCTCTAACTTCTAGTGACAGCCGGCACTCCTTGGTTTGTGGCCACATCACTCCAGTCTCTGCCCCCGTGGTCACACTGCTTTCTCTTGTCTACCTTCTCTTCTGTCTGTGTCAAATATTCCACTGCTTCTCTTATAAGAATACATGTGATTGCACTTATACCTCACCCAGATAATCCAGAATTATTTTCCCATCACAAGATTCATATTCACATCTGCAGTACCCCCTTTTCCAAATAAGGTAACATTTACAGGTTCAGAGATATATTTGGGGACCATAATCCAACCTTCCTCAGGGCGCAAAAGGTTAGAGCAAGCACTTGACAATAAGGACATCCAAATGTCTATCAGATTCTCTTATGTCACTTCCAATTCCAAAATTCTGTCATCCTATGAAAATCAGTATTCTTAAAGTTAAATATTATAAAAACAATTTGACAGTCTTCTGCTGCTATAGTTACTATTGTTTTGGGGGATAATTTGGAAAGTTTTAAAAACAAGGTTTATTGTTAAAAACAGAGGTGAGGAAAAGAAATAAAAAAGATAGAAATAAAATCTTAGACACTGAGAATGAGAAAGATAATATGGAATCAAGGGTGTAAGAAAAATGAGATATGAATAATATAAAAAATCTTATACTTTGAGCTAAAGACTACAAGTTTCCCAGGATGGTGACTGTGAAGAAATTTATCTCCCTGTGGAAAAATCTCAAAACCATCCCCTCAGTGTGACTGAATCCTAAGTAGATGAGGCAGCAGATTTAAATCCCTGTGTTTTGCAGTGAGAGAGTAAACATTCTACTGATCCCAATTAGTCCCCTTACGAGGAATGCTTAGTTTAATATGATCACAAAAGCAAAGAACCACTAACTCAGGGAAGAAACTTGAACAGTTAAAACCTATATGAGAGATTGCATAGGCATCTTCTCTTATACAATGGAAAACTGGCATCTGTGTTTTCTAACCACTGTCCCCGGTTGCATAAGGGGCTGTGAGGGCTAAGGAGATGGTGAACAGGACTCTCCCTCAGAGCCTAGTGAACTGGAAGAGCAAATTTGCAGGAGCTTACCTGAGTAGACTCAGGTATCCTAACCATATTGTCACAGCCCTAAAATGCCTCACTTCCTTCAGAGAGTGGTTCAAGTATTAGATCATTAGAGAGTATTAGATCCAATCATTGAGAAAGTACTCCTGGTAAGATGATTATTAAATAAAGTCTTACTCACTTAGGTTGTTTTAATCTCCCCTATTATGGAGTGAATAGGAACTGAAAATGATTTAGCCTGTAAATCCGTTTAATCTAATTTGTAACATAAAGTTAAAGATTTCATTTCCATATTACAGCAGGCAATTTGATGCAAAGCTTCCAGCTGAGCACTGGACCAGTCACCAGAGTAGGGTCCACACCCTCAAGAGGCTTAATTATACTTGAGATAAAACACACACTGATCTACAGAATAAGGTCTATGGTCCGGAGCCAAAAGGCACTGATTTTGGAGTTGGGGGACCCAGGCTCTGGTTCCAGAACTAGCACTGAGGAGCCGTCACCTCCCCAGCCCCTGTGCCATTTCTGAATGTGTAAGTGAGAGAATGTGATGGGACAGTGTCTAAGATCTCGAAGATTTAAGATTAACTGATTCTCTTCTATGAAGATAAATCAAAGGCTGTAGATTAATCAAGAGAGACATAAGAGCAATACTAATAGCTAACCTCTACTGAGTTCTTACTATGTGCCAGACATTGAGCTAAAATCTTTACAAGCTTTGAACCATTTAAGCCTTAAACAACTATTTGGGGCATTACTATCATATTCCTTTTAGAAATGGAAAAAAATTGAAAAAAAAACTTTCCAAGATCACACAACGAAAGTGGTGGGTCACACTGTTGGAAGAAGTGGCTGTTAAAGTGGGATCTGACAGGACAAAGACGGTTTCTGGTAAGTCTGAGGGATATACACCCCCAAAGTCAGTTGCAAAGCAATTCCTTTCACCCCATCTCCAGTGCCAAGAGCCTGCCTCAAGCTGTCACCAGCTCCCACCAGGACCCCAGCACAGGTGCCAACCTACCACAGCCAGCTTCTTTTGGTACACCCACCCCCATCCAGAGTGACCTTTCCAAAACCCTTGTCTGATGTTGCCTTTTCCTCAATAAATATTTGCTGAATTAATCCATGAAAATTGTAGTTTATTTATGTTAGAAAATAAAAAGAGCTGATTGTTGGTGAAAAGAAGAAAGAAGGCAGTGGTGGTTCCAAAGGCAGGTCAAAGGGTTTAGATTCATGTAGTAAAACAAAGGGGAGCCTCTGTAGATCCTCCACCCAGAAGTGGCACAATGAATGTGTTCTACCAGTGGGCATAGAACACACTGACGAAGGAAGAACAGACAAAAGACTGGCCAAGGTGCTGTGGTGGCCACCAGGCTGGGGCTGATGAGGCCACCAGGGTGGTGCCTGTGTAGCCTGAGGCAGGTGGGGACAGGGAAACACTCCCCAAGAAACTCTTGCAAGGAAAGGGGAAAAGAGAAAGGTTAAAGATGGTTTCATGGGCCTTACAAAGCATCAAAAATGGAAGCAAAAAGGAAATAAAGTCTTTGGGGGTTAGTCTTTTAGTACCTTAAATATCTGGAATTTCAAAGGAGCTGTAGTCCTGACAACATAACCCCAATATTTTTGAGCTTTTCTACAATTTTGATGTTTCTAACAACCCAAAGCTGTACCTAGAAATCCTTTTTAGCAGCAAAAAGAAATCTTAAAGAAAAATTTTATATCAAACTGATAGCTGACTGGTGATGAACATCTTTAAATAATCCATTTCTCTGTTTTATTTTTCCACTAATGTCAGGTCACACCCAACATTTTATTTTCACAGTACACATAATCTTGGGGTAAACATTTTGTTGGAATCAATTCAAAGACCCAAATCTCAGCCTTCACTTATATTTTAACCCCCCAAATATTAGAATAATACCAATGTGAATGTTAACTTCATCTTAATTTTAGAATAATTTCAACATATAAAACACATTCCCTTAATCCCTAACCTTTTCATTCCAAGAAGAAAGTGATAACGTTTTCTTTCTCATTGCTCTCTATTCTAAGTCAGGAGAGTTCAGAATCACAAACATTACTTGAATCTCATACTGGACCAGGCAACCAATACATTTTCCAATATGTGTATTTTGGTTCAGTTGAGTTTCATTTCAATTCTTTTTCTCCTGTGTCTAGTTTCACAATATGATTAATGACCAAACTTATCTTGGTCTCCCCACAATTACCTTGAGAATGTGCAACACTAGATTTTTCACTTACTATAAATGCAAAACAGAGATGCGATTTTCAATGTGATTTTCAATGCCCTTAAAATATACAGATATTTATCATTGACTGTTTTTTAATAAATTTCTTGGATTTTGCATACAGAAATGTTCTATGTGATAACCATTAACTTTTAAAAATAAAGTGCTGTCAGTGATAAGTATCATATTAACAACATTGTAAGTTAAACTCTTCTTTACCTAGAGACAGAACATGGTAGAAACCGGTCCTCACACTATATACATTCTCTGAACTCTACCTCAGAAAAACCACTTCTAACATCACGAATTATTTTCTTAAGAGGGAAAAATATTAATTAATTTCAATAATAAAGTAATTTATAAAGTGATTGTTGTAAATTAATTGACATGTTATTCCGATATTGACCTGAGAAACCACTGGATTTATTCCCCCCGAATCCTCTTGCCAATTCACTGGAATTCAGTTCTCTGAATCTTCATACATAAGTGCCTGTAGAACATTACTACCATTCCATAGTGAGCAACATTCAAAACCCAGTCTTACTATCCAAAACCACAGGCTTCCACAACAGATCCAATCCCAGCTCAGGTACAGCTTGGCTCAGCTGGCCCTACTCTGCCTTCACCTCTGGATTCCAAACACACAAAATCTTTTATTAATTCCTTCTACCTGCCAGGACCTTTCTCACCTCCAAGCCTGCACACATATTGTTCCCGCTGGAATACTTAATCCCTTTTCTGGCTTGGCAAACCCTACTTGTCCTCCACACCCCGGCTAAAAGGTCACTTCTTCAGCAAGGTCTTAGCTGCCTATATGTTCTTATAGCTTCCAATCTTAGCATAACAAGGATCATACTCTCATTAAAGTCAGCTTTCTCCTTTAGACTGTAAGCTCCATGAGCACTGATTGACACTGAGTGCTCGATAAGACTTGATTTGCAGGGCTATTACAAAGATTAAATGAGGTAAGGTATAGAGTGCTTAGCTACACAGACTGCTATTTTTATTATAGCAGTTTACATGCTTGATGCCAAAGTGTTAATATGATAGCAAAAAAAGTGTTAATATGATAGCAAAAAAAAGCCATTGGAGCCAAAAAAAGCCATTAGAGCCCCAAAAGCCATTGGAGCCAAAAAAAGCCACCTCAGAATGCCTCAGATATGAGTGATAGATATGAGTGGTCATATCTCCAGAAAATCATCAAAGTCAAGTTCAATTGCCATGGCATCCCATTGATCTAAATTTGGCAGACTCAGTGGCCCTTTAAGAACACTTTACAAAGCCTAACTTACAATACATTTCCATCTTTCAGTTAGAAAATAGTAAGAAATATGATGAAAACAGGGTTAAAGGACTACAAGATAATTATGAAATAATTTTGTGTTTTTCATAGGATAAAATAAATGAGTAAATACATCAATGTTAGATGGGAAAGGAGATTTTCATAATGAGAAGACAAAGATTGCTTTCAACAACAAAGTGGAACCAGGCACTAACAAATATAACTGTATGGATGAATCTCAAAAACACTATGCAGGGACTTCCCTGGTGGCGCAGTGGTTAAGAATCCGCCTGGTAATGCAGGGGACACGGGTTCGAGCCCTGGTCCAGGAAGATCCCACATGCCACGGAGCAACTAAGCCCGTGAACCACAACTACTGAGCCTGTGTGCCACAACTCCTGAAGCCCACGTGCCTAGAGCCCGTGCTCCACAACAAGAGAAGCCACTGCTTGCCGCAACTAGAGAAAGCCCGTGCGTAGCAACAAAGACCCAACACAGCCAAAATAAATTAATTAATTAATTTAAAAAAAAACACTATGCAGAGTGCAAGAAGATAGACACAGAGTGCATGATACTCCATTTGTGTGAATTTCTAGATGAGACATAATCTACGGTGGTGACAGAAAGCTGACTAGTAGTTAATGGGGCAAGGAGAGGTAGGATAGAATGTAAACAATATAAGGGAAGATCTGGGGATGATGCAAATATTCTATATCTTCACTGGAGAGGAACTTACACGAGGGTATACTTTTGTCAAAACTTATTGAACTGTATACTTAAAGAGGTACATTTTATCATCTATAAATTATACAACAAAAAGTTGAAAATTATATTCACAAAAGAGACTCTCTATGGTGCTAAAAGAATTAGAAAGATACTATCAAATTTTTAAAGAAATACAGAGATAATACTAACTTGTATCTTTTAAATGTTTATATTAATTACTGTGGAAAGTTTCACGTGTCTGCGTGTATGTTTGTATGTGTTTCAGTTTGCTGTTATTCCTGAATTGTATCTTATTAGTAATTACGAATGAATTATCTCAACTAAGGTGACCTGACTCTGAGATCTCACTCTTATCCACAATTCTGTACTTCCTCAGCTTTGTGGTCTGAATGCCTAGACATCCCATATGATCAGTCACTCAGTAACATAACAGGTTAGTGGTAATTGCTCTCCTAATTGAGCCCAGGTCCTAACTTGTACATGTAGAACACAGAAATGCACAGTAATTAGAATCCTGTAGGCAGAGGCAACTTTCCATGTTTTCTTTCCCTTTTGGCACATTCTAAAAGATGGAAGATACAGTAATACCTCTGAAAAGCTGGGAAATATATCAAAGCTTGTCAAGCCAAAGCCTGCAGCAAACACTTCTTTGACCTCACACAACTGCAGATGTTCCAGCATGTCTGCTCCAATGTGCTCAACAAGGGTGATGTGGATCACGGGGCCCCATACACTGGGAAGCATGCTGCATTCCAAACGGCATTGTCTTCCTTGTCTCCTACAACCTCAAGGACAGACGCAACCATCGATTAAAAAATAGTAACAGCGTCCTAGTTCCAATGAGAAAAGCATTACAAGAGGGAAATTGTCCTTAGCTCAATATGATAATAATCAGATGTGAGGTTTTTCTATTTACATAAGTAGAGTTTCCATTGAAATTCATTACTGAGAGAGATTAGAAAAGATATGTTGCACAGAAGTTTGGCTTTGCTGAAACTAAGATATGCCAAGAGGGATGTTACCCATCAAGTGCTCCATTCTAAGCCTGCTCCAGAGGTTCTTTGTGCAAACTGGGGGACCAAAAGAAAAAAATTATCTCAGTAGGAAGTAGACGGGTTACTTTGCTGATTTAGTATCTGCTTAGCTGTTTGGTTCTAACTACGTTTCAAATTAACTGACCAAGGGTTTTACTAGTTCTACTCTCATCAGGTAGATGAATTTGTGTATGGTATTTGCCATCATTTCATTATATAGTCACATTTGATATATTTAATAAATCTAGGTTTCTTAACCCACATTTTTATATGTATGGGATGGATATAAGTGTATACATGTGCATATATGTACATGATTCAAAAGGTAGTTTTCCGGGCTTCCCTGGTGGCGCAGTGGTTGAGAATCTGCCTGCCAATGCAGGGGACACGGGTTCAAGCCCTGGTCCGGGAAGATCCCACATGCGGCGGAGCATCTGGGCCCGTGAGCCACAACTACTGAGCCTGCGCGTCTGGAGCCTGTGCTCCGCAACAAGAGAGGCCGCGATAGTGAGAGGCCCGTGCACCGCGATGAAGAGTGGCCCCCACTTGCCGCAACTAGAGAAAGCCCTCGCACAGAAACGAAGACCCAACACACCCAAAAATAAATAAATAAATAAATTTATTTAAAAAAAAAAAAAAAAAAGGTAGTTTTCCTTTGAGACAAAAATTTCAGTTTTTACTTTTGGTGGTTGTTTTAGTCTGCTTGGGTTGTCATAACAAAATACCATAGACTGAGTGTTTCAAGCAACAGAAATTTTTCTCACAATTCTGGAGGCTGGCAATTCAAGATCAAGGTCCCAGCATGGTCTGGTTCTGGTGAGGGATCTCTTCATGGCTTACATACGGCCACCTCGTCACTGTGGTCCTACATGGCCTTTCCCTGGTGCAGTGGGACAGAGAGAACTCTTTCTTCTTCTTCTTCTTCTGAAGCCACCAGTCCTATTGGATTAGGACCTCATCGTTATGACCCTATTTTACCTGAATTGCCTCCTTGCCCTATCTCAAAATACAATCACAGTGGAAAATAAAGGTTTCAACATATCAGTTTTGAGGAGGACATAATACAGTCCATGGCAGTGGGTTTTGAGCAGAATGTCTGTTTGTGTATCCAGCAAATATTTATTAAGCACAGGCTGAATGGCAGGTTCTGGAGACACAAAAGTTAAGGAAGACAAGATTCAAGTCCTCAACCTATGCATAGTCTTCGTGTAACAGTCAATTGATTATAATGACAAGGTAGAATAATTTCTAAATTTAGAATGTAAAATGAAGAATTTTTGGCTTTTGTTTCATTAGGCCTTTAATTTAATAAATGAGAATTAAATTGAAATAGAAGTGACTAAGGAGAAACCTTTTTTTTCAACTTTTCATCTAGAGAAACAAGGCCACATTTTTGGGGAACTTGGTATTCGTATTACAGTTCAACCTGTGGGAGTGGACACCTGGACTTGATGTGCTGCATCCCTTCCTCCACCCTTCTCCTCCCCACTGGTGACAGTGATCCAGAATGCCGAGTTGTCAGTGGATACGGAGGAAAATGTTCTCATTGACACCAGAGAGGTCTTGATTCTGGTCACCAGATGAGGCACAAACTCTTCAGAGTGCTCTTAAATGTATCTGGTTTTCTTAGGAAATCTAGAGCTATTTGAATCTCACTAACCTCTTCCCTTTTTTTCCTAACACTAGGAAACTTGATCTGCAGAGAAAGAAGAGTGCATTTGAAGCTTAGTTGAAATGCAGTGACAGGAAAAACATTCAACATAACAGAAAAAGCCTCTAAAAAATTCTAAGTTTTCTCAAATTGCGAGATGTATTTCATTGTTTTCATGGGATCTATAGTCATCATAATTTGAATCAAAACAGGTATTTTTTCAAGGTCTTGGGTTCTTAAAATTTTTTTATTGTTAAATAATCTGATCAAGATAATTCTATCAGAAAGCAATTATACTCCAATAAAGATGTTACCAAAAAAATGTGTAACGATTAGAAAGAAAAAAGAAAATAAAAAAAAGAAAAATAAAAAAAGAAAAAAAGAAAAGAAAAATTATTAAACTGGTGCCAAAACAAACACTGAAATAAAAAAAAAAAAAAAGATAATTCCATCAGGAATTCTACATCTGCTGGCATATACTTGAGCCGGTCACTCAGCCTCTCTGAATTTAAGCACTTTGATGATTAAAAAATAGGCCTGACACCTTCAGGGGCATGAGACATGGCTTTAAAACTGCAAACCAAAATATCTTTGAGCTTACATACATTTTTTTTCCTCTTAATCCTTAAAGCAACTCTGAGATATAATACTTATTTTATCCATTTTTACATATGAGGAAACTGAGGCCAAGAAAGGCTAAATGACTTTCCTGTAGCCACAAATTTACTAAGAGGTGGGGCAAAGTCACTATGAAAGTCACAGGCCAGTTCAATTCCAAAGCCGTTCCTTACTCTTCCCATTTTCTCCCCTTGCCTCTCTCCTCTTCTTTCTAATAAGAACAATCAGACCAACATACAGCATTTTCATTTTTCAAAGGAGTCTCACATACATGGTTTCATTTGATAATCAGCATCTCTGGATGATAGGAAAGGGCAATGATAGTTTCTCTGTAACACAAGTGTGGAAACAGTGACTCAGAAACGTTCCCAAGGTCACAACCATTTGAAATGTCAAATTAGGTGTTGAGTTCAGTTTTCCAATCTCCATTTCAATGTGCTTTTCATTACATCTCATTTTCAAACATTAAATTGACCCTAAATTTATAACACCTACGTGTTTCTTTTACTCTCGTCGTCTGCATGTTCTTGAACCCTGAGTGTTCCTCTGGGGGTGTTTTCCTTTCCAGTGAGGGCACAGACATTCTTGTGTATAAGGGTACAAATGTCTTCGCCAAGCACGTCTAAATATGAAACATATCAAAGCCAGCCAGAGGCAAAGTCGTTATTAGTAGTCAAGTCAGAAAGAAATTTGGGTCAAATTTATTTTTATGCACTTTAATGTCTTAAACATTTGATTGATTCCTAGTGTTTTCCACAGGGCTTTCACTTTGATTCTGGTTCTCCACATTTTCTACATTCACTATTCCAGGGAGCAAATCTTTGAGCACATCTGGATCTTTTCCTTCTGGATGTTTTGGAAGAGGCAACCACAAAATAAAATGTATACACTTGTTTATGCAGTTCGCACTGCTTTTCCCAAGATAGAGAGGACTGCAGCTGTTTGTCATCTATTTCTAAAAACTCTTCTCCCTTGTTGTCATCACCAGTGCAAAGATTCAATAGCTCCATACTATCCCAGGGTCATCGCCTATCTTTGCAAAATATAGTAAGTAATTGGGAGGTTCACTTAGGATGCTTGTCTTAAGAAGTAAATATACAACCACCCAACCACTCCTGAGTCATGTCCTAGCCAGCTCTTTTTAGATGCTTTTAGGGAGACACTTTCCTTAAAGCAAGCTCTTTCATTACTCATCCCCACTGTCAGTGAGATACATAAAATGCGAGTTTTGATTGAGGGCTTGTGAACTGTCAGTGCTTCCTCCTTACATATATTACCTTCACAGTCCTCATAAAAACTTCATCCTCAGAAGGCATGGTAAGTATTTCTATTTTCTTACATTTTTCTTTTTTTTAATTTTTAAATTTTATTATACAGCAGGTTCTTATTAGTTATCTATTTTATACATGTTAGTGTATATATGTCAATCCCAATCTCCCAATTCATCATGGTAAGTATTTTTAATCTTCATTTTTCAGATGTGGAAACTGGGGCTCAGAGGCACTAAGTAATATGCTCAAGACTGTACATTTAGTATGTGGTAGGACCACAATTTGAAACTAGGTCTGTGATTCTAAAGGCATTGTTCTAACTACTATGCTATATAGATACTGTGCAGCTCTGTACTGTATTGTACTCTACCATACTATTTTAAACTATTCCTCTCTACACTGTTCCATGCTATACCAGACCACTCTATACTGTACTATATTACCCTGTGCTATAGTATATCACACTATGTTATACTATGGTGTAATATACCACACTAAGATATAATATACAAGAATATACTATACCAAAATATATTAACCATAATAACAATATGGATACTACACTTCATTATCCTATGCTATGTTATTTAGTATAATTTAATAATTAACTTTAAATCAGCATCTTTATAACTGGAACACGCACACAAGGTCATCATGGAAGAGATGCTTAACATTCTGGAATGGTTTACTGATCACATGGTGCTTACAATGAAGTGGCAAAGATGGGGCATCGGAGAATCTATTGCCTAGGAGATGTTTAATGCTTCCCCTCAGGAAACACCACAGCTCTTTATTAATGGGAGGTCCACTTCCACTTTGGGCTACAAACTGAAAGATTTGAGGGGAAATTCTTTCCCCAAAAAGAGATTTTTAAACACCCATAATTTTCATAGTTTTGGAAGAACATATGGAATATGTAAAAGTATACTGCGTAAATAACTCTTTATATAATAAGGAAATTATTCTAAAATAAAAAATAATGTACCCAGAGTTATGCAACTTCTGAAAATCAAGCTTATTCCTTTGTTTTTTCTTTCAGCTTATGTCCAAATGAATATTTTTTTTATTGGAGTATAATTGCTTTACAGTGTTGTGTTAGTTTCTGCTGTATAATGAAATGAATCAGCTATATGTATACCTATATCCCCTCCTTCTTGGACCTCCCTCCCACTGCCCCCCCCCCCCCATCTCACCCATCTAGGTCATCACAGAGCACTGAGCTGAGCTTCCTGTGCTTTATAGCATGTTCCTGCTAGCTAGCTATTTTATGCATGGTAGTGTATATATGTCAATCCTAATATCCCAATTCATCCCACCCTCCCCTTTGCCCCCTGTGTCCACATGTCTATTCTCTACGTCAACATCTCTGTTCCTGCCCTGCAAATAGGTTCATCTGTACCATTTTTCTAGATTCCACATATATGTGTTAATATACGATATTTGTTTTTCTCTTTCTGGCTTACTTCACTCTGTGTGACAGACTCTAGGTCCATCCACAACCCTACAAATGACCCAATTCGTTCATTTTAATGGCTGACTAATATTCCATTGTATATATGTACTACATTTTCTTGATCCATTCATCTGTGATTGGACATTTAAGTTGTTTCCATGTCCTGGCTATTGTAAATAGTGCTACAATGAACACTGAGGTACATGTGTCCTTTTGAATTACAATTTCCTCAGGGTATATGCCCAGTAGTGGGATTGCTGGGTCATATGGTAGTTCTATTTTTAGTTTTTTAAGGAACCTCCAACTGTTCTCCACAGTGGCTGTATCAATTTACATTCCCACCAACAGTGCAAAAGGGTTCCCTTTTCTTTACACCCTCTCCAACATTTATTGTTTGTGGATTTGTTGATGATGGCCATTCTGACTGGTGTGAGATGATACCTCATTGTAGTTTTGACTTGCATTTCTCTAATAATTAGTGATGCTGAGCATCTTTCCATATGTCTCTTGGCCATCTGTATGTCTTCTTTGGTGAAATGTCTATTTAGGTCTTCCGCCCATTTTTTAATTGAGTTGTTAGTTTTTTTGATACTGAGCTTCATGAGCTGTTTATATATTTTGGAGAATAATCCTTTGTCTGTTGCTTCATTTGCAAATATTTTCTCCCAGTCTGAGAGTTGTCTTTTCATTTTGTTTATGGTTTCCTTTGCTGTGCAAAAGCTTTTAAGTTTAATTATGTCCCATTAGTTTATTTTTGTTTTTATTTTCATTACTCTAGGAGGTGGGTCAAAAAAGATCTTGCTGTGGTTTATGTCAAAGAGTGTTTTTCCTATGTTTTCCTCTAAGAGTTTTATAGTGTCCGGTCTTACATCTAGGTCTTTAATCCATTTTGAGGTTATTTTTGTGTATGGTGTTAGGTAGTGTTCTAATCATTTTTTACATGTATCTGTCCAGTTTTCCCAGCACTACTTATTGAAGAGGCTGTCTTTTCTCTATTGTATGTTCTTGCTTCCTTTGTCATCAGTTAGGTGACCATATGTGTGTGGGTTTTGCTCTGGGCTTTCTATCCTGTTCCATCGATCAATATTCCTGTTTTTGTGCCAGTACCATACTGTCTTGATTACTGTAGCTTTGTAGTATACTTTGAAGTTGGGGAGCCTGATTCCTCCAGCTCTGTTTTTCTTTCTCAAGATTGCTTTGGCTATTCGGGGTCTTTTGTGTTTCCATTGTAAAATTTGGAAAATTTTTGTTCTAATTCTGTGAAGAATGCCATTGGTAATTTGATAGGGATTGCATTGAATCTGTAGATTGCTTTGGGTAGTATAGTTATTTTCACAATATTGAACCTTCCAAATCAAACAACATGGTATATTTCTCCATCTGTTTATGTCATCTTTGATTTCTTTCATCAGTGTTGTATAGTTTTCTGAGTACAGGTTTTTGCATCCTTAGGTAGGTTTATTCCTAGGTATTTTATTCTTTTTGTTGCACTGGTAAATGGGATTGTTTCCTTAATTTCTCTTTCTGATTATTCATTGCTAGTGTATAGGAATGCAAGAGATTTCTGTGCATTAAACCTGTATCCTGTAACCTTGCCAAATTCATTGGTTAGTTCTAGTAGTTTTCTGGTGGCATCTTTAGGATTTTCTATGTATAGTATCATGTCATCACCAAACAGTGACAGTTTTACTTCTTCTTTTCCAATTTGGATTCCTCTTATTTCTTTTTCTTCTCTGATTGCCGTGGCTAGGATTTCCAAACCTATGTTGAATAACAGTGGCGAGAGTAGACATCCTTGTCTTGTTCCTGATCTTAGTGGAAATGCTTTCAGTTTTTCACCATTGAGAATGATGTTTGCTCTGGGTTTGTCATATATGGCCTTTATTATGTTGAGGTAGGTTCCCTCTATGCCCACTTTCTGGAGAGTTTTTATCATAAATGGGTGTTGAATTTTGTCAAAAGCTTTTTCTGCATCTATTGAGATGATCATATGGTTCTTCTTCTTCAATTTGTTAATATGGTGTATCACATTGATTAATTTGTGTATATTGAAGAATCCTTGCAACCCTGGGATAAATCCCACTTGATCATGGTGTCTGATCCTTTTAATGTGTTGCTGGAGTTTTTGCTAGTATTTTGTTGAGGATTTGTGTGTCTATGTTCATCAGTGATATTGGTCTGTAATTTTCTTTTTTTGTAGTATCTTTGTCTGGTTTTGGTATCAGGGTGATGGTGGCCTCATAGAATGAATTTGGGAGTGTTCTACCCTCTGCAGTTTTTTGGAAGAGTTTGAGAAGGATAGGTGTTGGCTCTTCTCTAAATGTTTGATAAAATTCGCCTGTGAAGGCATCTGGTCCTAGACTTTTGTTTGTTGGAAGATTTTTAATCATAGTTTCAATTTCATTAGTTGTGATAGGTCTGTTTATATTTTCTAATTCTTCCTGGTTCAGTCTTGGAAAATTGTACCTTTCCAAGAATTTATCCATTTCTTTGAGGTTGTCCATTTTATTGGTATATGCTTGCTTGTAGTAGTGTCTTATAATCCTTTGTATTTCTGCAGTGTCAGTTGTGATTTCTCTATTTTCATTTCTAATTTTATTCATTTGCGTCCTCTCCCTTTTTTTCTTGATGAGTCTGGCTAAACGTTTATCAATTTTGTTTACCTTCTCAAAGAACCAACTTTTAGTTTTATTGATCTTTGCTATTGTTTTCATTGTTTCTATTTCATTTCTTTCTGCTCTGATATTTATGTTTTCTTTCCTTCTACTGACTTTAGGTTTTCTTTGTTCTTCTTTCTCTTGTTGCTTTAAGTGTAAGCTTAGATGGTTTATCTGAGATTTTTCTTGTTTCTTGAAGTGAGCTTGAATTGCTATGAACTTCCTTCTTAGAACTGCTTTTGCTCCATTCCATAGGTTTTGGGTCATTGTGTTTTCATTGTCATTTGTTTCTAAGTATTTTTTTATTTCCTCTTTGATTTCTTCAGTGATCTCTTGGTTATTTAGTAGCATACTGTTTAGCCTCCATGTATTTGTGTTTTTTACAGTTTTGTTCCTGTAATTGATTTCTACTTTCATAGTGTTGTGGTCAGAAAAAATGCTTGATATGCTTTCAATTTTGTTAAATTTACCATGGCTTGATTTGTGACCCAAGATGTGATCTATCCTAGAGAATGTTCCATGTGCACTTGAGAAGAAAGTGTATTTTTGCCACTTTCATATGGAATGTCCTATAAATATCAATTAAATCTGTCTGGTCTATTGTGTCATTTAAAGCTTGTGTTTCCTTATTTATTTTCTGTTTGAATGAGTCATCCATTGGTGTAGTGGGGTATTAAAGTTCCCCACTATTATTGTTTTTATGTCAATTTCCCCTTTTATGGTTGTTAGCATTTGCCTTATGTATTGAGGTGCTCCTATGTTGGGTGCATAAATATTTATAATTGCTGTATCTTCTTCTTGGATTGATCACTTGATCATTATGTAGTGTCCTTCCTTATCTCTTATAACAGTCTTAATTTTAAAGTCTACTTTATCTGATATGAGTATTGCTGCTCTAGCTTTCTTTTGATTTCCATTTGCATGGAATATCTTTTTCCATCCCTTCACTTTCAGTCTGTATGTGTCTCTAGGTCTGAAGTGGGTCTCTTGTAGACAGGATATATATGGGTCTTGTTTTTGTAACCATTCAGCCAGTTTGTGTCTTTTGGTTGGGGCATTTAATCCATTTACTTTCAAGGTTGTTGTCGACATGTATGTTCCTACTACCATTTTCTCAATTGTTTTGGGTTCTTAAGTGTTTTTTCTTCTCTTGTGTTTCCCACCTAGAGAAGTTCCTTTAGCCTTTGTTGTAAAGCTTGTTTGGTGGTGCTGAATTCTCTTAGCTTTTGCTTGTCTATAAAGCTTTTGATTTCTCTGTCAAATCTGAATGAGATCCTTGCTGGGTGGAGTAAACTTGGTTGTAGATTTTTCTCTTTCATCACTTGAAGTATATTCTGCCACTCCCTCCTGGCATGCAGAGTTTCTGCTGAAAAATCAGCTGATAACCTTATAGGGATTCCCTTGTATGTTATTTTTTGCTTTTCCCTTGCTGTTTTTCATATTTTTTCTTTGAATTTAATTGTTAGTTTGATTAATATGTGTCTTAGTATGTTTCCCTTTGGCTTTGTCCTGTACGGGACTCTCTGTGCTTCCTGGACTTGGGTGGCTATTTCCTTTCCCATGTTAGGGAAGTTTTTGGCTATTATCTCTTCAAATATTTTCTCAGACCCTTTCTTTTTCTCTTCTTCTTCTGGGACCCCTATAATATGAATGTTGGTGCATGTAGTATTTTCCCAGAGGTCTCTGAGTTTGTCTTTAATTCTTTTCATTCTTTTATCTTTATTCTGCTCCTTGGCAGTTATTTCCACCATCTGTCTTCCAGCTCACTTATTTGTTCTTCTCCTTCAGTTATTCTGTTTTTGATTCTTTCTAGTGTATTTTTCATTTCAGTTATTTTGTAGTTCATCTCTGTTTGTTCTTTAGTTTTTCTAGATCTTTTGTTAAACATTTCTTGTATTTTCTCAATCTACACCTCCATTCTATTTCTGAGTTTCTGGATCATCTTTACTATCATTACTCTGAATTCTTTTTCAAGTAGGTTGCCTATTTCCTCTTCATTTATATGGTCTTGTAGGTTTTTCCCTTGCTCCTTCATCTGTGACATATTTTTTTGTCATCTCATTTTTTTTTTTTGATAGGTGGGATTGTGTTCCTGTCTTACTGGTCATTTGGCCTGAGTCTTTCAGAACTGGAGTTTGTAGGCTGTTAGGTAGAGCCAGGTCTTGGGGTCGAGATGAGGACCTCTGGGAGACCTCACTCTGATGAATATTCCCTGGGATCTGAGGTTCTCTGTTAGTCCAGTGTTTTGGACTTGGAGTTCCCACCACAGGAGCCAGGCCCTACCTCCAGCTTGTGAACCAAGATTCTGCAAGGCACATGGGGTGGCAAAAAAAAAAAAGAAAGAAAAAAGAAAAAAAGGAGCAGAACAATAACAAAGAGTAAAAAATAAAATAAGATGAGAAAACTAACAGATATGTTAAAAAAAAATTAAGATATGGATGAAACTACAGCTGGAAGGTAAAACAGAACCACAATATCAAAGAAGAGGGAAAAAGAAAAAGCTGGAAAAGGCCTTGGCTGTGGGGGGTGGCGCTTAGGAAGGGGCAGGGTTTATGGGGGGCGGGGCCTATGCTTAGGACCCACAGGGTTGGAAAACGCACTGAGGGGCTGGGGGGCAGGGCTTAGGCTCAGTGCACCAGAGGGGGCCAGGAGTGCCTCTGGCCTTGGAGGGTGGAGGACTGGCCCTGGAGCCCAGCAGTCTTCCTGGAGCCCAAGTGGGTGGGAGAAACACCCACTGCGCTCCCCCCTTATCCTCCAAGCCTCCAAGGGTCCCCCCAGGCATGGGAACTCCTCCCCACTCCCAGCCACCCCTCAGGGCGTCAGTCCCATCCAGCCTCCACTTCTCCTTCCCCCACACTCCTCCCACATCCTACCTGGTCGCTAGGGGTTTCCTTCCATCTCCTTGGACATTGAGGTCCAAATGAATATTTTTAGGTGTTAAAATGATAGGACAGATACAATTTTATATTCAGCTTTCATTATATCAAGTTTTTCAAAGTATTTTAATAAAAGGAAGAAAAGTGCTTCCAGTGGTCAATCAAACATGAAAGAGCTGGTAATGAGGCTTGCCTGGGACTTGCATATCTTCTGTACCTAGCAACCTATAAATAAAAAGAAAAGAAAATCAACTTCATCTAATAAATTATTTCCTTTGATTTAAGCCAGAGATTTAAAACCATATTTATACTGAGAGTGGATGAAAGCAGACAAATAAAGCCCAGAAAATAATTCCTGCCCTTCTAGCCATGACACTTTTGGCTTGTCCAAAGTTACCCATTAGCCACCTGTGTAAGACTGACTGCCAGCCAATAACCTGAGAATATTCAGGAAATATCCTGAAGCCAGCCAGGAAGGTGTACTGAAATCAGAAGCTTCTGTCAAGTGTAACAGGTGCATCAGTGTACAA
The DNA here is from genome assembly GCF_965194825.1 of Balaenoptera physalus. Classification (NCBI taxonomy): domain Eukaryota; kingdom Metazoa; phylum Chordata; class Mammalia; order Artiodactyla; family Balaenopteridae; genus Balaenoptera; species Balaenoptera physalus. The sequence continues at coordinate 82,824,502 of NC_138892.1, read as the reverse complement.
GTGTGAGTGCTGGAAGGACAGAAACAGCTTAGAGGATTATAGTCAAAGGATTGTAGTCAAATCCTTCTTCTCTTTAGACAACAGTGAGTGAATAAATGAGCCTACACTGTATACTTGAGCTGAAATTTCATGGTTATGCGTGTTGTGCTGTGTATCATTTGACCATTTGTCCATTCATCCCACAAACAGGAGCTTCTTGGGTAAACATTAATGTCAATATCCCAAAAAGTGTTTGAAAGTGAGCTAAGAAGTAGGTTAAAGTAGCTTGGGACAATGAAGGAGCTAGAAGGAGAGCGAAAAATGTCTCCCTGGGGAGCTCTCAGGGAAGCCAGCATTGACCCCTGGGAACTGGTGTTAGGTCAAGTCAGAATCTGACGTCTTCACTAACGATCTGGAAAAGAGAGTGAATGGCTCATTAGTAAAATGCACAGTTGAAGTGAAATGATTGATTGGATGCAAGAAAGTAGAGAAATTAGTGATGTTGGTAAAATGAGATGCAACTTAGGGAAATGCTTGCTCATCTGTTAGATAGAAAATCAGCATCTGAAACTCATTTAATGGGAACTATCAGTTGGGAAAGCAACGCTGCCAGCAGAGGCCTGGAGGTGATGCTGGGAAGAAAATTAGACAGGAGATGAGAGGCCGAGCCGGCATGATAACAGTGTCTCTCTGGAAAGACCTCACGACAGCCGGCCTGTGTCCATGTGCTTCCCACAGGTCCTGACACCAAGCCACAGCCTCTGAAGTCCACTCTGCTGCTGCCTGGTGGCCAGCCTGTCCTCTGCCTTCTGGTTCTGGCTGGGAAGATGGCTCCATGCGGGCTTCCACTTACTGTTCTGCACAAGGAGAAGTTGACGATGTTCAACAATTTGGTGCTTTGGGGCCAGAATCCAGGCCAAGGATAGAGGTGTGACTCAGACCCAGGACTGAAGGTTAGGAGTATTGCTGGGTAGACCTGGGAATTGCATCCTGATCTCTGGCCTATAGCTGATTATGAGTTTTCTGAGATAAAGTTGGAACCAACCAAAACTCAAACTACTTTACATTCCAGCATTTGTAGGAAGTAGATCACGAAGTCTCTGCTGTTTGCTACTGTGCATTACATCCATCAGCTGGTGGGCAAACCCTAATTATTCTGAATGCATTTGCATCTGGACTCACACTCATAGCTTTGTGCTGACCTTGCTCCCATTGGTTCCCTTATTAGTGGTCACTCTTCTGAGCTCCTGCAGAGACCACTGCTTGTTAGTTGAGAACAGCAATGTTCGCTGTGAGGTGCAAAAGTGGAAAACAAAACCACTATGTTAACCTCATTAATATGTATAAATTCTCTCCTCAATACATGGAGCAAGAATCATTGCATTCCTAAATTTTTCCAAATCAAGTTAAATTTGCATGCATTTTTTTTTAAGATATTCATTTTTATTTATTTATTTATTTATTTATTTGGCTGTGTTGGGTCTTCGTTTCTGTGCGAGGGCTTTCTCCAGTTGCGGCAAGCAGGGGCCACTCTTCATCGCGGTGCGCGGGCTTCTCACTATCGTGGCCTCTCTTGTTGCGGAGCACAGGCTCCAGACGCGCAGCCTCAGTAGTTGTGGCTCACGGGCCTAGTTGCTCCGCGGCATATGGGATCTTCCCAGACCAGGGCTCAAACCAGTGTCCCCTGCATTGGCAGGCAGATTCTCAACCACTGCGCCACCAGGAAAGCCCTGCATGCATTTTTGTCGAAGATATTTAATATCTTAATTTACAAGAAGGTTGAGAGATATATTCAATCCAGAGAAATGAAGAAGGGCCTCTGGTCTTTTTTTTTTTTTTTTTTTTCTCAGCGAAAGAGGTACATTTATTTGAACTGATAAGTCTATGCAAATACACTCAGTCACAATAGGGAGATTCTTAGGCCTGACAATAACTTAAATTCTGAAAAGTATGCAGGACCATTAGAGACCTTCACCCTCATGGTAAACTATGTCCCTTGATATTGGAATGGGACTTTAGTTCTCCCCTAGCCCCCTGCTCAGGATTAAATGAGAGACTTCAGCTTTGGTGTAAAGCTGTCAGCTGTCCTAATCCAGAACAACATACACAATTTGGACTCTAGTAATGAGGGACAAAAGGGAGGGCGATCTAGAAAGTGGGTAGGGACAAAAGTGGGTAGGATTTCTGCTTCTTCAGAAAATGTCCAAGGATGGCAGACTCTAGTTAAGATCAATGGGGGAAGATGTCTTAGTGTGTAAGTAGAGAAATATGACAAGGCAAAGCTGACCTTAGCCATCGAGAATGAAGGAGTCAGGGGAAGGAATGTCTGTGTGCAGTAGACAACTGAATTAGAAAGAGCAGAAATGGAAACCAGCAATGATTCTGATCTAGGGCTTGGCTAGCTTAAATGTTCTGTCATTGGACACAAACTTTTCATGAAGAGATCCAATCATTAATGCAACAAACTCAAATGAATTCTAGGTTGAGAGTGGTTCTCTTCTCAAACATGGGGCTGAACCAGTTACTGAGAGAGGAGGGATGGAGGGGTGGAATCTGAGCATCTCAATAAGTCATCTAGTAGCTCTGGTCACTTTGGACATTCCTGGGAGATACATAACAGCTCACTATAACAACACAACACATACTGAAACCTGTTTGTTCCCCAAGACCAACACCACAGTGAGTTTTTACCATCTTAAGTTACAGAGACATTATTTAGCCCAGGTTACAATTGGATTTCACAAAAGAGAATTTGATTACATAGATATTTATAAAATAAATGTGGTTAAGAAAAAAGTACAGGGCCTGGAAGTCAAAAAAGCTACTACATTCCAGTCCTTTCTGCTGCTGTTCAGCTGTGTGAAACTGAGGAAATTCTCTAACATCTCTGGGCCTGTTTGTTCATCTATAAAGTGTGATGATGAACCCGTTACTCCCTCAGTGTTCTCAAGCAGATCCCAAGATGGTAGCTCATTGTGGAAACTTAAAAGCAAACGTAAGATATGGCACTGAAACAAAGTGGACAGCTGCTTGAACTCTAATATAATCATCCATCCCCACAAAGGGACATGTTGGCCACTGGCCAATAAGTATGGTCAAGTGACATTTACTTGTAACTTTTGAGAAGAGTAATTTTCAGACGCTAGTCTTGGAATAAGCTCAAGAGGAGTCTCAGATCATTTCCAGTTTGAATGAACAATTCTTATTTTGGGTTTGGCTGGAGGTGGGGCTACATGAAACTGAGCTGCATATCCTTCTGAAGTCACAAGGAAAAGCCAGCCTTTATTCTAGCAGTGTTTGGTCTGGAACAGTTGCTCCATAGGTGTCAGCCCTATGCCCCATATCATACTTTAAATAATATCACTAATACTTTATCCAAAATATACTTGAGTTGTATATGCTTATTATAGGAGAGAAAAGAACTAATATTCACCAAGTGCCCGCTATGAGATAAGCACTTGCTAGTGTTTTCCATACATTCTGTCATTTAATCCTCAAGGCAATTTAAAAGGTAGATATCACTGTCCCCATTTTACAGGCAACAAACCTGAGACTCAGTGTGCTTATGACTTGCCCAAGTTCACACCACTAGGACATGACAGAGATCTGAAATAAAAATTCAGGTCTTCTGACTTCAGTCCATGCTTTTTTCCCCTATAATATCATGCTGCATAGAAGAAAAAGAAATGAAGGTGAATGATTAGCCAGAAAAGTTAGGGAAAAGGGTATGCTATTAGTAAAGAGCTCACCCATTTTATATTATTCTGCAATGTCCAACTTTCAAGGAATCAGATTATGATAGAAATCTTCAATATTAAATCACTACTAAACATAAGCAATCCGTCCTTGATGATCTAGAAGGTGCTTTCAGATCTTGCTCTGCCTTATAGTTCTCATGAACAGAATTGATTATCAGTGCACTACAAATGTGTGGAAAAGAAAATGCCAGGTAACACCTGCAAGATGCTGGGCACTGTGTGGCTTTTTTCCACTTTTATTACTCCAGGTCAAGGAAACAAATAGAAGCTATCAACATGGTCCTGCCTCTTGGGACATATATTCTAAACATACATCCATTCTTATTCCCAATGAGAAAGAAATCATTGCAAAAGAATCTCACCTTTCACCAAATTCTACCCTTAAAATCCTAAACCAGTCATATCACTGTGCACAATATTTTTGGCAGTCACAAACTCTATCGCGAAGCCAATCAATAAACAATTGGAGAATTTAAGTGGTATTTAAATGCCCCTCGTTGGGTGGGTCAGACTGCATGAGGCAGTGTGGCTATGTGGAGGGCCAGAGGTCTGGACTCATGGTGAACAGCTTGCTCCTGCCAGAGAGTTACCAAAGCCAAGGTTCTTGACTTGCATGTTCTTCAGTCATCCCAGTACCTATATCCCTAGCAACCTTAAAGCAATGAAATATCTGCAAGCAACCATGTCCAAATAAAGAGCTCAATAGTTGTATCTCCAAGAAGTGGCCAATTCAGAAAGGCATTTCTTGGCAAGCTAGAGCAACCTGGGGTGAAAGTTGTACCGAAGGCTTGAGAAGATCCCGATGTGTCTCACGAGATTGGGCTCCACCACATAGGCCCGCTCCCCCTTGGCCCTCAACAGTGAGTACAGTGCCATGTTCTTGCCGAAGCCCTTGTGGCAGTACACCTGGGACAGGTAGGTGAGGGTCTGGTGGGCCACCCGGGCAGGGAAAGCTATTGCCGGGGTGCAAAACTGCGAAGCAGGGACCACGCTGTACAGGGAAGGACGCAGCTGCCGCAGCTCCAGGAAATAGTGCCGGCCCACCAGCTCCACCTGACCCATGCTGTACAGGAAGAAGAAGAGCATGACGGGTTACCTAAACCCCGGCCGGCTGGCAAACTGCATATATATCCAGGTTAGTAAGGGCCCCAGCAACATGCCGACACCAACCCGCTTCAGGATCCGCATGGGCTCTGGGTGAGGTAGTGCTGGAGCCTCGCAGGGTGATAGAGCTTTAGATAAAGTGCATATCTGAGGTGCGGCTCGGAGAAGCGAGCCCGAAGAAGGTGCTCCAAGGCTGGGAAGATCTGCTCTTCTGAAACGGGGTCATCTTCCACCATCAGGACGTAGTCTGGGTTGTAGGTCTGCAGGGAGGATTCCAGACAATAGACGTAGTCCTGCTTCTCTTTCTCAAACGAATTGGTCATCCTCAGTGCCCTCGCAGCTGTTGGCCACAGAGACGTACTTGGACAGCAGCTTGGCATCTAAATGGCTCACATGCCACTCCATGTTGCACAGGAAAAGTTGGTGCCCCTCGCACTGGGGGCCTCATTGTTGAAGGAGCTGATGAAACTGGGACATGACCTGCAGGACATAGTGGAAGCCAGGTTGCCTGTCCACTGTGATGATGGTGATGACCAGCCAGGGGCGGGGAGTGGCCTGCCAGACGATGGGCACCGAGCCATTGACAGAGGGCAGCGGAGGGCAGCTTCACCCTCTCTCAAGCTTTGCTGCAGGAACTCTTGGTTCATTCTGTTCAGATGCCAGTGGCGCAGGTAGAAGTAAAAGTTCAGAAGCCAGGGACAGGCCAGGGCGGCCAGCAGACCAAAGGTCACCACCGTTAAGATGAAGAGCTGGACAGCAGTGCTGCCCCAGGAGAGCCGCCTCAGCCTCCGGAGGAGCATGGCAGCTGGAGAGGTTGAAGTACTCATGAGGTCACCTTCTGGTCAGGTCTGGTCCCAAGAACAAACCATCCTGGACCGCAGGCCAGAATCAGTGCAAGTCAAACCTGGACTCGCACACGCCCAGCTCCCGCCTTTCTGTCGGCCTCCCGGTGCCACAGAAGCAGGCGAGGGCTAGGGAAGTGCCCTCGCTGCGACATTCAGTCATCCCTGCACGGATGCTGGCCCTGACTGCGCGGGGGACACCCTTCTGGGGTCCCGGCAGTCCTCCGGCAGGAAGCGGCCAGCGCCACGAGTGAGGCCGCAGCGAAGCCTCTGGTCTTGAGCCCATTATGATCGCCACCCAGAGGGTCACCTGATATTCACAGTCCTGCTATTCTGTGACCACGTGGCTTGGCCATTGGCCCTACTGAGACTTTCAAGGCGGCAGGGCTGTGGGTTCATGCCCCAGGCATCCATGGACCACGCTGTTCAAATCCTGCACCTCCTGAGAATGGGCCAGATAGGTCCACACCGGTCGGTCAAAACCTAGGATTAGACAAAAGGGAAAAATAACTGGGGTGCCCCTTCTCCTTCACCTTCTTGAGCCTAAGCTTTAAAAAGGCTCCTAACCCTGCCCCCAAATAAGGGGACTTCGTTCCTCTAGACCAACAGCCTGCTCACCCTCTTGAGTTGGGAAAGAGAAAACTTTCTCTCTCATTGTTTAGTAAACGTCTCCATCGTGTCATCCTGCCACAGGGAATTTCTTATGTCATCATGCCACATGGCTGTATGTGTAGACTCTGAGCTTAAGGCTTATGATTTTTAAACCCTAAAAAAATAGATTTTTCAGGGTAAGATCTGGTTCACTGTTTAACCGAAGTTACGTTGAAAGATATTATTTTCTTAAGTCACTCAGATAGCTCATTTTAAGTTTATGGTTACTTAACGTTCAGAAGAAGCAAGGAGTACTGTGTGAACATGAATATAAATTACATGCCAAAGTTTAGTTTGCCAAAGAAAAAATGGCAATGGTAGGCAAAATTCGCATAGTTCTATGCATTTTAAATCAGAAAGTATCCAATGGGCTGTGGACTTGAATGTGGCATTTCAGGGTTACGGTTACAATTAATTGATTACTGTTACAAAACTAACTTGGGGAACCAAGATCCCACTGGTAGCCCTTCACATCACTTTAGTGCAGGCCTCCTTAACCTTAATCCCTCTTTAGGGCACTGAGTCCAGGATGCATATTCCTTCTTGTCTTGTGACATAAAGAGACCCAGTTTTGAGGCTCAGCCCTCTAGAATGCAGTGGTGTGGACGATGCTCCCATGAATTTCAGACAGTCTGGCTTAGCTGTGATGGGCTTAACTGGGGAGGACCCTCCCCTTGGTTTGTAGCTGCTACTGGAGCTAGAACCATTGCTTGTCAAATCATGACTGGATGACCTTGTCCAGCTTTTAAGAGAAAAGATCTGACATTTCCCAACCCCTGCAGCCTTTGCTTCTGTTGTTCATGACACGAAGCCTCCACTCTGGCCAGACCGGAGCCCAGTTCTCTGATTCCTGCTCCAGTGGTCTTTCCCTCAGAGCCATCACAGTGGCTGCTGCTGAGATTAAATTTAATGTCATCCTCAGTTAACCTGACAGGATCCAGCTCTCCCAAACCCCTCCTGGACTGAGAGAAAAGAAGAAGCTTAAGGCAGGAAACTGAAAATGGCCTTTATGTTCCTGGCTTTTCCTGCAGGTAAATCTCTCAGAAAATTGCTGTTTTATTGTTTCCAGGCATTTGGCTCATATTATACCAAAACAAGCCTGGAAGGCTCTGTCAGCCCATCTATCAGCTTTTACAGGGTGAGGACTTCTGGAAAACATGAAAACCACTCAACAAATTGGAAATGTTAATGACATGGTCCAAGTAAACACCAAATCTTGGACATTTCCTTCCTGTACCTTCCTCCAGCTAAAAATGATATGAAACACTATTGTGAAGGGAACTTTTAAAAAACATATGTGAGTGTGTGTGTGTGTGCGTGCACGCACGTGCTCAAAGGGGAGAACCTAGTCAAAACCATGGAGAATTTCCAAAGGAAATGAGCCATTCTTTTTCCCTCTGGAAATTGGACTGTATACAACCCAAACTTATTACAATTTTTACTGCAGTAATGGCTCATCAGATATTTCCCCCTATATAACTGTATTATTATTTAATCTTTTATTAGTTTTTCTCCACACATCTGAATAGCATGAGTTGTCCAGAAAACAACATCGATAATTTAGCTGAAAGATAAAAACCCTGTCTAAGTTTGGAATACACTGAGCATTTTTACAAATATTTAATGGGTAATGAACTATTATTTCCCTGAATAATATCCACCATCACAAGGTAACGAGACAGAATTCACCTAAACTGCCTCTGGTGTACATTGCATATCAGCAATTTTTAAATGCCCTGGCTTGCCATTTAGACTTTAAACCACTCCTTGGCAAGTAATCCAATACCTTGGATTCCACTGAGGAACATAGCAGGAAAAAATTGGGGAAGACTGAGTAGTAACTATGCTGTCATTGTTACTCCAGGTTGCCATAGTCACTTTTGCTGCGTTTACTCCAATAAAAGCAAATTTTATCCTAATTCTGTAATGATGTGCGTAGATGTTTTGTTCCTATAAGATTCCCTGTCCACCGCAGGCACAGTGAAGCTCTTAATTGCTCCAATGCAGCCACAGTGAGCATGTGCCAGAAAAATAACAGAAATAAGAATTTCACACAGGCATTTGGAATTGACTTCAGCTGCTGTAATTGTAAACTAAACACTAGTTGTTTTTTTAAATAAGTTGTCTAAATTAATGTGGCATTACTGTTCCATACATGTTAAGAAGTTGATTTTTAACTGTACATTCACACTGTGCTTGGGAAGCTTTCAGCAAATTGTCTGTAGACCTAAAGAAATGTGCATGTTTTATTTTCACTCAGAAGAAAAGAAAAAAATGTATTTTTATTTGTAAAATTATTATTAAAATCAGGTTGTAAGAAGTTTATGAGGATATTTTACTCAGAATATATGGCACATGTGTGGTAGGAACAAAGAGCTACCAAGTGATAAAAGTCTAAAAGCTGCTATCGAAATGGGATCAAAGATTTTTTTCCAGTTCCAATCACCCATCAGTAAGTGGGAAAAGGGATACTCTAAGGGAGTGAATATATCTGTAGTTTGAAAATGTTCTTCCCATTAAGATACAAATTTTATTAAAGATGTTGGTAAACAACCTCTTTCAAAAATGAATTGAAGTAATTATAGATAACATCTTCATTTGTTCATTATTAGGTTAAACCTTATGAAACTAATATTTTCAAAGGTCAAAATTCGTCAAATATGGGAAATTTTTCTTATGTTAAGCCTAATTTTTCTTCTTTTCATTTATCATTATGTATATCTTTGATACATGTCAGTATTTGATCTGGGTTTATAATAAAATACATGTATAATAAATCCATAGCACAAACGACGGGAGAACAAGGGCTGTGTAACAATATGGGAGTGATCATTGTTTTGGAAATTCAGTCTAAGGGCAACTTCCACAATTGAACAGAAAATCTAACCCAGAATTTCCTGGAAGCCAAAACAAAACTGGAACAAAATTTATATAACTCCTACCTAATAAAAATACATAGATATTCATAGATGAAAATCAAACTTCCTAGCTATTAAGAAAAATATATCAAGTTTTCGTATAAGAGGTATTTCTAAATTTAATACTTAATATTTATGTAATGTTATATAGTTTATAAATCTTTCTCTTAATGATCAATTTGTTTGAAATTAATGAATCATTTAAGATGTTGAAAAGAAGAATGTGGAGGAGAACTGGAAGTAGTGCACCTCTGCTACTGGATGAAGAAAGGAGTACTCCTCCTAAGAAGTGCCCTTCCTCCAGGCATGCTCTGATTCATGTACTCAATAATTTGGTTTCTAAAGAATGGTTCCATATTGGAAAAACCATTTTATATTATGAATTATTAAATTGATTTTCAGATGAAAATTAAACTAATGAGCACTAGGCCAGTTAATCTGGGGTTTTTTTCCCCCCAAGAATTTGGACAAACTGAAATCAAATTTCCAGATTTGCTGAGTTGGGAAACCAAATTTGGAAATGCAAGAAGGTAAAAGCAAACTTGGGAATTTTTTTTATAGATTTACTTCTCTAGACGTTCCCACACCACATTACAATTTCAATATGGGTTGAAGAGAATAATTTTTCCACTTTTATTGAGATATAATTGATATGTAACAATGTGTAACTTCAAGATGTACAACATGTTGATTTGACACAGTTATGTATTGCAAAATGATTACCACCATAGTGTTAACTAATACCTGCATCATATTACATAATTACAGTTTCTTTTTTTGTGATAAGAACATTTAAGATCTTATCTCTTAGCAACCTTCAAGTATATAATACAGTAATATTAACTATAATCATTATGCTGTAACTTAGATCGCCAGAACTTATTAATATTATAACTGGAAGTTTGTACTCTTTGCCCAATATGGCTCCTTCCCCTCCACCTCCCACCCCCTGACCTTGGCAACCACCATTCTAGTATCTGTTTCTATGAATTTGGCTTTTTTAGATTCCACATATAAGTGACATCAGACAGTATTTGTTTTTCTCTCTCTGACTTCATTCACTTAGCATAATGCTATCAAATTCAATCCACATTGTTGCACACAGCAGAATTTTCATCTTTCTCATGGCTGAAATATATATATATATATATATATATATATATATATATATATATATATATATTTGCTGAACTTTATCCACTCAACTATTGACAGACACCACTTGGGCTGTTTCCATACCTTGACTATTATTATTGTGAAAAATGCTACAGTGAACATGAGAATGAAGATATCTCTTCAATATCTTGTTTTCATTTACTTCGTATATATCCAGAAGTGTTGCTTAATCATGTGGTAGTTCTATCTTTAATTTTTTGAGGAACATACATACTGTTTTCCATAGTGGCTGCACCAATTTACATTCCCACCAACAGTATATGAGGTTTGCCTTTTCTCCATATCCTCACCAACACTTGTATTTCTTGTCTTTTTGATAATAATAACAGTTGTGAGGTAATATCTCATTGTGGTTTTGATTTGCATTTCCCTGATGATTAGTGATGTTGAGCACCTTTTCATGTACCCGTTTGCATTTATATGGCCATTTATTTGGAAAAATGTCTATTCAGTTCCTCTACCAAGTTATTAATTGGATTGTTTGTTTTTTGCTTTTGGGTGGTATGAGCTCTTTATGTATTTTGAATATTAACTCCTTATCAGATATTTGATTTGTGCATATCTTCTCCCACTCCACAGGTTGCCTTTTCAGTTTGTTGATGATTTCATTGCTGTGCAGAAATTTTTAAATTTGATGTAGTCCCATTGTTTATTTTTGCTTTTGTTGCCTTTGCTTTGGTGTCAAATCCAAAAAATAATCACCAAGGCTTATATCAAGGAGCTTACTATCTATGTTTACTTCTAGGAGTTTTTTGTTTCAGGTCTCACATTCAAGTCCTTAATCCATTTTGAGTTGATTTTTGTGTATGGTGTAAGGTAGGGATTCAGTTTCATTCTTTTGCATGTGGTTTTCTCAATATCTTTTATTGAAGAGACTATCTTTTCCTACTGCATGTTATTGTTTCTTTGTCATACATTAATTGATCATATATGCATGGATTAATTTCTGGGTTCTCTGTTCTTGTCCATTGATCCATGTGTGTGTTTTTATGTCGATACTGGTTTGATTACTATAGCTCTATAATACAGTTTCAAATTAGGATGCATTATGCTTTGTTCTTCTTTCTCAAGATTGCTTTGGCTATTCAGGGTTTTTTGTGGTTCCATAAAAATTTTAAGATTATTTGTTCTATTTCTCTGAAAAATGCAATTGGAATTTTGACAGGGATTGCATTTAACCTGTAGATCACTTTGGGTAGTATGGACAATTTGACAATATTAATTTTTTCAAACCATGAACATGGAATATATTTCCATTTATTTGTGTCTTCTTCAGTTTCTTTCATCAGTGTCTTATAGTTTTCAGTGTACAGATTTTTCACCTTCTTAGTTAAATTTATTCCTAAGTGTTTTATCCTTGTTGATCAAATTGTAAATGGGATTGCTTTCTTAATTTCTCTTTCTGATAGTTCAAAGTTGGTATGTAGAAACACAACTGATTTTTGTATATTGATTTTGTATACTACAACTTTACTGAATTAATTTATTAGTTCTAACGGTTTTGGTGGAGGCTTTAGGGTTTTCTATTTGTAATATTATGTCACCTGCAAATAGAGACAATTTTACTTATTCCATTCTAATTTGGACGTCTTTTATTTCTTTTTCTTGCCTCATTGCTCTTCCAGTAATGTGTTGAATAATAGTGGTGAGACTGAGCATCCTTGTCTTGATCCTGATCTTAGAGGAAAAGCCTTCAGTTTTTCATCACTGAGTATGATGTTAGCTGTGGGTCTGTCATATATGTCCATATTATGTTGAGGTACATTTCCTCCATGTCCACTTTGTTGAGATTTTTTATCATGAAAGAATATTGAATTTTGTCAAATGCTTTTCCTGCATCTATTTAAATGATCATGTGATTTTAATCCTTTATTTTATTAATGTGGTGTATTACATTGATTAGTTTGAGTATATTGAACCATTCTTGCATTCCTGGAATAAATTTTACTTGATCATGGTGCATGATCCTTTTAATGTATTGTTGAATTCAGTTTGCTAATGTTTTGTTGAGGATTTTTGCATCTATGTTTATCAGGAATATTGGCCTCTAACTTTCTTTTTTTGTAGTGTCCTTATCTGGTTTTTGTATCAGAGTTGTGCTGGCCTTGTCAAATGAATTTGAAAGTGTTTCCCTCCTATTCTAATTTTTGAGAGAGTTTGAGAAGAATTGGTAATAATTTTCTTTAAATGTTTAGTAGAATTCACCAGTGAAGCCATCTTGTCCTGGACTTTTGTTTGTCGGTAGGTTTTTGATTTTGGTTCTACCTCCTTACTAGTAATTGGTCTGTTCAGACGTTCTATTTCTTCATGATGCGGTCTTGGTAGGCTGTATATTTCTAGGAATTTATCCATTTCCTCTAGGTTGTCAAATTTGTTGACTCATAATTTTTCATAGTAGTCTCTTAAGATCCCTTGTATTTGTGTGGTGTCAGTTGTAATGTTTTTTTTCATTTATAATTTTATTTATTTGAATCCTCTTTTTTTTCCTGATAAGTCTACTAAAGGTTTGTCTTTTTGTTTATCTTTTAAAAAATTCTTAGTTTCATTGATTTTTTTCTATTGTCTTTTTAGTCTCTATTTTATTGATTCCCTCTCTGATCTTTGTTATTTCCTTCCTTCTGCTAACTTTGGGCTTAGTTTTTTCCTTTTTTCTAGTTTCATGTGGTCTAAGGTTAGGTAGTTTATTTGAGCTCCTTATTCCTCCTTAATGTATGCATTTATCACTATAAACTTCCCTCTCAGAACTGCTTTTCCTGCATCTCATAAATTTTGGATTTTTGGTATGTTGTTTCAATTTTCATTTATCTCACGGTATTTTTAAGTTTTTCTTTGCTTTCTTCTTTGATCCATTGGTTGTTCAAGAGCATGCTGTCTAAACTTCACATATTTTGAATTTACCAGTTTTATTCTTGTAATTGATTTTCAGTTTCATACATTTGTGGTTGAAACAGATGCTTGATATGATCAGTCTTCTTAAATACATCAAGAAAGTTTTGTGGTCTAGCATATGATCTATCCTGGAGAATTTTCCATGTGTGCTTGAGAAGAATGTGTATTCTGCTGCTGTTGGATGGAGTGTTCTCTAAATGTCTTCTAGGTTCATCTGGCATAACGTGTAACTTAAGTCCAATGTTTCCTTCTTGATTTTCTGTCTGAAGGATCTATCCATCGTTGAAAGTGAAGTACTGAAGCCTCCTACTATTATTGCATTGCTATCTGTTACTCTCTTCAGTTCGGTTAGAATTTGTTTTATATATTTAGGTGTTCCTAAAGAGAATGCTTTCTGTTGTTAATGAAAGACTTCTATACAACCAACAGATTTCTCAGTGTGTTTAGATAAATCATTGGTCTCTGTAAGTATCTAAGTAGAAAAGTAAAAATCATTCATAGTTCTTAAATTATAATCTCTTTAGTTTATTAACTCAACAATCTGGGACTATTTTGATGTTTAGATAAGAAATCCTGAAAGAATTGCCAACCACTGAACAAAATGTATGCGTGAGTCTTTAGGTATCTCACTCCCCTTTGAGCCAACAAGGGAAGTTATATGTGTTCTAACTAGACGAAGGGTTGAAAGTATCCAAAGAAACAAAGTATTTGTGTTTAAACACTAGAAACAATGTTTTCCAATCATGGTCAATAATATTTCCAAAATATTCTTCTAAAGAGTTATTGATTGATCAAAAATTACAAATACATATAATTTATTTATATATTTACAACATATGTAATACAAATATAAAACTGGTCGATATCCAAAGAGTAATAATCACTTACATCACTATCTGACAAAATCTATTTGCATCATTCTCTATGAATGAAAATAATTTGCATTACTATCAGTTTTCTACAAATTACAGAGTTTTAAAACTGCTGAAAATGACAAAAAGTATAAACTCCTACAGAATCAGATTACTCCAGCCAGGATGCCTAGACAATGCCCAGCATTCTATTGAAAGGACACCCAGTAATTATTTTTCCATTTAAAAATCTTTCACATTTTTTTTCCCTGAGAATTTAAATTCCAAATTAAAAGACTTAATAAATATACCTCCATGGGATATTTCTCAACAAAAACCAGTGACAACAAAAATATCCCCACCTCATGCTGCCTATTTCTCTTCCCATCACTGTTACTAAGTTTAGGTTAAATTTGCAGAGTTTTGTTTATTTAAATTTTAAATTTGGAGAAATAATTTAAAAGTTAGCATTATCAGTTTAACCAGAAAACAATTCATAATTACTCTACTGATAGCTTGATATCTTCAACAAATCTGTACCTCCTTCCAATATTTTCAACAGGCAGAAAAGAATTGTTACAAAGACTGGTATAAGGTAAAATTAGTCCACTTTTACTATTCTTCCTATTATAGGCGTTACTCCTTCCTTTTCTTCTGGTATCAAATGGTATTTTGCAAGATTGGGCAAGGTTCAACTCCAATAATCCTGACAATACTGGTAGAATTTTTCTCCCAGATGGAATTTAAAGTTTCACAGAGTTCTTCAGTTTGTGTCTAATTTAAGCATAAGTCTTGGAGTACGTCTGTGTCCAATTGAGCCAAACCTGATTATGAATAGGGGAGTCCTCAGGGATTTTAAAGACCACTTAATTTGACAATTCCATTATAAAACAAATCCCTCCTGATTAATTTGGCTGGTGTGGTATTACAGAAGAGAGAAGGCATGTTTCTGAGTCAAAGGACCAAGGGTACCAATTGTTGGCTGGGTGACCAGAAGTATCTGAGGGTTGCTGGAGATGCCTACCAAGTGGGTTGTTTGCTGACTTTGAGGGAGAGGGATGAATATAGTAGAAGAGTTTATTGTCAAAAGTGTAGCACCTATATCTATAAGAAAGTGTAATTTTGGCCCTTAAGAGTAAATGACAATTCTCCATGTGAGTTCATGGAAAGAAATTGTATTCCTCAGGGTTCTCCAGAGAAACAGAACCAATAGGAGATAGATAGATAGATAGATAGATAGATAGATAGATAGATAGATAGATGATAGATATAAATATAGATATATAGGTAGATATCTATATGTATATACTGTATACACAGAGAGAACAAGAGAGAGATTAATTATTAGTAATTAACCCACATAATTATGGAGGCTGAGCAGTTCCATGATATCTTGCCTGCAAGCTGGAGACCAAGGAAAGCCAGTGGTGTAGTTCCAGTCTGAATCTGAAGGACTGAGGACTAGGAGAGCTGATGGTAGATGTTCAACAGTCAGGCAGAAAGAGTGAATTCCCTCTTCCTCTGCCTTTTTCTTCTTTCAGGTCCTAAACAAATTGTATGATACCCACCTGTATTGGGGAGGGAAATCTACTTTATTCATTCTACGAATTTAAATGCATTGTGTGTTGGGAAGGCAAATCTGTATCAAGAGTAAGTGTCTATTTCAGTAAGAACACACACTGCCCTTCCATGAAGGAAGCAGCCCAAAGTAATCAACCTGCCACCGTAGCTGGCTGATCACCCTGGGGAATGGTGCATGTCGGAGATTCTGTGTTGATCTCTGCTGTTGATAGATTGTGAACTCAGCAGGGACTGTAGCCAAGGCCAGCCTTGGTTGGTGGAAGTCTATGTTGCTGAGTCAATGCATACCCTCCATCCCTGCCACCACGGCCACTTTTTTCATAAGCCCATTGGGTGATGACAGGGGTGGCTGGGGAAAGAGACTGACTGGTATCCACAGGACAGGTCATTCTATCGACTTGATTATTAAAATCCTTCTCTTCTGAGTCACATTTCAGTGAGCATTCATATGAAACACAGATATCTTCATGTTTTTGACTCATTCAGAGAGGTTTATTCACATACCTTTTCCCCAAATTTCTTTGTCACCAATTTTCCAATCATGTTTCTTCCAAGTCCCAGACCATCCAGCCAAACCATTGGTCATAGCACATGAATTGGTATGTAATTATATGTCTGGCCATTTCTCCTTCCAGGGGTGTGGATCATGGGCATCTGGGATGCTTCTTTATATAACATATTTATATCTTCAGGAACTACTTGATCCTGATCAGATACGTACCACAGCAATTTGATATGGAGTGCTATTGTGCACACCGAATTTTATAGCTTGGTAAGTCAGATAATACCCAGTTCATCATGGCAGCTCAAGTTGCCATGATAACTTGGTGGTCCATGGTTAAGCATTCAATATCTACTAAGGCTCAATAGCAGGCCAAGAGCTGTTTCTCTTTAATCTTCAGAGGATGGCAGGGCTTCGGTCCAAAATCCTAAAGGCCTGCACTATGATTCTCCTATAGGAACCTGCCAAAGTCTCCAAACAGCGTCCTTATCTACCACCAACACTTCAAGGACCACTAGATCTGCTGGATCATATGGTCCAAGTGACACAGCAGCTTTCACAGCAGCCTGGACCTGTGGCAGAGCCTTCTCCTGTTCTGGGTCCCACTCAAAACTAGCAGCTTCTTGGGTCACTCAGTAAATGGGCCACAATAACACACACCAAGTGAGGAATATTTTACCTCCAAAATCCAAAAAGGCCTAGTAGGCATTGTACCTCTTTCTTAGTTGTAGGAGGGGCCAAATGCAACAACTTACCCTTCACCTTAGAAGGGATATCTTGACTTGCCCCACACCACTGGACCCCTAGAAATTTCACTGAGATTGAAGATCTCTAAATTTTTGTCAGATTTATTTCCCACCCTCTGAGATGCAAATGTCTAAAATAAATTTAGAATAGTTACTTCTTGCTCACTAAGTCCAATCAACATAGTGTCACAAATATAATGGACCAGTGCGATATCCTATGGAAGAGAAAGGCAAACGAGATGCCTGCAAACTAAATGATGACATAGTGCAGAGCTGATATACCCCAAGATTAACAGTGAAGGTATAAAAGCATTCTGGTGGCTCTTATTGACAGGGATGGAGGAAAAGGGACTTGCTAGATCAATAGCTGCACACCAGGTACCAGGGATGTGTTAATTTGCAATAAAGCCACATCTGGTACAGCAGCTGCAACTGGAGTCACCTAGTTAAGCTTATGGCAATCCAAAATCAAGATCCATCTGCCTTCTGCACAGGCCAAATAGGTGAACCGAATGGAGATTTGGTGGAAACCACAACCCCCGCATCCTTCAGGTCCTTGATGGTGGCACTACTCTCTGTAATCCCTTCAGGAATGAAGTATTGCTTTTGGTTTACTATTTTCCTGAGAAGGCAGATCTAATGGCTTCCATTTGGCCTTTCCCAGCATAATAGGTTTCACTCCACAGGTCATGGAACCAATGTGGGTATTCTGCCAGCTGCTGAGTATATCTATTCCAATTATGCATTCTGAACCTGGGAAAATAACTACAGGATGGGTTTGAGGACCCACTGTTCCCCCTGTGAGAAGGACCTAAACTAAAACTTCACTGATCACATGAACTACATAGTGCACGTGACTGGTAGACCACAATGATGTTTTGGGCTTCCTGGAATTAGTGTCATTTCAGAATCAGTGTTTAGTATTCCCCCAAAGCTCTTATTGTTTCCTTTTCTCCAATGTACAGTTACCCCGGTAAAAGGCTGTAGGTCCATTTTGGGAAGGCTGAAGAAAGATTAACAGTATACATTTTGATAGAGTATGGGGATCCTTCGTCAAAAGGATCCTGCCTCCTCTTTCAAGAGGTTCTGAGTTTATAAACTGTCTCAAGTGTGTAAATTGATTGAGGGGACATGACTCTGTTTCTATGATTCAGGTTAGACTTTTTGTTCAGTTGACCTAAATTTTTTCTGCTTCTACAGATTAAATAAGAATGTACTAAGCTTCATGTCTATTTGTCTAGGAACACCATGATCAATTAGCTAACAACATAGGTCTGCATGAATCATATTATTCTGGTTACTGCTTTGATCCTGCTGCCTTTAGTAGATGAGTGCCGCCAACTGGCCCTTCCACCCTAGGATCCAATTACTCCCATTGCATTTAAGTTTCCTAATTCAGTATCTTCCATTCCCTCTGTGAGGTCTGGACTACAGAGGAGAGCAATCACAGATCTCTTCAAGGATGCCAGAACTCCCCTCACAAATTTATTTCTCAGAGTTCTGGGGAAAGGTATATCTTCTGAACCCTCCCAATGTGGGTGACTAGGTCTTAAATGAAAAATCCACTCTAACATTTCAATATAAGTCTTTGAATCCCTTTCTCTACATTAAACCAAGGCACATCCAACATTTCCAGTTCACTCACACTAGGCCACCTTTTGGTCCGTGTTTCAGCCAAACAACTAAAAAAACAGTTACAGCCCTTTCTAACTCCCCAAGATGCAATATTAAATGTAGAATCTCCATTAGTGAGCACATATCAATGAATTCTGCCTGATGCGGCTTTATGTTTCTCCCACAACTATCACACACTTAGTATTCATTTCACACATGTTCCTAGATTTTGGCCTGTATAAATTAGAAATTTCAAGTAGTTCTTTTGGAGTGTAGTGTACATCCTCATGAGTCATACTTTTTTTTTTTAAACATCTTTATTGGAGTATAATTGCTTTACAATGGTGTGTTAGTTTCTGCTTTATAACAAAGTGAATCAGTTATACATATACATATATCCCCATATCTCTTCCCTCTTGCGTCTCCCTCCCTCCCACCCTCCCTATCTCACCCCTCTAGGTGGCCACAAAGCACTGAGCTGATCTCCCTGTGCTATGCGGCTGCTTCCCACTAGGTATCTATTTTACATATGGTAGTGTATATATGTCCATGCCACTCTGTCACTTTGTCCCAGCTTACCCTTCCCCCTCCCTGTGTCCTCAAGTCCATTCTCTAGTAGGTCTGCATCTTTATTCCTGTCTTGCCCCTAGGTTCTCCATGACCTTTTTTTTTTTTTTTTGAGTCCATATAGCATACGGTATTTGTTTTTCTCTTTCTGACTTACTTCACTCTGTATGACAGACTCTAGGTCCATCCACCTCACTACAAATAACTCAATTTTGTTACTTTTTATAGCTGAGTAATATTCCATTGTATATATGTGCCACATCTTCTTTATCCATTCATCTGTCGATGGGCACTTAGGTTGCTTCCATGTCCTGATGATTGTAAACAGAGTTGCAATGAACATTGTGGTACATGACTCTTTTTGAATTATGGTTTTTTCAGGGTATATGACCAGTAGTGGGATTGCTGGGTCATATGGTAGTTCTATTTTTAGTTTTTTAAGGCACCTCCATACTGTTCTCCATAGTGGCTGTATCAATTTACATTCCCACCAACAGTGCAAGAGGGTTCCCTTTTCTCCACACCCTCCACAGGATTTATTGTTTGTAGATTTTTTGATGATGGCCATTTTCAGTGATGTGAGGTGATATCTCATTGTAATTTTGATTTGCATTTCTCTAATGATTAGTGATGTTGAACATCCTTTCATGTGTTTGTTGACAATCTGTATATCTTCTCTGGAGAAATGTCTGTTTAGGTCTTCTGCTCATTTTTGGATTGGGATTGCTTTTTGATATTGAGCTGCATGAGCTGCTTGTATATTTTGGAGATTAATCCTTTGTCAGTTGCTTCATTTGCAAATATTTTCTCCCATTCTGAGGGTTGTCTTTTCATCTTGTTTAAGGTTTCCTTTGTTGTGCAAAAGCTTTTAAGTTTCATTAGGTCCCATTTGTTTATTTTTGTTTTTATTTCCATTTCTCTAGAAGCTGGGTCAAAAAGGATCTTCCTGTGATTTATGTCAGAGAGTGTTCTGCCTATGTTTTCCTGTAAGAGTTTTATACTGTCTGGCCTTACATTTAGGTCTTTAATCCATTTTGAGTTTATTTTTGTGTATGGTGTTAGGGAGTGTTCTAATTTCGTTCTTTTACATGTAGCTGTCCAGTTTTCCCAGCACCACTTATTGAGGAGGCTCTCTTTTCTCTATTGTATATTCTTGCCTCTTTTATCAAACATAAGGTGACCATATGTGCATGGGTTTATCTCTGGGCTTTCATTCTTGTTCCATTGATCTATATTTCTGTTTTAGTGCCAGTACCATACTATCTTGATTACTGTAGCTTTGTAGTATAGTCTGAAGTCAGGGAGCCTGATTCCTCCAGCTCCGTTTTTCTTTCTCAAGATTGCTTAGGCTACTCAGGGTCTTTGTGTTTCCATACAAATTGTGAAATTTTTTGTTCTAGTTCTATGAAAAATGCCAGTGGTAGTTTCATAGAGGTTGTGTTAAATCTGTAGATTGCTTTGGGTAGTAGAGTCATTTTCACAATGTTGATTCCTCCAATCCAAGAACATAGTATATCTCTCCATCTATTTGTATCATCTTTAATTTCTTTCATCAGTGTCTTATAATTTTCTGCATACAGGTCTTTTGTCTCCTTAGGTAGGTTTATTCCTAGGTATTTTATTCTTTTTGTTGCAATGATAAATGGGAGTGTTTTCTTAATTTCACTTTCAGATTTTTCATCATTAGTGTACAGGAATACAAGAGATTTCTATGCCTTAATTTTGTATCCTGCTACTTTACCAAATTCATTGATTAGCTCTAGTAGTGCTCCGGTAGCATCTCTAGCATTCTCTATGTATAGTATCATGTCATCTGCAAACAGTGACAGCTTTACTTCTTCTTTTCCAATTTGGATTCCTTTTATTTCTTTTTCTTCTCTGATTGCTGTGGCTAAAACTTCCAAAACTATGTTGAATAATAGTGGTGAGAGTGGGCAACCATGTCCTGTTCCTGATCTTAGTGGAAATGGTTTCAGATTTTCATCATTGAGGATGACGTTGGCTGTGGGTTTGTCATATATGGCCTTTATTATGTTGAGATAAGTTCCCTCTATGCCTACTTTCTGGAGAGTTTTTATCATAAATGGGTGTTGAATTTTGTCAAAAGCTTTCTCTGCATCTATTGAGATGATCATATGGTTTTTCTCCTTCAATTTGTTAATGTGTTGTATCACATTGACTTGCGTATATTGAAGAATCCTTCCATTCCTGGGATATACCCCGCTTGATCATAGTGTATGATCCTTTTAATGTGCTGTTGGATTCTGTTTGCTAGTATTTTGTTGAGGATTTTTGCATCTATGCTCATCAGTGATATTGGCCTGTAGTTTTCTTTCTTTGTGACATCTTTGTCTGGTTTTGGTATCAGGGTGATGGTGGCCTCGTAGAATGAGTTTGGGACTGTTCCTCCCTCTGTTATATTTTGGAAGAGTTTGAGAAGGATAGG
Source organism: Balaenoptera physalus (assembly GCF_965194825.1). Classification (NCBI taxonomy): domain Eukaryota; kingdom Metazoa; phylum Chordata; class Mammalia; order Artiodactyla; family Balaenopteridae; genus Balaenoptera; species Balaenoptera physalus. Next base: position 82,802,878 of record NC_138892.1, on the reverse strand, counting down.
TGCTAGCTCTTCTCTAAATGTTTGATAGAATTCGCATGTGAAGCCATCTGGTCCTGGGCTATTGTTTGTTGGAAGATGTTTAATCACATTTTCAAATTCAGTGTTTGTGATTGGTCTGTTTATATTTTCTATTTCTTCCTGGTTCAGTCTCGGAAAGTTGTGCTTTTCTAAGAATTTGTCCATTCTTCCAGGTTGTCCATTTTATTGGCATGTAATTATTTGTAGTAGTCTCTCATGATCGTTTTATTTCTGCAGAGTCAGTTGTTACTTCTCCTTTTTCATTTCTAATTCTATTGATTTGAGTCTTCTCCCTTTTTTTTTGATGAGTCTGGGTAATGGTTTATCAATTTTGTTTATCTTCTCAAAGAACCACCTTTTAGTTTTATTGATCTTTGGTATCATTTCCTTCATTTCTTTTTCATTTATTTCCAATCTGATCTTTATGATTTCTTTCCTTCTGCTACCTTTGGGGTTTTTTGCTCTTCTTTCCCTAATTGCTTTAGGTGTAAGGTTAGGTTGTTTATTTGAGATGTTTCTTGTTTCTTGATGTAGGCTTGTATTGCTATAAACTTCCCTCTTAGAACTGCTTTTGCTGCATCCCACAGGTTTGGGTTATCGTGTTTTCATGGTCATTTGTTTCTAGGTATTCTTTGATTTCTTCAGGGATCTCTTGGTTATTAAGTAGTGTATTGTTTAGCTTCCATGTGTTTGTATATTTTACAGATCTTTTCCTGTAACTGATATCTAGTCTCATAGCGTTGTGGTCAGAAAAGATATTTGATACAAACTCAATTTTCTTAAATTTACCATGGCTTGATTTGTGACCTAAGATATCATCTATCCTGGAGAATGTTCCATGAGCACTTGAGAAGAAAGTGTATTTTGTTGTTTTTGGATGGAATGTCCAATAAATATTAATTAAGTCTGTCTTGTTTAATGTATCATATAAAGCTTGTGTTTTCTTATTTATTTTCATTTTGGATGATCTGTCCATTGGTGAAAGTGGGGTGCTAAAGTCCCCTACTATGATTGTGTTACTGTCAATTACCCCTTTTATGGCTGTTAGTATTTACCTTATGTATTGAGGTGCTCCTATGTTGGCTGCATAAATATTTACCATTGTTATATCTTCTTGGATTGGTCCCTTCATCATTATGTAGTGTCCTTCTTTGCCTCTTACTGAACTTGGCTCTCCCACCTCAGAGGCACAAGCCTGACACATGGCCAGAGCACCAAGACCCTGTCATCCACATGGCTCAGAATCAAAAAAAAAACAAATTCACTAAAAACTGTACTAAGGAAAAAAAAAAAAAAAAAAAAAAAACGGACAGACAGGACAATAGGACAAATGGTAAAAGCAAAGTTGTACAGACAAAATCACACACAGAAGCATACACATACACACTCACAAAAAGAGAAAAAGGGAAAAATATATATATATCATTGCTCCCAAAGTCCACCTCCTCAATTTGGGATGATTCTTTGTCTATTCAGGTATTCCACAGATGCAGGGTACATCACGTTGATTGTGGAGATTTAATCCGCTGTTCCTGAGGCTGCTGGGAGAGATTTCCCTTTCTCTTCTTTGTTCGCACAGCTCCCAGGGTCCAGCTTTGGATTTGGCCCCGCCTCTGCGTGTAGTTCGCCTGAGGGCATCTATTCTTCTCTCAGAAAGGACGGGGTTAAAGGAGAAGCTGATTAGGGGGCTCTGGCTCACTCAGGCCGGGGGGAGGGAGGAATACAGAGTGCGGTGCGAGCCTGCGGCGGCAGAGGCCAGCATGACGTTGCACCAGCCTGAGGCACGCCATGCGTTCTCCTGGGGAAGTTGTCCCTGGATCACGGGACCCTGGCAGTGGGGGCTGCATGGGCTCCTGGGAGGGGAGGTGTGGTTAGTGACCTGTGCTTGCACACAGGCTTCTTGGTGGCTGCAGCAGCAGCCTTAGCATAGCCGTGGCTCATGCCCATATCTGGAGCTCCTTTAAGCATCACTCTTAATCCCCTCTCTGCGCACCAGAAAACAAAGGGGCAAGAAAAATTCTCTTGCCTCTTTGGCAGCTCCAGACTTTTTGCTGGACTCCCTCCCAGCTAGCTGTGGCGCACTAGCCCCCTTCAGGCTGTGTTCACGCAGCCAACCCCAGTCCTCTCCCTGGGATCTGACCTCTGAAGCCTGAGCCTCAGCTCCCAACCCCCACCCACCCCAGTGGGTGAGCAGACAAGCCTCTCGGGCTGGTGAGTGTTGGTGAGCACCGATCCTCTGTGCAGGAATCTCTCCGCTTTGCCCTCCGCACCCCTGTGGCCGCGCTCTCCTCCGTGGCTCCAAAGCTTCCCCCCTCTGCCACCCGCAGTCTATGCCCGCGAAGGGGCTTCCTAGTGTGTGGAAACCTTTCCTCCTTCACAGCTCCCTCCCACTGGTGCAGGTCCCGTCCCTATTCTTTTGTCTCTGTTTTTTCTTTTTTCTTTCGCCCTACCCAGGTACGTGGGGAGTTTCTTGCCTTTTGGGAGGTCTGAGGTCTTCTGCCAGCATTCAGTAGGTGTTCTGTAGGAGTTGTTCCACATGTAGATGTATTTCTGATGTATTTGTGGGGAGGAAGGTGATCTCCACGTCTTTCTCTTCCACCATCTTGATGCTCATGTGTCATACCTTATACCTCACCTTGAAGTGCCTACTGAGACCTGAGTTTAGGTCTAGGTCTAGAAGCAAAGAGAGGTGGTGGAAGTCGGTCCTGATGAGAATTATCATTGTCTTGCCCCATCTTCCACCAGTATATGCTCACTTTGTGTTTCTGTTTCACGTTTTGGTAATTCTCACTATATTTCAAACTTTTTCATTATTATATTTATTATGGTGATATGGGATCAGTGCTCTTTGATGTTACTATTGTAATTGTTTTGGGACATCACAAACCACACCTATATAAGACAGTGAACTTAACTGATAAATGTGATGTGTGTTCTGACTGCTTCATTGACCAGCCATTCCCCCATCTCTTCCTCTCTCCTTGGGCTTCCAGATCCACTGAGACACAACAATATTGAAATTAGGCCTGCCAATAACCCCAACATGTCCTCTAAGTGTACAAATGAAAGGAAGTGTCGGACATCTCTCACCTTAAATCAAAAGCTAGAAATGATTAAGCTCAGTGAGGAAGGTGTGTCAAAAGCCAAGGTAGACTGAAAGCTAGGCCTCTTGTGCCAAACAGTTAGCAAAGTTGTGAATGCAAAGGAAAAGTTCTTTAAGGAAAGTTAAAGTGATATTCCAGTGAACACACAAATGATAAACAAGTGAAATAGCCTTGTTGTTGATATGGAGAAAGTTGTAGTGGTCTGGAAAGAAGGTCAAACCAGCCACAAGCTTCCTGTAAGCCAAACCTTAATTAATCTATAGCAAGGCCTTAATTGTCTTCAATTCTATGAAGTTTGAGAAAGGTAAGGAAGATGCAGAAGAAAAGTTTGAAGTTAGCAGATGTTGGTTCATGAGATTTAAGGAAAGAAGCTGTCACCATAGCATAAAAGTATAAGATGAAGCAGCAAGTGCTGATGTAGAAGCTGCAGCAAGTCATTCAGAAGACCTAGCTAAAAAAATTAGTGAAGGTGACAATACTAAACAACAGATTTTCAATGTAGGTAAAGAGCCTTCTAGGACTTTCATAGCTAGAGAGAAGTCAATGCCTGGCTTCAAACTTCAAAAGACAGGCTGACTCTATTTTTAGGGGCTAATGCAGTTAGTGATTTTCAGTTGAAGTCAATGCTCCTTTGCCATTCCAAAAATTCTACGGCCCCTAAGAATTATGAAAAATCTACTCTGCCTGTGCTCTATAAACAGAATAACAAAGCCTTGATGATAACACATCTGTTTACAACATGATTTACTGAATATTTTAAGCCTACTGTTGAGACCTACTGCTCAGTAAAAAAAGATACCTTTTGAAATATTACTGCTCATTGACAATGCACCTGGTCACCCAAGAGCTCTGATGTAGACGTGCAATGAGATTAATGTTGTTTCATGGGTGCTAACACAACATCCATTCTGCAGCCCATGGATCAAGGAGCAATTTCAACTTTCAAGTCTTATTATTTAAGAAACACATTTTGTGAGGTTATAGCAGCCATAGTCTGATGGATCAGGGCAAACTAAATTGAAAACCTTTAGAAAGGATTCACCATTCTAGATGTCATTAAGAACATTCATGATTAATAGGAAGAAATCAAAATATCAACATTAACAGAAGTTTGGAAAAAGTTGATTCCAACCCTCATGGATGACTTTGAGGGGTTCAAGACTTCAGTGAAGGAAGTAACTACAAGTGTGGTGGAAATAGCAAGAAAGAGAATTAGAAGCAGCGTCTGAAGATGTGACTAAATTGCTGCAATCTCATGATAAAACTTGAACGGATGAGAAGTTTCTTGTTATGGATGAGCAAAAAAGGTGGTTTCTTGAGTTGGAATCTACTCCTGGTAAATATGCTGTGAAGATTGTGGAAATGGCAACAAAGCACTTAAAATTAATATTCAACATAAACTTAGTTGATAAAGCAGCAGCAGGGTTTGAGAGAATTGATTCCAATTTTGCAAGAAGTTCTACTGTGGGCAAAATGTTATCAAGCAACATTGCATGCTACAGAGAAATCATTCATGAAAGAAAGAGTTAATCGATGCAGCAAACATCATTGAAGTCTTATTTTAAGAAATTTCCACAGCCACCCCAGCCATCAACAACCACTACCTTGATCAGTCAGCAGCCATCAACATTGAGGCAAGGACCTACACCAGCAAAAGATAATGATTTGCTGAAGGCTCAGATGATGGTTAGCATTTTTTAGCAATGACATTTTTTTGTACATTTTTTTAGACATAAAAAACAGTTTTTTTAAACTACAGTATGCTGTAAACAAAATTTTATATGCACTGGGAAGCAAACGTTCATGTGACTCACTTTATTGCTTCATTGTGGTTGTCTAGAACTAATCCCACAATATCTCCGAGGTATGCCTATAGATTTAATGTTTTATCTTTCACATCTACAATCCATCTAGAATGGCTTTTTGTGTAAGAAGGTGTAATAGTCAAGATTCCTTTGCTTTTACATATTGAGATCTAACTGACCAGCATCATTTACTTAAAAGATGAAACTTTTCCCCAAAGTGCAGTGGCACCTTTAAAATAAATCAACCATCTGCATAGAAGTAGGTCTGTTTCTGTTTCTGCCTTAATTATTGTTCAGGGATGACAAATACCAGATAACATGAGAATAAGGGCTAAGGAGAAGATATATTGCTACCTTGAATCTTAGGGGCTTACATGTTGGGCAAAGACAAAATATGAGGGGGAGGAGTGAGACTGGGAAGCACTAGAACCCCGATGTCAAATTCTGGTTGGTGGAGTTATAACAGAGGGAGAGCACAACACACTTGGACTTTTCAGATTGAGGGAAGAGTTGATCTAGTCAGTAGTTTATCCAAATAGAGTAGATATTAAAATTGAAACTAAAGATTGTAATGTGCTATTGGACAATAATTACTAGAGAACAATTCATACCAGATAAATTTCCGTCAGAATGTAGGATAAATATATGCTATAATTGTGAGAATAATTGAATTATTACAATTACATGGGTTTGATCTTGAACATGTTTTTTATATAACAAAGACAAATAATGAAACTTAAGAAATATATGATTGTTTATCTTGCTTATGGTTCATTCATATGATGTAATACTACACAATTGTTTGCTATCATTTCATAACAGAATGATTGCATGGAATAACTTAATATCTATTAACTTTTAAAAAAAAGATTTTTACAGAATAGCCATATAGCATAATCCCAGTTTACATTAAAGAAAATGTATTTCTATGGATTGATAAAAGACTAAAATTAATACACCTAAGTATTTACATTTGTTATGTCTGTGTGATAGAATGAGAATGTTTCTATTTTCTTTCTTTATACTCTTCTGTATTTCTTCAAGAATCAGTAATATTTTAATTATTATAAGAAAAATAATTGGTTTTTTTACATTGTAGATTCTACATTCATCCTTTCTGCCATTATGACATTGGGATGAGACATTAGTGATATAGGATATACCTGAACTGTGTATATAATTATGCAGAGAAAGCATAAAAGGCAATAATTACATGAAATAATAATAGGACAAATTACAAATTTAATAAAATGTTCTTGCCCTTGGTTTATATTAGCCTCATTTTTACTTCTTTCAGGAACATAGTTCTTCCTCATTTACCATGTCTCCAAGATCAGGAAAAGTAACTGACCTACCAAATACATAGAAACAAAAACAGCAAATTAGGAAAAATGAGGTGATAGAGGAATAGGTTCCAAATGAAGGAACAAGATAAAACCTCAAAAGAAGAAGAGAAGTGGAGATAAGCAATCTATGTGATTAACAGTTCAAGGTAATGATTTAAAAATGCACAAAAATGCAGGAGAAGAATGTATGCACACAGTGAGAAATTTAACAGAGTAAGAAGAACCAGAGCTGAAGAATACAATAACTGAAATTTTAAAATACACTAGAAGAAATCAATAGTAGATTAGATATTACAGAGGAATGGATCATCAAACTGGAAGATAGAGTAGTGGAAGTCATTCAAGTTGACCAAAAAAGGAATTTTACAAAATGAAGACAGTTTGAGACTTCTGGGACAACACCAAGCATACTAACAATCACATTATAGGGTCCCAGAAGAAGAGAGAGAGAAAGGGCAGAGAAAATATTTGAAGACATAATAGCTGAAAACTTCCCTAACCTGGAAAAAGAAACAGACCTCCAGGTCCAGTAGGGACAGACTCCCAAACAGGATCAACCCAAAGAGGACCACACCAAGACACATTGTAATTAAAATGGCAAAAATTAAAAGTAAAGAGAGAATATTAAAAGCAGCAAGGTAAAAGCAACAAGTTACATACAAGGAAACTCCCAGAAGACTGTCAGCTGACTTTTCAGCAGAAACTCTGCAGTCCAGAAGGAAGTGGAATGGTACATTTAAAGTGATGAAAGGGAAAAACCTACAACCAAGAATACTCTACCTGGCAAGGCCTTCATTCAGATTTGAAGAAGAGATCAAAAGTTTTATAGAAAAGCAAAACCTAAAAGAGTTCAGCACCACAATACCAGTTTTACAAGGAATGTTACAGGAACTTCTCTAAGTGGAAAAGAAAAGATGACAGTTAGAATATGAAAATTACAAAAGAAAAAATGTCATGTGTAAAAGCAAATATACAGTAAATGTAGTAGATCAACCTCTTATAAAGCTAGTAAGAAGGTTAAAAGACAAAAATGCTAAAATCATCTACATCCACAATAAGAAGTTAAGGGATACACAAAGAAAAGGATGTAAAATAGGATGTCACAAACAGTAAACATGGAGGGAGGAGTAAAAATGCAGTGTTGTTAAAATGCATTCAAATTTAGATATCAGCAACTTAGTAATTATATATATATACATATATTATATATATTGCTAATATATAAACCTCATGGTAACCACAAACCAAAAATTTATATAGATACACACACAGAAAATAGAAAGAAATCCAAGCATAACACTAAAGATAGTCTTCAAATCACAAGGGAATAGAGCAAAAGAAGAAGAAAGGAACAAAAAGGAACTCCAAAACAATGAACAAAATGGCAACAAGTACATGCCTATAAATAATTAATTTAAATGTAAATGAACTTAATGCTCCAATCAAAAGACACAGAGTGGCTCAATGGATATAAAAACAAAACCCATGTATATGCTACCTACAAGAGACTCATTTCAGATCTAAAAACACACAAAAACAGGCTGAAAATGAGGGGATGGAAAAAGTTATTCCATGCAAATGGAAATGAAAAGAAAGCCTAGATAGCAATACTTATATCAGACAAGTAGACTTTAAAACACAGACCATAACAAGAGACAAAGAAAGACATTACATAATGATAAAGCGATCAATCAAGGAAGGTATAAAAGTTGTAAATATAAGGGCACTCATCATAGGAACATCTAAATACATAAAGCAAATATTAACAGACATAAGGGGAGAAATTGACAGTAACAAAATAATAGTAGGGGACTTTATCACACACAGACAGCAATGGACAGATTATTCAGACAGGAAATCATAATGAAACACTGGCCTTAAATGAAACATTAGATCAGATGAACCTAATAAAAATATACAGAACATTGCAAGCAAAAACAGCAGAATACACAATGTTTCCAAGTGCACATGGAAAATTCTCCAGGATAGATCACACACACGAGGCCACAAAACAAGTCTCAATAAATTTAAGCATCTTTTCCAATACAACACTATGAGACTAGAAATCAACTACAAGAAAAAAACTGCAAAAAACACAAAAAACCTGAAAGCTAAACAGTATGTTACTAAACAACAAATGGGTCAGTGAAAAATATCAAAGACAAAATTTTAAAATACCTGGAAACAAATTAAAACAAAAACACAATGATCCAACTAATGGGGCACAACAAGAAGAGTTCAAAGAAGGAAGTATATGGTGATACAAGCCTACCTCAGGAAACAAGAAAAACCTCAAACAACCTAACCTTATACCTAAGGGAACTAGAAAAAGCAGAACAAACAAAACCCACAATTAGTAGAAGGAAAGAAAGCATAAAGATCAGAGCTGAAGTAAAGGAAATAGAGACAAAAAAATAGAAAAGATCAATGAAACTAAGAGCTGGTTCTGAGAAAGATAAACAAAGTTGATAAACCTTTAGCAAGACTCATCAATAATAAAAGGGAGCGCAGCCAAATAAACTCGTAAATGAAAAAAGAGAAGTTACAATGGGCACCGCTGAAATATGAAAGATCATAAGAGATTATTATGGATAATTATGTCAATAAAATGAACAACCCAGAAGAAATGGAAAAATTCCTAGAAATGCACAATCTCTCAAAACTGAAAGAAAAATAGAAATATGAAGAGACTAATTATCAGAAACGAAACTGAATCAGTAATTTTAAAAAAAAACAAAAAACTTCCAACAAACAAAAGTCCAGGATCAGACAGCTTCACAGGTGAATTCTACCAAACATTGAGAGAAGAGTTAATGCCTATTTTTAACAAACTATTCCCTAAGCTTGCAGAGGAAGGACACTTCTGTATTCATTCTGCTAGGCCAGCATCACCCTGATATGAAAACCAAAGATATCACAAAAAAGAAAATTACAAGTTCATAGCACTGAAGAACCTAGATGTAAAAATCCTCAACAAAATATTAGCAAACCAAGTACAAGAATACATTTTAAAAATCATATATCCATAAATAAAACAATTTAATACACTACATTAACAAATTGAAAGACAAAAATTCATATGATCATCTCAGTAAATGCAGAAAAACTTCTGACAAAATTCAACATCCTTTCATGATAAAAAATATCAAGTAGGTAGAGAGCGAACATACCTCAACACAATAAAGGCCATATATGACAACCCCACAATTAGCATATTCAAAGTGAAAAGCTGAACGTATTTCCTGTAAAATCAGGAACAAGACAAGGATGCCCACTCTGACCACCTTTATTAAACATAGTGTTGGAAGCCCTAGCCAAAGCAATCAGACAAAAAAAAGAAATAAAATAGGAGGACCTTCAAGACGGCAGAGGAGTAAGACGTGGAGATCACCTTCCCCCCAACAAATACATTAAAAATACAACTACATGTGGAACAACTCCTAAAGAACACCTACTGAATGCTGGCAGAAGACCTCAGACCTCCGAAAAGGCAAGAAACTCCCCACATACCTCGGTAGGGTAAAACAAAAAAGAAAAAACAGAGACAAAAGAATAGGAACAGGACCTGAACCTCTGGGAGGGAGCTGTGAAGGAGGAAAAGTTTCCACACACTAGGAAGCCCCTTCACTGGCAGAATTGGGGGTTGGGCAGGGGGAAGCTTCAGAGACACAGAGGAGAGCGCAGCAACAGGGTTGCAGAGGGCAAATCAGAGAGATTCCCGAACAGAGGATTGGAGCTGACCAGAAATCACCAGCCTGAGAGGCTTGTCTGCTCACCTGCTGGGGCGGGCGGGGGGCTGGGAGATGAGGCTCCGGCTTCGGAGGTCAGACCCCAGGGAGAGCACAGGGGTTGGCTGTGTGAACACAGCCTGAAGGGGGTTAGTGCACCACAACTAGCTGGGTGGGAGTCCGGGAAAAAGTCTGGACCTGCCGAAGAGTCAAGAGACCATTGTTTTGGGGTGCGTGAGGAGAGGGGATTCAGAGCACCACCTAAACGAGCTCCAGGGATGGGCACAAGTTGCAGCTATCAGCGCGGACACCAGAGACGAGCATGAAATGCTAATGCGGCTGCTGCAGCCACCAAGAATCCTGTATGCAAGCACAAGTCACTATCCACACATCCCCTCCCAGGAGCCTGTGCAGCCTGCCACTGCCAGGGTCCTGTGATCCAGGGACAACTTCCCTGGGAGAACACACAGCATGCCTCAGGCTGTTGCAATGTCACGCCGGACTCTTCCACCACAGGCTTGCCCCACATTACGTAACCCTCCCTCTCCCAGGCCTGAGTGAGTCACAGCACCCTAATCAGCCACTCCTTTAATCCCCTCCTGTCTGGGGGAAGAACATATGCCAGAGGGCGATCTACATGCAGAGATGGGGCCAAATCCAAAGCTGAACCCCAGGAGGTGTGCAAACAAAGAAGAGAAAGGGAAATTTCTCCCAGCAGCCTCAGGAGCAGCGGATTAAATCTCCACAATCAACTTGATGTACCCTGCATCTGTGGAATACCTAAATAGAAAATGAATCATCCCAAAATTGAGACGGTGGACTTTGGGAGCAACTGTACCCTTGGGGTTTGCTGTATGCAACTGACCAGTTTCTGATTTTTATGTTTATCTTAGTTTGGATTTTAGTGCTTGTTATCATTGGTGGATTTGTTTATTGGTTTGGTTGCTCTCTTCTTTTTTTTTTTCTTTTTCTTTTTATTACTTTTTAATTTTTTTATTTTAATAATATTTTTAAAAACTTTTTATTTTAATAACTTTATTTATCTTATTTATTTATTTTTCTCTTTTTTTCTCACTTTTCTTATAGGCCGTGTGGTTGACAGGGTCTTGGTGTTCCAGCTGGCTGCCAGGCCTGAGCCTCTGAGGTGTGAGAGATGAGTTCAGGACACTGGACGACCAGAGAACTCCCAGCCCAATGTAATATCAATTGGCGAGAGCTCTCCCAGAGATCTCTGTCTCAACACTAAGACCCAGCTACACTCAATGACCAGCAGGCTCCAGTGCTGGACACCCTGTGCCAAACAACTAGAATGACAGGAACACAACACCACCCATTAGCAGAGAGACTCCTAAAATCATACTAAGTTCACAGACACCCCAAAACGCACCACCAGACACGGTCCTGCCCACCAGCAAGACAAGATCCAGCATCATCCACCAGAACACAGGCACCAGTCCCCTCCACCAGGAAGGCTACACAACACACTGAACCAAACTTAGACACTGGGGACAGACACCAAAAACAACAGAAACTACGAACCTGCAGCCTGCGAAAAGGAGACCCCAAACACAGTAAGTTAAGCAAAATGAAAAGACAGAGAAATATGCAGCAGATGAAGGAGCAAGGTAAAAACCCACCAAACCAAACAAATGAAGAGGAAATAGGCAGTCTACTTGAAAAAGAATTCAGCATAACGATGGTAAAGATGATGCAAAATCATGGAAATAGAAAGGAGGAAATACAAGAAACGTTTAATAAGGACCTAGAGGAACTAAAGAACAAACAAACAAGGATGAACAACACAATTAAAAATTATCTAGAAAGAATCCATAGCAGAATAACTGAGGAGGAAGAATGGATAAGTGACCTGGAAGATAAAATAGTGGCAATAACTACTGCAGAGCAGAATTTTAAAAAAGGATGAAAAGAATTAAAGACAGTCTCAAAGACCTCTGGGACAAAATTAAATGCACCAACATTCGAATTATAGGGGTCTCAGAAGAAGAAGAGAAAAAGAAAGGGACTGAGAAATTATTTGAAGAGATTATAGTTGAAAACTTCCCTAATATGGAAAAGGAAATAGTCAATCAAGTCCAGGAAGCGCAGAGAATCCCACAGGGTAAATCCAAGGAGAAACTTGCCAAGACACATATTAGTCAAACTACCAAAAATTAAATACAAAGAAAAATAATAAAAGCAGCAAGGGAAAAACAACAAATAATATAGAAGGGAATCCCCATAAGGTTAACAGCTGATCTTTCAGCAGAAACTCTGCAAGCCAGAAGGGAGTGGCAGGACATATTTAAAGTGATGAAAGGGAAAAACCTTCAACCAAGATTACTCTACCCAGCAAGGATCTCATTCAGATTCGACAGGGAAATTAAAAGCTTTACAGACAAGCAAAACCTAAGAGAATTCACCACTACCAAACCAGCTTTACAACAAATGCTAAAGGAACTTCTCTAAGCTGGAAACACAAGAGAAGGAAAAGATCTACAATTAGAAAACCAATTAAGAAAATGGTAATAGGAACATACATATCAATAATTACCTTAAATGTAAATGGATTCAATGCTCCAACCAAAACACATAGACTGGCTAAATGGATACAAAAACAAGACCCGTATATATGCTGTCTACAACAGACCCACTTCACACCTAGGGACACATACAGACTAAAAGTGAGGGGATGGAAAAAGATATTCCATGCAAATAGAAATCAAAAGAAAGCTGGAGGAGCAATTCTCATATCAGACAAAATAGACTTTAAAATAAAGACTATTACAAGAGACAAAGAAGGACACTACATAATGATGAAGGGATCAATCCAAGAAGAAGACATAACCATGGTCAATATTTATGCACCCAACATAGGAGCACATGAACACATAAGGCAAATACTAACAGCCATAAAAGGGGAAATTGACAGTAACACAATAATACTAGTGGACTTTAACACCGCACTTTCACAAATGGACAGATCAACCAAAATGAAAATAAATAAGGAAACAGAAGCCTTAAATGACACATTAAACAAGTTGGATTTACTTGATATTTATAGGACATTCCATACAAAAACAACAAAATACACTTTCTTCTCAAGTGCTCATGGAACACTCTCAAAAATAGATCATATTTTGGGTCACAAATCAAGCCTTGGTAAATTTAAGAAAATTGAAATCATATCAAGTATCTTTTCCGACCACAGCATTATGAGACTAAATATCAATTACAGGAAAAAAACTGTAAAAAATACTAACACATGGATGCTAAACAGTACACTACTAAATAACCAAGAGATCACTGAAGAAATCAAAGAGGAAATCAAATAATACATAGAAACAAATGACAACGAAAACACGATGGCCCAAAAACCTATGGGATGCAGCAAAAGCAATTCTAAGAGGGAAGTTTATAGCAATACAATCCTAACTCAAGAAACAAGAAACATCTCAAATAAACAACCTAATATTACACCTAAAGAAATTAGAGAAAGAAGAACAAAAAAAAAAACCCCAAAGTTAGAAGAAGGAAAGAAATCATAAAGATCAGATCAGAAAGAAATGAAAAGGAAATGAAGGAAATGATAGCAAATGTCAATAAAAGTAAAAACTGGTTCTTTGAGAAGATAAAGAAAATTGATAAACCATTAGCAAGACTCATTAAGAAAAAAAGGGAGAAGACAAATCAACAGAATTAGAAATGAAAATGGAGAAGTAACAACTGACACTGCAGAAATACAAAGGATCATGAGAGACTACTGCAAGCAACTATATGCCAATAAAATGGACAACCTGGAAGAAACAGACAAATTCTAAGAAACGCACAACTTTCTGAGACTGAACCAGGAAGAATAGAAAATATAAACAGACCAATCACAAACACTGAAATTGAAAATGTGATTAAAAATCTTCCAACAAACAAAAGCCCAGGACCAGATGGCTTCACAAGAATATTCTATCAAACATTTAGAGAAGAGCTAACACCTATCTTTCTCAAGCTCTTCCAAAATATAGCAGAGGGAGGAACACTCCCAAACTCATTCTACAAGGCCACCATCACCCTGATACCAAAACCAGACAAAGAGGTTAAAAAAAGAAAACTACAGGCCAATATCACTGGTGAACATAGATGCAAAATCCTCAACAAAATACTAGCAAACAGAATTCAAGAGCACATTAAAAGGATCATACACCATGATCAAGTGGGGTTTATACCAGGAATGCAAGGATTCTTCAATATACACTAATCAATCAATGTGATACACCATATTAACAAACTGAAGGATAAAAACCATATGATAATCTCAATAGATGCAGAAAAACTTTCAACAAAATTCAACACCAATTTATTATAAAAACTCTCCAGAAAGTAGGCATAGAGGTAACTTACCCAACATAATAAAGGCCACATATGACAAATCCACAGCCAGCATCATTCTCAATGGTGAAAAACTGAAACCATGTCCACTAAGATCAGGAACAAGACAAGGTTGCCCACTCTCACCACTATTATTCAACACAGTTTTGGAAGTTTTAGCCACAGCGATCAGAGAAGAAAAAGAAATAAAAGGAATCCAAATTGGAAAAGAAGAAGTAAAGCTGTCACTGTTTGCAGAGGATAAGATACTATAAGTAGAGAACCCTAAAGATGCTACCAGAAGACTACTAGAGCTAATCAATGAATTTGGTAAAGTAGCAGGATACAAAATTAATGCATAGAAATGTCTTGCATTCTTATACACTAATGAAGAAAAATCTGAAAGAGAAATTAAGGAAACACTCCCATTTACCATTGCAACAAAGAGAATAAAGTACCTAGGAATAAACCTACCTAAGGAGACAAACGACCTGTATGCAGAAAAGTATAAGACACTGATGAAAGAAATTCAAGATGATACAAACACATGTTTGTATCATTTGAACAAATACCATGTTCTTGGATTGGAATAATCAACGTTGTGAAAATGACTATATTACCCAAAGCAATCTACAGATTCAATGCATTCCCTATCAAACTACCACTGGCATTTTTCACAGAAATAGAACCCAAAATTTCACAAGATGTATTGAAACACAAAAGACCCCGAATAGCCAAAGCAATCTTGAGAAAGAAAAACGGAGCTGGAGGAATCAGGCTCCCTAACTTCAGACTATATTACAAAGCTACAGTAATCAAGACAGTACGGTACTGGCACAGAAACAGAAATATAGATCAATGGAACAGGATAGAAAGCCCAGAGAGATAAACCCACACACATATGGTCACCTTATGTTTGATAAAAGAGGCAAGAGTATACAATGGAGAAAAGACAGCCTCTTCAATAAGTGGTGCTGGGAAAACTGGACAGCTACATGTAAAAGAATGAAATTAGAACACTCCCTAACACCATACACACAAAAAAAACTCAAAATGGATTAAAGACCTATATTTAAGGCCAGACACTATAAACGTCTTAGAGAAAAACAGGCAGAACACTCTATGACATAAATCACAGCAAGATCCTTTTTGACCCACCTCTTGGAGAAATGGAAATAAACACAAAAATAAACAAATGGGACTTAATGAAACTTAAAAGCTTTTGCACAGCAAAGGAAACCATAAACAAGACTAAAAGACAACCCTCAGAATGGGAGAGAATATTTGCAAATGAAGCAACCGACAGAGGACTAATCTCCAAAATTTAGAAGCAGCTCAATATCAAACAAACAAACAGCGCAATCCAAAAATGGGCAGAAGACCTAAACAGACATTTCTCCAAAGAAGATATACAGACAGCCAACAAACACGTGAAATAATGTTCAACATCACTAATCATTAGAGAAATGCAAATCAAAACTACAATGAGGTATCACTTCACACCAGCAAGAATGGCCATCATCAAAAAATCTACAAACAATAAATGCTGGAGAGGGCGTGGAGAAAAGGGAACTCTCCTTCACTGTTGGTGGGAATGTAAATTCATACAGCCACTATGGAGAACAGTATGAAGTTTCCTTAAAAAACTAAAAATAGAACTACCATATGACCCAGCAATCCCACTACTGGGCATATACCCTGAGAAAACCATAATTCAAAAAGAGTCATGTACCACAATGTTCATTGCAGCTCTATTTACAATAGCCAGGACATGGAGGCAACCTAAGTGTCCATCGACAGATGAATGGATAAAGAAGATGTGGCACATATGTACAATGGAATATTACTCAGCCATAAAAAGAAACGAAATTGAGTTATTTGTAGTGAGGTGGATGGACCTAGAGCCTGTCATACAGAGTGAAGTATGTCAGAAAGAGAAAAACAAATATCATATGCTAACACATATATATGGAATCTAAAAAAAGGAAAATGGTTCTGAAGAACGTAGGTGCAGGACAGGAATAAAGTCGCAGACATACAGAATGGACTTAAGGACACAGCGAGGGGGAAGGGTAAGCTAGTATGAAGTGAGAGAGTGGCTTTGACATATATACACTACCAAATGTAAAATAGATAACTAGTGGGAAGCAGCCGCATAGCACAAGGGGATCAATTCAGCGCTTTGTGACCGCCTAGAGGGGTGGGATAGGGAGGGTGGGAGAGAGATGCAAGAGGGAGGGGATGTGGGGATAAAAGTATACGTATAGCTGATTCACTTTGTTATACAGCAACAACTAACACAACAATGTAAAGCAATTATACCCCAATAAAGATGTTAAAAATAAAAGAAATAAAATAATTTGAAATTGAAAAGGAAGAAGTAAAACTTATAGGAGAACTTAAGACACTGATGAACGAAATTGAAGATGACACAAATGGAAAAATATACAGTGCTCATAGATTCAAAGAATTAATATTGCTAAAATGACCATACTATCTAAGGCCATCTACAGATTCAATGCAATCCTCATCAAAATGGCATTTTTAACAGAATTAGAACAAATAAGTCTAAAATTTGTATGGAAACACAAAGGACCCAAAATAGCCAACATGATCTTGAGAAAGAAGAACAAAGATGGAGGCATCACACTCTCTGATTTCAAACTATACTACAAAGCTACAGTAATCAAAACAGGACTATTCTCTCACACCATACACAAAAATAAAGTCAAAATGGAATAAAGACTTAAATGTAAGGCCTGGAACCATAAAACTTCTCGAAATAAAACCTAGGCAGTATGCTCTGATATTGGTCTTAGCAATACTTTTTGGATATTTCTCCTCAGGCAAGGAAAACAAAAATTTAAAAATTAAATAAACAAATGGGACTACATCAAACTAGAAAGCTTTTGCACAGTGAAGGAAAAAAAAATCAACAAAATGAATAAGCCACCTCTTGAATGAAAGAAGTTATTGCAAATGTTATCTCTGACAAGGGATTAATATTCAAAATATATAAAGGACTCATACAACTCCACATCAAAACAAACAAACAACCCAATTAAAAACATGGGCAGAGGACCTCAATAGACATTTTCCAAAGAAGGCATACAAATATCCAATAGGTACATGAAAAGATGCTTAACATCACTAATCATCAGGGAAATGCAAATCAAAACCACTATAAGATATAACATCACACCTGTCAGAATTGCTATTATCTAAAAGACAGCAAATAACAAATGTTGTCAAGGATGTGGAGCAAAGGGAGCCCTCATGCCCTGTTGGTGGGAATGTAAATTGGTGCAGCCACTATGGAAAACAGTATGGAGATTCCTCAAAAAATTAAAAATAAAACTACCATATGACCCATGAATTCCCTGGTTATTTATCCAAAGAAAATGAAAACACTAATTAGAAAGAATATATCCACCCCACGTTCATTGCAGCATTATTTACAATAGCCAAGATATGGAAACTACCGAAGTGTGCATCAATCATTAAATGCATAAAGAAGTGGAATATATATATATTTTTGTATGTATGTATGTATACATACAGACAATGGAATATTAGTCAGCCATAGAAAAGAATGAAATCTTGCCATTTACAACAACATGGACAGACTTAGAGAGTATTAAGGTAAGTGAAATAAGTCCAACAGAGAAAGACAAATCTTGTATGATTTCACTTATATGTGCAATCTAAAAAAGAATACAAATGAACAAACATAACTAAACAGAACGGAATCATAGATACAAAGAATAAACAGGTGGTTGCCAGAGGGAGGGGGGAGGAGAGAAATAGGTGAGGGAGATTAAGAGGTACTGACTTTCACTTACAAAATAAATGAGTCACAAGTATGTAATGTATAGTGTGGGGAATATAGTCAATAAATATGTAATATCCTTGTATGGTGACAGATGACACCTAGACTTATCATGATGATCATTTTAAAAGGTCTAGAAATATCGAATCACTCTGTGGTATACCAAGAACTAAAACAGTGTGTAGGTCAATTATACTTCAAAAACAAACAAACAAACTCACAGAAAAAGAGATCAGATTTGTAGTTACCAGAGGGGGTATTGGGGAGGGAGAATTGGATGAAGATAGAAACTTCCAGTTATAAGATAAATACTAAGGATGTGATATACAACATGATAAATATAATGACCACTGCTGTATGTTGTATATGAAAGTTTTTGAGAGAGCAAATCCTAAGAGTTCTCGTCACAAGAAAAGAACTTTTTTTCTATTTCTTTAATGTGTATCTGTATGAGATGGTGGATATTCACTAAACTTATTGTGGTAATCATTTCATGATGTAAGTCAAATCATTATGCTGTATACCTTAGTGCTATATGTCAATTACATCTCAATAAAACTAGAAAAAATTGCTATGGGTGGGCAAAAGTTGTCTCAGAAGGTACTATAACAATAAATGCTTAAGCTTAGACAGAGGCCAAGTAAGAGGGCTTAAATCTAATTCCTGTGCAGTCCCTTTTGTAGCTAAATTAAGTTTCTCATACTTTAAGAGAGAAGAAGACAACTTAATGGGCTAGCATATAAGTGTAAACTTATTCTATCAGACACCAACCCTTTTACACTATTTCTCTTAACACAGAGCAGTACTGAACCAAGGAAAAATGAGGATGCAAAACAAAAACGTTTAATATATTAAAATATTTATTTATTGCTTTGTCTCTGAGAAGATGTAAGACATATTAGCATCTTAAATAAAAGCAATTCCAAATCCATCATGTGAACAAGATAGAATATAGACTGTCAATGAATCTAGAGGAAAGCTTAATGAAACACCAAGTGCTCAGCAACCTGAAATCAAGCTTTGAAGTTTCTTTTCTCTCTGCTCCTCCAGTCATCTGTCTGGCCTTGAGTACCCTTCTTTACTTCTGTCCATTGTCAAGGAAACTCATTTCTCTTTCTTCTGAAAAATGACACAACTCAGAGAAGAGAAAGAGCTGGGCAGGGCTGGTTCTATGGTGATTTGAGGAAGAGGAAAAGGTCTGCTCTCTTTACAAAAACAAAACAAACAAACCAAAAAACTACTATTTGAATCACTCTTTTGGGATAAGACTTTGTCTCTAGAAAGATCCTGAAAAAAATATTAGCATGTTTCTGAAATTCTCAACACACCAACCTGCTAACAAGGACAATTTTACTATTCTATTTAGCTGTCAACTTAGAAACTGCTATAGTCAATTTTGTGTGTGAACTTAACTGAGCCACAGGGCTAGACAATTGGTCAAAGATTATTCTGGGTGTTTCTGTAAGGGTGTTTTTGGATGACTTTAACATTTAAATTAATAGACTGAGTAAAGCAGATTGCTCTACGTAATGTGGGTGGGCCTCATCCAATCAGTTGAAAGCCTGAAGAGAACAAAAAGACTGCCCTTCCGCCTGAATAAGAGGGAATTCAGACTCAAACCGAAACATCAGCTCTTCCTGGGTCTCAAGCCTGCCCCCCTTTAGATTGAAACTCCATCATTGTCTTTCCTGGGTCTCCAGCTTTTCTGGGACTTGGCCCCATAATTGAGTGAGTCAATCCCTTATTATATATATATTACATGTATATCCTGTTGGTTCTATTTATCTGGAAAATCCTGACTAATATAGAAATCGAGAATATTATGGAATTAATTACACACACACCCACACATACACACACACTTTGAACAGGTTCAGTAACCCAGTTCAGTCCACTGCACAATTTAGCACAGATTATACCATAGTATTAGTGTATTAGGCTGATGGGCAGGAAAGTGGCCTAGGTGCAGTGCAGGCTGTCCGAAAGAGACAAAGGTCCTGCATGCGGAGACAGACCCAGCCCAAAGGAAGAGCTAAAGCTACCAGAGTGTGAAATTATTTGATGAAAAGATGAAAACATTCAGCTCCAAATTTTCAATCTCATCCTCATTCACTAATTTTTAAGTCACCAAAAATGAGCCCCAAAAATGGATAAAATGTTGCCTGTCTTGGAATATTTTTATTCCAGGTGAATGTGTCACTCTGTTTAGTGAGTGTTCAACTACTCAAACAGTTTGCCTCGAATTTTTTGTTTGGAATAAATTTGGGTGGTGAACAGCCAAATCATGGTGAATAAGGCATTTTAAGGTTTGCAAATTCCTGGTAACTAAATATAATAACATCTAGCAATGGTAAGTTTCAAGGGGCTTGAAAGAGTTAACAAATTTTCAAACCTCCTGATATATGGAGTAATCAGCACCCTGGGATATCTAATTTGTTTATATGTAATAATTAATGTTTAAAATGCAAAACAAACTTTCAGACAGGTAAGTTTAGGCGCCAGAGGACAAGCAGTTCTTTACATAATGTTGGCAGGAACAGTTCAAACACGTGCAAAGCCCAGAAAATAATACTCAAACCCAAGAGATACACTTGGAAGAGAAGAAAGACGAATTTGCTCTGCATCTCCCGCATCATCTCAAGAGTTTAGAAGTAAAATGAGGAGAAATGTTTCAGAAATCAACAGCCCCCAAACCCAAACCAAAAATCGAACCTGAGACTTTTATTTATAAGAGCGCGCAAAGCATTGGGCGGTAAAGGAAAACAGCCTGTTACTCCTCGGAACAAACCGGGGCAGGGCGGGCAGGAGACGCCCCCGCCAGGGAGACCCTTTCTCAGCTTTGAGAAAGATGCTTCGGAAGCTGCATTTCCGTGCGGTCTCCACCCCCAGAGGCTGCAACCGCGGGAGGCGGGGCGGTGGGGACTGAAAGCCCGGGAAGGAGACTGCGGAGGGGACGACCGGAAGCGAGCGCGAAGCGGGGCGGGAGAGCGCAGCCCTGGGGCCGCCCCTGCTGTTGTCCGGGGTGCGGAAAAGCCGGGGACGTCCCGGGCGGCGGCAGCCACTGCTCCCTCCCGGAGGGCGGGCGTGGGGTTCAGGCTGAGCACCTGCTAAGCCCGTCCTGGCCCGGGGTCCACACACAGGCCCCGTTGGGGGAAATGCTGGGGGGCGGAGAGCATCGAGGGCACAGCTGGCGGGACCCCGGCTTCCCCTTCTCCCCCGCTGCGGGCAGCCAGCCCCGCGCCGCGACCCCGCTCCACCTGCGCGCGGACTCTCGGTGCCCGGGGCCGCGGCGCTGCTGGCCGGGGCGAGCTGCCTGTGCTACAGCCGCTCCCTGCAGGGCGAGTTCTTGCACGACGACGTGTGGGCGATCGTCAACAACCCCGACGTGCGGCCCGGCGCCCCGCTATGCTGGGGCGTCTTCTCCAACGACTTCTGGGGCAAGGGCACGGCCGAGAACACCAGCCACAAGTCCTACCGGCCGCTCTGCGTCCTCACCTTCAAATTCGCGCGCTGGTGCCCTGAGAAGTTGCCAGACTGGCTTGAGGAGAGTTTCTGTGTCATGCTGCGCCTTCCCCTCCACGCCTCCCTCTCTTCACGCTGTGCACGCCCCTCAGCTCCGTGGTCCTGGGCCCCCGCCTCTTTGAGCTCCTGGGGTGGTTCGGGAGGCGCGGGCTGGGGAGTTGGGACGTTCTCCCCAAGTACCTTCGATGTAGGAGAGGGTTCTCTCCGGATATAGCTGGGAGAAGGCTCTTATCTCCTCCGCCCCCATCTCCGACCCCACAGTGACCAAGCGGACCAGCCCCAGTACAGCCTCTCCAGCGAGGGGTATGGAAGGGGGTGGGCAGCGGGTAACGCTGTTACCAGGGTGGTCATTTCTTAGGGTCTTGTGGACAACTTTGCAGATGGGGGACTGTGTGGGCGCCTTTCAGGTCGCTTTCCATTGCAAGAGGAGGTAGCTGCGATCTGCCGCTGCCTGGGTTTGGGAGAAGCAGAGAAAGTGTCAAAAACTGTAAAGGGTCTGAGATTTTACCCTGCTTACACGCAAACAACTACCTTGACAGTTTTATAGATGCTGGCAGAAAACAGAAGCTGCCTGGGTCAGACAAAAAGTACTTTATCACTTTATTATTCAGGACAAAACAGTCGGCATGGGCTTCATGTTGACCTGCTTCCTCTTGCCCCCAAAGTCCCATGGGGGTGATGCAGAAGTGGGCCTAGATGGATGTGTCACCCACAGTGGGTCTGTGTCACAGCCAGTGAACCCCAATCTTTTAAAGGGGATCTTAGCAACCCCACCCCACCCCAGCCTTTTCCCCAGAGGAGACATTATCTTTATTATCCTTGTCAGGAAACAAATCTGGCCTCTGTTCCAAAGAGAGACACGATCTCAAATATCCTTGAAAAGACAGTATGGGACAAAACTGTAACAAGAGGTATAGAAATGACTTGGAGAATTTCTCTCCAACAGGAGATAGGAGTGGACCCCACCCCTCCCACTACCCTCGGTAGGGGGATAACAAAGAAAGGGTCATGTTACCGGATCATGGCAGTTTGTGTGTATCACGTAGAAGAGTCTATGAATGGAGCCATGGGAGAGTTCTTAAGAAGAAATCTTTTGTAATCAATAAATTATTTTTATCTTCCTTTAGAGCCACTTGTATGTTTTTTTTCTACCTTTGAGTACCCAGTTATCCCACTTTTAAAGAAGGAATGCTTGATGATGCCAAAGTAATGGCATTGTTTTTCTAATGACAGTAGAAACACGTTCTGTATAATCTGACCCCTGGTTACATCTCCAACTTCATCTCTACCTCATTTACTCACTCCAAACCCAAACTTGAGGTCCTTTGTTGTTCCTCAAGCACACCAAACCCGCTGCCACCTCAGGGCCTTTGACTTGCTGTTTTCCACGTGAAAAGTTCTTCCTGCCGATGTTCACATGGCTTGCTCAGGCTTTGCTTTAAGGACCCATCATCAGAGAACACTTCCCAGATTATCCTCTCTCAAACAGCAAGCACTCCTCCCTGACCTCATCCACACCCTCTTTTGCTTTTTTTCAAAAGCACTCATCACAATCTGGCATTAAATTTTCATATGTTTATTCCTACCCTGCCTCTCCCAGCTACAGTGTAAGCTCCATGAGGGCTACCTCTGCCATTTAGAACAGTTCCTGCCACATGAAGCAGGTACTCAATAAAGGAATCATTGGGGGAATATTCAGCAATTGTTCAGATAATTTTTAAGACAGGGCCCTCTCTCTCTCTCTTTCTTTTCCTTTTTTTTTTTTTTTTTTTTTAATGTGAGACTAAAGTAGCCTTGGTCTTATTTTTTGGCTCCTTGCCTTTCTCCCACTTGCACCAAAAGAAAGTGGAAAGAACCTAAGAGTACCCTGATTCTAGAATACTGCTGATTCAGGGTCTCTCAGCTGGAAACTGCCAGGTGGTGACTCTGTGAAGAAGAGGCGGATCTTCAGCACTTTCAGATCTTACTCCTCATGGAGGGAATACTAAAGCATAACAACTGGGTGTACTTCTCAAATACGCAAGGCTGTAGTCATCCTACTTCCCAAGGTCAAAACCACAACCACAGGGGTTCTCTCCACACCCTCTGTTAGCAAACTGCTTTCCATTAGTGGTGTCCAGCTTTCTCTAAGGAGTGGTCACTTTTATTTAAAGCAAAAAAAGAGGGAGTAGCCATGGAATACTGTCTTCTGTCAGATTAAATGGAATAAAAGGACCTGTAAATACTCTGCCCCATAGGAATTAACATGCCTCTCTCCCCTCAGCTCTCCAGCAAACACACACCTCTAAAGGACAACTAGGTTATTGCTAAAACTAATCGCTCAACAACCAGTTATAAAGAAGATATCTGGCATTGATATGATCTAATTTTAAAACATTTGTTGACTTCCTTTTATGAGGGCTTTCTTCTGGGGCTTGCCACTTTCTACATAGGATTAGTGATTTTCTTTGTCCTTGGTTTTCACATCCTTTCTTTGGTGCAGCTGTTAATCTGAATACTAAGGCAACAATAGTGACAGTAACTACTCCTGAACTTGGTCATGAGTGTGGACTCCTCTTGACCATTCCCCTTTCCTCTTTCCTCATGCTCCCTCCCTCCCCTTGCCTTTAAAGCTGTGTGAGGATGTCATGCTTTAAACTTGAACTACAACCATGAACCTTGCTTTAGCCTCCAAGTATGTTTGCATCGGTGCATTGGTTCCTGCGAATCGCATCCTTTGGTACTTCAGAGACATAAAGTGGTGATGATTTGCTGATTTATTCCTGGTACTGGAGGGAATGCAGAAGAGCAACCAGAATGATTAAAGGGCCCGAGGGACTTGCCTTAGAGGAAAACAAGAAGAATCAGATGTTGTTATTTATTGGTTGAATGATCTAAGACTATGGAAACCACTTACAAGCATTTGAGCTGGTATGATGGCAAGAGATGGGGAAGAAGAAAGACCAGCAGCTTTACAGAAAGACAGAAGAAAGGACTGGACGTTTAATACCGGGCTGTGAAAACTCACTGAGAAAGTGTTATAGAACCCATCGTTTCAGACACCAGAAACAGATGATGAAGGAGTATAGTTCAATTTTTTCTTCCCTGGATTTTAGCTTAAATTGCAAGTGGATGTATGTTCAGTTACCAGAGAGTTGGGTTTGGCTGGAAGGTGTGGCAGTTAGCTCTCTGCATCCTTCTCTAAAACGTGCAGATCTCTGGGCCCCGTCCAGCTGTATTAAATTAAAATTTATGGAGGGTAGCTCAGGGGATCTGCATCATAACAAGCACACTAGGTGATTCTCAGAT
Organism: Balaenoptera physalus; assembly: GCF_965194825.1. Taxonomy (NCBI): domain Eukaryota; kingdom Metazoa; phylum Chordata; class Mammalia; order Artiodactyla; family Balaenopteridae; genus Balaenoptera; species Balaenoptera physalus. The sequence continues at coordinate 82,777,879 of NC_138892.1, read as the reverse complement.
ACTCAAAAGTTGGGAACCACTGGTTATGGTAATAGCTAACACTTATTTGTGTAGCATATACTGGGTGCAGTGTCTACTGTCTTAAATATTCAATCATTTTATTCCTGAAGAATTATGCTTTAGCCCAAAGAATTAGGTATTATTATTGCTACAGTTTTACAGATAAAGGAAACTGAGGCACAGAGAGGGTCGGTGACTTGCCCAGCTGACACAACTAAGGAGCACCAGAGTCAGGATTGCCCTCACCTGGCATCTGGCTTCTCACTCTGGGCCCTTCACCACCACACCAGGCTGCCTCTCTGAGGACGGTTAACTTTGAAATACTGTGGGCCTCGTGGGATAGAACAGCCAGGGGAAGGGGTTTACACTCCCCTTTTATCAAAGGTGAATTCACCTTTTCTTTTTGTTTTCTGTAAACAGAAGAGAATGAAAAGTTTAAGGCCCTGGGTGCACATACGAAATACGTGCGAGCACCTAGTGATTTGGAAACTCTGATTTGTTCTCTGACAACTTGATCGTGGAGCTTATGTCTTTTTGTTTCGACTATTAAAGGCTGGGAGAGATTTAATTTTGAAAAGCACCTCCTTCATTTGAAATAGTGAAAAGCTTTTCTGAGAATTTTTGTTGCTCTTCTTCAAAAAAACCAGGTTGAGATTGCCTGCCTGCAAGAGGACTTCAATTTAAGGCTTAAGAGACTGGACCTCAAAGAACTTTCCAAGTTGGCATTCTTTAAATGGTAACACTCATATTTTAAATGTTCTGAGTTCTTTTGTGGGATTGGGGGGGGAGGGGTTTGGTGTCATGTTATTAACGAGGATTCTTTCAGCCATTATGTCTATATTTTTCAACTGATACTATATAACAGAATAATAATATTTATAATGATGAACTCTAAGAGCTTGAATTGCTATCTACATTATCACAAATGAAGCCTCTGCCCAAGGAGAACTTATATGCTAGTAGTGGGAAGCAAAAAATAAACAAATGTATGAATAAATGCTCATAAGAACCCCTTGGCCTACTACTCCCCCAGACCATGGAGAGAATAGACAAATCCTAGAAAAACACGGAAAGAAAGAGCACAGAGAGCGAGTTTCTTGAAATGAATGAATAAATAACGTAACATTGGAAAACACAGCACTGGGATGGCACTGAGCAATTTGACCCTCACTCAGGAACAAACATCCACTCTAGTACTTCTTTCCTGGTCTCTTGTATCGAGCTTCCCAGGACATGCCTGCCCTGCATCCTGTTTGGACATTCTTGATTCCCACCCTGAGCTGTTTTCTCTCCCTCGGCCTGGGTACATTCTCTAATAACCCACGAAGACATTAAAATGCAACTCAGTTTATTTATACCCTTTTCCCTTGAATGGGAAGGAGACTTCCCTGCTGATTGGGATCATTAGAAATTCCCCAGGGAGACATGGACACATTGTATTCTCCCTGTGTGTTGATGTGGATTTACCAGAAGCCCCGGGCGCCATGTGTTTGCATGCACAATCCTGTTTTAGGACGGTAACTACCTGCAATGTTTACAGTGCACAGGCCTTCAGAAATGGTTTCCAAGTGATTTTAAATAAATAGAAGTGAGCTGCTGAAGCATGTTATTTATTCTGGTTATCTCCCCAGGGAAGCCTGAACTGATGCTATGTTGAACTCCCTTCACCCAAGGAGGAAGTTTTCTGGGAGCCTGGGTGAAGGGGAGAGGGGGAGGGGATGGGGGGGTGAGGAGGGAGGGCCAAAGAAGGGCCTCCTTGGCCACTGGGGTTTGTTGCTGTCTGTGAAGCAGATGGGGAGAGAAGTGGGGATTTATAAGCCTTCCAAGGCCTGGAATTAAAATTTAGGGATTGTTACCCTTAGGAACATCAGGATGATGTGGAACATTCAAGTAAAGAGACATTTGGAGTATTTCCAGCAGGACTTCTTAACTTGGGCTCTGAGGTTTGGCCCCAGAGGGAGGTAATCTTTGAACTCCTTGAAAATAGAGGCATAATGTTGTTCATGTGAGCAAATGCACATTTCTCTGGGGAGAATATTCTCAGCCTTCATCACACAAAGGGATCTGAAAGAAACCATCTTGCTCTTTGGTCACCCCCTTGAGAGCGCTGTTTTTGTATTCCCTGTACAGGTCTCTCTTCCAGGGTTACAGCCTTTTTTTTTTTTAACTTGAGCTATTGTTCAAAGAAGATTAAAAGAGAAAGATGTACTATATCTAAAGCACCAGGCTTCTGAGAGTGTGAAGAAGACAATATATATCTATTTTTCCCTTTCTCTTCATATACTGTTCCCGTGACTTTCCAGACTGTGTGCCCCTGAGAACGTCCCTGGAAAATGGTGCCCTCCCCTGGGAATGGTGCCCCCTGGCGTCAGTCAGGTCTCTGTGCCCCTCCTTCCTGGGCTGTTTTCCAAGGAGGCAGGCAGAATTTTACATGGGGCAGAGGTTATTTGCATTCATATTTGCCACTGTCTAGAAGGCTCTCAGTTTGTAAGAGACTGCTATCAAGATTATTTCAAGAAAAAAAAAATTCTTTTCCTACTACCTGGCCTATTTTTTAGTGAGAAAAGGACACTAAACCAAATAGAGTTAGAGACTCATAGAACTGAGAAACAATCATTTCCAACTTCGAACTCAATACAATAATTATTCATTTATTCAATAAACTTTCATTTAGAACCTACTCTGTGCTGAGTGTGGAGGATACCATGATGAGCAAGATAAAGAATGACAAAATTACTCATGATCCATTAAAAAAGACAGTTAAGGAGTTTTCAAAGTTGGTTATGTACCTTTATGGAGGTCTGTTCAAGGTATTGTGAGACCTGAGATACTTTCCTCTTTGGATGGTATTTCAGGTGGACTGTTGTCAAGCTTTTGCCTGGACATTTTTGGTGGTACAAACATCTGTCCCAGTTTTTAAACATCAAGTCTTTCTTCGACTGAAATGAAATTACTTCCTGGTTACCAGTACATTGAGTATAAATACCCAAAGTGTCAGTCTGATGTGTAATTGAGCTGAGTGTTGGATTTATTCTTTTGTTTCAGGGCAGTTTATATAGTAAACACATGAAACTACTTTCCTCTTTCAAAGGAAATATACTTCTTCCATTTTTCTTCTCAAGACATTTTCCATTGAGACGACTAGCCATTTTGGCCTATATTTTGATTTCTCATGTTTAAGAGTAATATTCCACTCTTCTCTTTCCTGTAAGAACAATAATGCATGTGTAATAATAAATGACAGCTTCTAGTTGGGAACACAGAAAGATCTGCAGAGACTGTGGCAAACTGTGGACACCTGTCTCTTCTGAATGAGTGCCTAAATGATCTATACAGGCTGGCCCAGTGTTACCAGTTCTCATATTTCAAGAGAGATCAGAAATAAAAATTTTTAATGTAAAATCTGACTTTTAGATGTTGGCTTATTAAACATTTAACAGCTAATCAAAATAAGTTCACAGCCTAGACCTGCCCCTGGAGCAGCCTATTTGCCATATCTGAATAGATAACAATCTTAGCAGCTCCAAAGAGGGAATTTCTCCTTTGAGAGTTACTCAAACAAATATACTCCTTCAGTATTTCACTCATTCATTCATTCTTCTATCCATGTATTCGTTCCAATATTTATTGAGTGCATACTATGAGCCAAGCACTATGCTAGGCACTGGATATATAGCGGAAAATATGATAAAGGCTCTGACCCCCCCAAAATTTGCTCTTTTTCCTATCTTTCATATTTTCTATGCTGAGCCTTTTACAACAAACTTGAGCCTTTGAGAGTACCTGTTTCTTCTTATCATCACCTGATTTTAAGTGAATGGCTTAATTGGTCAGGAAGAATTAGCCTGAAGAAGTATAAAACAGTGTCAATTTGGCCACCCTGAGGGAACTGAGCCTAAATGTTTTTCTCTGAGGACAGGGACCTTTGTTCATGTCCTTTTTTCCAGGGTGTCTCAGATTTTTAAAGGCATCCCACCACGCAGGACCCTCCTGATAGGGAATGTGGAGGCTTTAGTTAGTCCTCCCATTAGTGCAGTCTGCTGTTCTTTGGATGTATACCCAGAAGTGGAATCGCTGAGTCATATGGTACTTCTATTTTCCATTTCTTTCCATCATTTTCAGTTTCTTTCATCAGTGCTTATGGTTTTCAGAGTATGGGTCTTTCATCTCCTTCATTAAGTTTATTCCTAAATATTTTATTCTTTTTGATGCAATTTTAAACAAGATTTTTTTTCTTGCCTTCTCTGATAGTTCATTATTAACGTACAGAAAAGCAACAGATTTCTGTATATTAATCTTGTATCCTGCAACTTTACTGAACTTATTTATTAGTTCTAATAGTTTTTTGGTGGAGACTTTGGAGTCTTCTGTATGTAGTATCATGTCATCTGCAAATAGTCACAGTTTTACTTCCTCCCTTCCATTTTAGATACTTTTTATTTCTTGTTCTTGTCTGATTACTGTGGATAGGACTTGAGTACAATGTTAGCTGTGGGTTTGCCATAAATGGCCTTTATTGTATTGAGATACAACCCCTCTATAACAACTTTGATGAGAGCCTTTTTACCATAAATTTGAATTTTGTCAAATGCTTTTTCTGTGTCTATTGAGATGACCATGTGGTTTTAATCCTTCCTTTTGTTAATGTAGTGTATCACATTGATTGATTTGTGGATATTAAACCATCCTTGCATCCCTGAAATAAATCCCACTTGATCATGGTGTATGATCTTTTTTATATATCATTGAATTCAGTTTACTAATATTTTGTTGATGACTTTTGTTTTTTGGTTTTTTTTTATATTTATTTTTGGCTGTGTTGGGTCTTCGTTTCTGTGTGAGGGCTTTCTCTAGTTGTGGCAAGCAGGGGCCACTCTTCATCGTGGTGCGTGGGCCTCTCACTATCGCTGCCTCTCTTGTTGTGGAGCACAGGCTCCAGATGCACAGGCTCAGTAGTTGTGGCTTATGAGCCTAGTTGCTCCGTGGCATGTGGGATCTTCCCAGACCAGGGCTCGAACCCGTGTCCCCTGCATTAGCAGGCGGATTCTCAACCACTGCGCCACCAGGGAAGCCCTGTTGGTGACTTTTGCATCTATATACATCAGAGATATTGACCTGTAATTTTCTTTTTTTCTAGTGTCTTTGTCTGGTTTTGGTATCAGGGTAATAGTGGCCTCATAAAATAAATTTGAGAGTGTTTCCTCCTCTTTAATTTTTTGGAATATTTGAGAAGGATATGTATTAGCTCTTCTTTATGTTTGGTAGAATTCCCCTGCAAAGCTGTCCAGTCCTTGACTTGTGTTTGCTGGGAGTTTTTTGATTACTGATTCAAGTTCACCACTAGTGATGGCTCTGTTCAGATTACCTATTTCTTCCTGATGCAGTCTTGGAAGATTGTGTGTTTCTAGAAATTTATCCATTTCTTCTAGGTTGTCCAATTTGTTGACATATAACTGTTCATAGTATTCTCTTATAACTTTTTGTATCTCTGTGATATTAGTTGTAATTTTTCCTCTTTTATTTCTTATTTTGTTTATTTGGGTCCTCTCTCTTTTTTTCTTAACGAGCTTGGCTAAAGGTTTATCAATTTTGTTTAACTTTTCAAAAATCATCTCTTGGGTTCATTGACCTTTTCTATTGGTTTTTTGTTTGTTTCTGTTTTATTTATTTTTGCTCTGATCTTTATGTTTCCTTCCTTCTGACTTTGGGCTTTGTTTGTTCTTTTTCTACTTCCTTTAGATGGTAGGTTAGGCTGTTGATTTGAGATTTTTCTTATTTCTGGAGGTAGGCCTATATCAATATAAACTTCTGTTTTATAACTGCTTTGGCTGTGTCCCACAGACTTTGGGAAGTTGTGTTTTTATTTTCATTTGTCTCAAGGTATTTTCAGATTTCCTCTTTTATTTCTTCTTTGACCCATTATTTTTTTAGTAGCATGTTGTTTTGTCTCTTTGTGTTTGTGTTTTGCCCATTTTTCTTCCTGTAATTGATTTCTAGTTTAATACCATTATGGTCAGAAAAAATGCTTGATATAATTTCTATCCTCTGAAATTTGTTGAGACTTGTTTTGTGGCCTAGTATGTTATCTATCCTGGAGAATGTTCTATGTGCACTTGAAAAGAATGTGTATTCTGCTGTTTTGGATGGAATGTTGTAGGTATCTATTAAGTCCAACTGGTCTAATATGTCATTTAAGGCCACTGTTTCCTTATCGATTTTCTATCTGGATGATCTGCCCAATGATGTAAGTGGGGTGTTAAAGCCCCCTACTATTAATTTCTCCCTTTATGTCTGTTAATATTTGCTTTATATATAGGTGCTCCTATATTAGGTACATACATATATGTTAACCAATGTTATAGTTTGTTCTTGTATTGATCCCTTTATCGTTATGTAATGCCCTTCTTTTGTTTTAAAGTCTACTTTGTCTGATATGAGTATTGATACCCCCACTTTCTTGTCATTTCCATTTGCATGAAATATCTTTTTCCATCCCCACACTTTCCATCTGTGTGTGTCTGTAGTTCTGAATTGAATCCTTTGTAAGCAGCATATAGATGGGTCTCATTTTTTAATCCAATCATTTGCCCTATGTCTTTTGATTAGAGTATTTAGTTCATTGACATTTAAAGTAATTATTGATAGGTATGCACTTCTTGCCATTTTGTTACTTGTTTTCTGGTTGTTTTTGTAGTTCTTCTCTGATCTTTTCTTCTTATTTTAGTTTCTTCCCTTGTGGTTTGATAATTTTCTTTAGTGGTATGCTTGTGCTCCTTTCTCTTCCATTTTTGTGTAACTATTGTATGTTTTTGATTTGTGGTTACCATCAGGTTCATATATGTTGATCTATAACTATATCTACTTGTTTTAAACTGATAGTCATTTAAGTTTAAACACATCCTAAGAAATATACACTTTTTACTCCCCCCACGGTTAGTTTTTTGATGTCATTATTTTTCATCTTAATGTTTATCCCTTAACTGTTTATTGTAGTTATAGCTGATTTTACAATTTTTGTCTTTTAATCTTCAGACTAGCTTATTTAAGTGGTTGATCCACAGCATTTACTATATATTTGCCTGTACTAGTGGGATTTTTCCTTTCCTATAAATTCTTATTTCTTGTGGTAGCCTTTTCTTTTTCAATTAAAGAAGACCCTTTAATACTTATTTTAAGATTGGTTTAGTGGAGATGAATTCTTTTAGTTTTTGCATGTCTGAGAAGCTCTTTTTCTCTCCTTCAATTCTGAATGATAACCTTGCAGGGAAGAATATTCTAGGTTGTAGGTTTTTCCCTTTCAGCACTTTAAATACATCATGACATTCTCTTCTGGCCTGCAAATCTCCTGCAGAAAAATCATCTGATAGCCTTATGGAGGTTCCCTTGTATGTGACTCTTTGTTTTTCTCTTACTGCCCATAGAATTCTCTCCTTATCTTTAATTTTGCCATTTTAATTATGATACATCTTGGTGTGTGTCTCTTTGGGTTTATCTTGTTTGGGACTCTTTGTCCTTCCTGTACCTGGAAATCTGCTTCTTCCTTCAAATTTGTGAAGTTTTCAGCCATAATTTCATCAAATATATTTTCACCTCTTTTCTCTCTCTCTTTTCCTACTGGGACACCTATAATGCAAATGTTAGTACACTGAATGTCCCAGAGATCCCTTAAACTGTCCTCATTTTTTATTTGTTTTTCTTTTTGCTATGCTGATAGGATGATTTCCATTATTCTATCTTCCCAATCACATATACATTCTCTGTATCACCCATTCTGCTGTTAATTCCTTTTAGTTTGTTTTTCATTCCAGTTATTGTATTCTTCAGCTCTGACTGGTTCTTTTTTATATTTTCTAGTTCCTTATTAAAATTCTCACTGTGTTTATTTATTCTTTTCCCAAATTCAATTAGTATTCTTATTACTAATGCTTTGAACTCTTTATCTGGTAAATTCTCTTTGTTTCATTAGGTGTTTTTTCCAAGGGGGTTTTCTTACTCTTTCATTTGAAACATACTCCTCTGCCTTCTCTTTGTGTTTAACTTTCTCTGTCTCTGTGAAATTAGATGAAACAGTTACCTATCACAGTCTTGAAGAGATGTCCTTGTGTGGGAGAGTCCCTATGCAGTCTGCATGTGCCCAGTGGCTTTGGTGGGCGAGCTGGATCTGATGTGAGCAATGGTCACACCTTTCCCCAGGTGTGCTGGCAGCTATCACCTTGGTGAGAGGTGGGGCTGGAGATGGAGAAGCTAGAGCCAGAGGCAGGTGTGAGCTGGGGCTTTTCCTATCCTGAGGGCCATCACTGACCTATTGGGGACAGGGTTGGTTCCCAAGATTCTGGAACAGAAGCCCTGAAACTCTGGTCTGAGTTGGTTCCATTCCCTCTTAGTGTGTGCCCTCACCCATCCTGGCAACAGCACTGTCGCCCCAGAGAGAAGCAGCGTTGAAGCAACTGGGGCCAGAATGGGTGCTCAGTGTAGGCTGTGGTGTGCACTGGAACATTCTGGCATGTCAAATAGAGTTCCAGACCACTCCCGATTCACTGCCTCCATGAGTGCCAGTAATGTCCACCCTGACCCAGTTCAGGTGCAGTGCTGAGTCCAAGCCTGCTCTTCCCCCCCTCCATGTGTGTACTCTCCTTGGCAATGGCAGCCTTCCCCCTAGTGGGGAGCTATACCAGAGCTAGAGAGGCCAGTGCAGGCGCTGGGACAGTCCTGACACATTGGTCAGAGTTCCATACCACCATCACTCTGTTCAGATGCAGTGCTGAGCCTGAGCCCACCCAAGTGTGCACTCTCCTCGGCAATGGCAGCCTTCCCCATAGTGGGGAGCTGCTTGGGAACTAGAGTGGCCTGGGCTTGTGCTGGGGCAATTGTGGGAAACTGGCTGGAGCCCAGGTAGTTTCAGTCTACTTCCTCCATCTTATTCCTGGGAGTAAGCAAATGTATATGTGATCTTCAGGAGTGGAGTCTCGATTTCTTATAGCCCTCCTGTAGGTCCCACTGGTTTCAAACCAAATAAGGGGACTCATCAGTTTCAGGCCCTAGGCTGGGTTGCCCAATATGTGGTTCAAACCCCTCACTCCCCAGGGAGGATCTCTGAGCCCATGTAATCCCCCTCCATTTTTGTGTCCCCTCCTAGGGGTGCAGAGCCCAGCCTGATCTCTTCTCCTCCCTTCCTACCCAACTCCGTGTGGATCTTTCTTTACAGCCTTGGTTGTAGAAGCATCTTTCTGCCAGTCTCCAATTTGTTTTCAGTAAGAATTGCTCCACATGTAGGTGTATTTTTGATGTGTTTGTGGATGGAGGTAAGCTCAGCATCCGCCTACTCTGTCATCTTGATCTCTACCCCTTGGCTAAACCTTTTTTGACAGGCATGAACCCATTCTATTTCCAAGCAGTAAATATAATTTTATACTACCTCATGACTCTTGAGCTCATGTATACCTGTGACAAAGCTGTCTTCAAGAATCATGGACTTGCTTTTATTACATATTGCTTTTCACTGTGTACTCTATTCTCACTCAGGAACTCAGTGAAATAATGGACTAAAAAATAAGTACAGGCTAGATTGGTTTTTTTCTCTACTTGAATTCAAGTAATCACTGATGACCAGGAAAAAAAAGCCACTAAAATATTTTCTTTATCTTCATAAATAATATACCATGTATCTGCTTAGAAACTTTCCTTTGTGATCACAATTGCCTTCATTGAACATCCAAAGTGAACAGGTTTTTAAAAATTATTAAACATCATTATCATTAGAAATATGAATAAGACCCACAGTCTTTTATTGCAGAAAATTGATACCCCAAGGTTTTTTAAGCAGCAAGCATCATTTGAGGTGCCTATGATGATGCTGACTCATTATTCTTGTTTTAAATTTATATTTTACTTTTTCCTCACCCTGCCTTTTCATTCGTAGTATTTATGATGCAGAAGTGCGAATGTTCTGAGAGGACCATAAAAAAGTTAGCATCCCATTCTTCAAGTTAGAATGACAGACTACGTGACCTAGACATTATTTTCTGAATTATTTTTATAAGAAGTCAAGTTATTTTGTGGAGACAGAAAAGTTATTGATTTATAAGGTAGAAATATTCTGGTCCTACAACCCTCTTTTGATGATGCACTGAGTTGGAATTGTCCAGCCCACTTGTGCCCATCACAATAACCATAGTCAGTCCACTCTCAGCCAGCTAGAATGGGTCCCAAACACCTTAGGTGGGACAAACATTTCCCCAGGGGGACATGGACCTGAAATTTTTTAGGGAATCAGTTCCCAGAGCTTTAACTTCCATCTGTACACTCTCCGAAAACTGATCTGACTGAGAATGTGCCCGTGGTCATGGCACCAGGATGATTCTCTTTTCCCTCTTCCCTGCTCACAATAAGCTTTTCTTCTTTACATACAGAAGTCATCATTCTCACTCAACCAGAATCATACTAATCCCTTACTTACGACTCTAGTATAAAAACCTAAGGCAAAAGCAAAAGGATGATTTGAAGTACTGGGGTCCCAAAAAAACACTTTAATCAAGGCCCCGTAAAACAAAAGTAAACCTCATCTCTTTCTCCCAGTCTCTTTCGCAAAAGGGTAAAATATGACATTAGAAATAGGGTATTTGGACCTGTGCTGGGGATGTTCTAAATTCAGAAGGGAGTCACTTCTCATGGGAATGGGTATCATAGGTTTATTTGAATTAAAAACACAAAACCAGAGTTTGTGACAGAAAGCACACTAGTTTGCAATTGGTTTGATAATGAGGACTGGCTTTGTCAGTTAACCTGGTAGATATCTTTCATAAACTGAATGAGTTAAATCTCCACATTTTGATGAAAATATTTAAAACATAATACTTATATAATTACAAAACATAATAATATATTAACAGTATTTATTTAAAATATTTTATATTTTTTAAAGTATTATTTTGGCAAAGCTGTTTCCATTTTACAATCCGTTCTAAGTTTGTTGGATTAATTAAGGTGTCTCTATGTGAAGAAGTAACAGATACCAGTAAAAACTCCTTTAATAAAGGTAGAATCTTACGGGGTATTTCCCAGGAACTGGGCAAATGAATGACTCATAACAGAGTTACAAATCACTTTATATCAGGTGGGTTGCAGTTATTTGCTTCCTACAAAGGAATTGAGTTGTCAGCTGCTACCACATTAAGAACTGGTTTTGATAATAAATCACTGTGTGAATTTTGGCATTCTGAAAGGAGTTCAAAGAACTGAGTCATTGCTGGAACACAACTTCCCCCTATTCTCATACACATGAACAACTGGTAAAGAAAAAATTGGGAATATTGTTGATTCTGCCCACTGTTTTGTACTAGCAATAGGTAATATTCACCCACAGATACAAGAGCAACAGCACCCAAAGTACATTTTTACATTTAATATTTAGTTATAAAAATGTATTATGTCTATGTGGTTTAGCCAAATCTCTATCAATAACAAAAATAACAACTCAAACCAAATTTAAAATTTTTAACGCTTAAAGCCTTATAGCTATAGGAAATTGAATTTTTTAAATTTATATACATATTTATGATATTGAGAGATGAAGCAATTAATAAGAGATTTTCTAGGATAAATATATATTAAGCAAGCTAAAATTCTGTGGGAGAAATGAAACAGAAATATTTCTTTCAAGAGAAAAGGAAGGATATAAAATACTCCACCTGTTACAGAAGAGCTTCTTCATGTTTGTAAAAATGGAAGATGATTGAGCGTCATATTACTGTGGCATTTAGATTCCACTGGGTACGTTTAACACAGTGATATTAAAGTTTTATTTTTAAATGTCAGATACACAATGAACTGAAATCCTTTCTATTTAAAATTATGATGCAAATTTAAATATTAACCTAAAAGATGAGAGAGGATACATAGTTTTTAAAAATTCTCTTATGAGGCAAAAAGGTAAAATGCTTCTACTATAGATGCTGTAGAATTTCTGACAGTGGGTCATTGGCAGCATGTCACATTGCTCTAAATGTCAGCATTATACTTCTGACAAGTGACTTGTTTTTTTAGTCCAGCTGAAAATCCATGTTTGGAGTACCTTGGAGCCAATTATTAGAAGAAAAAACAAATGAGCAGGGCAGATAGCCATCTGAATTCAGCATTTGCAGAGAGGGGGTGCATGAAACTGCAGGTCATTTTGGGCAGAGAGATCACAAGCTGGTGGAGTTGAAGTTGGTTTCTAAGAAAAAAGGAAAATCCTATTAGTAAAATAACCTTAATTTTTTTTTTCAGTAGGCTTTAGTACTAAATGAAAAATTCCATGAAAATGAGATAAAAGGGGCAATGGAGACTGGGAGCAGCTAGTCATTTAGGGAAGGATGTTAGAGAAGGCCATTTGTAGCCACAAGATGGGAGAGGTGTGGGAAGTCAAGAAAATTGTTCTGTTAGACAAATCACACTGGAAAATGAAAAACAAGAGACTCATTTGAAAAAGTAGACCTCAGTTCAGGTTCTAAGGAGGAAGAAAGAGAAAAAAAGGAAAAGAGATGCACTTACACAAAATATAAGGATGAATTATATTTAAAAAATTGAAGATCATACAGGAATAAAGGGGTAATGAGAATAATTCTCCTTTGTTGAATTGGGGGATAAAAAATAGACCATAACTAATGAAAGGAAAGATGGGAAAATTTTTTAAAAACCCTCTTTTTTTGGTATTCATGTGACTTCACTAGAGTATTTCATCTGCCATACTAATTAGACACTCAACCACTATTCAATAAGTGCCCACTGGGTACAAGGCACTGTCTAGGTACCGGGAGGTACATGAACAGGCACAGACTGGTCCCTGCCCACGAGTTGTTTACAGTCTCACAGGAAAGCAAAAGAACACTAAAATAATAAGACCTAGAAGCTTGTTGTGATATAAACAAGAACCTCAGCAGGGAGAGAATTTGATTCCAACTTGGGTAGGCAGGGAAGAGTTAATTCATTTGCTCTTTCTTCCCACAAATATTCATGCACACATTTCATGCCAGCATAGACTGCTTGGTGCAGCAGTGACCCTGTCCCCACCCTGATGTCAAGCCTGATGATACATGGAGGAGTTTCCTGAAAATGCTGATGGCATCTGAAATTTGCCCAGCTCAGTCCACCTCCCTGGTGATGGCAGCCTGCGGTTGAGGCAGAAATATGTGTTACTCATCTGCATGTGTTTTCCTTTGACTGTGAGTTGACCAAGCCCTTTCTGTATTTCTCAGTATCCCACAGTTTAGCATTTCTTTATAATAAAGTCCACCAGTTTTAGTGTGGCATTCAAGGCTTTTCATATTCTAGCCCCAATTTCTCTTCTACCTTTGCCTCCCATGGCCCCCCTCCCACTTTCATTCACTCCATGTCTTGTCACTTTGTGCCTCCCCTTCTGGAAACTCCTACATTGCTTTAGATCCCTGTTCCTTCGCTCCTGTTGTTTCCTCTGCCTGGAAGGTATCTTTTTCTTTCTGGCCTCGAATGCATATTTCCTTCACTTCTGCTTCCTGAAATCCTCATCATCTGTCCTTAAGTCTCAGTTCACAGACCAGCTCTTCCACAAGGCCTTCCCAGATCCTCCAGACCAAATTACTCCCATTCTTCTGTCTTCCTGTGGCAACTATTTCTTCTCTTAATGGCATGTGCAGTTTCCTGGTACCATACTTAATACTCTCCTTTGCCTCCCCACCAGAGGGTGAACTCAGGTGTGACTGTAGAGGCCAAATGAACAGCTCCTTCTCCTTCATGGTAATTGGTTTTAGGTCTGGCATCAGTGTTAGCAGCTCTGACACTATTTTCCTCTCCGAGTCTCTGCTCCAAGGGATGCTACATTCTTTACAGCAGGGTTCATTGGGCTGGCAGTTTCTGCTGCTGGTGAGGCTTCCCAGTAGAGCCTGACTGGACTACGGGGTGAGAAGCAGGGCTTCGAGGCATCATTAAAGCCTGAGCCATGCTTGCCCTGTTTGTGATTGCTTCCTTCCAACTTGCTACCCCCAGGAGCACCTGGAGGTCTGGTGTTCTCCGTGGCTTGCATATCCATATGTGCAGTGAGAGTGTTCATCCAAGCCCAGGGACCCAGCTTCACTCCAGGACCTCATCACTGATGAGGCTGGTTCTCTGTTTAAACTTCAGGAGGCCTTGCAGGTGATGCTGAGCTAAGTGTCCTTGTGTAGACAGAGCAGATCTGGACCTCACAGCTGCTCTGCTCATAATCATTGTCTTCAGCCTGTGGGTCAGAGCTGGGTCTTGACACCTTGGTGACATCAAACTCCCCTTCCCCACCTTCCTGATTTCCTAATTCTTCTCAGATTCAAAAATCAATGGACTGTGGTTCTACTAGCAGCTCTGTGGTAATAGCTTTCAGCTCTCTGCTCCTAATGAAAATATTTTTCTGTGTTCAAAGTTTTTTGGGTATAGATCAGTAGAGAATTTCTTTTTATATGTGACTTGATGTCAATCTATATGTGTGCATATAATTTAATTCCTTTTTATTTACATTTATAATCAGTTTATTACACTATGTACTAAAAGTAATTTAAGGCAATATCCAGGTGAACTTTAATAAAATGATTTCTCAAAACACTCAGTGAAGCAGATGCAATGTTTATGGCCCCACCCTCTTCTTCTGAAGTGGAAAGGAGGAGAGAGAGAGCCATCAAGATTTATGGAGCATCTACTATGTGTGTGTTCTCTCATTAAATATAACGATCATGTAAGGTAGGAGATGGGAGGTGTTCCTCTCATTTTAAGATGACAAGCTGAGGTTTAGAAAGTTAAGATCAAATTGTCCATGGATAGACAACTAGCAGGTGATGGAGTGTGGATTCAAACCCTGGGTGATCTAGCACCAACACCCACGCTCATTAAACCATCCCTCCTTTGTAACTGCAAAGCGAGCGGGTTTATCTTATGAGGATAATTACCAATATATTTCCCAGAAAATTATAATCTGCTATTAATTGACAATTGATTCTCTATTTCTGCTCTTTTCTCTGCTTGAAATGTCATCCAAGCTCTCTCCTTTGGTGAACTCTGGTTCACCCTTTAAGAATTAGCTCAAAATGTGACTTCATCTTTGAAGCACTTCCTGAACCATATCCCACCTCCACTCTTGACAGAATTATTTCATTCTTCCACTACATAGTTCTTTGTAAATGTGCCTTAATTTTAGCACAGCATTATGGTCAGTCATTTATGCCTCTCTCTTCTCAACCACTTATTCAAATCGCCCTGATACCCTAGGGTCCAGTAAGATGACTGCACTCAGTGTTTGCTCAAAAGCTACTTTTGAAAAAATAGTTGAATGAGTAAATTTTGGTGATATAAATTGACTCTCCATAGAAGGATGTTAAAAATTAAATACTAAAATTCTGCATCATCCTCCCTCAAATCCGCCCTATGTAAAGCCGTTGTTAAATTTATATGACTGTGAGCATCTGTCCAAGACAGGGATACAGTTCTTCTGCAGGGAAAGGGTTAGAGAGCTTCCTGGGGACCAGGGACAGGACATTTGAGCAAATGATGCTGGCGTGTTTCCTGGGGGGGCATCTGATTCCACTTTGTGAACGTTGATCTTTAGCTTAGCTTATTGACCCACATCTGTACGATATACCCCATGAATGAGCCAGCGTTTCTATTTAAGAACACTGTTCTAAACCAGTTTCTAATAATATGAAGTGGTGCTATGGAAATCTTAAATCGAAATAAGCCTACAGTCCCAGATTACAAAAGAGGATCAATCCCCACTCTTTAGTCTGACCGTGTTCTTTCAGGCTTTCCCAATGGGTGGTTGTTATATTCTATAGGCACCATGAGGCCTTGGGGGCCAAGATCTGTGTAATAACAAGCTACGTGACTGGAAGTGTCTATTTTGTGTACCATTCTCACTTTTAGAAACAAAGGCATTTATAAATGAGCTGATCTTTAACTTTTTCATTAAAATTATGGAATCTCTCCCTAGAAAAATGCATATCTACCCAATATTATGACTATAATTTTAGGGATGTATGGAACTGTAGCAGGTAAAGAAACAAGGGTAAGATGTCCCAACTACAGAAGTAATGGCCTTCACTTCAAAACAGGAGGAGCAGGTAAGCATGGCCACTGCTGAAGGGAACAGCACCATTTCTTGATATGGAAACAATTCTATCTTAAACGTAAAAGGAAGGTTTTGCAGCTCTGAAGTGCTTTTAGAACTATCTCTTCAAAAATATAATTAGAAATATAAATTTTACCAAGTTAGTAAATGTTCATTGAAAAAAAATTACAAAGTACAGATAAACCATCCCCAAATAAAAGTATCCATGGTCTCAAAACCAAAGAGAACTGCTGTTAATATTTTATTATGTGTCTTTATTGACTTTTTCTATGACATATTCTTACCAAAATAACTACAGTGATGATATTTACTAATACTTATTGAGCATTTAATATGTTCTAATCATGTTAGATGCATTAGTTAGTTAAACCCCAAATAACCTTATATGGTAGTTTCTATTATTTAAGCTATTTTCACATGGTAGAATTGAGGCACAATGTACTTAGCTTGCTTAGAGTACATGGCTAGTAAATGCCAGAACTGGGATTTGAACCTCAGGAGCCTATCACCAGAGCCCATGAGAGCATGGAGTGTATACTATTTGGAAATCTACTTATTCACTTAAAAAGCTTATTGTGAACATCTTCCCATGTCACTAAAATTATATATCTACATCATTTTTAAATGACTGTGTAGGGCTTATTTATAAGCATGCATCATAATTTACTTACCCAATGCCCTACTGCAGAGTATCCAACTATTTCAAGGAGGAAATTTTAAATAATTCACGCTGTACATTCTCGAAGCTAAATCACTGGTCAATTACTTAATGATTAGGTTAGAACAGAGTTAAAATACTAATAGACCTTATATTTACACATGTTATTTCTTAGCAACTCACAATTCTTCTTAGAGTAAAAGAATCTCAGCCTTGTTTTTCAAGAGTGTAGACCAGTGCTGTGTTGGGGAATGCTTACCTCCCATGGCTTCTTCCTTCTTCCTGATGCTCAATTTGTTCCTGGGGACCTGAGCAATGCTGGTGAAAGAGATAGGTATCACAGTGTTTGGACTGTGCTTGGTGTATGATCTCAAAGCAAGAGAAACCATAAGTTGTTTTCCTATTTTGATATCAAGTAGCAGGAAAAATGTACAGAGGAATTTTCTTAAAACACTGGTTTTCAAACTTTCATTAAAAATACAACAATAGGGACTTCCCTAGTTGTGCAGTGGTTAAAAATCTGCCTGCCAACACAGGAGACATGGGTTTGATCCTTGGTCCAGGAAGATCCTACATGCTGCGGAGCAACTAAGCCCATGTGCCACAACTACAGAGCCTGTGCACTCTAGGACCTGTGTGCCACAACTAGTGAGCCTGCGTGCTGCATCTACTGAAGCCCACGTGCCTAGAGCCCATGCTCCACAACAAGAGAAGCCACCACAATGAAGAGTATCCCCCATTCGCCACAACTAGAGAAAGCCTGTGTGCAGCAACGAAGACCCAACACAGCCAAAAATATATATATATACAGCAATAGAACTTTTCTCAAATGTAATCTCATAGGGGACCCCATCAAAATAAAAATATTTATTTTACTAGTATAAATTTATTTTATAACTCAAAGTTTCAACATTTACTTTTTATAAAATTCGTATAAAGAATTACGAAGCGCTCGGGAAGATGGCGGAAGAGTAAGACGCAGAGATCACCTTCCTTCCCACAGATACAGTAGAAATACATCTACACGTGGAACTGCTCCTACAGAACACCCACTCAACGCTGGCAGAAAACGTCCGACCTCCAAAAAGGCAAGAAACTCCCCCCGTACTTGGGTAGGGCAAAAGAAAAAAGAAATAACAGAGACAAAAGAATAGGGATGGCACCTGCACCAGTGGGAGGGAGCCGTGAAGGAGGAAAGATTTCCACGCACTAGGAAGCCCCTTCGCGGGCAGAGACTGCGGGTGGCAGAGGGAGGAAGCTTCGGAGCCACGGAGGAGAGCGCAGCCACAGGGGTGCGGAGGGCAAAGCGGAGAGGTTCCCGCACGGAGGAGCGGTGCCGACCAGCACTCTCCAGCCCGAGAGGCTTGTCTGCTCACCCGCCGGGGTGGGCGGGGCTGGGAGCTGAGGCTCGGGCTTCGGTCGGATCGCAGGGAGAGGACTGGGGTTGGCGGCGTGAACACAGCCTGAAGGGGTTAGTGCACCACAGCTAGCCGAGAGGGAGTCCGGGGGAAAAAGTTTGGAACTGCTGAAGAGGCAAGAGACTTTTTCTTCCCTCTTTGTTTCCTGGTGCGCGAGGAGAGGGGATTCAGAGCGCCGCCTAAACGAACTTCAGAGACGGGCGCGAGCCGCAGCTACCAGCGCGGATCCCACAGCAACAGGGGCGCAGAGGGAAAAACGGAGAGATTCCCGCACAGAGGATCGGCGCCGAGCAGCACTCTCCAGCCCGAGAGGCTTGTCTGCTCCCCCGCCGGGGCGGGCGGGGCTGGGAGCTGAGGCTCGGTTTCGGTCGGATCGCAGGGAGAGGACTGAGGCTGGCGGCGTGAACACAGCCTGAAGGGATTAGCGCACAACAGCTGGCTGGGAGGGAGACCGGGAAAAAGTCTGCAGCTGCCGAAGAGGCAAGAGACTTTTTCTTGCCTCTTTGTTTCGCGGCGCGCAAGGAGAGGGGATTCAGAGCGCCGCCTAAACGAACTCCAGAGAAGGGCGCGAGCCGCGGCGATCAGCGCAGACCCCACAGCAACAGGGGCGCAGAGGAAAAAACGGAGAGACTCCCACACAGAGGCTCGGCACCGAGCAGCACTCACCAGCCCGAGAGGCTTGTCTGCTCGGCGGGCGGGGCTGGGAGCTGAGGCTCGGGCTTCGGTCGGATCGCAGGGAGAGGACGGAGGCTGGCAGCGTGAACACAGCCTGAAGGGGTTAGCGCACCACAGCTGGCTGGGAGGGAGACCGGGAAAAGGTCTGCAGCTGCCGAAGAGGCAAGAGACTTTTTCTTGCCTCTTTGTTTCGCTGAGCGCAAGGAGAGGGGATTCAGAGTGCCGCCTAAACGAACTCCAGAGAAAGGCGCGAGCCGCGGCGATCAGCACGGACCCCAGAGACGGGCGTGAGACGCTGGGGCTGCTGCTGCCGCCTCCAAAAAGCCTGTGTGTGAGCACAGGTCACTCTCCACATCGCCCCTCCCGGGAGCCTGTGCAGCCCGCCACTGCCAGGGTCCCGTGATCCGGGGACAACTTCCCCGGGAGAACGCACTGCCCGCCTCAGGCTGGTGCAACGTCACGCCGGCCTCGGCCGCCGCAGGCTCACCCCGCCTCCTCTGTACACCTCCCTCCCCGCGGCCTGAGTGAGCCAGAGCCCCCGAACAGCTGCTCCTTTAACCCCGTCCTGTCTGGGCGGGGAATAGACGCCCTCAGGCGACCTACACGCAGAGGCGGGTCCAAATCCAAAGCTGAACCCCAGGAGCTGTGCGAACAGGGAAGATAAGGGGAAATCTCTCCCAGCAGCCTTAGAAGCAGCGGATTAAAACTCCACAAACAACTTGATGTGCCTGCATCTGTTGAATACCTGAATAGACAACGAATCATCCCAAATTCAGGAGGTGGACTTTGGGAGCAGGATATATTAATTTTTCCCCTTTTCCTTTTATTTGTGAGTGTATATGTATATGCTTCTGGGTGCGATTTTGTCTGTATAGCTTTGCTTTACAATAGCTTTATTTTACTTCACTATATTATAGCCTCTTTCTTTCTTTCTTTCTTTCTTTCTATTTTTTCTCCCTTTTACTCTGAGCCCTGTGGACGAAAGGCTCTTGGTGCTCCAGCCATGCATCAGGGCCGTGCCTCTGAGGTGGGAGAGCCAACTTCAGGACACTGGTCCACAAGAGACCTCCCAGCTCCACGTAATACCAAACGGCAAAAATCTCTCACAGATCTCCATCTCAACATCAAGACCCAGCTTCACTCAACGACCAGCAAGCTACAGTGCTGGACACCCTATGCCAAACAACTAGCAAGACAGGAACACAGCCCCATCCATTAGCAGAGAGGCTGCCTAAAATCATAATAAGGCCACAGACACCCCAAAATACACCACCAGACGTGGACGTGCCCACCAGAAAGACAAGATCCAACCTCATCCACCAGAGCTCAGGCACTAGTTCCCTCCACCAGGAAGCCTACACAACCCACTTAACCAACCTTAGCCACTGGGGACAGATACCAAAAACAACAGGAACTACGAACCTGCAGCCTGTGAAAAGGAGACCCCAAACACAGTAAGATAAGCAAAATGAGACGACAGAAAAACACACAGCAGATGAAGGAGCAGGGTCAGAACATACCAGACTTAACAAATGAAGAGGAAATAGGTAGTCTACCTGAAAAAGAATTCAGAATAATGATAGTAAGGAAGATCCAAAATCTTGGAAATAGAATAGACAAAATGCAAGAAACATTTAACAAGGACATAGAAGAACTAAAGAGGAACCAAGCAATGATGAAAACCACAATAAATGAAATCAAAAATACTCTAGATGGGATCAATAGCAGAATAACTGAGGCAGAAGAAAGGATAAGTGACCTGGAAGATAAAATGGTGGAAATAACTACTGCAGAGCAGGATAAAGAAAAAAGAATGAAAAGAACTGAGGACAGTCTCAGAGACCTCTGGGACAATATTAAATGCACCAACATTCGAATTATAGGGGTCCCAGAAGAAGAAGAGAAAAAGAAAGGGACTGAGAAGATATTTGAAGAGATTATAGTTGAAAACTTCCCTAATATGGGAAAGGAAATAGTTAATCAAGTCCTGGAAGCACAGAGAGTCCCATACAGGATAAACCCAAGGAGAAACACACCAAGACACATATTAATCAAACTGTCAAAAATTAAATATAAGGAAAACATATTAAAGGCAGCAAGGGAAAAAAAACAAATAACACACAAGAGAATCCCCATAAGGTTAACATCTGATCTTTCAGCAGAAACTCTGCAAGCCAGAAGGGAGTGGCAGGATATACTTAAAGTGATGAAGGAGAAAAACCTACAACCAAGATTACACTACCCAGCAAGGATCTCATTCAGATTTGATGGAGAAATTAAAACCTTTACAGACAAGCAAAAGCTGAGAGAGTTCAGCACCACCAAACCAGCTTTACAACAAATGCTAAAGGAACTTCTCAAGGCAAGAAACACAAGAGAAGGAAAACACCTACAATAACAAACCCAAAACATTTAAGAAAATGGGAATAGGAACATACATATCGATAATTACCTTGAATGTAAATGGATTAAATGCTCCCACCAAAAGACACAGGCTGGCTGAATGGATACAAAAACAAGACCCATATATATGCTGTCTACAAGAGACCCACTTCAGACCTAGAGACACATATAGACTGAAAGTGAGGGGATGGAAAAAGATATTCCATGCAAATGGAAATCAAAAGAAAGCTGCAGTAGCAATTCTCATATCAGACAAAATAGACTTTAAAATAAAGACTATTACAAGAGACAAAAAAGGACACTATATAATGATCAAGGGATCGATCCAAGAGGAAGGTATAACAATTGTAAATATTTATGCACCCAACATAGGAGCACCTCAATACATAAGGCAAATACTAACAGCCATAAAAGGGGAAATCGACAGCAACACAATCATAGTAGGGGACTTTAACACCCCACTTTCACCAATGGACAGATCATCCAAAATGAAAATAAATAAGGAAACACAAGCTTTAAATGATACATTAAACAAGATGGACTTAATTGATATTTATAGGACATTCCACCCAAAAACAACAAAATACACATTTTTCTCAAGTGCTCATGGAACATTCTCCAGGATAGATCATATCTTGGGTCACAAATCAAGCCTTGGTAAATTTAAGAAAATTGAAATCGTATCAAGTATCTTTTCCGAACACAACGCTATGAGACTAGATAACAATTACAGGAAAATATCTGTAAAAAATACAAACACATGGAGGCTACACAATACATTACTTAATAACGAAGTGATCACTGAAGAAATAAAAGGGGAAATCAAAAAATACCTAGAAACAAATGACAATGGAGACACGACGACCCAAAACCTATGGGACGCAGCAAAAGCAGTGCTAAGAGGGAAGTTTATAGCAATACAAGCCTACCTCAAGAAACAGGAAACATCTCGAATAAACAACCTAACCTTGCACCTAAAGCAATTAGAGAAAGAAGAACAAAAAAAACCCAAAGCCAGCAGAAGGAAAGAAATTATAAAGATCAGGTCAGAAATAAATGAAAAAGAAATGAAGGAAACAATAGCAAAAATCAATGAAACTAAAAGCTGGTTCTTTGAGAAGATAAACAAAATTGATAAACCATTAGCCAGACTCATCAAGAGAAAAAGGGAGAAGACTCAGATCAATAGAATTAGAAATGAAAAAGGAGAAGTAACCACTGACACTGCAGAAATACAAAAGATCATGAGCGATTACTACAAGCAACACTATGCCAATAAAATGGACAACCTGCAAGAAATGGACAGATTCTTAGAAATGCACAAACTGCTGAGACTGAACCAGGAAGAAATAGAAAATATGAACAGACCAATCACAAGCACTGAAATTGAAACTGTGATTAAAAACCTTCCAACAAACAAAAGCCCAGGACCAGATGGCTTCACAGGTGAATTCTATCAAACATTTAGAGAAGAGCTAACACCTATCCTTCTCAAACTCTTCCAAAATATTGCAGAGGGAGGAACACTCCCCAACTCATTCTACGAGGCCACCATCACCCTGATACCAAAACCAGACAAACATGTCACAAAGAAAGAAAACTACAGGCCAATATCACTGACGAACATAGATGCAAAAATCCTCAACAAAATACTAGCAAACAGAATCCAACAGCACATTAAAAGGATCATACACCATGATCAAGTGGGGTTTATCCCAGGAAGGCAAGGATTCTTCAATATACGCAAATCAATCAATGTGATACATCATATTAACAAATTGAAGGAGAAAAACCATATGATCATCTCAATAGATGCAGAGAAAACTTTCGACAGAATTCAACACCCATTTATGATAAAAGCCCTGCAGAAAGTAGGCATAGAGGGAACTTTCCTCAACATAATAAAGGCCATATATGACAAACCCACAGCCAACATTGTCCTCAATGGTGAAAAACTGAAACCATTTCCACTAAGATCAGGAACAAGACAAGGTTGCCCACTCTCACCACTATTATTCAACATAGTTTTGGAAGTGTTAGCCACAGCAATCAGAGAAGACAAAGAAATAAAAGGAATCCAAATCGGAAAAGAAGAAGTAAAGCTGTCACTATTTGCAAATGACATGATACTATACATAGAGAATCCTAAAGATGCTACCAGAAAACTCCTAGAGCTAATCAATGAATTTGGTAAAGTAGCAGGATACAAAATTAATGCACAGAAATCTCTTGCATTTCTATACACTAATGACGAAAAATCTGAAAGTGAAATTAAGAAAACACTCCCATTTACCATTGCAACAAAAAGAATAAAATATCTAGGAATAAACCTACCTAAGGAGACAAAAGACCTGTATGCAGAAAATTATAAGACACTGATGAAAGAAATTAAAGATGATACAAATAGATGGAGAGATATACCATGTTCCTGGATTGGAAGAATCAACATTGTGAAAATGACTCTACTACCCAAAGCAATCAACAGATTCAATGCAATCCCTATCAAACTACCACTGGCATTTTTCACAGAACTAGAACAAAAAATTTCACAATTTGTATGGAAACACAAAAGAACCCGAATAGCCAAAGCAATCTTGAGAACGAAAAATGGAGCTGGGGGAATCAGGCTCCCTGACTTCAGACTATATTACAAAGCTTCAGTAATCAAGACAGTTTGGTACTGGCACAAAAACAGAAATATAGATCAATGGAACAGGATAGAAAGCCCAGAGATAAACCCACACACATATGGGCACTTATTTTTGATAAAGGAGGCAAGCATATACAGTGGAGAAAAGACAGCCTCTTCAATAAGTGGTGCTGGGAAAATTGGACAGGTACATGTAAAAGTATGAAATTAGAACACTCCCTGACACCATGCACAAAAATAAACTCAAAATGGATTAAAGACCTAAGTGTAAGGGCAGACACTATCAAACTCTTAGAGGAAAACATAGGCAGAACGCTCTATGACATACATCACAGCAAGATTCTTTTTGACCCAGCTCCCAGAGAAATGGAAATAAGAACACAAATAAACAAATGGGACCTAATGAAACTTAAAAGCTTTTGCACAGCAAAGGAAACCATAAACAAGACCAAAAGACAGCCATCAGAATGGGAGAAAATATTTGCAAATGAAGCAACTGACAAAGGATTCATCTCCAAGATTTACAAGCAGCTCATGCAGCTCAATAACAAAAAAACGAACAACCCAATCCAAAAATGGGCCGAAGACCTAAATAGACATTTCTCCAAAGAAGATATACAGATGGCCTACAGACACATGAAAGAATGCTCAACATCATTAATCATTAGAGAAATGCAAATCAAAACTACAATGAGATATCATCTCACACCGGTCAGAATGGCCATCATCAAAAAATCTAGAAAC
Organism: Balaenoptera physalus; assembly: GCF_965194825.1. Classification (NCBI taxonomy): domain Eukaryota; kingdom Metazoa; phylum Chordata; class Mammalia; order Artiodactyla; family Balaenopteridae; genus Balaenoptera; species Balaenoptera physalus. The sequence continues at coordinate 82,753,232 of NC_138892.1, read as the reverse complement.
AATAAATGCTGGAGAGGGTGTGGAGGAAAGGGAACACTCTTGCACTGTTGGTGGGAATGTAAATTGATACAGCCACTATGGAGAACAGTATGGAGGTTCCTTAAAAAACTACAAATAGAACTACCATACACCCCAGCAATCCCACTACTGGGCATATACCCTGAGAAAACCATAGGTCAAAAAGTGTCACGTACCACAATGTTCATTGCAGCTCTATTTACAATAGCCAGGACATGGAAGCAACGTAAATGTCCATCGACAGATGAATGGATAAAGAAGATGTGGCACATATATACAATGGAATATTACTCAGCCATAAAAAGAAATGAAATGGAGGTATTTGTAATGAGGTGGATGGAGTTAGAGTCTGTCATACAGAGTGAAGTAAGTCAGAAAGAGAAAAACAAATACAGTATGCTAACACATATATATGGAATCTAAGGAAAAAAAAAAAAGGCCATGAAGAACCTAGTGGCAAGATGGGAATAAAGACACAGACCTACTAGAGAATGGACTTGAGGATATGGGGAGGGGGTGGGGTGAGATGTGACAGGGTAAGAGAGTGTCATGGACATATATACACTACCAAATGTAAAATAGATAACTAGTGGGAAGCAGCCGCATAGCACAGGGAGATCAGCTCGGTGCTTTGTGACCACCTAGAGAGATGGGATGGGGAGGGTGGGAGGGAGGGAGATGCAAGAGGGAAGAGAAATGGGAACATATTGTATATGTATAACTGATTCACTTTGTTATAAAGCAGAAGCTAACACACCATTGTAAGGCAATTATACTTCAATAAAGATGTTAAAAAAAAAAAAAAAAGAATTACGAAGCATTTTTGGTGAACAAAAATTTTGGAGTTAAAATTTAGTTGCAAACTTATATCTGTATTAGTTTATTTCAGTTTTTGGTTCGGTTGTACAGTACTGAGAAAACTCTTGGTTTGCACAGGTAAGTATTTGCAAAAGTTTTTTATAGCTTATCATGAATTTCTGAATAGTCTTCAATTAAACAGATCCAAACATTTGAAAAAAGATTAAATAAGAAAGTTTGGTTTCAGAGTTGTGTCCTTACACATAAATAACAACCGCTCACATTACTTATTATAGAAATAATAGTAGAATACCACATTTATAATGATCATTGCAACTATTTGTAATAAAATATTATCAAAATGTGTGTTGGGGCTTCCGTGGTGGCGCAGTGGTTGAGAATCTGCCTGCCAATGCAGGGCACACGGGTTCGAGCCCTGGTCTGGGAAGATCCCACATGCTGCGGAGCAACTAGGCCCGTGAGCCACAATTACTGAGCCTGCGCTTCTGGAGCCTGTGCTCCGCAACAAGAGAGGCCGCGATAGTGAGAGGCCCGCGCACCGCGATGAAGAGTGGCCCCCGCTCGCCGCAACTAGAGAAAGCCCTCGCACAGAAACGAAGACCCAACACAGCCATAAATAAATAAATAAATAATTTTTTTAAAAAAATATGTGTTAATTAGCTTGACTGTGGTGATCAATTCACGATGTATATGTATATCAAAACATCAAGTTATTGCACCTTAATTATGTAAATTTTTATTTGTCAATTATACAAAGAGGTGGCAGGAAAGAGAAATCTGGGGCTTGTCCCACTGAGGGTCAATGAGCTGGGATCACGTGAAGCCAAGGATGACAACGCAGGACTGCCCAGACTGGTGATGCTGGCTCCCGACAGAGGGACACGGCCCCAAGGCCTGCTCTTGTGGTAATTCGACATGAGGATTAGGTGTAACCATGTCTTTCAGCGATCTCTCCTGTATCCTGTTTGATTTGGCTTCAGGCAAATGAGCACAGAAAGAAACTCTGGTGTTTGTCACCTGCCAAAACCACAGAGACACATTTTATACCAATGAGAAGCCACACATCCTTTGCCCTAAGCTCTTTTTCCTCATTCCCAGACCCTTGTACCCTTTCTAGTTGCACTCTCTGACCTATATTTTCTTTACAACCTTCTTCAGCCCTCCTCTTCCCTTGCCCAGAGCCCTGGGCAGCTTCTCCTTGTGTGACTAGAAGGCAACCAGGCACATTGTTATTAACAAGAAAGCCCCTGGTCATTAGGCCTGTTAGAATTCCACAAACCACAGAGAGAGAGCAGTTGATACTTTGTAGTCACATGTTATATTAAAATAAGAACTTTATTTAGTTGCCTATTTTCATTTAAAAAAATTAAGCGTATGCATTTTTGCCTGTACATTATTAATGAAAAGAATGGCTGAGGCATATTCCAAGTTTAAGCACATACTGCAATTTTCTTCCTCTATTAAATCCATAAAGCAGCCATTTGACATGTAAACTTTGATGTATTTAATACCAGTAATTATAAGGCCTTAACTCTTAAAAAAAAAATTTTTTTTTTATAATTGATTTATTTTCCTGCCTTGTCAGATGAAGAATTTTATCTGGAGAAGGAAACTGTTGGTTTTTTGATTTGTTTGTTTGTTTGAAGTTCCTACATCTTTAATCTCCTTGACATGAAGATGATAGAGTGCTATTGAGGGGCAACAAGCTGGGATGAGTCATTACATTCTGATCACCTCCCTGCCTGGGCATGTGATCCTTGGAGAGTGTTCAGCAGCCCGGCACTCTGTAAATCCCAGAGAGGGAAGCAGAGGCGGGAGCCAGTTATCACATTGACCCAGGCTCGTGCCTGGCAAGCATCTGACTGCAAAGCTTCAACAGTGCCTGAAAGCTGTGAGCCAGAGGGCCTCCCCTTGGCTTATATGACAATGTCTTTCCTCTCTTTCCTCTCAACCAATGGGAGTAATTGAATTGCCTGTCTTACTTTTTAGAGAGTGACCTCTAAACCCCTCTTGCTTCCTATTTTTTTCCTGTATTCACCTTGTCTCTGTGTCCTAACTTCTCTCTGCTTTGCCTCACTGACAGCAGAAGGATACAACAGCTGACTGCGGATGTGCTCTCTCTCTCTCATTTGGTCCCGTCCAGAGCTATTTAAATGTCCCCGTTGAAGTCTTGTCTCCTCTGGTCTCTCCAGCCCACTCTTACCTGCACCTCTTTCTCTCCATTCACCTGTCACTACGGAGCCAGGCCTTTCTCCAAGGGGATAATTGTCTCTTTTGTTCTCTGAATAATCCTTCTTGACCGTCTTCATAATAAACTAGCAGAAGTTCTATGGAAAGAATAATACTGCCGATACATAGCTTAGAAGGCCCACAACACATAATTTCAAACCATTTAACACCCAGCAACTCTGCATACATGGAAGCATTCATTCATTCAGTATGTACCCTGTGTGTTTGCTGCTCTGCTGGTCATTAGGAATGAAGCCAAACACAAGACAGATGATTCCTGCCCTCAGAGAGCTTCTAGTCATATGGGGAATGCAGATACCACACAGTATGTACCATAAAACTGATTACAGTTGTGACAGATGCTACAAAGCGAAAGTTCAGAATGCCACGTACATAACAGGGAGCCTGGCCAATAACAGTTAGTGCTTCTTGAGTGCTGATCATCTACCACCCAACCTTTCCTACAACCCCACAAGATAAGGACTTGTTACGATTTTCATTTCACAGAGGAAGAAACTGAGGCTCAAAGAATAAGCAGCCCAAAGTGAAACAGCTAATGAGGGGTGTAGCCAGTGTTTGGACCCAAGTTTGTGTGACTCTAGAGATGATGTCACTAACCTGTGTCCACCACTGCCGCCCATGGAAGGTACACAGGACAAGAGTCAGAACACCTTCCGGCACGTCGGCTGTCAAGGCCTGGGCTCCCATTTGTACCATGAAAGAGATATGCTAATCAAGTCCCTCCCTGTGAATCTGGAGAGGCTCTCTGACTGCTTTGACCAACAGAACACCTTTGACAGAGGAGAGGTTTTACTGTGTTCCTTTCCACATCCAGATGTTAAGAGACTGGCAGCTTCCACTTCCCGTGTCCTGGAATGCTCTTTCTGAGAGAAGCCAACCACCAGGTGAGAAGTCCCACCACCCTGAGAGTGCCGTGCTGTGAGGAAGTTCAAGCTACCTGCGTGAAAAGGTTGTGCCGAGAGAGAGGAACCCAGCCTGCTTCTGTTAGAGCCGTCACAGCCCAGCCACCAAGAAAGAGAAAGTTTTGGCCATTCCAGGCCCACCAGATTCAACCAGGAGAAAATTTGAGGAAACAAGTCAACTGCCAGAACCAAGGCCCCAAGCGTATATTGTACGCACAACTATTCAAGCCACTCGAGCCAAAGTTCCAGTCACCATGGGACAGATACAAGCCATTCCCACCGCGCGCTGCCTGAATTCCTGCTCAGCGTGGCAGGCCTAAGAAAGTGTTTGGTATTTTATTGCCTTAGATATGGGGGTGGTTTGTTACACAGCAAACCGTTTGAGAATCTAATGTAAGCAACAGACCTTCCTACGATAATGCTCATATACACATGCAATTTTACACCCTATCTTAAGATCCACTTCCCCCAAATTTATCAGCCGATTCTAGGCAAAGTGCCTGAGCCATAAAACTGAAGGCCTCAGAAACTGTCTAGCGACTAGGCACTTTGCCTAGAATCGGCAGATTCTAAATCAAATTCAGGCTGCAAGGGCAGAGAGGGATTTCTTTACCAGACATCTTCTTTCAGGAGGGACATTTTTTATGAAAGTGCATTTTCTTTTCTTTTAAAAAAATTATGATATAATGCCTAACATAAAGTACAAAGAAAAACAATGAACATCTGTGTTTCCACCACCTAGCTCTATCAAGTCTTGACACTGTAATATAGCTACCTCATTTTTCTAAAACTTATAGAAACATTTTAAATCTCTTGTACCACTTGTATCCTCCCTCCCTAGAAGTAACCATATCCTGAATTTGCTGTTTATCATTCTTATGCATATTTTATTACTATTACTTTATAAGTTTATAACTATAACGAACAAATGGCATCATTTGATTTATTTTCAAGCTTTGAATAAAGGTTATACAGGGGAGCAAAAGTTGCTACCCAAAAATGTGTCTCTTTGACATGAAGATTAATTTAGGCTGATTATTTTTAAGAAACAGAAGACTTGGGAATTTTTTCTTGTTACCTCTCCCTTAGCTGTCTAAAAGAATATAGATAAAGTGCCTGCTAACAGAATACAGCTATCTCCAGAGAACACACGCTAGGTGTGTGTGGGAAACTCAGCAGGGCCTGGAGACCAGAGTCCACTCTGTGTCCCATTGTCTCTGCACGGCCCAGCAAACATTTGCTTACCAAACATTTGTTTTTCTATCCCCATGTGACTTGGCTTCTTCCCCGTTGAAGTCCCAAACCACTACCCCTAGCATCCTCTTTTCTCTTTAGATGAAGATGGTATTTAAGGTGAGGGCTTTGGCTATTTTGACAAGTTACTCTGTTCTCCCGAGTCTCTCACAGGTATACATGTTATTAAACTTTTGTTTGATCTTCTTCTGTTTATCTACCTCATGTCCATTTAGTTCTCAGACCAACTGATAGGGATAGACTAGGATAGTTGCACAGCTAGTTTTGGAAATCCCACTAGGGGATTATAGATAGAGAGGAAACTTTGGGAGACCATTGTAAGTTAATAATCACTCAGGAAAGTAAACAGAATATTGTGACACAAAACAGACCTGCTTAACAATGAAACCAGGCAATAAAAGCACAAGAGCTGCCCCAGGCCATTAAGTGAAAAAATGAGGCCTGCGACCTGCTAGTCAAGGTCAGTAAGATAATGATCCTTCGGACATGCACCTCTGCACGGACTGAGGACAGAAATATAGGGGAAAGGTGACATTCCAAAGTAGAAGACCCTCATTATAGTGAAACTTGAGACGATTTAACATATTTTAACATATTTTAGTACATGTTATCACCCTTCTGCTGAGTTGAATAGCGCCATGACAGTCCAAGTTTGACCATATAGGGTCAAAAACTCCCCCACCTGACACAAAGGAGAAGCTAATGATGTAAGCTTGATGTCTACTCAAAGAATGAGGAAGAAGGTGGTCTTCTCCCCTTCCCCACTTTTCCTTTGATTATAAAAACATAGCCCGCTTAGTTCTCAGGGCAGAGCTCTCTTGCCTGCCCTCTTGTATCCTTCACAGGCATCCTATACTAATAAATCCACTCTTTACCTATCACTTTTTCCCTAACTGAATTCTTTCTGTGCCAAGACATAAAGAGCCTGAGCTTCATTAAGTCCTGAGATGAGTTGTGCATTTTCACAACTAGAAGAAACTGGAAGGGTAGAGGAAAACTTCTTGCTCCCTTACAGTTATCACTGTATTTATCATTGTGTTAACTTCCCTGTTTTCCTACTGAACATTAGGTTTTTGAAGTTCACCCATTTAGATACACATAGTCAAAGTTCATCAATATTAACTGCTGTGTAATGTTTCAGCTTCACAATTTGTTTATCCATTTTCCTATGATTACTTGTGTTATTTCCTCAGTTTTCCTATTACAAACTATGGTACAATAGTGCCTAGTGTCAACGGCATATAGATGAGAGTATCTGTTGGGTATGCCCCTAGAAGTGGAGTTTCTGAAATGTGTGGAAAACCCATGCCCACTGTTCCATATCCAGAGAAATTGCTCTTCAGAATGGATGGGGCAATTCACAGGCACATCAGCAGTAAGGCCCCTCTCTTCACATCCTCACCAAAATTCAACTGCATCAGAGTTTTTAACTTTTGTTAATCTGATGGGTATGAAGTTGATCCTCAGATTGGTTCAAGAAGGAAATGTATTCATAGTAACTTCAGTGTGTGACTCTGCTGTAAACAATACTTACATGGTCATAATAATTTAATACTAAATACTGATTTAACCAAAAATTGTAAGAGAATCTAAAGTATGAGAAGAAGTGTGTGTGTGTGTGTGTTTATGAGTGGTGGTGGTGGTTAGATTTTCACACAATGAATCTTAAAAATTTTCTTGTAATTACCTTGCACAAAATCTTGTAAATCAAGTTACTTACACAGGGTTGGGTTTAGAGAACAGTTTCATGTTTACAACTAAAGTGAAATTCCATGTATTTAAAATTCAGGGGATTTAAGGGGGCATATAAATGTTTTGACCAGCACTGTTGGAATGGAAAACCAAACTCATTTTTTTAATTTTATTTTTTATACAATTTTAAAAGGTTACTTTCCCTTTACAGTTAGTGAAGTGGGGTTTTCAGGTGACAGAACAAAAAATCTGTGGTTAAATTATGCATTATTAATAAATAACAATGTTCTCTTCAGATCAAAATTGTTCACCCCTTTCCCATTTCAAATACCTTTCCTTATTGACTGGATTCAGGTGAGTAGCTCCTGACTTCACTGAGTTGCTATCTGTCAAAACTGAAATTACTGAACGAACAAGGTGTGAAATTAAATAGAGTCAACACAGAAAATGCAGCCACCAGTTACAGTGATGTTTGTGGAATCATGTTTGATTAACAGATTAACTTTAAAGTCTCCTGATAAAAGTTTAAGCCTAATTAATAAGTGAATGTTTTTAACTCAGAGCACAAACAGTGTGCTTCAGACACCTTATGCACAATCTAACTTCAGATTTCTTGAAAGGTTTTTTTTTCCAACTTCTCTTTGCGCACTTCTAGTTTCTTTCACTTCCTTCATTCTAATATGAATTTTCCCTTTAAACATGTGCTAGGACATATGCTCATGGGAGGTAGAAATATTCTGGTCTTTAGTTGTAGACCTGATGATGACTACATAGAGACCACTGTCCCTGAGCTTGGCGAAGCAGGACGGTGGTGGTGGGTGCTGACGGAGCAGCAACTTTGTCACAGCGTTTGGTAACTGACATAAACCAAACCAACCAACAAAATTATTGTACCATCATTTATTATTTGTGTATTTGAACTATGTAATTAGGTGCATACATATTTAGAACTATTATGTCCTCTTGCAAATTAACCGTTCATCATTATGGAATGCCCCCTTTTACCAACAGTAATATTTCTTTCTTTTTTTATTTTATTTTATTTTTTATTCTTTTAACATCCTTATTGGAGTATAACTGCTTTACAATGGTGTGTTAGTTTCTGCTTTATAACAGAGTGAATCAGTTATAGATATACATATCTCTTCCCACTTGCGTCTCCCTCCCTCCCACCCTCCCTATCCCACCCCTCTAGGTGGTCACAAAGCACAGAGCTGATCTCCCTGTGCTATGCGGCTGCTTCCCACTAGCTATCTGTTTTACATTTGGTAGTGTATATATGTCCATGCCACTCTCTCACTTCGTCCCAGCTTACCCTCCCCCTCTCCATGTCTGCAAGTCCATTCTCTACATCTGTGTCTTTATTCCTGTCCTGACCCTAGGTTCTTCATAACCTTTTTTTTTTTTTTAGATTCCATATATATGTGTTAGCATACGGTATTTGTTTTTCTCTTTCTGACTTACTTCACTCTGTATGACAGACTATAGGTCCAACCACCTCGCTACAAATAACTCAGTTTCGTTTCTTTTTATGGCTGAGTAATATTCCATTGTATATATGTGCCACTTCTTCTTTATCCATTCATCTGTCGATGGACACTTAGGTTGCTTCCATGTCCTGGCTATTGTAAACAGAGCTGCAATGAACATTGTGGTATATGACTCTTTTTGAATTATGGTTTTCTCAGGGTATATGACCAGTAGTGGGATTGCTGGGTCGTATGGTAGTTCTATTTTTAGTTTTTTAAGGAACCTCCATACTGTTCTCCATAGTGGTTATATCAATTTACATTCCCACCAACAGTGCAAGAGGGTTCCCTTTTCTCCACACCCTCTCCAGCATTTATTGTTTGTAGATTTTTTGATGATGGCCATTCTGACTGGTGTGAGGTGATACCTAATTGTAGTTTTGATTTGCATTTCTCTAATGATCAGTGATGTTGAGCATTCTTTCATGTGTTTGTTGGCAATCTGTATATCTTCTTTGGAGAAATGTCTATTTAGGTCTTCTGCCCATTTTTGGATTGGGTTGTTTGTTTTTTGATATTGAGCTGCATGAGCTGCTTGTAAATTTTGGAGATTAATCCTTTGTCAGTTGCTTCATTTGTAAATATTTTCTCCCATTCTGAGGGTTGTAACAGTAATATTTCTTGTTCAGAAGTCCAATTAGTCTGATACTAATACAACTACTACACTATCTTTTCATTAGTATTTTCATGGAAAATTTTCCATGCTTTTACTCTTGATTTATGTAAGTCTTTATATTTGAAGTGGGCTTCCTTTATTGTGCAAGACCCATGTATTTTGGGTCTTGCTTTTTTCACCAAATCTGACATTGAAGTGTTCAGAACATTAATGTAATTATAAATATGTCTGCATTTAAATCTGCCATCTTGCTAGTTGTTTTCTATTTGTCCCATTTGTTCTTTTTTTTTTTCCCCTTCCTTTTCTGGCCTCCTTTGGATTTATTGGATTATTTTTTATGATTCTGTTTTATTTTCCCAATTTGCTTATTAGTTACACTTTTATTTATTTGGTTATTCTGGAGGGGGGTTCCTTCAAATTTTATCAAGATATAATGATATGATTTACATACATCATGAAATGATTACCACAACACGTTTGGTGAGCCTGCATCATCTCACATAGATAAAAAAAGAAAAAGAAAACAATTATTTTTTCCTTGTAATGAGAGTTGTCACTCCCTTAACAACTTTCATAAATAACATACAGCACTATTAATTATATTTATCATTATATATTACATCCCTAGTATTTATTTATCTCATAACTGGTGGTCTACACCTTTTGACTGCCTTCATCAAATTCCCCCTCCCTCCACCCTCTGCCTGTGGTAACCACAAATCTAATCTCTTTTTCTATGAGTTTGTTTGGTTGATTGGTTGGTTGTTTTTTTTAAGGTATAACTGACCTACAACAGGATGCTAGTTCAGGGTGTACAACATAGTGATTCGATATTTCTATACATTAAAAAATGATCACCATGATAAAAGCCTAGTTACCATCTGTCACTATACAAATATATTACATTATTAATGACTATATTCCACATGCTGTACATTTCATCTCTGTGACTCATTTATTTTGTAACTGGAAGTTTGTACCTGTTAATCTCCCTCACCTATTTCACTCATACCCCCTTCTCCCTCCCCTCTGGCAACTACCTGTTTACTCTCTGTATCTATGACTCTGTTTCTGTTTTGTTATATTTGTTTTGTTTTTTTACATTCCACATATAAGTGAAATCACACAGTACTTGTCTTTCTCTGCCAGACATATTTCACTTAGCAAAATACCCTCTAGGTCAATCCATGCTCTCTTAAATGGCAAGATTTCATTCTTTTTTTATGGCTGAGTAATATTCCGTTGAATATATATACTACTTCTTTATCCATTCATCTATTTGATGGGCACTTAGGCTGCTTTCATATCTTGGCTATTGAAAATTATGCTGCAATGAACATAGGGGAAGCATATATATTTTCGAATTAGTGTTCTTGTTTTCTTCAGAAAAATACCCAGAAGTAGAATGGCTGTATCCTATGGTAGTTCTATTTTTTATTTTTTTGACAACCTCCATATTGTTTTCCATAGTGGATGCACCAATTTGCATTCCCACCAACAGTGTGTGAGGGTCTACTTTTCTCCACATCCTCGCCTACCCTTGTTATTTGTTGTTTTTTTGATAATAGCCATTCTGACAGGTGTGAGGTGATATCTCAGTGTGGTTTTGATTTGTATTTCCCTGATGATTAGTGACATTGAACATCTTTTCATGTGCCTGTTGGCCATCAGTATGTCTTCTTTGGAAAAATGTCTATTCAGGTCCTCTGCCCATTTTTTAATTGGTTTGGTTTTTTTTGAAGTTTAGTTGTATGATTTTTTGTATATTTTGTATATTAATTCCTTACCAGATATATCATTTGAAAATTTCATCTCCCATTAAGTAGGAAGCCTTTTGGTTTTGCTGATAGTTCCCTTCACTGTGTAAAAATTTTTTGGTTTGATGTATTCCAATTTGTTTATTTTTTGTTTTGTTTCGCTTGCCAGAGGAACATTCAAAAAAATATTGCTAAGACCAATGTCAAGGATCATACTGCCTATGTTTGCTTCTAGGATTCTTATGGTTTCAGGTCTTACATTTAAGTGTTTAATACATTTTGAGTTTATTTTTCTATATGGTGTGAGAAAGTAGTACAGTTTGATTCTTTTGCAGGTAGCTGTTTCCCAACTCCATTTATTGAAGAGACTGTGATTTCCCCCATTGTATATTCTTGCCTCCTATGTTGTAGGTTAATTGCCCATATAAGCGTGGGTTCATTTCTGGGCTCTCTATTCTGTTCCACTGATCTGGTGTCTGTTTTTTTGCCAATACCATACTCTTTTGATTACTGTATCTTTGTAGTAGAGTTTGAAATCAGGAAACATAACACCTCCAGCTTTATTCTTCTTTTTCAAGATTATTTGGCTATTTGGGGTCTTTCATGATTCCATACAAATTTTAGAATTATTTGTTCTAGTTCTGTGGTAAATGTCACTGGTATTTTTATAGGGATTGCATTGAATCTCTAAATTGCCTTGGGGAGTATGGTCATTTTAGCAATATTAATTCTTCCAATGCATGAGCATGGCATATCTTTCCATTTGTTTGTGTCATCTTTAATTTCTTTCATCAATGTCTTATAGTTTTCAAGTACAAGTCTTTTACCTCCCTGGTTATATTTATTCCAAGGTATTTTATTCTTTTTGATGCCTTTTTAAATGAGATTGTTTTCTTTATTTCTCTTCCTGATAGTTCATTATTAGTGTACAGAAATGCAACAGATTTCTGTATGTTAATTTTGCATCCTGCAAGTTTACCGAATTCAATTATTAGTTCTAATAGTTTTTTGGTAGTGTCTTTATGATATTTTATATATAGCATCATGTCACCCTCAAACAGTAACAGTTTTACTTCTTCCTTTCTAATTTTGATGCTTTTTATTTCTCTTTCTTGTCTGATTGCTGTGTCTGTGACATCCAATATTATGTTGAATATAAGTGGCAAGAGTGGGTATTCTGGTCTTGTTCTTGATCTTAGAGGAAATATTTCAGCTTTTCATCATTGACTATGATGTTGGCTGTAGGTTTGTCATATATGTCCTTTACTATGTTTATGTATATTCTCTCCATACCTATTTTGTGGAGAGTTTTTTTATCATAAATGGATATTGAAATTAGTCAAAGCTTTTTCTGCATCTATCAAGATGATTATATGATTTTTATTCTTCAGTTTGTTAATGTGGTGTATCATTGACTCATTTGTGGATATTGAACCACATTTAATATTTTTGACATCATATTTTACAATTTTTTTGTTTTGTGTATCCCTTAACTGTTTATTGTGGATATAGGTGATTTTACTATTTTTGTCTTTTAACTTTCCTGCTAGCTTTATAAGTGGTTGATCTACTACTGTTACTGTATATTTTCCTTTACCAGTGAGATTTTTCTTTTCATAATTTTCAGATTTCTAGTTGTGGTCTTTCTTTCCATTTAGATAAGTCCCTTTAACCTTTCTTGTAAGCTGGTTTAGTGGTGCTGAACTCCTTTAGCTTTTACTTGTCTGTAAAACTCTTTATCTCTCCTTCAAATCTGAATGACAGACTTGCTGAGTAGAGTATTTTTGAAAGTAGGTTTTCCTTTCATTATTTTAAATATGCTGCTCCCTTTGGACCTGCAAAATTTCTGCTGAAAAGTCAACTGACAGTCTTATGGAAGTTCCCTTATACATTACTTCTTGCTTTTCCCTTGATGCTTTTAGTATTCTCTCTTTATATTTACTTTTTGCCATTTTAATTACAGTTTATTTTTTATGGACCTCTGGTTGATCTTGTTTGGGACTCTCTGTGCTTCCTGGACCTGAATGCCTGTTTCCTTTCACAGGGAAGTTTTCAGCTTTTATCACTTCAAATAAGTTCTCTGCCACTTCCTCTCTTTCTTCTCCTCTGGGACCCCTATATGCAAATGTTAGTATACTTGATGTTGTTCCAGAGGTCTCTTAAACTGTCCTAATTTTTTACAATTCTTTTTTCTTTTTTCTGTTCAGCTTGGGTGATATCTACTACTCTGCCTTCCAGTTCACTGATCCTCATCTCTGCATCAGCTAGTGTACTGTTGATGCGTCTAGTATTTTTTTTAATTTTAGTTATTGTATTCTTTAGCTTTGTTTGCTTCTACTTTATATTTTGTAACTCTTTGTTAAATTTCTCACTGTGTTCATCCATTCTTCTCCTGAGTTTACTGAACATCTTTATGATCTTTATTACTTTGAACTCTTTACTGGGTAAATTGTTTATCTCTACTTCATTTAGTTCTGCTTCTGGGATGTCGTCTTGTTCCTTCATTTGGAACATATCTTTCTGTCACCTCATTTTGCCTAATTCTCTGTCTTTATTTTTATGTATTTCGTAGGTTGGTTACACTTTCTGACCTTGGAGAAGTGGTCTTATGTAGAAGACATTGTACTCCTCTCTGTTCATCAGAGCTATGTGATCTAGGGGTGCCCACTCTGTGGGCTGTGTAGTCCCTTCTTCTGTGGTGAGGACAACTACTGTGAGCAAACTGGTAGGTGGGGCTGGTCCACAGCCTATTTGGCTGCTAAGCCCTGGCTTATGTGGAGGCTGCCAGCTGCTGGTGGGCAGTGCTTGGTTCTGGCGTGGCTTGATGTGGGGCTGAGGTGAGTCCAGGCCTGGTGGCTGCCCCCTGGTGGGTGGGGCTAGGCCCCCACATGATTGAACTGCTTGGCCTGGTGTGGTTCCACAGGGAGGACTCCAAAATGGCACTCGCCAGCCCCAGTGTCCTCATGATAGGAGGAGCTCCCCAAATGGCTGCTGCCAGCATCTATGTACCCAAGGGGAGTCCCAGAGACCTCCTGCCTCTTTCTGAGTCTCTCTAAAATCAGTATGTGGATCTGACCCAGGCTCCTTTCAAATTATGGCCTGTGTACTGGGTCTCAGAGGGTGTGAGAATTTGCACATGCCTTTTAAGAACAGAGTCTCTGTTTTCTTCATCCCTCTGACTCTCCTGTACACAAGATCCACCAGCCTTCAAAGCCAGATGTTCTGGAGCCTCATTTTCCCAGTGCAAGACCCCCTGGTGAGGAGCCTAATGTTGGGCTCGGACCCCTCACTCCTCAGGGAGAAGCTCTGCAATTGTGATTATCCTCCTGTTTGTGGGCCACCTATCCAGGTGTGTGAGTCTTGGCCATACTGCCTCTCCACCCTTCCTCCCCATCTTGTTATGGTTCCTTCTTTATATCTTTATTGTGGAAAATCTTTTCTGCTAGTCCTCAGGTCATTCTCATCAATGGTTGCTCTGTAAATAGTTGTAATTTTGGAGTACTCATGGGAGGAGATGAGCTCAGGTCTTCCTACTCCACCATCTAGGCCACTCTAATATCTGGTTGTTCTAGGGTTTACATTACACATCTTTATCTTACCACAGTTCACTTTCAAATGATGATATAGTATTTATACTGAGTAAGAATCTTACCATCATGTTCATTCATTTCCTCCCTCTTGTCCTTCATGCCACTGTTCTCATTCATTTTACTTCAACATATTTTGTAAAGCTTTTTAAATGTTTTTACCTCAGATTGTTAAAAAAATTTTTAAGGGTAAAATAAGAAAAATATTTTGAATATTTACCCATATTTTCTCTTTATTTCTTTGTGTAGATAAAAAAAAAACTATCTTGTATCAGATTCCTTCAGCCTGAAGAACTTCCTTAACATTTTTTGTTGTGCAGATCTCAAAAGCTGAGAGCAGCTTTTGTTTTTCTGGAAAAAAATCTTACTTCATGCTCATTTTTTTTCACCCTCATTTTTTTTTTTTCTCATGTGTCAATACTTTTAATGTTGTGCACATCAAATTATAGTAAAAGATGACTATAAACAAGATTCAGCCCCTCTATTTCCATGAATAGCGTGTTGCATTACAGTAAACCGAGTTTATATTCAACTATCAAATGTGGTCCTCTCATTAGTTCACTTCGTGATGGGTCATTAAGGATATCTTCAAATCCAATAGGCTCATCATTACCCCTCAAAATATTCAGTGAAAGGTTTGAGCTTGGAAGAAATGGAAGACACTGAACCTGCTGCACTGCCTTGAATTCCATTTGTAGTTTTAGTGGAGCAAATAGACCCTGGATGTTTCTCAGTGTGGAAAAGTTCATTTTATCTTGGTTGAACTGGAAATTTTGTTCTGATAATTCAAGAGGATGACTGAACAAGAGTTCATTTTTGAAAGGTATTTTCGCTGAATACAGAATTCTGACTTGACTGATTTTTTTTTTTTTTTAGTTCTTTAAAGATGTTTTCTGCTTGCCTAATTTCTGATAAGAAATCTCTTCTTCTTCCTATCCTTGTGCTTCTGTAGAAAAAGTTTCTTTATCTCTGCCACCTTCAAGATTTTCCCTTATCTTTTGGTTTTAGCAATTTGACTATGATGAGCCTAAGTGGATTTTTCTTGATATTTATACTGCTTGGGCTCTCTGAATTTCTTGGATCTGTGGTTTATTTGTCTTTTATTCATTTTGAAAGTTATCTCTTTAAATAATTCTTCAGTCCTATTTTCTATCTCTTGTTCTGGAATCCAAGGATACATGTGTTTAGATCATTTGCTATTGTCCTACTTCTCTTAGATATGTTCTTTTTTCCCCCACTCCTTTTTTCTCTCTGTGATTGATTTTGGATAGTTTATATTGACCTATCTTCAAGTTCACTGATCCTTTCTTTTGCATGTCCAGTCTGCTGATAAGCCTGTGGAAGGAATTCATATATATTATCACTTTCCAGAATTTCTATTTGATTCTTTTTATTGTTTTCATCACTCTGCTAAAATTTTCCATTTGTGAGTGCATGTTGTCCACCTTTTCCACTAAAGCTTTTAACAAATTAATCATAGTTATTTTAAAGTCCCTTTTTGATAATTCCAGCAACTAAGTCATATTTGAATCTGAACCTGGTTCTCTTAACTGCTTTATCACTTGATAAGTTGTCATTTTTTCCTTTTTGGTGTGTCATAATTTTCACTGAATAACATATATTGCTTGTAAACTGAAAATGGGCACACTGCTTTCTCTGTCAGACTTTAGTGGTTGTTAGTAGTTGAGCTAGATGTTGTTGCTATGTTGTTGTTACCATAGTTATATTCAGCTCACCACAGTCTTCGGATGCAGCCAATGAAGGGCTGCCCCTACTTTGTGCTTAGGGTGAAGCCTGGATTGCCTGAGGGTTTTTTTCTCCCAGTGTTCCTGTTCTGTTCTCCGTTATCAACAAACCCTGCTTGCACGCCTACATGAAGATGATTTGTTTCCATGCCTTGTTCCTCCCCAAGCAGCAGATTGTAATTGCTTGTTATATGGTGAAGGCATGTGGTGAAGGTAGGTTGGTTATTGCTTGGTTATCACTATCTAACTTCAGAGTTAAGGAGGCCTTGTTCAACTGATTTTGGAGAGTGGGGCTTTCTTAGTGTTCCAGACTCCCCTACAACATTCCATGCTCCCTCCCTCATCCTTCACAGACCTCTGGTTTGTATCAGTGCGGAGACCCTGGCTTCAAGCAGCTATCCCACCACTCTCTTAGTTGGGGAGAGCTTTTGCCAGTAGCTCTCTTTCTGCTGCAGCAGAAACTGAGGTCTGTGAAACCTCAGTTAAGAGGAGCAAACATTTTGCTGCTTCCCTGGTGGAAGAGCTCTGAGCATCAGAGAGCAGATGTTCTTGTTTTTCTAGGGAAGTAGAGCCCTACCTTCCCTTACTGTTTCTCCTTGGTCTTGGTGTGTGATAGGAATTTATTACAGCACAAGTGTGGGAGGGATCCCCAGGGGCTCTGCCTCTCAAAAATGTTTTGAAGAGGGGGTAAAATGCTTTTGTCACATGGGATTTTCTGAAGGCTTTACAGTCTTTTCTTTTTTCTTAACCTGACCCAACCGTGCTGATAACATAGACTTATTAGCACAGGCACTCCCTAAGTGAGGCTGCCTCTAAAACATCTCAAGTCACTGGACAAATAAAACCTTTAATAAATATGTAAATTCTACTTATACCATTAGTACTCTAACACTTCAAGGTTTTTTTTTGTTTTGTATTGTTTCTTATGGTTATGGGAGTGACATGATCAGATTTGCTTTTCTGAAAAGTTCAGTCTGGCTGCTTTGTGAAGTAGGGAACCAAGCTAGGAGGCTGTTACACTGTCAAAGGAGAGTTGGAAGGAATTGAAGCCAAGGTAGTAACAATGACAAAGAAGGGACATGGGCAGTTTGAAGTATATTTTGACTATAGTGTCAACAGAACCTGCTAACAGATGGGATAAAAAGGAGAAGGAAAATCAAGGATTCCTGAGTTTCTGGCTTAAGCAAACTGGGTGGATAGGGAAACTCTTTATTGAGATAGAAAGAGTAGAGGAGGGATTTTGTGGGGGTGGGGGATAGGGGAGGAGGGAGGATGTAGTTACAGGAAGGTGTGAGATCCCTGAGGCAGAGAGAAAAAGGATTCATTCATTTGTTTAGAAGGGTCATGGAGGAGGGGAATGAGGAATTAGGAGAGCATTGGTGACTGTCAGTGTGGGGATTTCAGCAGAATGAGGGACAGAAGTCAGACTGCAGGAGATGGTGAACACCGTGAGAGCAGGGAGGGGCCACGTCAGTTTTTGCTCACAGTTGTGTGATAGCAGGACCTGGCACAGTGCCTGGCAAATGTAAGTGCTCTTCAATTACTTTTCAAATGAATAAATGATAGAGTGGAAGAGAAGAAAGTATTGGAACTGAGTGTTGAAGACAGCAAATTTGGCAATGAAGGAACAGGGAGAAGTAACACGCTAACTGGCAGAGAGCAAATTTTAATTCTTTACAGTTACATTTAATGAATAAGGGAGACTTGTCATTTAATGGATAAGGGAGACTTGTGTAAAGAAAAGAATGCTGCCTGCCATTTCTTGTTCTACAAGGATCAAGACATTAGCCACTACAGTCGCCCAGGGACAGGGCACCGAGGGGAATTCAGAATGGAGAAAAACAGGAAGCATGCTGTGCTTTGGATAGGCCATCCCCTCGATAGTCAAGATGCATATCTAAGGACAAATGTCAGATGATTCCAGATTCTTGCATTCTCCCCTGTACAAAAAAAAAAAAGCACTAAAATCATTAACTTAATATATCTGTTCTTTCCGATTAACAGTAATCTTTTGATGTTCAACTATAGGTTTTTTTACCAGCAGGGGAAAAAATTAATGCATATCGTTTCTCCTTCCTTACCTCTTTGGAGCAGTTCCTCAGAGCTCTCTGAGAGGCTGTCTCCCAAGCTATAGTCCTCAGTAAGTTCCCTGAATAAAACTTAACTTGCAACTTTTAGGTTGGGCGTTTTTCTTCCAGTGGACAGTTGAATGTTTGTAGTCGTAAGAAAGATAACGCTAGAGAAGATACTAAAGAAGCTGGTCCATGAAGGGGTAATTGATGCATAAGGTTCTTCCACAGGGGAAAGGAAGCTAACATCTATTATTCATCTATTATGTCCCAGGAAGTAGGCTACCACTTTATATCTGTCATCTCATTCAACCATCACAATAGCCCTTTAGAGGAGAACTGCCAGATAAAATACAGGACACTCAGTTAAATTTTAATTTCAGATATCAAAAAAAAGTTTAAGTATGTTTCATGCAATAATTTTAGTATAAGTATGACCCATGCAATATTTGGGACATATCTGTATTTTTTTAGATAGTCAATGTTCATCCAAAATTCAGATTTAACCAGGTCTCCTATATTTTTATGTGTTAAATCTGGCAACCCTACTTTGAAGTAGATTACATAATTGCCATTTTACCTGAAGGAAACTGAGGATCTGAGAGATCAAATAACATTGTCCACATTTACAAAGTTATTAGTAAGTGGTTAAGTCAGAATCGGAAACTAGTCTGTCTGACTCCAGAGCCTGTGCTTTTCCCATTTGCTGTGCCACAGGGGATGGGAGTTGAGTCCCTGGCAATGGCTTAGCTCAGGGAGTCAGCCTTTTCCCACTTGTACCTGTGACTGTTGTCCCATTAATTTGGAGAGCAAGCCTGACTGGGCAGAGACACAGCCCTGCCGAAGTGGGCCAGATGTTTACCACGTTGACATGTTTGAGTGAGGAGGACAGCTTTCCCTTTTTGAAAAGAAAGCTATCATTTTTTTTAATGTAGAAATGTACTTAGCATTAAAATTATTTGGGGGAATGATGCTTGTACTTTTGGAGTAAGACATGGGTGAGATAAGCTTAATAAAACTTCCAAGAGGTGATATAGGCTAGGACTTAAGAACCCTGACTCTACTGTCAAAAAGACTGGGGTTTGGATCTTGACTCCACCAGGTATTTGATATTGGAGAAGTTACTTAACCTTTCTTGTTTTGTGTTCTCAGAAACAGGGGTGATGGTAATGATAATATCTTCCCTACCGAGTAGGTGTGAGGACTAAATCTGATAATAAAAGCAATAACTACTCAGTACAGGGGTGGCTATCATCTTCATCACCAGCAGCAGCAGCATGATTACTATTCCTGAGTGTGCTTCTGTTTGTAAATAATGATGGATCCACATTTTACAAGCTGGGAATAAGCTTAGGTGGGAATGTTCTTGTTGTTTAACTTTGAAAGCTGCTTGTGACAAATAACATCACATGAATTTGTACTGGGAGCATTGGTACAAGACTGAAACTAATCTGCCAACAAATCTGAAACAAATTACCAAACATAGGAAAAAATCTTCTCCTACTAAATACCATTTCTTTGATTGCCTGGATTTATATGCCACTTAGTGACTGTCTTAAAGTAGAAAACTCTTAATACATCATGGAAACATTGGACTGAGGATATACAGCTCTGTCCTGAAATCAGATAAAATTTAAGTTGATTTTGCCTTTTCATGAAATTACTCCACATTATACACTCCCTATCCTACACAAACACTAAATTCATGCCCACAGCTTTTCCATTTTACATTGGAAAGCCCAGTGAATTCTACATGAAATCTTATCTTCATATATATATGTATATATACAGATATTTATTTATTATAATAAATATAATATATTCATATAATATATAATTACATATTATACTATATGGATTATATTTATATTATATTCATTATATTATATATTTATTATATAATATGCATAATATATATGTTATATATACTATATTATATATCATGTTATATATGTGGATAGATAGATAGATAGATAGTCTCTTTATTGATTTCACTTTCTTCGATAGTGGCCAAAATATGCACTGAGGACAGTTTCTGACTCAGGGAATTTGTAGACATTTCCTCTCTTCTCTTTTCTTCTCATCACCTCAGCAGTAGCCCATCCTTCAGGATATGTCATGTTCAATTATTTATTCAATAAATATTGAGCACCTACTACATGCTAAGCACTCTTCTAGGGGTTGGGAGACTAGCAGACAAAAACAAAACCAGTTCTCATGGAACTTAGCGAGTGATCATGATGCTTTTGCTCAGTTTTCTACTTTTTGTGGATGAGGCAAGGCTTAGATTTGCAGTCTGTAGATCTTAAAAGTTTCTTGTAATTGCCTTTACACAGGCAAGTAAATCAAGAAATTAAGACAGGTTTGGGAGTAGAGGACAGTTTCATGTTGGGCACTAAATTAAAACCATGGGGTATTTAAAATTCAGGAGGTTTAAGGAGGCATATAAATATTATGACCTTCACTGTTAGAATGCTTAACCAATCTTTTAAGTGTCATTTTAATGTTTCATTTTCACAGACATTGCCCTACACTCTCATCTCACAAACTAAGAATGTTCCCAGTCTTGCTTGATGTCCTAAGATGTACTTCAAAGTTTTGTGTTACATACATTTAGTGACATGAGTAGATCAAGTCATCATTACCGACAAATCTGTTTTGAGAGAAACTGGCTGAGCTTTTACATAGCTTTCTTGTCAATTGACCTCAGGTTGTTCTCATGTCATTCAGCTACTGCCTTTGACGAAGTGACCAAATGAACTGATTGTGAGGAAAGTGCAGCCCTCTGTTACAAGTGAAGTGTGTGGCTTTACATTCATCTAATAGATACCCACAGCCCCATTTCTGTCATCTATTGCTAAGTTACGAGCCACCCCAGAACTCACTGGTATAAAGCAACAACCCATGTGGCTTCTGTGGGTTAGGCGTTCAGAAAGGGCACAGTGGGGAAGGCTCCCTTCTGCTCCATAGTCTGTTGGAGCCCCAGCTGGTACAACTTCTATGGCTACAGGCAGCCCAAGGGTCTGGGGCTGGAGGACCCACTTCTGAGATGACTTCTCCATCCAGTGAACAGCCCAGATGCCAAAGTATGGGCTCAACTGTACTGTCAAGCTGAATGCTGCCATGGTCTCCCTGGCATTGCGGGATAGGATAGCCCACTCCTCTCACAGTGTCTCAGGACTCCAACAGGAAGTGTTCCCAGAGAACAAAGTGGAAGCTGCAGCCACAGAAGCCACATAGCATCTCCTCAGCTGCGCTGCAGTGGTTGAAGCCACCACAGGCTCAACTGAAGCTCGAGGGAAGGAGACAGAGACCCTACCTCTCAATGGAAGGTGCATCAAAGAATTTACAGAAATGTTTTAAAACCTCCACACCCCATCATTTTAAATATCCTCATGAAAATTTAATCCTCATGAATGAATAGATTTCAAAGGAGGAGTTGGCCAATTATTTACATACTTTTCTTAACTCAGACCACACTTCGTGAAAGTAGATGTAATTTGATATTTTATTTTAAAGGTTATTTCTTTTTTAAAATTTTTGTGAGAGTTCCTCTTCTTTTCTTCACAATTTCTTCAGTTCTTTCTCACATGAATTTTCTTTGTTTAGTTATGTGCTAGGAGTGTTATGGAATTCTTCCTTCTCTTGGGTGGTAGGAATACTTTGGTCTTCCATTGCTGATGACTACAGTAAGACCAAGGCAGCCTGAATCAGTGGAGTCAGGAAAGCCATGGTGCTGGGACCTGAGGGAGCAGTAATTTCCAAGCAGTGTTTGGTAATAAATCAACTACTATAATTACTAAAAAACCACTTATTATTTATTAAAACAATTTTATATCTGTTTACACTAATGTTCATATCACCTGAATATACTTCCAATTTCTTCATGCCCTTTTTGATTTTCAGTTCCATAGCATCCAAATCTTTTACATCATTTACGAAATATATATTTTTTAAGTATAGTGAAATGAAAATTGCTCCTGCTAACATTAATACCCCGTGGTGTCACTGGGGTGCAGGCACTCACGGCACAGGTTAAGGCCCTGCAGAGGGAGCTTAGTAAAGGAAATATTTTCCTGAGAAAGGAGGCCAGATGGCCTTATTTTGTGATAGGAGAGACAGAAATTGTGTCGTAAAACTTTAAAAATCTGGGGCTTCCCTGGTGGCGCAGTGGTTGAGAATCTGCCTGCCAATGCAGGGGACATGGGTTCAAGCCCTGGTCTGGGAAGATCCCACATGCCACGGAGCAACTAGGCCCGTGAGCCACAATTACTGAGCCTGCGCGTCTGGAGCCTGTGCTCCGCAACAAGAGAGGCCGCGATAATGAGAGGCCTGCGCACCGCGATGAAGAGTGGCCCCCACTTGCCACAACTAGAGAAAGCCCTCACACAGAAACGAAGACCCAACACAGCCATAAATAAATAAATAAATAAAAATTAAACTTTAAAAAAAAAAAAACTTTAAAAATCTGTATTTAGTCTGCTGTTGCTAGTTTTCTTAATTATGTCCTGTGTTCTTGGGGGGAATGCCATCAGGTTTCAGGGTTTTGTTCTACAAAGCTCTCCTCTCTTTCATGTTCTTCAGGTTAATTGATTTATCCAAGTTGGATTCTCAATTTCCTGAATAGTGGCTTCATAGAAATACAAAGATTACAAAAATATTATCCCTTTTTGAGGCTAAAGAGCTTGAGCAAGTTTTGGGGCGTTTTATTTTTAAATTATTATTCGTGTTTCCTAACCATTAGTGGAGCATGTTGCTATTTTTACTGAGCCAGACCCCCAAGTATATAGTAAAAGAGAAATTACTTCGATGTGTTCATATGAATTTATTGAAAACTGCTTTGGCGCTTGAACTGAGCTCAACACTAAAATGTTGATCATTACAGTAAGATGCTTCTTGTCTTCTTTCAGAACTTAGCACTAAAATCTTCTTCTGAATAAATCACATGCTAAGGAAGAAAATTTTTAATTTTCATTTATGGAGAGCAGTTGGTAGAGTTCCTAGCTGATAACCCTGGATCATTTTGCTTAATGTTGATTGGAAACTGGTGCTTGGCAATCTTCATTTCCCCCTTGTGAATTTCAGTCAGTGGATGATGAGGTCTCTCTTAGCATACAGCAGTGGTTGTCAAAGTGTAGTCCATCAGACCCCTACAGGTCTCCATCATCCTTTCAGTCAGTGCACAGATGTTACATATTTGCCTTTTTCACTGTGTTGCATAATTTCACTATGTTGCATAATTGTGCAAAGGTAATGGTGATTAAAACTGCTGGCACCTTAGCTCAAATCGAGGCAGTGGCACCAAACTGACCTAGTAGTAGTCATTGTATTTCTTCACTACTTGCAGTCCCTGATAAAGCAGGAAAAATTATTGATTTTATCAAATCTTCACCCCTTGAGTAAATTTATTAACATTTTGTGTGATAAAATGAGAGGTACACATAAAGCACTTCTGCTGCATTCCAAAGAAAAACGGTTGTCCTAAAGAAAAACACTTGTGTAATCACCTGGGTTACAAGCTGAACTGGCTGCTTTTTTTCAGGGAATATCTCTTTTTACAAATTATATTTTTTTCAGATTTGAGTATTTGAGAGACATTTTCTTGAAAATGAATGAAATGAGCTATCACTTCAAGGAAAATAAATGAGTGTATTTGTTGTTAAAGGTAAAAATTATGCTTTCAAGGGAAAATCAGAATTTTGGAAAATATATACCTGCACCATGAGCATCTTAATACTTGCACTCTTTTCTGATGATACAGATTGGATATTAACCAACGTGATTTTTCATATCATATAATGAGTCATCATTTGGAATGTCTGCATAGCTCTGAACAAATAACTTACAAAGGACCAATGCATGGTGTAACAAAATCACACACTGGTAAGAGATCCACTGAAAGTGTAAAACAGACCAATTATTTTAATGTATCAGGACACTAAAAGGTTCAGAGTCCAAATTGCAACTAACCTTAAAGATTAAACAACTGCTTATATACCTCTTTGTGGTATCAAAGAGGAATATCCACAATTATCTAAAATAGCCAGTAAGATACTCCTTTCTTTTTCTATAGTATATCTGTGTGAGGCTGGATTTTCTTTGTATACTTCAACCAAAACAGCCTATCACAACAAACTGGATGCAGAGATGGATTGGAGAATCCAGGTGTCTTCTGTTAAGCCAGATTGTAAAGAGAGATACAAAACAATGACACTTGCTCACTAAATTTTTTGTTTTGTTTTGAAAAACATACATTTTTTAATAAAAATATTTACATTAACATGTAATGGGTGTATTATGGTTATTTTTAAATGAATTCATATGTATTTTTAAATTTCCCTGTTTAAATTTTTAATATGGCAAAATTGATAGATATGAGACAAAAAATAAACTCATTAGGTTCTCAATAATTTTTAAGAGTGTGAAGGGAACTGAGAGCAAAAAGTTTGAGAAGTGTTGGTGTAGACTAATTCTCTTTCCAATTAGATGCACAGGGGCATGTGTTGAAAGAGAAAACCGTCAGCATGTAAATAGTCCAGCAGGCACGTGGTTCCGTTACCATCACAAAGGCCTTTGGTACAGCATCCCAGGCAGCGAGTTTCTGTGCTCTCCCATCGGGTCCCCATTTAGAATTCTCTGGCCTCTCTAGCTGTGATTTCCAGACCACCAAACTTCTCTCATTTGTTTTGCAGAATACAACCAGGGGTCTTGGGCCAAATTTGGGGAATTTACATTGTAGTTATTTTACTTTGTAATTAACGCTGCTGCTCTCCAGGTTTGGGTTTCTTCTTCTTTTCTCTTCCATCCCTTCCTTTCTCTTTTTTCTATTTTTCCTTCATGTCTTTATTTTTATCTTTCTCTTCTTTTTTTTTTTTTAACATAGCTCTCTGAGAGGTAATGGGGATTATAATAGAAATATATCATCTTTACATTGTGAGCACTAAGTGGATATACTAATACTTCTTTCCTGAGACATCATTCTACACCAGACAGTGAACCTTGTGATCTCAAATAACATGGTGAAAGTGCTAGTTTGTAGCTCTGAAAATTATGTGGTACCTGATTTGAACACTGACTAGTGCTATTCCTTTATAAAATACATGTAAACAGATCCATAAAATATACATGCTTGAAAATTAAAGATAAATCATTAAGAGTTTGGAAGTCTATTTTGCCCAACCAAAAGAAAACAAGATTCGACAAATATAAATAATTTAGAAATTACTTTACCATCCAGTAGAAAGTATCATGGTCATAATTATCACCATGATCACTGTTACGGTCATCATCATAGCTATTGTAGAGAAAAGGAAATTTTTGACTCATAACACTCCATGCACGGAAGATAACAAAATAATTTTCTGTTGTATCCCAACTGGGTCTAACAAGCTGAGGCTGATAAGAAATCATGAATTCTGAGTGACTTAGGATGTCATAGCTTTATTGAGTCCAACCCAAAATTCTCATGATTCATGAACTTTGGGACTTGTTTTAACCAATCACAGACAGACCTATGAACTCATTCCTGCCTATCCAGACTGCTAGCTGTCAATCTGATCTCAGGTGGCCTCAGCCTGCAGCGCCTTGAAGCAGGGTTTCAGTTCCCGGCCAGAGACTGAGGTCGGGTTGAGGCGGTGAGAGCACCTAATCCCAGCCACTAGACCAGTGGTCAGTGACAAGGCCCTGGCCCTACAGCTTTGCAGAAGAAGAATCCCCACAAAGACGGAAAGTAGTGAAATGTTAAGTATTTATTAGGAGAAAAAAAGAGTACAGTATGTGTGGATAGACACACGGGCGGACTCAGAGAGTCGCGTCCTCTTGGCAGTTTGAATCACTTATGTGGGGCATTTCTTTCGGGTTTCCTTTGGCCAATCACTTTGATTTGCCTGGTTCAAAGTCTGTGTTTTGTATATCTCAGGATCTTCCCATGTGCGCCCGCACATCTCTTAGCCAAGATGAATTCTACCGAAGAGGTTTATGGTAGACTTAGCATAACTTCCCTTTGACCTCCTAGGAACTTTTCTGTGCATGTGTAGGCAGGGAGGTCTCCTGACTTTGAGAATGAGAAATATGTGGTCTCTTATCTTCTATCTGGGCACGGCCCAGCCTCCTCTCTCAGTTGTCCTGCTATTCTCGTCTCAGAGTATTGGGGTATTGGTCCACAGGGAATGAACCCCAACTGTTTGCCCCGGGAGCCCATCTATCTCCTGCCTCAAATCCTTGTTTAGAATAACACCATAACTACAGAAACATACCCATTCCCACGTTCTAGCACTTAAATATTTGTAAGACTAAGAGTTGGCCTTCATTCAAAATGTCCTTTTAATATATAGAGAGTTCCTATTGATAAAGAAGCATCTGTTAAATAAACAATCAGGTTGAAAACCAAAAAATGAACATAAATATAACTTATTAAACTTTAGATAGGTAAACTTTATAACCACACAGGAAGATATGTTTCTTATATGTAGACTTTACTAATTTTTATTCTTTTCACATCTATGCAAACCATGGTCATCATTATTTATATATCATAGAAAATGCATATTGTTTTTGAAATCACCCTAAGCAGCAGTTTCCATGAGAGAACTGACATTAGAGATTTCTTTTTAAAGATTTAAACTTCATATGTGTTGGCAAAGTGTTTAAAGGGAACATAAGTATGTATTTTTAAGAAATGGAGGCACTTAATATAATAAATAAATACAGTCATAGTTGGAGGGAAAAATTAATGTTCGTGTCTTACATTAAGGGCTGCACACACATTTTGAACTGAATGAATAGCCAATATATTTCAGTTATTGATCAGTAGAGTGTTATATATTTGAGAGTTATGTCTTTATCATAGATTTTTACTTTTTGTATTTTGCAGTTGACTTTCCTAGATAATTTTTCCTCATGTCTGTTAAAGGAACTATAAACTAAACTAAACTAAACATCAAACTAAAATTATGATGGATAAATATGTTTTGTTGAAAAAAGTTTTTTTTATTTGACTTAACGAAGAGTAATTTTGGTTTTCAATGAAGTCAATGAGATATTATGTATTTTTCCCCAATGAAGATTGTTTCTATCCAATGATACTTTATCAAATCATGGCATTTACAGCTCTAGAAGAGAGGAAAACACTTCAGAGAGCAGAGTCTTTATTTCAGTAGAAGATGCAGGTGTGACCATAGTTAATGACTAAAAGAATAGAAGGTCTTGCAATTAAAGCATGTGCCAATGTTCCTCATTTCTGTTCTGAAAAAATCTGAATGTTGTCAAACCACTGATTTGTTTTGTTCTTTTGAAAGCTAGTGAAAGAATAGATATTTCCAAGTAGTGCTAAAGGCAAAGGAAGAGACAACACAGAGAGGAGGAAAAAACCGTGGCTTTGTGGTCAGGAAACCTGGGTTCTACTCAGTTTCACCCTGCTCCTGGCTTCCGATGTGACTTTGGGCCAGTTATTATAATTTCTTGATCTCTACTTTTCTCACCTACTAAGTGGGTGAAGATTTTTTGGATACTTTTCAAAGTCTATTCTGTCCACCAAATTCTGTAGAACTGAACTGCCATTTTCTTCTTTTTTACACACCTGCATTTCAATGGCATGTGCATAATTGGAGGTTGTGTGCAGAGTTGGGCGTTGGGAAGGTCTCCTTTCTCTGAGCCGACACATTACTTGAGCTCTTGGATTGAATAAAGAAAGTAATGGTTTTACGTTGATATTCAGTTCAACTAAATTACACTCCATAATGAAAGAGACTCTCATGGTGGTTAAGAAAACTGTGGAGAGTATTTTGCAAATGAGCTTTTGTCCTTTTCTTTTCTTCCACTATAATCTAAATAACTGTCTCTGTATGTCTTTGACTTAAGGCAAATGTATTGATTGAAAATTTTGAAATAAAGGAAAACTAAATTAAATTTTGCAATCCGCATAATTTGCCTTCACCTGCCATTGATATAACAAAGGCTGAGCATCTACAAAGAGAGAACTTGCTGATTCTTAAAAAGCAGTTTATGGATTCATTTACTTAATAGACACATTGATCACTTACCCCAGAAATCTGGGTGATTTCACAAGACAGACTGCTTTTTCCCTCCAGACCCACCTCCTATATTCTACCCACCCTTAGCCTCGTTCCCCTGAAGTGCAGGCAGCTCTTCCAGGCTTGTAGCATTGGATGGTGTCCCCCTGACTGCACTGTTTTCCTGAGTAGTGTTAGATGAACAGAACACAGTGTATGGTTTTTCTCTTCCTTTTGGTAGACTTGGTAACTTGGTAACTCAGTCAAGCCATGGACTCCTTGGTCTAGGTAGGTCTGGTTACGAAGACTTCTTTGGTCTTGCAAAAAGTTGAGAGGTCAGAATGGGCTTGTCTCCCTCCACAGGCAAACTGTTACTCTGCTTCAGATGCTCTTCCTCCAGACATCACTGGCATGTTTATACACATGCATGCACTGAGGATACATTAGTATTCACAGAGAAAGGAATAACATTGTGAGTTTGAATGCTAGGTTTTTTTAAAGGGGACCTTATAAAGCATGGACTCTGAGCAGTAATGATGTGTCAATGTAGGTTCATCACTTGTAACAAATGTAACATTCTGGTGGGGGGTGTTGATAATGGGGCAGGCCATGCACGTGTTGGGGCAGGGAATATATGGGAAATCTCTGTACCTTTCACTCAATTTGGCTGTACACTTAAAAATGCTCTAAAACAATAAGTGAGATCTTATATGTTGTTTCCACCACAACCACCCTTGATTCTGGAAGTCATTTCCTGTGTACTTCTGATGACTTTGAAATGTTATGCAAAGAAGGTGAATTCTACGTAGACATAGCCGACTGTTGTGAAATAGCAGATCAAATGAACATCTTTATAGAAATGACAAAAACCTTTATACTAGAGCAACTTGCCTCCACAGGACATTCAATTAATTATGAGCTGGCAATAACTAATACTTTTTACAGTACCTTGACATTTATCTGAGTGCATTGTTTTATAAACAACATTATTCAGTCAGTCTTTCAGTGCTGCCTTTATTACATGGTGATCTTATAATTCTAAATGAGAAATTTCACATCAAGAACTTGGCAGATTTACAACTGAGTTTTATAAAGACTTTTAGATTGTTGTTTGATAATAAAAAATGATATTTAAAATTTTATCTCATATTCTTTGGTTTATCATTCTATATTCTTTTTTGTTCACTTTTAAACTATATTTTGTGCTAATTATTAAGTAGACAAGAAAGAATTTTAGTAGAATATACATGACATTTTAAAAACAATAATAAGATGGCCAATAAACACATGAAAAGATGCTCAACATCGCTAATTATTAGAGAAATGCAAATCAAAACTACAGTGAGGTACCACCTCACACTGGTCAGAATGGCCATCATTAAAATGTCTACAAATAACAAATGCTGGAGAGGGTGTGGAGAAAAGGGAACCCTCCTACACTGTTGGTGGGAATGTAAGTTGGTGTAGCGACTATGGAAAACAGTATGGAGGTTCCTCAAAAAACCAAAAATGGAATTACCATATGATCCAGCAATTCCATTCCTGGGCATATATCCAGACAAAACTATAATTCAAAAATTACATGCAACCCTATGTTCATAGCAGCCCTATTCACAATAGCCAAGACATGGAAACAACCTAAATGTCCATCGACAGTTGAATGGATAAAGAAGATGTGGTACGTATACACAAAGGAATACTACTCAGCCACAAGAAAGAATGAAATAATGCCATTTTCAGCAACATGGATGGGCCTAGAGATTATCACACTATGTGAAGTATGTCAGAAAGAGAAAGACAAATACTATATGATATCACTTATATGTGGAATCTAATATATGACACAAATGAACTTATTTATGAAACAGAAAGAGACTTCACAGGCATAGAGAACAGACTTGTGGTTGCCAAGGGGAAGGGGAGTGGGGAAGAGATAGATTGGGAGTTTGGGATTAGCAGATGAAAACTATTATGTAGAGAATGGATAAACAACAAGGTCCTATTGTATAGCACAGGGAACTCTATTCAATATCCTGTGATAAACCATAATGAAAAAGAATATGAAAAAGAATGTATATATATAACTGTATCACTTTCCTATACAGCAGAAATTAACACAGCATTGTAAATCAGCTATACTTCAATAAAATAAATTTTAAACAAAATGACAATACAATGAACACCTCTGTATTGCATGCCCTTCCTCAATCTTACTCCCTTCTCAAATACCATGGTTTAAGATTGTGTTAATTATTCTCTTTCTTGTCCTTATTGTTTTACTATGTGTTTGTACCTCTAAACAACATATGGTTTAGTTTTGCATGTTTTTGAAATCTGTATAGATGGAATCATACAGCAAGTATCCTTTGGAGACTGCTTTTCTCACTCAGCGTTATACCCCTGCAATTCACCAGTGTTATTTGTGTAGCTTAAATTCATTGAATTCCACTTCCATATGAATGTAGTACTCAAAAAATGTATAGCTAGCCCACTATTTATCTATAATCCTTTAACTAAATGTTCAGGTCTCCAGTTTTTTTGCTATCACAGAAAATACAGTCAAAAATAAATTTGCAAGTCTCTGATGCTCAAGACTTTTTTCAGAAATCTTCCATGAATGGCATTTCAGGACATGGGGAGTTCATTTCTTCAGCATTACCAGTTAAGCCAAAATAGTTCCCAAAGTGGTTGTACCAATACATTTGGCATCAACAGAGATGTGATCAAATTGTGTCAAATACTGTCAAATTTTTGAATAGCACCAATTTGATAGGTACAAAATGGTATCTCACTGTGAACCTAACTTATTTTTTTCCTGAATCCCAATAACACTAAGCATATTTTCAATTGTTTATCATTGGTCATTTGATTTGCTCTTAAAAATGAAGTGCC
The DNA here is from genome assembly GCF_965194825.1 of Balaenoptera physalus. NCBI lineage: Eukaryota > Metazoa > Chordata > Mammalia > Artiodactyla > Balaenopteridae > Balaenoptera > Balaenoptera physalus. Next base: position 82,722,092 of record NC_138892.1, on the reverse strand, counting down.
TGTTTTTCTTTTGGATTATTAAAAATTTTAACACAAATTTTTATTGCATGAAATGCACAGTTTGTGAAGTTTGATCAATTTTTACAGTACATACACTCCTATAACTCACACCACTATCAGTGTAGAGAACATTTTATTACCCTAAAAAGGTCCCTGTCTTCTTTCTCAGTTGATCCCTCCATCACAGAAGGAAACACTGATCTGATTTCTATCATCATAGGCTAATTTTACCTATTCAAAACTTTCAAATAAGTGGAATCATCATATGGTATGATGGTACTTTTTACGCTTGGCTTTTTTTCACACAGAAAAATGTTCTTGAGATTCATTAGTGCTGTCGTATCTCTTAGAGAATGATTCTTTTCATTGCTACGTAGTGTGTTTATCCATATTCCTGTTAATGGACAGTTGGACTGCTTCTAGTCTTAGCTATTATGAATAAAGTTGCTAGGAACATTCTATACAAGCTTTTGATAGATAATAAGTGCTTAATATCCTCCTCTGCTAATTCTAACTTCAGGGTCAGTTCTGGGTTTCTTTCCTTTGGTTCGTCTCTCATTATGGGTATGTTTTCTTGCTTCTTTGCATACCTGGTACCTTGATTGGATGCCAGACATCCTGAATGTCACCTTGCTGGGTCATGGAAATTTTTGTATTCCTATTGCTTGCCTTGAGCTTTGTTCTACTATGCAGTTAAGACCCAAAAGGAGAAAACTATTCCAAGTAACTTACTTTTATGATTTGTTAGGCAGATCTGGAACTAGGTCTGCCTAGTCTAGGCTAATTATTCCTCTCACTGAGGCAAGATCTTCCTGAGTACTTTACCCAAGGCCCCATGAATTATGAGTTTTTCCAGTCTGGCTGGTGGGAACAGACATTGTTCCCAATCCTGCATGAGAACCAGTCATTGTTCCCTCTGATTCTCTTGATGGTTCTTTCCCAAATCTCGAGAGAAAGAGGTTTCTCTTTCTTTTCCTCACACATGTGCTAAATACTCGAGGGGGATGTAACTCCCCAGGTTTTTCTCTCTGTGCAACTCTCTCCTCTCTAGTGCTCTGCCTATGAACTCCAGCTGCCTTGGTTTCGCTGGATGCTCAGCTCTATCTCCTCAACTCAAGAAATCTGCCTCAGTTACCCCTCCCTGCACCACAGCCTAGAAACTATTTTAGGCAATAAGCTGGAGCAATGGAGGGCTCACCTTTTCTGTTTCCCATCTTTCGGAGATCACTGCCCTTCACTGCCTGATGTCCAGTGTTTTGAAAACTGTTGTTTCATGTATTTTGCCTTTTGGGAGTTATTGCAGGTGGAAGATAAATCTGGTCCCCATTACTTCACCAATATTTTGAACGGTATGTTTGTCTGTCACTCTGGGAGGATTTTCGCCATCAAGGTAGGGGATCATTTTTACATTCAAGATAAATGTGCCTTTCTTGACACAGTGGGAAAAGTGGCTAATGGGGGTGAGGTGTGGAAACAGAAACAGTATGACACCTGGATGGCACTACTCATCAGGCTGCTCAAGGGTGAGCAATGTTTCCAGGGGTTCTCTGTTCTCTTTTTGTGAATCAGGAAGACATCCTGTTCAGCATCTGGCAGCCCGACTGTTAATTCTGGTCCGCATTGAGGTTTGGGGCCTTGGAAAGGGCCCCTTAGTTAATAAGAGGAAATAAGAGTAATTCTCATTAAAGCTGGGCACGTGTTGGGAATTAACTTTGAGACGTTAATGTATCTGAACACCTGAGTGTTTAATACGTGCCTTTACTTAAAAGTGGCTTGCGCGTCCCACAGTAGGGCTGGCAGTTGTTCCACTTGATATAAGATGAATGTTCCGAGATGGCAGGCTGGTTCATTGGGGGATTCTCTTCCAGGTAGGATTTGTTTGAGGGGAAATCCATGTTCTGCTAGAGAGTAGCTCTCAAGAAAACCTTCTCAGACACGAGCCGGCTGAAACAGGACTGTTCGTAAAGTGACTCAGAGCATTTTGAGCACATTCAGAACTCCAGCAGCTCTTTAAAGTTCTGCCTCCAGGCCCCAAATCCCTGACTATCCCCCATGTCTGCTCCAACTGTTCAATCCTCCTCATTTCATTATAACAATGTTAGAAATATGGTGCCATTTGCAGTTTACATCCTGAGCTAAACCAATGACCCTAAGATCCTAGAGCATTGCATTTAAATTTTTAGTATTAGAACAAGAAGGATAATGCAGAACAGTTCCATTAAGTTAGAGAGAAAAGAAAATCATAGTGCTAATGCAGCATTTAGAACTCACAGAAACTTGTTTGTCTTTAAAAAATCCTTTATAATCTCCCCTTCTAAGTCACAACATAAAACTGTTTCCTTCCTCATTTTGTAAAATATTTACCTTTTGTATTTCTTTATCTGAAAATAATTTTCTAAAGGTAGATTTTGCCAAGGCCATTTGAAGTCCAGGTTAATGACAAATACTGGGCATCAGCATCATTTGGTGTTTCAGTCACTTGGTTCCTGAGACACCCCTGAGTTAGGAGTGGGGTTCCAGTGGCTGCAGAGAAAGAGCAGCCCGCAGACTAATCGGCACGCAGTGGGAGCATGAGCAGCCAAATGACTTACAAGGCATCCGCTGTGTCCTAACGGGCATAAAGATTTTCTGCAGACCCCGGCAAGGGGGTGCAGGCTGCGTTTGGAGTAGCTCGGTCTGGAAGCCAGCTAGCAGTGTGGCAGCTGCTTGATTAAAGAATGAATGTTTTCAGTAGAAATGAAGAAAACAAATGAGAAAATGGAAATCAACTATAAATTCTGTTTGCTTCTCTGAATAGGAGAAAAGAATATCATTGAACACTACACTGGAAGGGGGTCTTTCTCATTTGCTGCAAACTTCTTATCAAAATTACTTCCATTTGGCTCATCATTTGCTACTATTGACCCTTCTTTTAGCAGATTAATCTTCATATCTGTACAAGGGAACTTGCCCTTGTGCTGTGGATTATCTACCTTTCTTTACATCATTTCTTCTCATTCATAAAGATGATGGAGCATTTTATGCTTTAAGTATATTTTATGCTTCCATATATTATATTATTAGAATACCATAGGAACCATAAGAAACCTACCTTACAATAAAGAATTGAAGTTCAAGTATTAAAAATTTTCAATAATAACATTTTAATTTTTTTATTTAAAAAGATGTAAAAAAGTTTTAAAATTTTAAACACATTTTGGAAAGCAGACAAATGGGTACAAAAACTATTGTCTACTTGTGACTGGCTTCATTACCAACTGCATTTGAATTTCTCTAACAGAAAGAAGGATAGAGAAAAGATAAACAGAATCAGGCAAGTGAGGAATTTCTCTGCTTATTTTCTAGGTTTTCTTTTTCTATTTTTATTTTGCAAATTTTTGACATTTTCCCTCAAAATTTTTGTCCAAATGTACTGTACTTTACCTGCACATGGAAACATATTTTCCTATTCTTTCTCTTGCCTCTAATGAGAAAATACTTTTTCTGTTTTCTTTGCATTTGCTTACTCAGTTCTTTTTCGTTTTTATAAATTTATTTTATTTTTTATTTATTTATTTTTGGCTGTGTTGGGTCTTCTTGCTGCACACGGTCTTTCTCTAGTTGCAGCAAGTGGGGGCTACTCTTGGTTGCGGTGCACTGGCTTCTCATTGAGATGGTTTCTCTTGCTGCGGAGCACAGAATCTAGGTGCGTGGGCTTCAGTAGCTGTGGCACGCGGGCTCAGTAGTTGTGGCTCAAGGGCTCTAGAACGCAGGCTCAGTAGTTGTGGTGCACGGGCTTAGTTGCTCCACAGCATGTGGAATCTTCCCAGACCAGGGATCAAAGCTGTGTCCCCTGCATTAGCAGGTGGATTCCTAACCACTGTGCCACCAGGGACGTCCCTACTCAGTTCTTTCTTAATGTGCCAGATATAGTGCTAAGCCCCTTACATGAATTACTTTATCTAATCTACACACAAGCCTCTCAAGTATTATTGTTCTAATTTGACAGGAGACAAAACTGAGGGTCTGGGAACTCAAGTGCCAATTGCAAAGTCACAGAGTGAAGTCATCATTTGAAACCCAGCAGCCTGACTCCAAAGTATAATGGTGTTAGATATAATCTATATTGTTAAAGTGGCGTACTAAAATCTGAAACTTTTCGGGGGAATGACCAAGATGGTAGAGTAGGAAGACCCTGAGCTCACCTCCTCCCACAGGCACACCAAAATTACAACTTTTACAAAGCAACTTTCGATGAGAGTGACCTGAAGCCTAGCAGAAAAGAAGGAACCACAATGAGACAGGTTGGAGAGGCAGAGACATAGTATAGTCAAGACTCACATCCTTTGACACAGTATAGTTAGGACCCACACACCCTGGTAGATGACCACCAAACGAGAGGATAATCAAAATTGCAGAAGTTCTCCCCAAGGAGCAAGAGGTCCAAGCCCCATATCAGGCTCCCCAGTGTGGGGGTCCTGCACCAGGAGATGAGTCCCCAGGACATTTGGCTTTGAAGGACAGTAGTGCTTGTGTACAAGAGAGCCAGAGGGCTATAGGAAACAGATACTACACCCTTAAAAGTCACATATGGCGTCTCACACACTCAGAGTCCCAGCACAGAGGCAGTAACTTGAAAGGAGCCTGGATCAGATCCAACTGCTGATCTTATAGAGACTCCCAGAACAACAAGAGGCCACTGGAACTCCCCCCTGGAGACATAGACACTGGCTGCAGCCATGTTGAGGAGCTTTATCTACCATGAGGACACTGGTGTTGGTAAGGGCCATTTTGGAGTCCTCCCTCTGGACTATTTGTGCTGAGACACAGCCCCGCCCACCAGACAAACTGCACCAGGCCTGGGACTGCTGGACCCACATCCAGCGATTACAGGACACAACCCAATTATAACTGGGCCAGAACTAGCCCTGGAACCTCCAGGCGCACGGGCTTAGTTGCTCCCCTGACCCAGCACTCAGCTGCCCCAAGACCTGGCCCCGCCAAACAGTGGACCAACACTAGCCCCAGCACACCTCAGCTAGTCACACCAGTACCTGGCCTTGCCCACCAATGGCTGTCAACCTCAAGATGAGGCACGGCCAGGCAGCCAACAAGAACACAGACCAGCCTCACCTACCAGCATGCCCACAGTAACCAGCTTTGCCACAGAAGGAAGATCCACACAGCCCACAAAGGGAGTACCCCTAGATCATATAGTTCTGGTGACCAGGGGGGAGAGTTGTGCTGAGCTACATAGGTTGTCTCCTACATGAGTCCACTTATCCAAGATCAGGAAATGTAACCAATCTACCTAATACATACAAATAAACATGGAGAATTAAGCAAAATGAGGCAACAAAGGAATATGTTCCAAACAAAGGAACAAGATAAAACCGCAAAAGAAAAACTAAGCAAAGTGGAGATAAGCAATCTATCCAATAAAGAGTTCAAGGTAATGACCATAAAATGCTAAAAGACCTCAGGAGAAGAATAGATGAACACAATGAGAAGTTTAACAAAGAAATACAAAATATAAAGAAGAACCAAACACAGCTGAAGAATACCATAACTGAAATTTTAAAATACACTAGACGGAATCAACAGCAGATTAGATGATACAGAGGAATGGATCAGAGAACTGGAAGACAGAGTAGTAGAAATCACTCAAGCTGAACAGGAAAAAGAAAAAAGAATTTTTAAAAATGAGGACACATCAAGAGACATCAAACATACTAACATCTGCATTATGGGGTCCAGAAAAAAAAAAGAGAAAAAGGGACAGAGAACTTACTTGAAGCAATAATAATTGAAAACATCCCCTAACATGGGACAGGAAACAAACATGCAGATCCAAGACGGAAAGAAAGACTCAAACAAGATGAACTCAAAGAGGTCCACAACAAGACACATTGTAATTAAAATGGCAAAAATTAAAATAAGGGAGAATATTATAAGCAGCAGGGGAAAAACAAAAAGTTATAGTACAAGGGGACTCCCTTAAGTCTGTCAGTTGACTTTTAAGCAGAAACTCTGCAGGCCAGAAGGGAGTGACATGTTATATTTAAAATGATGAAAGGGGAAAACCTACAACCAAGAATATTCTACCCAGCAAGGCTATCATTCGGGTGTGAAGGAAAGAGCAAAAGTTTTACAGACACACACAAGCTAAAAAAGTTCAGCACCATGAAAGCAGCTTTACAAGAAATGTTGAAGGGACTTCCTAAGCATAAAAGACCACAACTAGAAATATAAAAATTACATTGGTAAAGGTAAATATACAGTAAGGTAGTAGATCAACCAGTTATAAAGCTAGTAGGAAGGTTAAAATACAAAAGTAGTAAAATCATTTATATCTACAGTAAGCAGTTAAGGATACACACACAAAAAATGTAAAATATGATGTCAAAAAAAAAATATGATGTAAAAATACAGGATTGTTAGAATGCATCTGAACTTGAGCGACGAGCAACTTAATAAAATATATATATATATATCATGATAACCACTAACCAGAAATCTATAATAGATACACACACACAATAAAGAGAAAGGAATCCAAACGTAACACTTAAGATCATCATCAAGTCACAGGGGAAGAGAGCAAAAGAAGAAGAAAGGGGAAAAAGGATCTATAAAAAAGAAAATCCAAAACTATGAACAAAATGGTAATAAATACATACTTATCAATAATTAATTTAAATGTAAATGGACTTAATGCTCCAATCAAAAGACATAAAGTGTCTGTTTGGATACTTAAAAAAAGACCCATATATATGCTGCCTACTCACTTCAGACCTAAAGACACATGCAAACTGAAAGTGAGGGAATGGAAAAAGATATTCCATGGAAGTGGAAATGAAAAGAAAGCTGGGGTGGTAACTCTTGTTTCAGACAAAATAGACTTTAAAACAAAAACTGTAATGAGAAACAAAGAAGGACGTTACATAATGATCAAGGGTTCAATCCAGGAAGATGATATAACAATTGTAAATATATATGTACCCAACAAAGGAGCATCTAAATACATAAAGCAAATATTAACAGATATAAAGGGAGAAATTGACAGTAACACAATGGTAGTAGGGGACTTTAACAACCCACTTACACCAATGGACAGATCATCCAGACAGAAAATCAATAAGGAAACACTGGCCTTAAGCGACAAATTAGACCAAATAGACTTAATATAGATATTCAAATATCCAAATAGATACATTCCACGCAAAAACAGCAGAATACACATTATTTTCAAGTGCACATAGAACATTCTTCAAGAGAGATCACATGCTAGACAACAAAACAACTCTCAATAAAATATAAGAAAATTGAAATCATGTCAAGCATTTTTTATAACAATGGTATGAGACGAGAAATCAACTACAAGGAAAAAAATGCAAAAAAACACAAACACATGAAGGCTAAGCAATATGCTACTAAACAAACAATGGGTCACTGAAGAAATCAAAGAAAAAAATTTTAAAAACCTCAACACAAATGAAAAAAGAAAAACAATGATCACAAATCTATGGGACACAGCAAAAACTTTTCTTAGAGGGAAGTTTACAGTGATACAAGCCCACCTCAGGAAACAAGATAAATCTCAAATAAACAACCTAACCTTACACCTAAAAGAACTAGAAAAAGAAGAACAAACAAAACGAAAAGTGAGTAGAAGAAAAGAAATCATAAAGATCCGAGCAGAAATAAGTGAAATAGAGACTTAAAAAAAAAAAAAATGAAAAATTAATGAAACTAAGAGCTGGTTCTGTGCTTTTCATAAACACAATTGGTAAACCTTTAGCCAAACTCATCAAGGAAAAAAAGAGAGATGGTCCAAATAAATAAAAATCTGAAATTAAAAGAAAAGTTACAACTGACACCAAGGAAATACAGAAGATCATAGGAAATTATTATGAACAATTATATGCCAATAAAATGGACAACCTAGAAGAAATGGGTAAATTTCTAGAAACATATAATCTCCCAAGACTGCATCTGGATGAAATACAAAATCTGACCAGACCAATTAGCAGCAATGAAATTGAATCAGTAATAAAATAAATAAATAAGTAAATAAATTTTTTAAATTAAAAGAAAAAAAAAACCTCCCAGCAAACAGAAGTCCATATAGCTATCCTTGTCAAACTATTCCAAAAAATTAAAGACAAAGGAATACTTCCAAACCCTTTTTGTGAGTCCAGGATCACCCTGATACCAAAACCAGACAAAGACACCACAAAAAGATTCTATTACAGGTTAATATCACTGATGAACTTAGATACAAAAATCCTTAACAAAATATTAGCAAACCAAATTCAACAATACATTAAAATGATCTGACCTCATAATCAAGTGGGATTTATTCCAGGGATACAGGATGGTTCAACATGTACAAATCAGTCAATATGATACACCACATTAACAAATTGAAGAATAAAAATCATGTGATCATAATAGATGCAGAAAAAAGCTTTTGGCAAAATTCAACATCCATTTGTGATAAAAACTCCCAACAAAGTGATTATAGAGGTAACATACCTCAATATAGTAAAGGCCATATATGACAAGCCCCCAGCTAACATCATACTCAACAGCAAACACTGAAAGCATTTCTTGTAAGATCAGGAACAAGACAAGGGTTCCCACTCTTGCCACTTTTTTTTTTTTTTTAATGCTTTCCTTTTTTTTTTTTTTTTAATTTTTATTTATTTATTTATTTATTTATTTTTAATTTATGGCTATGTTGGGTCTTCGTTTCTGTGCGAGGGCTTTCTCTAGTTGTGGCAAGTGGGAGCCACTCTTCATCGCTGTGTGCGGGCCTCTCACTATCGCGGCCTCTCTTGTTGCGGAACACAGGCTCCAGACACGCAGGCTCAGTAATTGTGGCTCACGGGCCCAGCTGCTCCGCGGCATGTGGGATCCTCCCAGACCAGGGCTCGAACTCGCGTCCCCTGCATTAGCAGGCAGATTCTCAACCACTGCGCCACCAGGGAAGCCCTCTTGCCACTTTTTTCAACACAGTATTGGAAGTCCTAGCCACAGCAATCAGAGAAGAAAAAGAAATAAAAGGCAACCAAATTGAAAAGGAAGAAGTAAAAGTGTCACTATTTGCAGAGGACATGATATTATATATAGAAAATCCTAAAGACTCCATCAAAAAAACAGTAAGAACTAATAAACAAATTCATTAAAGTTGCAGGTTACAAAATCAAAACACCAAAAAACTGTTGTGTTTCTGTACACTAATAATGAACTATCAGAAAGAGAAAGTAAGAAAACAATCCAATTTACAATTGCATCAAAAAACTAAAAATTCTACCAATATATTTAACCAGGGAGGTGAAACACCTGTATATTAAAAACTACAAGACATTAATGAAAGAAATTGAATAAGACAAAAGACATGGAAAGATATTCTGTGCTCATGGATTGGAAGAATTAATTTTACTAAAATGACCATTCTACCAAGGTGATCTACAAACTCAGTGCAATCCCTATCAAAATACCAATGGCATTTTTTTTAACCAAATTAGAACAGATAATCCTAAACTTTGTATGGAACACAAAAGACCCCGAATAGCCAATCTTGAGAAAGGAAAACAAAGCTGGAGCTATCACGCTCCCTGACTTCAAACTATACTACAAGCTACAGTAATCAAAACAGTATGGTACTGGCACAAAAAGAGTGATATAGATCAATGGAACAGAGTAGACAGCCCAGAAAAGAATTCACTCTTATATGGGCAATTAGTCTACAACACAGGAAGCAAGAATATACAATGGGGGAAAAAAGCCTCTTTAATAAATGGTGTTGGGAAAACTGGACAGCTACATGCAACAGAATCTAACCAGACTACTCTATCACACAATACACAAAAATAAACTCAAAATAGATTAAAGACTTAAATGTAAGACCTGAAACCATAAAACTTCTAGGAGAAAACATAGGCAGCACACGTTGACATTGGTGTTAGCAATATTTTTTTATATGTCTCCTTAGACAAGGGAAATAAACAAACAAAAAAGTAAACAAATGGGAATACATCAAACTAAAAAGCTTTTATACAACAATGGAAACAATAGAAAAGGCCCCCTCCTGAATTGGAGAAGAGATTTGTAAATGATATATCTGTTAAGGGGCTAATATTCAAACTATGCCAAAAACTCATATAGCTCAACATCAAAAAAACAAACAACCCAATTAAAAAATGGGCAGAGGACCTGAATAGACGTTTTCCAAAAGAAGACATACAGATGGCCAACAGGCACATGAAAAGATGTTCAACATCACTAATCATCAGGGAAATGCAAATCAAAACCACAATGAGATATCACCTCATACCTGTCAGAATGGCTATTATCAAAAAAACAACAAATAAGTGTTGGCAGCAAGGATGTGGAGAAAAGGAAACACTACTTCACTGTCAGTGGGAATATAAATTGGTGCAGTCACTATAGAAAACATTATAGAGGGTTCTCAAAAAGTTAAAAATAGAACTACAGTACCACCTACAATTCAACTCCTAGGTATTAATCTGAAGAAAATGAAAACACTCATTTGAAAAGATATATGCACCCGTATGTTCATTGCAATATTATTTATAATAGCAAAGATATGAAAGCAAACAATATATATGTTTATATACATACATAAAACGGATTATTACCCAGCCATAAAAAAGAATGGAATCTTGCCATTTGTGACAACATGGATGAACATAGAGGGTATTGTGTGAAGTGAAATAAGTCAGACACAGAAAGACAAATACTGTATTATTTTACTTATATGTGGAATCTAAAAAAAACCCAAACATAACAGAAATAGAATTATAAATGCAGAGAATAAACAGATGCTTGCCAGAGGGGAGGGTTGTGGGGGAACGAAAGAAACAGGTGAGGGAGATTAAGAGGTGCAAACTTCCAGTAGCAAAATAAATGAGTCACAGGTGTGAAATGTACAGAGTGGGAAATATAGTCAGTAATAATGTAATATTTTGTATGGTGACATATGGTAACTATACTTAAAATGATTATTTTGAAATGTATAGAAATAGCAAATCACTATGTCATGTAACAGGAACTAACACAGTGTCCTAGGTCAATTTCACTTCAAAAACAAACAAACGGGGGGGCGGAGTCAAGATGGCAGAATAGGAGGACGCGTCTCTGCACAACTAGGGCACCTACTGGGCACCAGTGGGAGACCACAGACACCTAAGGGGACGGGAGGAACCCCCAGCAATGAGGTAGGACGTGGGACATGGGGGGGAGTGAGAGGGGAGAAGTGGAGATGGGATGGGACCAGCAGTCCTGAGGGGCGGTTGGGGGAGGGGAAAGGATCCCACACCCAAAAGGGGAAATTGGGGGACAGAGGATCAGAAGGGAACTTGGCCAGGTTTCCCCTGCCCACTTGGGCCCCCAGGAGCCTGCTGAGATCCCGGGCCTGATCCTCTGCCCACCGAGGCCCTCTTCAGCTGCACAGGTCCAGAGGGAGTGGGAAGGAGGGAAGAGGGAGAAAAAGTAAAGGCTGGACCTAGGGACTGGCACCTCGAGGGGCGGCTGGGGGAGGAGAGGAGTTCCTACACACATTGGAACCACCCACGGTTAGAGGTCCAGCAGGGATGGGGGAGATGCTGGGGGAGAACCTGGGAGGGGGCCTGGAGAAACAGAAGGGAACACAGCCAGCACTTTCCCTGTCCACTTAGGCACCAGGAACCTGTTGGGCTCCAGGGCCTAATCCTCTGCACTGGGAACCTCCCTCCTACCATGCAGAGCCCAAGTCCTACCCCTACACCCCCACCCAAGGCATTATCTCTACACTCTGAGACCCCCTCTAACCGCACTGGGCCTAAGTCACATCCACACACCCTCACCCAGGGCCTTACCTCCAAACTTCGAAATCCACACTCCACACATGCTGCCTCTCCCCTTCCTGGCAGATCTTAAGCAGAGGCCCTGCCCAAAGCTTGAACATCACCCCGCCTAGGCCCCGCCCTCAAGGCCTTGTCCAGCTGCATGGGTCCTGAGGCTAGGCCCCGTCCCAAGTTCAAAAGTCACCTCCCCTCCGACCCCCGCCTAGGCCCCACTCCACCCTAAACGCCACCCTTGCCTAAGTTCCACTGCCCACCTAAACTCCACCCCCCATAGACAAGACCTTGTTTTTTTTCCTTCTTCTTTTAAGTTGGGGTTCTGTTTTACCTTGTTGTTCTTGATTCATTTATATTTTTATTTTTCTAGTAAATCTTTTATTTTTCTAATTTTATTTTATTCTTTTTTTTTTTTCCCCAGGGGTGTAAAACACTAAAGGTTTATTTCTTGATCATCCTAGACATTCATCTCAAGTCAGCTGGGGGGCTCTAGTCTATCTGCAGGCTGTCAAATAGATCTTCCATCTGTAATATTCTTTTTTATTTTTTTAAACATCTTTATTGAAGTATAATTGCTCCACAATGGTGTGTTAGTTTCTGCTTTATAACAAAGTGAAACAGCTACACATATACACACGTTCCCATATCTCCTCCCTCCCGCATCTCCCTCCCTCCCACCCTCCCCATCCCACCCCCCCAGGCAGTCACAAAGCACCGAGCTGATCTCTCTGTGCTATGCGGCTGCTTCCCACTAGCTATCTATTTTACATTTGGTAGTGTATATATGTCCATGACACTCTCTCACCCTGTCACATCTCACCCCTCCCCCTCCCCATATCCTCAAGTCCATTCTTTAGTAGGTCTGTGTCTTTATTCCCATCTTGCCACTAGGTTCTTCATGACCTTTTTTTTTTCCTTAGATTCCATATATATGTGTTACCCTACTGTATTTGTTTCTCTCTTTCTGACTTACTTCACTCTGTATGACAGACTCTAACTCCATCCACCTCATTACAAATACCTCCATTTCATTTCTTTTTATGGCTGAGTAATATTCCATTGTATATATGTGCCACATCTTCTTTATCCATTCATCTGATGAAGGACACTTAGGTTGCTTCCATGTCCTGGCTATTGTAAATAGAGCTGCAATGAACATTTTGGTACATGACTCTTTTTGAATTATGGTTTTCTCAGGGTATATGCCCAGTAGTGGGATTGCTGGGTGGTATGGTAGTTCTATGTTTAGTTTTTTAAGGAACCTCCATACTGTTCTCCATAGTGGCTGTATCAATCTACATTCCTACCAACAGTGCAAGAGTGTTCCCTTTTCTTCACACCCTCTGCAGCATTTATTGTTTGTAGATTTTTTAATGATGGCCATTCTGATCGGTGTGAGATGATAACTCATTGTACTTTTGATTTGCATTTCTCTAATGATTAATGATGTTGAGCATTCTTTCATGTGTCTGTTGGCCATCTGTATATCTTCTTTGGAGAAAAGTCTATTTAGGTCTTCTGCCCATTTTTGGATTGGGTTGTTTGTTTTTTTGTTATTGAGCTGCATGAGCTGCTTGTAAATCTTGGAGATGAATCCTTTGTCAGTTGCTTCATTTGCAAATATTTTCTCCCATTCTGAGGGTTGTCTTTTTGTCTTTTTTATGGTTTCCTTTGCTGTGCAAAAGCTTTTAAGTTTCATTAGGTCCCATTTGTTTATTTGTGTTTTTATTTCCATTTCTCTAGGAGCTGGATCAAAAAGGATCTTGCTGTGATGTATGTCATAGAGTGTTCTGCCTATGTTTTCCTCTAAGAGTTTGATAGTGTCTGGCTTTACACTTAGGTCTTTAATCCATTTTGAGTTTATTTTTTTGTATGGTGTAGGGAGTGTTCTAATTTCTTACTTTTACATGTACCTGTCCAATTTTCCCAGCACCACTTATTGAAGAGGCTGTCTTTTCTCCACTGTATATGCCTGCCTCCTTTATCAAAGATAAGGTGACCATATGTGCATGGGTTTATCTCTGGGCTTTCTATCCTGTTCCATTGATCTATATTTCTGTTTTTGTGCCAGTACCAAACTGTCTTGATTACTGTAGCTTTGTAATATAGTCTGAAGTCAGGGAGCCTGATTCCTCCAGCTCCATTTTTCGTTCTCAAGATTGCTTTGGCTATTCGGGGTCTTTTGTGTCTCCAAACAAATTGTGAAATTTTTTGTTCTAGTTCTGTGAAAAATGCCAGTGGTAGTTTGATAGGGATTGCATTGAATCTGTAGATTGCTTTGGGTAGTAGAGTCATTTTCACAATGTTGATTCTTCCAATCCAAGAACATGGTATATCTCTCCATCTATTTGTATCATCTTTAATTTCTTTCATCATTGTTTTATAGTTTTCTGAGTACAGGTCTTTTGTCTCCTTAGGTAGGTTTATTCCTAGATATTTTATTCTTTTTGTTGCAATGGTAAATGGGAGTGTTTTCTTAATTTCACTTTCAGATTTTTCATCATTAGTATATAGGAATGCAAGAGATTTCTGTGCATTAATTTTGTATCCTCCTACTTTACCAAATTCATTGATTAGCTCTAGTAGTTTTCTGGTAGCAGTTTTAGGATTCTCTATGTATAGTATCATGTCATCTGCAAACAGTGACAGCTTTACTTCTTCTTTTCCTATTTGGATTCCTTTTATTTCTTTTTCTTCTCTGATTGCTGTGGCTAACACTTCTAAAACTATGTTGAATAATAGTGGTGAGAGTGGGCAACCTTGTCTAGTTCCTGATCTTAGTGGAAATGGTTTCAGTTTTTCACCATTGAGGACAATGTTGGCTGTGGGTTTGTCATATATGGCCTTTATTATGTTGAGGAAAGTTCCCTCTATACCTACTTTCTGCAGAGCTTTTATCATAAATGGGTGTTGAATTTTGTCGAAAGCTTTCTCTGCATCTATTGATATGCTCATATGGTTTTTCTCCTTCAATTTGTTAATATGATGTATCACGTTGATTGATTTGCGTATATTGAAGAATCCTTGCATTCCTGGGATAAACCCCACTTGATCATGATGTATGATCCTTTTAATGTGCTGTTGGATTCTGTTTGCTAGTATTTTGTTGAGGATTTTTGCATCTATGTTCATCAGCGATATTGGCCTGTAGTTGTCTTTCTTTGTGACATCTTTGTCTGGTTTTGGTATCAGGGTGATGGTGGCCTCGTAGAATGAGTTGGGGAGTGTTCCTCCCTCTGCAATATTTTGGAAGAGTTTGAGAAGGATAGGTGTTAGCTCTTCTCTAAATGTTTGATAAAATTCGCCTGTGAAGCCATCTGGTCCTGGGCTTTTGTTTGTTGGAAGATTTTTAATCACAGTTTCAATTTCAGTGCTTGTGATTGGTCTGTTCATATTTTCTATTTCTTCCTGGTTCAGTCTTGGTAGGTTGTGCATTTCTAAGAATCTGTCCATTTCTTCCAGGTTGTCCATTTTATTGGCATAGAGTTGCTTGTAGTAATCTCTCATGATCGTTTGTATTTCTGCAGTGTCAGTGGTTACTTCTCCTTTTTCATTTCTAATTCTATTGATTAGAGTCTTCTCCCTTTTTCTCTTGATGAGTCTGGCTAATGGTTTATCAATTTTGTTTATCTTCTCGAACAACCAGCTTTTAGTTTCATTGATTTTTGCTATTGTTTCCTTCATTTCTTTTTCATTTATTTCTGATCTGATCTTCATGATTTCTTTCCTTCTGCTAGCTATGGGGTTTTTTTGCTCTTCTTTCTCTAATTGCTTCAGGTGCAAGGTTAGTTGTTTATTCAAGATGTTTCCTGTTTCTTGATGTAGGTTTGTATTGCTATAAACTTCCCTCTTAGCACTGCTTTTGCTGCATCCCATAGGTTTTGGGTCATCGTGTCTCCATTGTCATTTGTTTCTAGGTATTTTTTTATTTCCCCTTTGATTTCTTCAGTGATCACTTCGTTATTAATAGTGTATTGTGTAGCCTCCATGTGTTTGTATTTTTTACAGATCTTTTCCTATAATTGATATCTAGTCTCATAGCGTTGTGGTCGGAAAACATACTTGATACGATTTCAATTTTCTTAAATTTACCAAGGCTTGATTTGTGACCCAAGATATGATTTATCCTGGAGAATGTTCCATGAGCACTTGAGAAAAATGTGTATTCTGACGTTTTGGGTGGAATGTCCTATAAATATCAATTAAGTCCATCTTGTTTAATGTATCATTGAAAGCTTGTGTTTCCTTATTTATTGTCATTTTGGATGATCTGTCCATTGGTGAAAGTGGGATGTTAAAGTCCCCTACTATGATTGTGTTACTGTCGATTTCCCCTTTTATGGCTGTTAGTATTTGCCTTATGTATTGAGGTGCTTCTATGTTGGGTGCATAAATATTTACAATTGTTATATCTTCCTCTTGGATCGATCCCTTGATCATTATATAGTGTCCTTCTTTGTCTCTTGTAATAGTCTTTATTTTAAAGTCTATTTTGTCTGATATGAGAATTGCTACTCCATCTCTCTTTTGACTTCCATTTGCATGGAATATCTTTTTCCATCCCCTCACTTTCAGTCTGTATGTGTCTCTAGGTCTGAAGTGGGTCTCTTGTAGACAGCATATATATGGGTCTTGTTTTTGTATCCATTCAGCCAGCCTGTGTCTTTTGGTGGGAGCATTTAATCCATTTACATTTAAGGTAATTATCGATATGTATGTTCCTATTCCCATTTTCTTAAATATTTTGGGTTTGTTATTGTAGGTGTTTTCCTTCTCTTGTGTTTCTTGCCTAGAGAAGTTCCTTTAGCATTTGTTGTAAAGCTGGTTTGGTGGTGCTGAACTCTCTCAGCTTTTGCTTGTCTGTAAAGGTTTTAATTTCTCCATCAAATCTGAATGAGATCCTTGCTGGGTAGAGTAACCTTGGTTGTAGGTTTTTCTCCTTCATGACATTAAGTATATCCTGCCACTTCCTTCTGGCTTGCAGAGTTTCTGCTGAAAGATCAGCTGTTAACCTTATGGGGATTCCCTTGTGTGTTATTTGTTGTTTTTCCCTTGCTGCTTTTAATATGTTTTCTTTATATTTAATTTTTGATAGTTTGATTAATATGTGTCTTGGTGTGTTTCTCCTTGGATTTATCCTGTATGGGACTCTCTGTGCTTCCACGACTTGATTAACTATTTCCTTTCCCATATTAGGGAAGTTTTCAACTATAATCTCTTCAAATATTTTCTCATTCCCTTTCTTTTTCTCTTCTTCTGCGACCCCTATAATTCGAATATTGGTGCAGCTAATGTTGTCCCAGAGTTCTCTGAGACTGTCCTCAGTTCTTTTCATTCTTTTTTCTTTATTCTGTTCCACAGCAGTGAATTCCACCATTCTGTCTTCCAGGTCACTTATCCGTTCTTCTGCCTCAGTTATTCTGCTATTGATCCCGTCTAGAGTATTTTTACTTTCATTTATTGTGTTTTTCATCATTGCTTGGTTCCTCTTTAGTTTTTCTACGTCCTTGTTAAATGTTTCTTGCATTTTGTCTATTCTATTTCCAAGATTTTGGATCATCTTTACTATCATTATTCTGAATTGTTTTTCAGGTAGACTGCCTATTTCCTCTTCATTTGTTAGGTCTGGTGTGTTTTGACCCTGCTCCTTCATCTGCTGTGTGTTTTTTTGTCTTCTCATTTTCCTTAACTTACTTTGTTTGGGGTCTCCTTTTCACAGGCTGCAGGTTCGTAGTTCCCCTTATTTTTGATATCTGTCCCCAGTGGCTAAGGTTCATTCAGTGGGTTGTGTAGGCTTCCTGGTGGAGGGGACTAGTGCCTGTGTTCTGGTGGATGAGGCTGGATCTTGTCTTTCTTGTGGGCAGGTCCACGTCTGGTGGTGTGTTTTGGGGTGTCTGTGGCCTTATTATATTTTTAGGCAGCCTCTCTGCTAAATGGATGGGGCTGTGTTCCTGTCTTGCTAGTTGTTTGGCATAGGGTGTCCAGCTCTGTAGCTTGCTGGTCGTTGAGTGAAGCTGGGTCTTGATGTTGAGATGGAGATCTCTGAGAGATTTTCGCCTTTTGGTATTATGTGGAGCTGGGAGGTCTCTTGTGGACCAGTGTCCTGAAGTTGGCTCTCCCACCTCAGAGGCACAGCCCTGATGCCTGGCTGGAGCACCAAGAGCCTTTCATCCACACGGCTCAGAATAAAAGGGAGAAAAATTCGAAAGTAAGAAAGAGGATAAAATAAAATAAAATAAAGCTATTATAATAAGAAATAAGGAAAAAAAAATTTTCAGAAAAAATATATTCAGAAAAAAAATTTTTTTAATTTTTAAAAATAGATTTATTAATTTTTTATAGTAAAAATAAGAAAAAATATTAAGAAAAAATTTATTAAGAAAAAAATTTTTAATTTTTTAAAATAAAAAATATGAAAAAATTATTAAAATTTTTTTTAAATTTCTAAAAATAGAAAATAAGGAAAAAATTATTAAGAAAACATTTATTAGGAAAAAAAATTTTTTAAGTAAAAAAAAAAAAAAAAAACACGGACAGACCTAACCCTAGGACTAATGGTGAAAGCAAAGCTATACAGACAAAATCTCACCCAGAAGCATACACATATACACTCACAAAAAAAAAAGGAAAAGGGGAAAAATTAATATATCCTGCTCCCAAAGTCCACCTCTTGAATTTGGGATGATTCGTTGTCTATTCAGGTATTCAACAGATGCAGGCACATCAAGGTGTTTGTGGAGCTTTAATCCGCTGCTTCTGAGGCTGCTGGGAGAGATTTCCCTTTCTCTTCTCTGTTCGTACAGCTCCTGGGGTTCAGCTTTGGATTTGGACCCGCCTCTGCATGTAGGTCGCCTGAGGGCGTCTGTTCCCCACCCAGACAGACTGGGGTTAAAGGAGCAGCTGCTTCAGGGGCTCTGGCTCACTCAGGCCAGGGGGAGGGAGTGGTACGGAGGAAGCGGGGCGAGCCTGTGGCGGCAGAGGCCGGCATGACGTTGCAGCAGCCTGAGGCGCGCCGTGCATTCTCCTGGGGAAGTTGTCCCCGGATCACGGGACCCTGGCAGTGGCGAGCTGCACAGGCTCCCGGGAGGGGCAGTGTGGAGAGTGACCCGTGCTCACACACAGGTTTCTTGGTGGCAGCAGCAGCAGCCTTAGCATCTCATGCCCGTCTCTGGGGTCCGCGCTGATAGCCGCGGCTCGCGCCCGTCTCTGGAGTTCGTTTAGACAGCGCTCTGAATCCCCTCTCCTTGTGCGCCGTGAAACAGAGAGGCAAGAAAAAGTCTCTTGCCTCTTCAGCAGCTGCAGACTTTT
This sequence comes from Balaenoptera physalus, assembly GCF_965194825.1. NCBI lineage: Eukaryota > Metazoa > Chordata > Mammalia > Artiodactyla > Balaenopteridae > Balaenoptera > Balaenoptera physalus. The sequence goes on along the minus strand of NC_138892.1, from coordinate 82,702,938 downwards.
TCCCGGACTCCCTCCCAGCTAGCACCAAATCCTGAGCCTCAGCTCCCAGCCCCGCCCGCCCCGACGGGGGAGCAGACAAGCCTCTCGGGCTGGTGAGTGCTGGTCGGCACCACTCCTCTGTGCGGGAATCTCTCCGCTTTGCCCTCCGCACCCCTGTGGCTGCGCTCTCCTCCATGGCTCCGAAGCTTCCCCCCTCTGCCACCTGCAGTCTCCGCCCGTGAAGGGGCTCCTAGTGTGTGGAAACCTTTCCTCCTTCACAGCTCCCTCCCACTGGTGCAGGTCCTGTCCCTATTCTATTGTCTCTGTTATTTCTTTTTTCTTTTGCCCTACCCAGGTATGTGGGGAGTTTCTTGCCTTTTGGGAGGTCTGACGTCTTCTGCCAGCATTCAGTGGGTGTTCTGTAGGAGTAGTTCCACGTGTAGATGTATTTCTACTGTATCTGTGGGAAGGAAGGTGATCTCCGCGTCTTACTCTTCCACCATCTTGCTTCTCCTCCTATTTTATTCTTTATACAGTGTTATTTTTCTGCTCATTTTGGCTTGTCCCCCCTGCCTTTTTTTTTCTTTTTTCTGTTGTGGTTTTGTTTTACCTTGTTGCAGTTTTCTCAATTATATATTAATTTTTCCTGATATATTTCTTATCTTTCTAATTTTATTTTATTTTTTATTCTTTGTTATTGTAGTGCTCCTTTTTTTCGTTTTTCTTTTGCTGCACCATGTAGCTTGTGGGAATCTTGGTTCCCAGGCCAGATGTCAGGCCCAAGCTCCTGTAGAGAGAGCACCAAATCCAAACTGATGGACTAACAGAGAACCTCAGACCACAGGGAATATGAATCGGAGTGAGGCCTACTGGAGGTCCTCATCTCAGCACCAAGACCTGGATCTACCCAACTGCCTGCAAACTCCAGTGCTGGATGCCTTAGGCCAAACAACCAGTAAGACAGGAATACAGCCCCACCCATTAAAAAAAAAAATGAAACGACAAAAAAATATGTTACAGATGAAGGAGCAAGGTCAAAACCTATAAGACCAAATAAATGAAGATGAAATAGGCAACCTACGTGAAAAAGATTTCAGAGTATTGATAGTAAAGATGACCCAAAATCTCGGAAACAGAATGGAGAAAAAACAAGAAATGTTTAACAAGGATCTAGAAGAACTAAAGAGCAAACAAAGAGTGATGAACAACACAATAACTGAAATTAGAAATACTCTAGAAGGAATCAATAGCAGAATAACTGAAGCAGAAGAATGGAGAACTGAGCTAGAAGATAAAATGGTGGAAATACCTGCCAGGGAGCAGAATAAAGAAAAAACAATGAAAAGAATTGAGGACAATCTCAGATACCTCTGGAACAACATTCAACACACCAACATTCTTATTATAGGGGTCCCAGAGGAAGAAGAGAAAAAGAAAGGGTGTGAGAAAATATTTGAAGACATTATAGTCAAAAACTTCCCTAACATGGGAAAGGAAATAGTCAAGTCCAGGAACCACATAGAGTCCCATACAGTATAAAACTAAAAGAAACACGCCAAGACACATAGTAATCAAACTATCAAAAATTAAATACAAAGAAAAAATATTAAACACAGCAAGGAAAAAGCAACAAATAACATACAAGGGAATCCCCATAAGGTTAACAGCTGATCTTTCAGCAGAAATTCTGCAAGCCAGAAGGGAGTGGCAGGACATATTTACAGTGATGAAGGGAAAAACCTACAACCAAGATGACTCTACCCAGCAAGGATCTCATTCAGATTCGACGGAGAAATCAAAAGCTTTACAGACAAGCAAAAGCTATGAGAATTCAGCACCACCAAACCAGCTTTATAACAAATGCTAAAGGAACTTATTTAAGCGGGAAACACAAGAGAAGAAAAAACAAACCCAAATCAATTAAGAAACTGATAACAGGAACATACATATTGATAATCACCTTGAATGTAAATGGATTAAATGCTCCAACCAAAAGACACAGACTGGCTGAATGGATACAAAAACAAGACCCTTATATGTGCTGTCTTCAAGAAACCCACTTCAGACCTAGGGACACATACAGACAGAAAGTGAGGGGATGGAAAAAGATATTCCATGCAAATAGAAATCAAAAGAAAGCTGGAGTAGCAATACTCATATCAGATAAAATAGACTTTTAAATAAAGACCGTTACAAGACATAAGGAAGGACACTACATAATGATCAAAAGATCAATCCAAGAAGAAAACATAACAATTATAAATATTTATTCACCCAACATAGAAGCATGTCAATACATAAGGCAAATGCTAACAGCCATAAAAGGAGAAATCGACAATAACACAATAATAGTAGGGCACTTTAACACCCCACTTACACCAATAGACAGATCATCCAGACAGAAAATAAATAGGAAACACAAGCTTTAAATGACACAATAGACCAGATGGACTTAATTGATATTTTTAGGACATTCCACCTGAAAGCAGAAGAATACACTTTCTTCTCAAGTGCCCACAGAATGTCCTCCAGAATAGATCACATCTTGGGTTACAAATCAAGCCTCAGAAAATTTAAGAAAACTGAAATCATATCAAGCATCTTTTCCAACCACAACGCTATGAGGCTAGATATCGATTACAGGAAGAAAAAAAAACTGTAAAAAATACAAATACATGGAGGGTAAACAGTGCACTCCTAAATAACCAAAAGATCACTGAAGAAATTTAAAAATACCCCAAAACAAATGACAATGAAAGCATGATGATCCAAAACCTATGGGATGCAGCAAAAGCAGTTTTAAGAGGGAAGTTCATAGCAATTCAAGCTCACCTCAAGAAACACAGTAAATCTCAAATAAACAATCTAACTTTACCCCTAAGACAACTACATGAAGAAGAACAAAGAAAACCCAAAGTTAGCAGAAGGAAAGAAATCATAAAGATCAGATCAGATATAAATGAAAAAGAAATGAAAGAAATGATAGCAAAGAACAATAAAACTAAAAGCTGGTTCTTTGAGAAGATAAAAGAAAAAAAAATGATAAACCATTAGCCAGACTCATCAAGAAAAAAAAGGAAGAGGACACAAATCAATAAAATTAGAAATGAAAATGGAGAAATCACAACTGACACTGCATAAATACAAAAGATCATAAGAGACTACTGCAAGCAACTATATGCCAATAAAATAGACCACCTGGAAGAAATGGAAAAATTCTTGGAAAAGTACAACCTTCCAAGATTGAACCAGGAAGAATTAGAAAATATAAACAGACCAATCTCAGGTAATGAAATTGAAAATGTAATTTAAAATCTTCCAACAAACAAAAGTCCAGGACCAGATGGCTTCACAGGCGAATTCTATCAAACATTTAGAGAAGAGTTAACACCCATCCTTCTCAAACTCTTCCAAAAAATTGCAGAGGGAGGAACAATCCCAAAATCATTTTATGAGGCCACCATCACCCTGATACCAAAATCAGACAAAGATATCGTGAAAAAAGAAAATTATAGACCAATATCACTGACGAACATAGACACAAAAAGCCTCAACAAAATACGAGCAAACAGAATCCAACAACACATTAAAAGGATCAAACACCATGATCAAGTGGGATTTATCCTAGGAATGCAAGGATTCTTCAATACATGCAAAACAATCAATGTGATACACCATATTAACAAATTAATGAATAAAAACCATATGATCATCTCGATAGATGCAGAAAAAGCTTTTAACAAAATTCAACACCCATTTATCATAAAAAGTCTCCAGAAAGTAGGCATAGAGGGAACCTACCTCAACATAATAAAAGCCATATACAACAAACCCACAGCAAACATCATTCTCAATGGTGAAAAACTGAAAGCATTTCCTCTAAGATCAGGAAGAAGACAAGGATGTCCACTCTTGCCACTATTATTCAACATAATATTGGAAGTCCTAGCCACAGCAATCAGAGAAGAAAAAGAAATAAAGAATACAAATTGGAAAGAAGAAGTAAAACTGTCACTGCCGATGACATGATACTATACATAGAAAATCCTAAAGATGCCACCAGAACTAATCAATGAATTTGGTAAGTTTGCAGGAAAAATTAATACACAGAAATCTCTTGCATTCCTATACACTAACAATGAAAGATCAGAAAGAGAAATTAAGGAAACAATCCCATCTACCATCACAATAAAAAGAGTAAAATACCTAGGAATAAACCTACCTAAGGAGGCAAAAGACCTGTACTCAGAAAACTATAAAACAATGATGAAAGAAACCAAAGATAATATAAACAGATGGAGAGATATACCATGCTCCTGGATTGGAAGAATCAATATTGTGAAAATGACTATACTACCCAAAGCAATCTACAAGTTCAATGCAACCCCTATCAAATTACCAATGGCATTTTTCACAGAACTAGAACAAGATATTTTACAATTTGTATGGAAACACAAAAGACCCCGAATAGCCAAAACAATCTTGGGAAACAAAAATGGAGCTGGAGGAATCAGGCTCCCTGACTTCAAACTATACTACAAAGCTACAGTAATCAAGACAGTATGGTACTCACACAAAAACAGAAATATAGATCAATGGAACAGGATAGAAAGCCCAGAGATAAACCCATACACATATGATCACCTTATCTTTGACAAAGGAGGCAAGAATATACAATGGAGAAAAGACAGCCTCTTCAATAAGTGGTGCTGGGGAAAAATGGATAGATACATGTAAAAGAATGAAATTAGAACACACCCTAACACCACACACAAAAATAAACTCAAAACGGATTAAAGACCTAAATGTAAGGCCAGACATTATAAAACTCTTAGAGAAAAACATAGGCAGAACACTCTATGACATAAATCACAGCAAGATCCTTTTTGACCCACCTCCTAGAGTAAGGGAAATAAAAACAAAAATAAACAAATGGGACCTAATGAAACTTAAAAGCTTTTGCACAGCAAAGGAAACCATAAACAAGGTGAAAAGACAATCCTCAGAATGGGAGAAAATACTTGCAAACGAAGCAACTGACAAAGGATTAATCTCCAAAATATACAAGCAGCTCATGCAGCTCAATACCACGGAAACAAACAACCCAATCCAAAAATGGGCAGAAGACCTAAATAGACATTTCTACAAAGAAAACATACAGATGGCCAACAAATACAGGAAAAGATGCTCAACATCACTAATCATTAGAGAAATGCAAATCAAAACTACAATGAGGTATCACCTCACACCTGTCAGAATAGCCATCATCAAAAAATCTAGAAACAATAAATGCTGGAGAGGGTATGGAGAAAAGGGAACCCTCCTGCACTGTTGGTGGCAATGTAAAGTGATACAGCCACTGTGGAGAATAGTATGAAGGGTCCTTAAATAACTAAAAATAGAACTACCATATGACTCAGCAATCCCACTACTGGTCATATACCCTGAGAAAACCATAATTCAAAAAGAGTCATATACCACAATGCTCATTGCAGCACTATTTACAATAGCCAGGACATGGAAGCAACCTAAATGTCCATCAATAGATGAATGGATAAAGAAGATGTGGCACATATATACAATGGAATATTACTCAGCCATAAAAAGGAACGAAATTGAGTTATCTGTAGTGAGGTGGATGAACCTAGAATCTGTCATACAGAGTGAAGTAAGCCAGAAAGAGAAAAACAAATACCAAATGCTAGCGCATTTATGTGGAATTTTAAAAAGTGGCACTGATGAACCTAGTGGCAGGGCAGGAATAAAGATGCAGACGTAGAGAACAGACTTGAGGGCATGGGGTGGAAGGGGAAGCTGGGATGCAGTGAGAGAGTAGCACTGGCATATATACACTACCAAATGTAAAATGGATGGTTAGTGGGAAGCTGCTGCATAGCACAAGGAGATCAACTCGATGCTTTGTGACAACCTAGAGGGATGGAATAGGGAGGGTGGGAGGGTAGGAGAGAGGCTCAAGAGGGAGGGGATATGGGGATATATGTATACATATAGCTGATTCACTTTGTTGTACAGCAGAAACTAACATCACATTGTAAAGCATTTATACTCCAATAAAGATGTGAAAAAAAAAGTCAGAGTGAAAAAACAAACACACAAACAAATAAACTCATAGAAAAAGAGATCTGATCTGTGGTTATCAGAGGTTGGGGTGGGTGGGGAATTGGAGAAAGAGAATCAAAATGTACAAACATCTGGTTATAAGACAAATAAGTACTAGGGATGGGACATACAATATGATAAATGTAATTAACACTTCTGTGTGTTACATGTGACAGGTGTTAAGAGAGTAAAGTCTAAGAGTTCTTATCACAAGGGAAACAATTTTTTTCTATTTATTTAATTTTATATCTATATGAGATGATGGATGTTCACTAAACTTGTGGTAATCATTTCATGATGCATTTAAGTCAAATCATTATGCTGTACACCTTAAACGTACACAGTACTGTATGTAAACTATATCTCAACAAGACTGGGGGGGAAGTTTAATGGGAAAAAAATAATAAATAAATAAGTCACAGGGATATAATGTACAGCACCAGGGATGTAGTCAATAATATTGTAATAATTTTGTATGGTGCAAAATTTACAGAAATAATGAATCACTATGTTGTACACCTGAAACTAATATAATTTTGTAAGTCAATTATACTATAATTTTAAAAATTAGTTGTGATCTTGAATTTTCCAAGAGTGTCTGACACTACTTTCAATTGTATCAATTCAAAATGAAGTTGTTTTCATCACAAGAAAATAATTGTAACTATGTATGATGATGCATGTTAACTAGACTTATTGTGGTGATCATTTTTCAAAATATACAAATATTGAATCATCATGTTGTAAACCTGAAACTAATACAATATTCTAGTCAGGGACTTCCCCGGTGGTGCAGTGGTTAAGAATCTGCCTGCCAAAGCAGGGGACATAGGTTCAAGCCCTGGTCGGGGAAGATCCCACATGCCACAGAGCAACTAAGGCCATGCGCCACAACTACTGAGCCTGCGTGTCACAACTACTGAAGCCTGCACACCTAGAGCCCATGCTCTACAACAAGAGAAGCCACCATAATGAGAAGCATGCTCACTGCAACTAGGAGTAGCCCCTGCTCACCGCAACTAGAGGAAGCCCACGTGCAGCAACAAAGACCCAACGTAGCCAAAAATAAATTAAATAAAATAGTCCAGTCAATTATATCTAAATTTTAGAAAATAAAGTTGTTAAAAGTATAATATCCTAATAAATGAATTTGCAGAAAATCAAGCCATAAGAAAACTGTTATAGTCGATCAAGATTTCACATTAATAAAGTATTACTATTTTTTGTTTGAATAGAATAACACCAAAAATAATATTCTGGTTATTTTGTTACTTTTGTACCACAATTACCCATACTACATTTTATCACTAATAAAATTTTTTTAAAGAAAAACACCTTTACATTTTAATACTTTTAACTGCACTTTTCCTGCATTTTGAACACACATGCCCACATTTTTATTTTGCACTGCGTATTATGTAGCTGTCCTGGGTATATGTTTCCTCTCTATATGCATAAGCTCTGATGATGTCATTCACCACTTTTGTTTGGCTTGTCTGCCCACTGAGGAAGGAGGTTGGATGATCTTTACAGTGTCTCCAAAGTGACTTGAGTTTAATATTCCATTTGAACTCTAGCATGTTAGTTGAGATTATCAGAAGACAATTTCCAGATCTACAATGTGCTATTGGTACATTTGTCTTTCTTCCAAAAGCAGGATTGAATAAGAAAGTGATGGTCAGTAGACATGGTATGATTTGTGATATGCTGGTGACTGGGAAGGCAACAGTGGAATTAGGTGGAAGGGGTGCAAACCCACTCAGTGTTATATGACCTTTCCCAAGAAGGGTGCAAGTTATAGAACAGACCCAACCTACCATATCTCTATAGAAGGAAACAGTTTTGTAAGTGAAAGAAGGATAAAAATCCTTTGGCTCTGAGCAGTCACAGTCTCATACAAAACAAGCAAGTGCTGCTAATGTTTCTGTTTGCAGAGTATTCATTTTCATATGTACTATCACAGGCCTATTTCTAGGACAAGGAAATACATTAGCTTTCTGTTATTCCTCAGGTGAAAAGTAGAGCTATGAGTATCTTTTGGCACATAAAGAATTCTGAAT